>NC_080381.1:65796804-66445695 GCF_014773155.1 Arachis stenosperma | reverse complement strand
AAGTGGCGTAATTGTGCCTGTGTTTGGTCCAGGTATTTCTTCATAGTTGGGTCTTTGGCCTGGTAGCTTCCATTTACTTGTGATGTGACGACCTGGGAGTCGCTGAAGATCGTGATTTTCTGGGCTCCGACCTTTCGGCTAGTTTTAGGCCTGCTAGTAGGGCCTCGTATTCGGCTTGGTTGTTCGAGGCCTGGAACTCGAATTTTAGGGATAGTTCTATCTGCGTTCCTTGGTCGCTTTCGAGTAAACCCCTGCTCCTCCTGTTTTGTTTGAGGACCCGTCGACATACAGGTTCCATGAGAGGGGGTTCCAGGGGTCTCAGTGTATTCTGCGACGAAGTCGGCTAGATACTGAGATTTTATGGCAGTCCGGGCTTCATAGTGGAGGTCGAACTCGGACAGTTCCACCGCCCATTGTAGGATTCGTCCCGCCAGGTCTGTTTTTGTAGGATGTGTCTCATGGGTGGTTTGTCCGGACTTTGATGGTGTGGGCTTGAAAGTAGGGACGGAGCTCCGAGCTGTGACTAGGGCGTAGGCGAATTTTTCTATTTCTGATAGTTAATTCGGCCCCTTGTAGTGCCTTGCTTACAAAGTATGGGGTGTTGTCCTTGGTTATTTTCTCGTATTAATGCTGAAGTGACTGCTCGATGTCCGACCGAGAGGTATAGTACGAGCTCTTCCCCTTTTAAAGGTCGGGTTATGATGGTGGCTGCCGAGGAATTCCTTGAATTCTTGAAAGGCTTTTTCGCACTCCGGGGTCCATGAGAAGGGTTTCCCTTTCTTTAGGAGGAGTAGAGAGGTAGTGACTTTATCGCTGATCCTGCCAAGAATCTTGATAGGGCAGCCAGCCTTCCATTCAGTTGTTGTACTTCTTTGACACACGTCGGGCTTTTCATATTGAGTATTGCTTGGCATTTATCCGGGTTCGCTTCGATGCCCCTTTGAGTCAGCATGAAGCCTAAGAACTTTCCGGCTTCTGCGGCGAAGGTGCACTTGTCGGGTTAAGTCTCATGTTGTGTTTTCTGAGGGTGCCGAAGACGCGCGAGGTCGGTCAGTAAGTTTTGTCTTCTTGTGTCTTTACCAGCATGTCGTCGACGTACACCCCTAGCTGTAGTCCGATGTGCTCTGAGAACACTTTGTTCATTAGCCTCTGGTAGGTTGCCCCTGCGTCTTCAGCCCAAAGGGCATTACTACGTAGCAGTAGTTTGCCCTTGGGGTTATGAACGAGGTTTTTTCTTGGTCGGGTCCGTACATCGGGATTTGGTTGTATCCCGAGTATGTCCATGAAGGAGAGATATCTGTAGCCTGAGGCTGCGTCTACTAAGGCGTCGATGTTTGGTAGTGGATATGGGTCTTTGGGCAGGCTTTGTTGAGGTCTGTGTAATCGACGCACATCCTCCACTTTCCGTTGGGCTTTTTTACCAGGACCACGTTTGCAAGCCATAGGGGATATTTTACTTCCCTAATGAACCCTGCATCTAGTAGTGCTTGTACTTGTTCTTCTTCGCGCTGCGCTCGTCCGAGCTTCCGGCGTCTTTGTTGGACAGGTCGGGATCCGGGTAAACTGATAGCTTATGGCACATCAAGTCGGGGCTTATGCCTGGCATGTCGGAGGCTTTCCAGGCGAAGAGGTCGGAATTCTCTTTAAGAGGGTTATGAGTTCCTCTTTTAGGCCCGTTTTGAGGTTCGCTCCTATGTTTGTTATTTTTTCAGGTGCGTTCCCAATCTGGACTTTTTCGGTCTCTCCCTCTGGTGTGGTCGAAGATCTTCTCGGGACTGCACTCGTCCGAGTTCTATCGTGTTGACCTCCTTCCCTTTTAGGCTCAGGCTTTCGTTGTAGCATCGTCGCGCTAGTTTTTGGTCGCCTTTTAGGGTAGCGATTACTTTTGCGGTAGGGAACTTCATGCAGAGGTGTGGGGTCGAGACTATAGCTGCCAGTCTGTTAGGGTTGGTCGCCCAATGAGGGCATTATATGCCGAAGTGACGTCGACCACAATGTAGTCGATGCTTAATGTTTAGATTGCTCGCCTCTTCCAAAGGTAGTGTGTAGCGGGATGTATCCTAAGGATGGATCGGGTGTCCCTAGCCCAAATAGGGTGGGATAGGCCTTTAGTCTTTTTCTTCAAGTCCGAGCTTGTCGAATGCCGTTTTGAACAGGATATCTGCCGAGCTTCCCTGGTCAATCAGGGTTCGATGTAAGTTGGCGTTTGCTAGGATAATGGTGACTACCATTGGATCGTCGTGCCCGGGAATTATCCCTTGAGCGTCTTCTCGGGTAAATGAGAGTAGGTAACTCGGGCAGGGGGCGTTCTCGGACATGATAGACTTCTTTGAGGTGTCTTTTTCGCGAGGATCTGGATGTTCCCCGCCTGCAAAACCTCCATTTATCATGTGAATGTGTCTTTCAGGGGTTCGCGGGGTTTGTTCGGCCCGACCTTCGTTATCTCCCCGCCTTCTCTTCCTGTCTCTTCTCCTTTTTCTGCTATGTATCTGTCGAGTTTCCTTCTCTGGCCAGTTTTTCTATAACATTTTTTAGGTCATAGCAGTCGTTAGTAGAATGACCGTAGAGCTTGTGATATTCACAGTATTCGGACCGATCTTCCCGCTCTTGTGTTTTAGCGGTCGGGGCGGTGGGATCTTTTCGGTGTGGCATACTTCTCTGTAGACGTCTACCAGGGAGACTCGGAGGGGGGTGTAGTTGTGGTACTTCCGTGGCTTGTCCGAGTTGGGGTCTTCTTTTTTCTTTTGTTCCCGATCCGATCTCGGAGTGGGTAGGTTGATTCTTCCTAGAAGAGTCTCTTAGCTGGGAGGTTTCCTCCATGTTGATATATTTTTCTGCCCGCTCCTGCACCTCGTATAGGGAGGTCGGGTAGCGCTTGGATAGGGATTGGCTAAACGGTCCCTTTTAGGCCGTTTGCTAGTCCCATGATGGCCGCTTCAGTGGGTAAGTGTTGTATGTCCAGGCAGGCTTTGTTGAATCGCTCCATGTTTCTCGGAGAGTTTCTTGGTTACCTTGCTTGATCCCGAGTAGACTGGGGGCATGCTTTGTCTTGTCCTTTTGAATAGAGAATCTTGTTAGGAATTTTTTGGTTAGGTCTTCGAAGCTGGTGATTGATCTTGGTGGGGTGTCGAACCATTTCATGGTGACTTAGTGAGAGTGGTGGGGAAGGCTTTGCACCGAATCGCGTCGGAGGCATCAACTAGGTACATTCTGCTTCTGAAGTTGCTGAGGTGACTTGGATCGGTGGTGCCGTCGTAGAGATCCATATCGGGTGGTTGAAGTTTCGCGGTACCTTCTCCTTCATGATCTCTTGCGTGAAGGGATCATGGTTGCCTTCGGGGTGGTGTCGCGTTCTGTCCGATCTTTCAGGTTGGCCTCTATTTTCCGCAGTTTTTCTTCTAATTCTCTGCGCTTGCGAGCCTCCTTCTCAGATCTTGTTCAGTTTCTTTTGCTTCTTTATGTCCTCTTCGAGTTGTTTCAGTCGGTTTGTTGTGCCCGTACTGCTTCTAGAATTTCTGAGCTCTTTTCTTTTTCGGGATTTTGTGGATCTTGTTTGGGAGCGATGTCTTTGGGCGATTCTGTTGTTTCCTCCTGGAGTGCGTGGTATAGAGGGCTATCGGTCGTTCTCGGTGTCAACTTCCTCCTCTTGTTCTGATGTAGCGTGGTCATTGTTGAGGGTCGTCCGCCATGGTAAAGGGATGACTTCCAGGTCCCCGGCAACGGCGCCAATGTTCTGGGGGTTACCTGAAACGTGTAGCTGGTCGTCTGGAGATGCCCGAGGTGGGGGTCAGGGACCCGAGCTTGATGTGTTGGCGATTGGTGGTTGTACCTGCAATGACACTCCGATGCTTAAGTTAGCATGGGTCCAAGCAGATATGTGTAGAATGTGGAAGTATGTCATACCTGGGTGCTCCAGTATTTATAGTAGTTGGTCGTGATCTTCCCTGGATAAGATATTCTTATCTTATCTTATCTTTTGGGAGTTTTACCTCTATCTTTGCGGAACCGCCTTTCCTAGGCTTTTTCGGCCTTTAGGTTTTGGGCTTCGTTCCTTTTGATGGGCCTCCTTAGCTTTATTTGTCCGAGGTCCGACCTTAGGCGTGGGCCTTGGGATGAGGTCGGACCTTTCATGGATTTTGCCGAGTTGGAGGAGCTCGGTCAGGGTATGAACACCAACAATCTCCGTAGGATCGACCCTTACTCGCGTAAGGTTTATTACTTGGACGACCCAGTGCACTTGCTGGTTAGTTGTGCGAAGTTGTGATAAAGAGTTGAGATTACAATTGAGCGTACCATGTTGATGGCACCATTGATGATCACAATTTCGTGCACCATGCCTGCTCCTGACGATGAGGATGAAGGTCTTCCCCTTGTGCCGCCGGCCAAAGTTGCTGCAGCATCAGCCTCCTCAGCTCCTTCTGGTGAGGTGTCTCCTTCTGAGCCTGACGTGGAGGTATTAAATGGGGCAGATAGAGTTGTTAATGCCACCCCGATCTCAACCATACCTCCTCCTCCTCCGAAGGATGATGCTACTGGAGCGGTTTTAGATCCCTTATGATGTTATTTTCTTGTCTTATATATTCATATAGTCCGACCTGTGGACTTTGTTTGAACTTGTTGTTTTATGGATATTTTCTTGACATTTGGTTGCTTACTACCAACCCTTTTATTATGAAAAACAAACACTTTAAACTCTTGGGCCGCCTTTTAGGTGACCTTTTGAGTCTTTAATATTTTATGTTTTACTGATATGTTTGATCATACCTTTAAGGCTTTACCTTTGCAATCTTTTCGGATTTTATAGAGGGTTGGTACTTCCCTGTCCTACCTCTTTTACAGTGTGTTCTCCACCCTTGCCTTTGGGATCTTGCTTTGTTTTGGGTTGGTACTTACTAACCCTTTGTTTTTGGCAAACATTATACTTTGCGGCTTGGTGTCCGAGCTTTCATTGATAAGTCCGTTAGTTCGAACGACTTTTTTGTAGCCCTATTTTGAGGTTGTTCCTTTGTTGAATGGAGCTATTTCCCTTTTGGCTGAGCATGTTTGAGCCTTAAGTTTTTTTTAACCTTTTTGGCTCTTATTATTTCCTCGAGGTCGTGCTTGCTTTGCAGGATCGCTCCTTTAATTGATGTTGAAGTGAGCTTTTTATTCATGTTCCAACAACTTTTTAGGTAGTAATCCAAAGGGAACCCTGTTCCGAGGGTTACCTGAAACTGTAGGTCGATCTCGGACGAGATCTTCTGTGTTGGTCGGAGCCAACGTGTCCGGCAGGTGTACGGCGGCCGGAGCTGGCGTGTTCGACTTGTCGGACTTGGTGGTTGTGCTGATCCTTCGTCCCCGGAGGGTAGGGGGTACCTGCAAGGGACTCCGATGCTTAAGTTAGCAAGGGTATTATTAAGCAGGTATGAGTAGCAAGGGTATTAAGCAGGTATGAGTAGAATCAGTATGATTATACCTGGGTGCTCTAGTGTATTTATAATGGTGAGATGTGGCCTCCTGCGGTAAGATAAGTTAGTTATCTTATCTTATCTTATCTTATCTTTAAGTGAGGTCATCTTTAAGGGAACCGCCTTTATCTCTATGGGCTTGGGCTGCCTTGGAATTTGGGACGTGTCCCTCTTATTTTGGGCCCTTTGCTGGGCTTTCCTGACTTGTCCGAGCTCTTGAGAAGAGTCGGGTTGTCCTGACCTCAAAGAGGTCGGTCACTTTGTCTGTAGAACATCCCAGATCGGACAGCTCATCCAGGGTATGAACAGTGCCCCTCTTGAGCTCGGTCTTCTTTTTTTCGAGGCCGAGTCTTTTGACTTCGGTCCTTTCTTCAGTGAAGTCGAACTCAAGAATTTTGTCGATTCCTTTCTTTGTAGAGTCTTTTTTGAATGTAGACGTTTTCCTCTAAAGCGCACGCTTTTTGTATAGCGCTTTTTTGGGAACGCAAGCGGTTTTAACATCCGCATTTAATTGGCATAATTGCCCCATTCTCTCTGGCTTTATTTTGAATCTCTCAATCAAAAAACGGTTTCTCTTCTTCACTTCTTCTCCGTAACTCCTCCCTTTACTCTCTCATTTTCTGTTTCTTCCCCAGAGTTTGTAGCTTCTTCTTTGTGACGTCTATTCTGCTACTGCGTTTTCGGAAGGGGGCTGATTCCACATTTTCTCCTTCTGTCTTTGCATTCTTCCACTTCGAGGGGGTGGCTTTGTTGCTTTTGCTCTTCAGCTTTCTTCGAGGTTTTCTTCTATTCTCCAGGTTAGTCCCATTTCGTGTTTCCTCGTTTATTTCTGATTTTGCGATGGAGTTTTCCTTTTGATCTTCCTTTTGGAGAAAGTTTGGATCTTTCTGTTTTTATCGTGCTTGACTTGTTGCATGCTATGGTTTTTTCTCTTTTTCGGTGCGAATCTTTTGTTTGCTTGAATCTTTTTCTTTTGCATGTTGCCGCTGTTTCTGTTTGTGCTTTGGATGATGATTTTTGCTTGATTTGAAAAGTTTGTGCCTTTGCTGTTTTTCCATTGGCCTTTTTGGTGTTCTGATGAACTGTAGCAGTAGTGTTGGTAAACTGTAGGAGCAATGCTTTTCCTGATAAACTGTAGAAGGGTGGATTTTTTGCGTTTTTTGCTTCCTTTGCTTTCTTTTTTGGACTTTATTCTGATGAGTGCCGAGATGTAGATTGTAGAAATGATTTTGAGGACCCTTCTTGTTTTACTGCCTCCAAGTGATGCTCCAAGACTTCTTCTCTTGAGTCTTGGGGTTTTTCCCTTTTTGGTTTATCCGTCCGTTTGAGATGTTTTAACCCATGTTCGAGATGTTTTTAAGTAATCCACTCTTCTTTTCTTTTTGTAGGATTTAGTTGGCCTCATGTCTTCCCGAAATAACATTGTAGAGATGCCTTCCCAGGTTCCTGCGGGTATGGCCGATTGGGTGGACTCCATGGTTCTCCTGTGTGTCTCGCTGGCTGATTCTGAGTTTTGTGCTCAGCTTAGGCAGTTTCATAGTGTCTGTAGCAATTCTGGTGATGAGAAGAACTATGAACTTGTCCCTCCTTCTTCTGACGAGAGAGTCTGTTTTTCAACTCGGGTTGTTGATGGTCGCCTTTTCTTTTATGTTTATGACTTTTTCTTTGGTCCGCTGGGTATTACCCTTCCTTTTACTCAATTTGAAACCGACCTGTTATGGTCTTGTAATATTGCCCCCTCTCAACTTCACCCTAATTCCTGGGGTTTTATGAATATTTTTCAATTATTGTGCAATGGTTTTGGTATCCCTGCTTCCCAATCTCTCTTTTTCTATCTGTTTGTCTTGACTAAGCCCGGAGTGGTAAAAAAGAAGGCAGCTTGGGTCTCCTTTCGCTCTACCCAAGGAAAGAAGGTCTTTTCCATGATTGACGAGTCATTCCGTGATTTTAAAAACTACTTTTTCAAGGTCCGAGCTGTTGAAGGAGCTCGGCCCTTTTTTCTGGACGAAAATGATGAGCCTACCTTTCCCCTGGAATGGCAAAAAGATGTGAGTGTCTCTAGGTATTCTTGGGACATGTTGGATGAGGCTGAGCGGGCCTTTGTGACTGTTTTGGAAGAGCGCTGGGGTCAGCCTCCCCATCTTGATACAAAGAAATTTTAACCAATCCTTCTCTTCTTCAAACTGAACTGGGTATCTTGTGTTTTCTTTGCTATCTATTTTTGTTTACTTGTAACTATGTTTCCGACTTGTTCAATTTGTAGCTTGACTTCTGTTTTATTTGCAGAGGCAAGGAAGAATAACGAATCCATGAAAGCTTTTAAGAGGGCGCAGAAGGCGACTGCTGCCAGGAATATTGCCGCCAAGGCGACTGGGGAGGGGTCCTCCCAAGTGCGCGAGAAGCCATCAGTGCCGAGTTCCCTCATAGTGAAGAAAGCGATTCCGACACCTCGGGTCCGCTTGGTGGATCCTCATCCTGCTTCTGCCGTTCCATCTGCTGCCCCTCCAAGTAAGAAGCAAAAGACGGTTGAGCCCTTCGACCTTAATGCCCCTGACTTCAATGCCATCGAGTTCATAGATCAACAAATTGGGCCCTATGGTACCCTTTCGATGGACGATGTGTCCATCCTCCATCATTTTGTAATTTATGGCCCGGAATCACGTGCAGATGGCGTTTATGGCGGCCGCTATACACCGGACTGCTCAAAGTCTCCCTCTTCATGCCACCAAGGCATTTGTGGAGGAAGCAAAGCAAGAGTTTGACCGGATGAAGGGGCTGAAGGAGGAGCTCGAATTAAAGGTGACCAAGTTAGAGAAGGATCTAGAGAATGAAAAGGCGAGTTCCCTTTCATTGGCGGCTTCTTTGAGGTTGGCCGAGGACACAGCCCTGATGCATAAAGATAGTTATGTTACAACTTATCGGAAGGTGATGCGTCTGAGGGGGGAGTTGGACAGTGCTCGGGAGGATTATTCTGAGCTCCAAGGTCATCTTGTCGGCAGCGTGACTGCTGCTTACGAGAACTTGAAGGAGCAAGTTCGGGTCATTGCTCCCGAGGCCGATCTCACCCTTTTCAGTTTAGACAATGTTGTCAGAGATGGCAAGATTGTCCCTGATGACGAGGGTGATGATGATGCTGATCCTCCTCCTATGTCCTCTGCCAAAGTGTCGACTACCTCTGCTCCTCCGGTTGCACCTGATTCGGATTGCCAAGTTCTGAACCGGGAGGATGGAACTATAGATGCCGTGCCTATTCAAACTCATCCTCCTTCTCCTTGTCCTGATACTGCCAAGGATGCTCCTGATGTTTGCTGATCTAATTCTGGATTCTCATGTTAGTTGGCCCAGCTTGTGGGCTCTTTAAAACTTTTTATTTATTTGCTGACGTTTTCTGGTTGTTTTGTCTGGCAACCTTTTAAAAAACAAAAGTAGCTCGTTATCCTTTTTTGATGGCCTCCGAGGCTTTAAAACTTTGTAGATCATATCAAGGTTTTTGATATTTTCTTCTATTTTCTGAGAATGTTGGACCTTGCAGTTTGACCTTTTTGGATTGCCTCGTGCTTATCGTTTGTAGCTTGGATCCTCTGTAATTGTGTGGATCCGACTTGTTTTCTTGTTTTTGTAGGTATTTTTGGTGTTTCTCCAACAGATTTCTTTGCGTTGATTCCCTTTATTTCTGTAATCCTCTTTCCTGGACCTTCGTCAGGTCTCTTTCAGGGTTATATCTGTAATCCTCTTTTTTGGATCTTTATCAGATCTCTTTCAGGGGTTACTTGTATAACTTTTCAGTAGCAGGAGTCCGACTTCGTTATGTCGGTCTCCTTTAAGTTATAGCGTAATCCTCTTTCTTGGATCTTTATCAGATCTCTTTCAGGGATTACTTGTATAACTTTTCAGTAGCAGGAGTCCGACTTCGTTATGTCGGTCTCCTTTAAGTTATAGCATAATCCTCTTTCTTGGATCTTTATCAGATCTCTTTCAGGGATTACTTGTATAACTTTTCAGTGGTAGGAGTCCGACTCGGTTATGTCGGTCTCCTTTAAGTTATAGCGTAATCCTCTTTCTTGGATCTTTATCAGATCTCTTTCAGGGATTACTTGTATAACTTTTCAGTAGCAAGAGTCCAACTTCGTTATGTCGGTCTCCTTTAAGTTATAGCGTAATCCTCTTTCTTGGATCTTTATCAGATCTCTTTCAGGGATTACTTGTATAACTTTTTAGTGGTAGGAGTCCGACTCGGTTATGTCGGTCTCCTTTGAGTTATTTTTTGTAGTCCTCTTTCTTGGATCTTTATCAGATCTCTTTCAGGGATTTCTTGTATAACTTTTCAGTAGCAGGAGTCCGACTTCGTTATGTCGGTCTCCTTTAAGTTATAGCGTAATCCTCTTTCTTGGATCTTTATCAGATCTCTTTCAGGGATTACTTGTATAACTTTTCAGTGGTAGGAGTCCGACTCGGTTATGTCGGTCTCCTTTAAGTTATAGCGTAATCCTCTTTCTTGGATCTTTATCAGATCTCTTTCAGGGATTACTTGTATAACTTTTCAGTAGCAGGAGTCCGACTTCGTTATGTCGGTCTCCTTTAAGTTATAGCGTAATCCTCTTTATTGGATCTTTATCAGATCTCTTTCAGGGATTACTTGTATAAGTTTTCACTGGTAGGAGTCCGACTCGGTTATGTCGGTCTCCTTTGAGTTATTTTTTGTAGTCCTCTTTCTTGGATCTTTATCAGATCTCTTTCAGGGACTACTTGTATAACTTTTTAGTTTTGGGCTGACTTTGTTATGTCAGGCCCTTCTAAGTTAAAGTAATCCTCTTTAATAGGGTTGGCCAGACCTCTTTCCAGGGTTTACTTATAACTTGGGTTGACTTGGTCCGACTTCTGAACGTCGGCCAGTCTTTAAGTTATTATATTAGCTATCCGTAAGACCTCGTCAGGTTCTTTTTGGATTGCTTTCGATAACTTCTTACATTATTCTGTGTTCATCTTTGCCGATATGTAGAAAATGGTTGGCGTCTTTAGATCGTCCTTTGGGTGAATCGCGTTTTCACCTTTATCGGACGAAGGTCTTTATCGTGGTCGCGTAGTGAATTTGTTTTTCACTTTCTGCCGACCTGTTGCTTTATAATCGGACGATGAATACTTCAGATTAATGCGTCTTGGAATTTTGTAGAATATCTAAATAAACTTTATTCAAAGAAAAAATGCAAATATATACATGTGGGAGTTTCCTTGTCCCTTTAAGTCGGGTATGATCTGGGTCTCTACATGGTGCCTCATTAAAAAACCTTTTCAGGAAAAAGAGCGCATCCATTTAGTGAGATACTTTACCTTTTCTAACTGTAGTACCTTCTTAGGTTACAGGCGTGCCATGATCGGGGAAACTCTCGTCCATCAAGCTCGGACAGTCTGTAGTAGCCCTTCCCCAGTACTTCAATGACTCGGTAGGGTCCTTTCCAGTTTGCTGCCAGCTTTCCTTCTCCGGGTCGAGTTGTTCCAATGTCATTTCTGATTAGGATGAGATCATTCTCTGCAAAACTTCTCGGCACTACCTTTTGATTATATCTGGAAGCCATTCGTCGCTTTAGAGCTTCTTCCCTGATCCGAGCTCTTTCTTGGATTTCGGGTAACAAGTCGAGCTCTTCTCTCTGAAGTTGGGAGTTTGCTTGTTCATTGTAGTGGACTACTCCGGGAGATCCTTCTTCGATTTCTATTGGAATCATTGCCTCTGCTCCGTATGCCAGTCGGAATGGTGATTCGTTTGTAGTAGAATGGGGGGTTGTTCGATACGCCCATAGGACTTGTGGAAGTTCCTCGGCCAAAGCTCCCTTTGCTTCTTGTAGCCTCCGCTTTAGTCCTGCCAATATGACTTTGTTGGCCGCTTCGGCTTGTCCATTGGCTTGGGGGTGTTCGACGGAGGTGAACTGGTGTTTTATGTTCAAGTCGGCCACCAATTTTCTGAAGCCTGCCTCTGTAATTTGGGTACCGTTGTCTGTGGTGATGGAGTATGGTACCCCAAACCTCGTAATAATGTTCCTATATAGGAATTTTCGACTTCTTTGAGCGGTGGCATTGGCTAGGGGTTCTGCCTCGATTCATTTTGTGAAATAGTCTACTCCTACTATGAGGAATTTTACTTGTCCCGATCCCTGTGGGAAGGGTCCGAGAAGGTCGAGTCTCCATTTCGTAAAAGGCCAGGGTGAGGTCACGCTGATGAGCTTTTCTGGTAGGGCAATGTGAAAATTGGCATGCTTCTGGCATGGTGGGCATGTCCTCACAAATTCTGTAGCCTCCTTTTGTAGAGTTGGCCAATAAAATCCCGCCCGGAGTATCTTTTTGGTGAGAGCTTGCGCTCCGAGATGATTACCACAAATGCCGCTGTGCACTTCTTCCAAGACTTCCTTTGTGTTGGAAGTCGGTACGCATTTTAGTAAAGGTGTTGATATCCCTCTTTTGTATAGTGTGTTGTTTATGATAGTGTAGTACTGTGCCTCCTTTTTCAGCCTCTTTGCCTCCTTTTCATCTGTAGGGACTGCTTCTGTTTTGAGGTAGTTTATTATGGGGGTCATCCATCCTTGATCCCGACCTATTATGGCTAGGACTTTTCTTCTTTCGCTATTGACGGGTTCTGTAGTATCTCCTGGATGAGGCTTACCCCTGTTTTATCCGAGGTGTCTCCGATCTGGACTCTTTCTACTTCTCCTTCGGGTCGTGGTCGGAATTCTTCTCACCTCTGAACTCCACCGAGCTCGATTGTGTGGAACTATCCTCCTTCACCTCGGAGGTTTAGGCTTTCGTTATAACAGCGACGTGCCATCTTTTGATCTGCCTTTATTGTAGCTATCCCTTCCGCAGTTGGGAATTTCATACATAGATGTGGAATTGAAACTATTGCGCCGAGTTGATTTAACGTTGTCCGACCTATTAAGGCATTGTAGGCTGAGCTTACGTCGACCACGATGTAGTCGATCTTGAGTGTTCTGGATTGGTTCCCCTTCCCGAAGGTTGTATGCAGTGATACGTATCCCAGCGGTTGAACTGGGGCATCTCCTAGTCCAAATAGGCTGTTCGGGTACGCTCTTAGCTCTTTTTCTTCTAGGCCGAGTTTGTCGAAGGCAGTTTTGAATAAGATGTCAACAGAGCTTCCCTGGTCAATTAGTGTACGGTGAAGGTTGGCGTTTGCCAGTATGATCGTAATGACCATGGGGTCGTCGTGTCTCGAGATGATTCCGGATGCGTCTTCCTTGGTAAACGTGATTGCTGGGATGTCTGGGGCTTCCTTTTTTCCTTCGACGTGGTACACTTCTTTGAGGTGTCACTTGCGAGATGATTTGGAGATTCCTCCTCCAGCAAATCCGCCGTGTATTACGTGAACGTATCTTTCTGGTGTGCGAGGTGATCGTTCAGATCGTCCAACATCCTCATCCCTTCTTCTTTTTCTTGGTTCGTCATCCCGATTAGCCAAAAACCGATCTAGTTTTTCTTCTCTTACTAGTTTTTCTATGACGTTTTTCAAATCAAAGCATTCATTGGTGGAATGTCCTTGAAGTCGGTGATATTCACAGTATTCATTCCGATTTCCTCCTCCTCTTTTTCCTTTAAGTGGCCGAGCTGGAGGGATTTTCTCTGTATGGCAGACTTCTTTGTAAACATCTACCAAGGATACCCTAAGAGGAGTATAGTTATGACACTTTTTGATTTTCTCTCCAGAGCGATCCTCCTTTTTCTTGGATTCTTTATCTCGGTAGGTAGAACCGAACCTTGAGGCTTCGCCAAGTCGAGAATTTTCCTCCATGTTGATATATTTCTGTGCCCGTTCTTGTACTTCGTCTAAGGATGTCGGGTATCTCTTTGATATAGATTGGCTAAATGGTCCTTCTCGTAGGCCATTTATGAGGCCCATAATGGCAGCTTCTGTTGGAAGACTTTGTATGTCCATGCATGTTTTGTTGAATCTTTCCATGTAGTTGCGAAGGCTCTCCCGATCTCCTTGCTTGATCCCTAGTAGGCTAGGTGCGTGTTTGGCTTTGTCATTTTGTATGGAGAATCGGGCCAGGAACTTCTTGGCCAGGTCGTCGAAACTCGAGATGGATTTTGGAGGTAGGTTGTTGAACCATTTAATGGCTGTCTTGGTGAGAGTTGTTGGAAAGGCTTTGCAGCGAACTGCATCTGAGGCATCAGTGAGGTACATTCTACTTCTGAAGTTGCTGAGATGATGGTTGGGGTCCGAGGTACCGTCATATAGAGTCATATCCGGAAGCTTGAAATCTTTCGAAATTTTGGTTTTCATAATTTCTCTAGTAAATGGATCTTGATCTTTCTGAGAGCTATCCTCTGTGGATGGTCGAGTAGCTTTAGTTTTGAGATCAGCTTCGAGTTTTATAAGCTTATCTTCTAATTCTCGGCGCCGCCTTATTTCCCGGCGTAGATCTTCTTCTTTTTCACGTCGATGTTGGGTTTCTTTCTCAAGTTGCTCCAATTGATTTTGAAGTGCTTCTATTACTCCTAGATTTGATGAATTTTTGTCTCCATTGGTTTCTGGAGTATCTTTGAGTATTGTGTCCGCGTTTTTATACGGCGTTCTGTCTTCCAAACCTGAATCGTGGTCGTTGTCATGGTCATCCGCCATGTTAATGGGACGACTTCCAGGTTCCCCGGCAACGGCGCCAATGTTTCGAGGGTTACCTGAAACTGTAGGTCCATCTCGGACGAAATCTTCTGTGTTAGTCGGAGCCGACGTGTCCGGCAGGTGTACGGCGGCCGGAACTGGCATGTCCGACTTGTCGGACTTGGTGGTTGTGCTGATCCTTCGTCCTCGGAGGGTGGGGGGTACCTGCAAGGGACTCCGATGCTTAAGTTAGCAAGGGTATTAAGCAGGTATTGAGTAGAATCAGAGTATGAGTTATACCTGGGTACTCCAGTGTATTTATAATGGTGAGATGTGGCCTCCTGCGGATAAGATAAGTTAGTTATCTTATCTTATCTTTATCTTATCTTTAAGTGAGGTCATCTTTAAGGGAACCGCCTTTATCTCTATGGGCTTGGGCTGCCCTTGGATTTTGGGACGTGTCCCTCTTATTTGGGCCCTTTGCTTGGGCTTTCCTGTGACTTGTCCGAGCTCTTTGAGAAGAGGTTGGGTTGTCCTGACCTCAAAGAGGTCGGTCGCTTTGTCTGTAGAACATCCCGGATCGGACAGCTCGATCCAGGGTATGAACAAACCCTTTCTTTATAGTTTGTTTGGATGACTTTTTAGCTCCGTTTCGCTTCGTGCGTTTGCTTTTTAAGTAGTGTCTTTTTCAAGACTTCGTACCCTTCAACAAAGCATTTCTGGCCTTTCTTTGGCCTTTGCAAGATGTCTTTGTCCCTTTTTAGTGATCCTTTCACTTGTCCGACTTCGCTCTATCGGGCCTTCTTAAGTTATTTTTAGTAACATATTTTTAGTCAAACCTCGTCAGGTCGCTTTCTATGGATTACTTTTTATAACTTCTTGCATTAATCTGCTTCTATCGCTTTCACCTTGCCAACCTCTTTATAATTAGGCGATGAATTTGATTTTCACCTTGCCGACCTCTTGGTAATCGGGCGATGAACTTTTGCATTTTATGAGCTTAGATTAATGCGTCTTGGTAGGATACTTTTTAGGGAATTGATAACTTTTATTCAAATGATAATGAAATAAAAATATAAATAAAAGAATGAACATCCAAGTGCTTACCCTTCTAGGTCGGGTACTTTAGTAGATCTTGGCCTATCGCCTCGTTAAAAACCCTTTTCATGAAAAAGAGTGCACCTTGACCTAAGATCTTTATTACTTTCTAACTATATTACATTCTTAGGTTACAGGCATGCCATGACCTTGGTAGCTCTCGCCCCTCGAGGTCGGACACCGTGTAGTAACCTTTTTCCAATACTTCTACAACTTGGTAAGGTCCTTTCCAATTAGCTGCTTGCTTCCTTTCCCCTGATCGACCTGCTCCGATATCGTTTTGGATTAAGATGAGATCGTTGGTGGCGAAGCTTCGTTGGACTACCTTCTGATTATATCTTAAATCCATTCGACAATTTAGCGCCACTTCTCTAATCCGAGCTCTTTCTCGGACTTCTGGAAGTAGGTCGAGCTCCTCCCTTTGATTTCGAGAGTTGGCCTCTTCATTGTAGAGTACCATTCTGGGAGATCCTTCTTCTATTTCTAATGGAATCATTGCCTCCATTCCATAAGCAAGTCGGAAGGGTGATTCTCCTGTGGTTAAATATGGGGTGTCTCCAAGTCCGAACAAGCTATTCGGATACGCTCTGAGCTCTTTATCCTGTAGGCCAAGTTTGTCGAAGGTGGATTTGAACAAGATATCTACAGAGATCCCTTGGTCTACCAACGTTCGGTGGAGATTAGCGTTGGCGAGTATGACGGTATTGACCATGGGGTCATCATGCCCCGGGATGATGCCAATTGCGTCTTCTTGTGTAAAGGTAAAAGTGGGAAGGTCGGGTGGCCTGTCCCCTTCTCCGACATGATATACCTATTTAAGGTGTCTTTTGCGAGATGATTTAGAGATCCCTTGATAGACGGAATTCACTACCCTTTCCCAATAATATTGATGAATGCGCTTGGCAAGCGCACCAAAATTATCGTCAAGTATTAACCCAGAGTGGAGTGGGATCGTATCCACAGAGATTGGTAGATTTGAGCAATTTTAATCAATTGGTGAATTAGTCAAGCTCAACAGAATGAGTTGTAAGTGCAGAATTATAAATGGCAGAAACATAAATGGCAAAGGAATAAAAGAAAGCAATAAAATGCAAAAATGGAAATAACAAGAATGTAAAGGGGAATGGGATTTTACAGAATGTAAGTAAAGCTATAAAAGAATGGGAGAGATAAGAATGGGGGAATTTATTGAGATCAGGAGATATTGTCTCTTTGGATTAAATCCAGCTCATATCCTCTTCAATCATGCAACTCATTGACCTCTTGGCAATTATGATTGATTGAGCCCCAATCCCTTGGTGACTCAATCTTTCAAATCTTGATCAACAGCCAATTCCTTGGTCTAATTGCTCATGAAGACAGATATGCTTGGTCCCTGATTATACCACACATAATCATAGGTCCAGGTAGAGGGAGGATTGTATGTCACCATATCCAAACACCAAAACCCAGATTCTACTCAAGTGTGAGAGGGAATTTCTAGCATGGTTTCATGTTTCCTTTTCCAAGGTTCCCATGTAACCCATTTTGCATTCAATCTCTTTTCCAAGTTAATTGAACGCTAAGCATGAAAATCAAAATTTCTTCTAGCAAATCAAAGAGAAGATGAAAAGAAGAAGAATTTCACTATCATTAATCCATCAAGTACAATAGAGCTCCCTCTCTCAATGAGAGGGAATTTAGCTACTCATAGGTCAGAGAGAAAGTTCAACAGATGGAAGAGATGACGTGTGAAAAGTAAGAAATGAAATCCAAAACTAAACTCTGTGACTTGCTAACCCCTTTTCCAATACTTCCAAGGGTATTTATACTACTCCTAGATCTAGAAAATAAAAGAAAATTACAAAAGTGAAAAGAAAATTACAATTTTGAGGGAAAAGAAACTTAACAAACGTGATCTTCTAGCTAGCATGTGATTGGTGCTTCTCTGGCATGTCACGCTTCTTCTGTTTCTGTTCTGAGGGTTACCTGAAACTATAGGTCGATCTCGGTCGAGATCTTCTGCGTTGGTCGGAGCCGATGTGTCTGCCGGGTATATAGTCGCCGGAGCTTGTGTGTCCGACTTGTGACACTGAAAGTGCTGCTGATCCTTCGTCCCCGGAGGGTGGGGGGTACCTGCAAGGGACTTCGATGCTTAAGTTAGCAAGGGTATTAAGCAGGTATTGAGTAGAATCAGAGTATGAGTTATACCTGGGTGCTCTAGTGTATTTATAATGGTGAGATGTGGCCTCCTGCGGATAAGTTAAGTTAGTTATCTTATCTTATCTTTATCTTATCTCTAAGTGAGGTCATCTTATCTTCAAGGGAACCGCCCTTCTCTCTGTAGGCTTGGGCCGCCTTAGGATTCGGGGCGTGTTCCTCTATTTGGGCCCTTCTCTGGGCTTTCCTGGGGACTTCACCGACCTCTTTTGGGAAGAGGTCGGGTTGTCCTGACCTGAAGAGGTCGGTTGCTTTGTCTGTCGAACATCTCGGGTCGGACACCTCGACCCAGGGTATGAACAGTGCCCCTGCTTGAGCTCGGTTTCCTTTTTGAGGTCGAGTCCTTGACTTCGGTCCTTTTTTTTTGGTGAAGCCGAACTCAAGCATTTTGTCGATTCCTTTATAGTAGCTTTTGAAGGTAGAACGTTTCCTCTAAAAAGCGCGTGCTTTTATATCGGCGCTTTGGGAACGTGCGAGGGTTTAATGCTTTCCTTAATTTTAGCATTAATTGCCCCGTTTCCCTTTTGGCTCTTTATTTTTGATTTTGAAAGCCCAGAAATGGTTTCTCTTCTTTCGCCTTTTTCATAACTTCTTTTCTCCGTTCTCTCCACTCTTCTGTTTTTCGCTTGCGCTTCTGCTTCCTGGTGTTAGCGGCATCGCTTGGCAGTCTCCTAGGCAACTTTCGTTTCTGCCCTTTTCGAAGTTTCTTCTGTCTTCAGGTTAGTCCCCTTTCGTGCTTTCTCTTTGATTTTGGTTTTTGGGATGAGGTTTTGGTCTTGATCCTCTCTTTTGAAAAAGTTTGGATCTTTCTGTTTTCCTTGATCCCTAGATGTGCTTTCTGAGAGTTTCTCTATCTTCTGCATGATCCTTTTCGCCTTTGCTGGGTGCCTTTAGGGCTTTGCATGTTTTTGTTGTTTCTGTTCTTGATACTGCTTGTTCGTGTCTGTTCCTTATTTATTTGAAGGTTGCTTTTATCTGCTCTTAAAAAAGGTTTCATCTTTTAATGGTCTCTACTTGGCGTGCTTTTTGCTGTAATGATTTTCTTGTGTTTTTGCTGAAAAGTGTTTGCTGTTTTGGATTCTTTTTGAGAAATGCTGGGATGCGAACTTCACACTATTTTTCTGGAAACCTTGCCTTGTTACTGCCTCCAAAGGATGCCCTAGGACTTTGGTTTGAGTCTTGGGGTTTTCGTTTTCTTGCTTTTCATTGCCTGAGAAGTATTGACCGAGTTGTTTTCTCCTTTGTCCGAGATGTTTGTAGTAACCTCATTTTCTTTTCTTACTTGTAGGATTAGTTGGCCTCATGTCTTCTCGCAATAATATTGTAGAGATGTCGTCCAGAGTTCCCGAGGGGATGTCCAATTGGCTGGACTCCCTTGTTTTGTTGTGTGTTTCTGTTGTGGATGCCGAGTTTTGCACAGAACTGAGGAAGCGCCATAGGATTTGTGGTAACAATGCCCGTGAGGAGGATTATGAGATTGTTGCTCCTGATTCTGATGATAAAGTTTGTTTTGCAACTTCTGTTGAGAGGGAGCGTCCCTTCTTCTATGCCTATGAATACTTCTTCAGCTAGTTGAATGTTACCTTTCCTTTTACTGCTTTTAAGACCGACCTGTTGTGGATGTGTAATATTGCTCCATCCCAACTTCACCCCAATTCCTGGGGTTTTATTAAAAATTTCCAACTTCTCTGGCGTGAACTAGATGTAACACCTTCCCAGACTCTTTTTCTTTACTTGTTTGTTTCTGCCAAGCCTGGCGGTTCTTCAAAAAAGAAAGCTTCTTGGGTTTCTTTCCGGTCCGCCCAGGGCCATAAAGTGTTTGCGATGTATGATGAGTCCTTTAAGGACTTCAAGAACTACTTCTTTAAAGTTCGAGCTGTTGAGGGGGCCCGCCCCTTTTTTCTCGATGAAAATGATGAGCCCTCCTTCCCTCTAGAGTGGCAGAAGGATGTAAGGGTCTCTCGCTACACTTGGGAGATGCTTGATGATGTCGAACGCGCTTTTGTAATTGTTCTTGAGGATCTCTGGGAGAAACCACCCCATCTTGATACAAAAAGATTTTTGAATGATCCGTCCTTGGTTCGGACTGTTTTGGGTATTTGTTTGTCTATTTGTCTGACTTGTTTCTATACTTGTTTCCTTTTTCTTCCTCTTATCAAATTTGTAACTCTTTGTCATGGCTGTTTTTGTGTTTGTAGAGATGTCGAAGAATAGTGATTCTATGAAGGCCTTTAAAAAGGGCAAAGAAGGCGACTACTGCTCAGAACATCTCGGCCAAGGTGGCCAGCGAGGGATCTTCATAGATCCCAGTAAAGCCTCATGTTCATACCCTGGGTCGAGGTGTCCGACCCGGGATGTTCTACAGACAAAGCGACCGACCTCTTCAGGTCAGGACAACCCGACCTCTTTTCAAAGAGCTCGGCCAAGTCACAGAAAGGCCCAAACAAAAGGCCCAAATAGAGGAACACGTCCCAAATCCAAGGGCAGCCCAAGCCCATAGAGATAAAGGCGGTTCCCTTAAAGATGACCTCACTTAAAGATAAAATAAAGATAAGATAAGATAACTAACTTATCTTATCCACAGAAGGCCACATCTCACCATTTTAAATACACTGGAGCACCCAGGTATAACTCATACTCTGATTCTACTCAATACCTGCTTAATACCCTTGCTAACTTAAGCATCGGAGTCCCTTGTAGGTAACCCCCACCCTCCGGGGATGAAGGATCAGCAGCACTTTCAAGTGTCACAAGTCAGACACACAAGCTCCGGTGACTATATATCTGCCAGACACATCGGCTCTGACCAACGCTGAAGATCTCGCCTGAGATCGACCTATAGTTTCAGGTAACCCTCAGAACATTGGCGCCGTTGCTGGGGAACCTAGAAGTCATCCAACACCATGGCGGACAACCATGACAATGACCATGACTCGGGTTTCGAAGATAGAACGCCACACAAGAACTCGGATGATGTATTTAAGAATACTCCGGAATCCAATGGAGACAAAAATTCATCAAATCCAGGGGCGATAGAAGCGCTTCAAAATCGATTGGAGCAACTTGAGAAAGAAGCCCAACATCAACGTGAAAAAGAAGACGATCTATGTCGGGAGATAAGGCGGCGCTGAGAATTTGAAGATAAGCTTATGAAACTCGAAGCTGATCTCAAAACTAAAGCTACTCGACCATCCACAGAGGATAGCTCTCAGAAAGATCAAGAACCATTCACCAGGGAAATTATGAAGACCAAAATCCCAAAAGATTTCAAACTTCCGGATATGACTCTATATGACGGCATCTCGGACCCCAACCACCATCTCAGCAACTTCAGAAGTAGAATGTACCTCACTGATGCCTCAGATACAGTTCGCTGCAAAGCCTTTCTAACAACTCTCACCAAGACAGCCATTAGATGGTTTGACAACCTACATCCAAAATCCATCTCGAGTTTCGACGACCTGGCCAAAAAGTTCCTGGCCCGATTTTCCATACAAAAGGACAAAGCCAAACACGCACCCAGCCTACTAGGGATCAAGCAAGGAGATCGGGAGAGTCTTCGCAACTATATGGAAAGATTCAATAAAACATGCATGGACATACAAAGTCTACCAACAGAAGCTGCCATCATGGGCCTCATAAATGGCCTACGAGAAGGACCATTCAGCCAATCTATATCAAAGAGGTACCTGACATCGCTAGACGAAGTACAAGAACGGGCGCAGAAGTACATCAACATGGAGGAAAATTCTCGACTTGGCGAAGCCTCGAGGTTCGGTTTTGCCTATCGAGATAAATAATCAAAGAAAAAGGAAGATCGCTCCGGAGAGAAAGTCAAAAAATATCATAACTACACCCCTCTTAGGGTATCCTTGGTAGATGTTTACAAAGAAGTCTGCTATACGGAAAAAATACCCTCAGCTCGGCCACTTAAAGGCAAAAGGGGAGGAGGAAATCGGAACGAATACTGTGAGTATCATCGAGTCCGAGGACATTTGGTGGACGAAATTGTGATCCTCAAAGTTGGTCTCTTTGTATTTGTATGAAATCAAAAATATCCCAAAGAGATCATGGTGTGATTAATTGGGATCTTAATAATCCCTGGTGTGATCATAACTCCGTTCAGCTTAATCAGCAAGTGTACTGGGTCATCCAAGTAATACCTTACGTGAGTAAGGGTCGATCCCACAGAGATTATTGGTATGAGGCAAGCTATGGTCACCTTGTATTTGTCAGTTAGGCAGATTAAATTGGTTTATGATGAGTTCGAAAATTAATAATAAACAGAAAATAAAATAGGATAGAAATACTTATGTAAATTAATGGTGGGAATTTCAGATAGGCGTGTGGAGATGCTAGAATCCTCTCGAATCTCTACTTTCTTATCACATTCATCCAATCCTTCATACTCCTTTCCATGGCAAGCTGTATGTAGGGCATCACCGTCTTCAATGGCTACTTTTTATCCTCTCGGGAAAATGGTCCTATGCGCTGTCACTGCATTGCTAATCGTCTGGAGGCATCACCTTTGTTGATGGCTACATCCCATCCTCTCAGTGAAAATGGTCCAAATGCTCTGTCACAGCACGGCTAATCATCTGTCGGTTCTCAATCAGGTTGGAATAGAATCCCTTGATTCTTTTGCGTCTGTCACTAACGCCCAGCCTTCAGGAGTTTGAAGCTCGTCACAATCATTCAATACCGGAATCCTACTCGGAATACCACAGACAAGGTTAGACTTTTCGGATTCCCGGGATCCTACTCGGAATACCACAGACAAGGATAGACTTTCCGGATCCCCATGAATGCTGCCATCTATCTAGCTTATACCACGAAGATTCTGTTGGGGAATCTAAGAGATATGCGCCCGGCCTAAAGTAGAACGGAAGTGGTTGTCAGTCACGCGCGTTCATAGGTGAGAATGATGATGTGTGTCACGGATCATCACATTCATCAAGTTGTAGTGCAACGTATATCTTGGAATAAGAATAAAAGAGAATTGAATAAAAAGTAATAGTAATCGTATTGAAACTTGAGGTACAGCAGAGCTCCACACCCTTAATCTATGGTGTGCAGAAACTCCATCGTTGAAAATACATAAGTGAAAGGTTCAGGCATGGCCGAAGGGCCAGCCCCCTAAAACATGCTCAATGGCCTCCTAAAATGAAGAATAAAACAAAGCTGAGACCAAAGATGAAACGTGGTCAAAAGACGTCTAATACAATAGTTAAATGTCCTATATATACTAGACTAGCTACTAGGGTTTACATGAGTAAGTAATTGATGCATAAATCCACTTCCGGGGCCCACTTGGTGTATGTTTAGGCTGAGCTTGATCTATCCACGAGCTGAGGCTTTTATTGGAGTTGAACGCCGAGTTATAGCGTGTTTCTGGCGTTCAACTCCGGGTTATGACGTGTTTCTGGCGTTTAACTCCAGACAGCAGCATGTACTTGGCGTTGAGCGCCACTTTACGTCGTCAATTCCAGAATAAAGTATGGACTATTATATATTGCTGGAAAGCTCTGGATGTCTACTTTCCAACGCCGTTGAGAGAGCGCCATTTGAAGTTCTGTAGCTCCAGAAAATCCATTTCGAGTGCAGGGAGGTCAGATTCCAACAGCATCAGCAGTCCTTTTGTCAGCCTTTTTCAGAGTTTTGCTCAAGTCCCTCAATTTCAGCCAGAAATTACCTAAAATTATAGAAAAACACATAAACTCATAGTAAAGTCCAGAAATGTGAATTTATCATAAAAACTAATGAAATCATCCCTAAACGTAGCTTGAACTTACTAAAAACTACCTAAAAACAATGCCAAAAAGCGTATAAATTATCCGCTCATCACAACACCAAACTTAAATTATTGCTTGTCCCCAAGCAACTGAAAATCAATTAGGATAAAAAGAAGAGAATATACTGTAAATTCCAAAATATCAATGAATATTAATTCTAATTAGATGAGCGGGACTTGTAGCTTTTTGCTTCTGAATAGTTTTGGCATCTCACTTTTTCCTTTGAAGTTTAGAGTGATCGGCGTCTCTAGGAACTCAGAGTTCAGATAGTGTTATTGACTTTCCTAGTTAAGCATGTTGATTCTTGAACACAGCTACTTATGAGTCTTGGCTGTGGCCCTAAGCACTTTGTTTTCCAGTATTACCACCGGATACATAAATGCCACAGACACATAACTGGGTGAACCTTTTCAGATTGTGACTCAGCTTTGCTAAAGTCCCCAGTTAGAGGTGTCCAGAGCTCTTGAGTACACTCTTTTTGCTTTGGATCACGACTTTAACCACTCAGTCTCAAGCTTTTCACTTGGACCTTCATGACACAAGCACATGGTTAGGGACAGCTTGGTTTAGCCGCTTAGGCCTGGATTTTATTTCCTTGGGCCCTCCTATCCATTGATGCTCAAAGCCTTGGATCCTTTTTACCCTTGCCTTTTGGTTTTAAGGGCTATTGGCTTTTTCTGCTTGCTTTTTCTTTTTCTTTCTATTTTTTTCGCCATTTTTTTTCGCAAGCTTTTGTTTTTCACTGCTTTTTCTTGCTTCAAGAATCAATTTCATGATTTTTCAGATTGTCAATAACATTTCTCTTTGTTCATCATTCTTTCAAGAGCCAACAGTTTTAACATTCATAAACAACAAGAAAAAATTATGCATTGTTCAAGCATTCATTCAGAAGACAAAAAGTATTGTCACCACATAAATATAATTAAATTAAATTCAAGGATAAATTCGAAATTCATGTACTTCTTGTTCTTTTGAATTAAAACATTTTTCATTTAAGGGAGGTGAAAGATTAATGGATTTTATTCATAGCTTTAAGACATGGTTACTACATACTAATGATCATAAAGTAGAGACACAAAACATAGATAAACACAGCATAAAAACCGAAAAGCAGAAAGAAATAAGAACAAGGAATGAATCCACCTGAGTGAGGGTGGCGCCTTCTTGAAGGTCCAATGGTGCTTTTTGAACTCCTTTATGTCTCTTCCTTGCTTCTGTTGCATGATTCCTAGTAATTTTGGTGTTCCTATCCTTAGTTGCTCCCAATAATTGTGTGGAGGACAATTTATCCCCTAAGGTATATCAGGGATCTCTTGATTTACAGTCAAATATTCTACCACTGAGCTATAAACCTTTTTTTTTATGTCTCTGGCCTTAGGTGCCATTAATGGTTAAAGAAAAGCAAAAAGCTATGCTTTTACCACTCCAAACTTAGAAAATTGCTCGCCCTCGAGCAAGAGAAGAAAGAAAAGATGAAGAATAAGAAGAAGATATGGAGGAGATTGAGGGATGTGTGTATTCGGCTATATGGGTGGGATTGGGTGGGAAAGAGAAGTTGAATTGTAAAGGTAGGTGGGGTGTATGGAGAAGAGTGGATAAATGTAGGTGGTGAATGAAAAACAGAAGGGATGACCATGAATGGAGAGAGAGGGTGAGGTAGGTGGGGATCCTGTGGGGTTCACAGATCCTGAGATGATCCTGTGGGGTCCACAGATCCTGAGGTGTCAAGGATTTACATCCCTGCACCAATTAGGCATATAAAATGCCTGTACACACCATTCTGGCGTTTAAACGCCGAGATGATGCACACTCTGGGCGTTCAACGCCCATGTGCAGCATGTTTCTGGCGTTGAACACCAGTTTCATGCTTGTTACTGGCGTTCAGCGCCAGCTTTTCCTCAAGGTACATTCCTGGCGTTCAAACGCCAGGATGTTGCTTGTTTCAGGCGTTCAGCACCAGATTCATGCTCTGTTCTGGCGTTGAACGCCAGCCAGATACTCCTCACTGGCGTTGAACGCCAGTCTGTCCTCCCTCCAGGGTGTGATTTTTCTTCTGCTGTTTTTTATTCTATTTTTAATTTTTATATTTTTTTGTGACTCCTCATGATCATGTACCTAATAAAACACAAAATAACAATAAAATAAAATAAAAATTAGATAAATAAAATTGGGTTGCCTCCCAACAAGCGCTCTTTTAATGTCATTAGCTTGACAGTGGGCTCTCATGGAGCCTCACAGGTGATCAGGTCAATGTTGTATAGTCCCAACACCAAACTTAGAGTTTGGATATGGGGTCTTAACACCAAACTTAGTGTTTGGTCGTGGCCTCCCAACACCAAACTTAGAGTTTGACTGTGGGGGCTCTTCTTGACTCTGAACTGAGAGAAGCTCTTCATGCTTACTCTCTTTTGTCACAGAGGGATGGCCATGTGCCTTAAACACAAGGTAGTCCCCATTCAATTGAAGGACTAATTCACCTCTGTTGACATCTATCACAGCTCCTGCTGTGGCTAGGAAAAGTCTTCCAAGGATGATGCATTCATCCTCATCCTTCCTAGTGTCTAAGATTATGAAATCAGCAGGGATGTAAAAGCCCTCAACCTTTACTAACACGTCCTCTACTATTCCATAAGCTTGCCTTAATGACTTGTCTGCCAATTGTAATGAGAACAATGCAGGTTGTACCTCAATGATCCCCAGCTTCTCCATTACAGAGAGTGGCATAAGATTTATCCCTGACCCTAGATCACATATAGCTTTTTCAAAGGTCATGGTGCCTATGGTACAAGGTATTAAGAACTTGCCAGGATCTTGTCTCTTTTGAGGTAAAATTTGCTGAATCCAGGTATCCAGTTCACTAATGAGCAAAGGAGGTTCACTTTCCCAAGTCTCATTACCAAACAACTTGGCATTCAGCTTCATGATAGCTCCTAAATATTGAGCAACTTGCTCTCCAGTCACATCTTCATCCTCTTCAGAGGAAGAATAGTCTTCAGAGCTCATGAATGGCAGAAGGAGATTTATTGGAATCTCTATGGTCTCTATATGAGCCTCAGATTCCTTTGAATCCTTAATAGGAAACTCCTTCTTGCTTGAGAGACGTCCCAGGAGGTCTTCCTCACTAGGATTTTCGTCCTCCTCCTCCCTTGTGCATTCGGCCATATTGATTACATCAATGGCCTTGCACTCTCCTTTTGGATTCTCTTCTGTATTGCTTGGGAGAATACTGGGAGGAGTTTCAATGACTTTCTTACTCAGCTGGCCTACTTGTGCCTCCAGATTTCTGATGGAGGATCTTGTTTCACTCATGAAACTGAAAGTGGCCTTTGACAGATCAGAGACTAGATTGGCTAAATTAGAAGTGTTTTGTTCAGAATTCTCTGTCTGTTACTGAGAAGATGATGGGAAAGGCTTGCTATTGCTCAGCCTATTGCGTCCACCATTGTTAAAGCCTTGTTGAGGCTTTTGTTGATCCTTCCATGAGAAATTTGGATGATTTCTCCATGATGAATTATAGGTGTTTCCATAAGGCTCACCCATGTAATTGACCTCTGCCATTGCAGGGTTCTCAGGATCATAAGCTTCTTCAGAAGCTGCCTCTTTAGTACTGTTGGATGCATTTTGCCATCCATTCAGACTTTGAGAGATCATGTTGACTTGCTGGGTCAACACTTTGTTCTGAGCCAGTATGGCATTCAGAGCATCAATTTCAAGAACTCCCTTCCTCTGAGGTGTCCCATTATTCACGAAATTCCTCTCAGAAGTGTACATGAATTGGTTATTTGCAACCATGTCAATGAGTTCTTGAGCCTCTTCAGGCGTTTTCTTTAGGTGAATGGATCCACCTGCAGAATGGTCCAATGACATTTTCGAAAATTCAGATAGACCATAATAGAATATATCTAATATGGTCCATTCTGAAAACATGTCAGATGGACACCTTTTGGTCAGCTGCTTGTATCTTTCCCAAGCTTCATAGAGGGATTCACCATCTTTTTGTTTGAAGGTCTGAACATCCACTCTAAGCTTGCTCAGCTTTTGAGGAGGAAAGAATTTATCCAAGAAGGCTGTGACCAGCTTATCCCAAGAGTCCAGGCTATCCTTAGGTTGTGAATCCAACCATATTCTAGCTCTATCTCTTACAGCAAAAAGGAAAAGCATGAGTCTGTAGACTTCAGGATCAACTCCATTCGTCCTAATAGTCTCACAGATCTGCAAGAACTCAGTTAAAAATTGATAAGGATCTTCAGATGGAAGTCCATAGAACTTGCAGTTTTGTTGCATTAAAGCAACTAGTTGAGGCTTAAGCTCAAAATTATTGGCTCCAATGGCAGGAATGGAGATGCTTCTTCCATCAAATTTGGATGTTGGCTTTGTGAAGTCACCAAGCATTCTCCTTGCATTATTATTATTTTCGGCTGCCATCTCCTTCTCTTGTTCAAAAATTTCTGAAAGGTTACTTCTGGATTGTTGTAATTTAGCTTCTCTTAGTTTCCACTTCAAAGTCCTTTCAGGTTCTGGATCAATTTCAACAAGAGTGCCTTTTTCCTTGTTCCTGCTCATATGAAAGAGAAGAAAAACAAGAAAAGAAGAGGAATCCTTTATGTCACAGTATAGAGATTCCTTTATATTAGTAGAA
Organism: Arachis stenosperma; assembly: GCF_014773155.1. Taxonomy (NCBI): domain Eukaryota; kingdom Viridiplantae; phylum Streptophyta; class Magnoliopsida; order Fabales; family Fabaceae; genus Arachis; species Arachis stenosperma. The sequence goes on along the minus strand of NC_080381.1, from coordinate 66,417,915 downwards.
GAAGAAAGGGGGGAAGAATGTAAAAGAGGGGATTCGGATATTTAGATGGAGAGAGGTGAAGAGAAGTGTTAGTAATTAAATAATTAAATAGAACAAGAAAAGAGAGGGAGAATTTCGAAAATAATTTTAAAAAGGGGTTAGTAATTTTCAATAATTAAAGATAGAATATAATTAAAATTGAAATTTAGAACAAAAAGAATTTTTGAAAAAGAGGTGAGATATTTTCGAAAATCAGAGAGGGAAAAGTAGTTAGGTGGTTTTCAAAAAGATAAGAAACAAACAAAAAGTCAAATAGTTAGTTGAAAAAGATATTAAAATCAAATTTTAAAAAGATAAGAAGATAAGAAGTTAGATAAGATATTTTAAAATCAAATTTTGAAAAAGATAAAATTTTGAAAAAGATAAGATATAGAAGATAAGAAGATTTAATTCAAAAATTTAAAATTACTTACTTCACTAACAAGAAACTACAAGATAAGATTCTAGAACTTAAAGATTGAACCTTTCTTAACAAGAAAGTAACAAACTTCAAATTTTTGAATCAATCACATTTTTTGTTAGCTAATTTTCGAAAATTTGATATAAAGATAAGAAAAAGGTTTTGAAAATATTTTGAAAAAGATTTTTTTTGAAATTTTCGATAAAGAGGAAAAATTGGAAAAGATATGATTTTTGAAAAAGATTTTGAACAGATAAGATTTTTAAATTTTTGAAAATTTGACTTGACTTGTAAGAAACAACTAATTTTGAAAATTTTTTACCAAGTCAACCCAAAATTTCGAAAATTTGGAGAGAAAAAAGGAAAAGATATATTTTTGATTTTTGAATTTTTAATTATGAGAGAGAAAAACACAAACATGACCCAAAACATGAAAATTTTTGATCAAACACTTAATGCATGCAAGAACACTATGAATGTCAAGATGAACACCAAGAACACTTTGAAGATCATGATGAACATCAAGAACATAATTTTGAACAATTTTTGATGCAAAGAAAACATGCAAGACACCAAACTTATAAATCTTCAATGCATGGACTCTAACAAACGAAAAATGCATATGAAAAATAACAAACAACACAAAACAAGAAAACATCAAGATCAAACAAGAAGACTTGTCAAGAACAACTTGAAGATCATGAAGAACACCATGAATGCATGAATTTTCGAAAAATGCAAGAAAAATTTTTAAAGCATGCAATTGACACCAAACTTAAAAGTTGACTCAAGACTCAAACAAGAAACACAAAATATTTTTTATTTTTATGATTTTATTAATTTTTTTGGATTTTTATTAATTTTTTTTCGAAAATATTATTGGAAAAACGAAAAAGAAAAGAAAAATTTTGAAAAAGTTTTTGAAAAGAAAATTACCTAATCTAAGCAACAAGATGAACCGTCAGTTGTCCATACTCAAACGATCCCCGGCAACGGCGCCAAAAACTTGGTGGACGAAATTGTGATCCTCAAAGTTGGTCTCTTTGTATTTGTATGAAATCAAAAATACCCCAAAGAGATCATGGTGTGATGAATTGGGATCTTAATAATCCCTGGTGTGATCATAACTCCGTTCAGCTTAACTAGCAAGTGTACTGGGTCATCCAAGTAATACCTTACGTGAGTAAGGGTCGATCCCACAGAGATCGTTGGTATGAAGCAAGCTAGTCACCTTGTATTTGTCAGTTAGGCAGATTAAATTGGTTTATGATGAGTTCGAAAATTAATAATAAACAGAAAATAAAATAGGATAGAAATACTTATGTAAATTAATGGTGGGAATTACAGATAGGCATGTGCAGATGCTAGAATCCTCTCGAATCTCTACTTTCTTATCACATTCATCCAATCCTTCTTACTCCTTTCCATGGCAAGCTGTATGTAGGGCATCACCGTCTTCAATGGCTACTTTTTATCCTCTCGGGAAAATGGTCCTATGCGCTGTCACTGCATGGCTAATCGTCTGGAGGCATCACCGTTGTTGATGGCTACATCCCATCCTCTCAGTGAAAATGGTCCAAATGCTCTGTCACAGCACGGCTAATCATCTGTCGGTTCTCAATCAGGTTGGAATAGAATCCCTTGATTCTTTTGCGTCTGTCACTAACGCCCAGCCTTCAGGAATTTGAAGCTCGTCACAGTCATTTAATACCGGAATCCTACTCGGAATACCACAGACAAGGTTAGACTTTCCGGATCCCCATGAATGCCGCCATCTATCTAGCTTATACCACGAAGATTCTGTTGGGGAATCTAAGAGATATGCGCCCGGCCTAAAGTAGAACGGAAGTGGTTGTCAGTCACGCGCGTTCAAAGGTGAAAATGATGATGAGTGTCACGGATCATCACATTCATCAAGTTGAAGTGCAGCGTATATCTTGGAATAAGAATAAAAGAGAATTGAATAAAAAGTAATAGTAATTGTATTGAAACTTGAGGTACAGCAGAGCTCCACACCCTTAATCTATGGTGTGCAGAAACTCCACCGTTGAAAATACATAAGTGAAAGGTTCAGGCATGGCCGAAGGGCCAGCTCCCTAAAAGATGCTCAATGGCCTCCTAAAATGAAGAATAAAACAAAGCTAAGACCAAAGATGAAACGTGGTCAAAAGACGTCTAATACAATAGGTAAATGTCCTATATATACTAGACTAGCTACTAGGGTTTACATGAGTAAGTAATTGATGCATAAATCCACTTCCGGGGCCAACTTGGTGTATGTTTGGGATGAGCTTGATCTATCCACGAGCTGAGGCTTTTATTGGAGTTGAACGCCGAGTTATAGCGTGTTTCTGGCGTTCAACTCCGGGTTATGACGTGTTTCTGGCGTTTAACTCCATATAGCAGCATGTACTTGGCGTTGAGCGCCACTTTACGTCGTGAATTCCCGAATAAAGTATGGACTATTATATATTGCTGGAAAGCTCTAGATGTCTACTTTTAAACGCCGTTTAGAGCGCGCCATTTGGAGTTCTATAGCTCCAGAAAATCCATTTTGAGTGCAGGGAGGTCAGATTCCAACAGCATCAGCAGTCTTTTTGTTAGCCTTTTTCAGAGTTTTGCTCAAGTCCCTCAATTTTAGCCAGAAATTACCTGAAATTATAGAAAAACACACAAACTCATAGTAAAGTCCAGAAATGTGAATTTATCATAAAAACTAATGAAATCATCCCTAAAAGTAGCTTGAACTTACTAAAAACTACCTAAAAACAATGCCAAAAACCGTATAAATTATCCGCTCATCAACATTCCACCAACGAATGCTTTGACTTGAAAAATGTCATAGAGAAATTAGTTAGGGATGAAAACTAGATCGGTTCCAGGCCAATCTGGACGAAGAACCAAGGAAAAGAAGAAGGGATGAAGATGTTGGACGATCTAAACGATCACCCCGCACACCGAAAAGACATGTCCACGTGATACACGGTGGATTCGCTGGAGGAAGAATCTCCAAGTCATCCCGCAAGCGACAGCTCAATGAAGTATACCACGTCGAAGGCAAGAAAGAAGTGCCAGACATCCCAGCAATCACGTTTACCAAAGAAGATGCATTCGGAATCATTTCAGGACACGACGACCCCATGGTCATCACAATTATATTGGCAAACGCCAACCTCCACCGTACATTAATTGATCAAGGAAGCTCCACCGACATTCTATTTAAAACTGCCTTTGACAAGCTCGGCTTAGAAGAGAAAGAGCCAAAAGCATATCCGAATAGCCTGTTCGGACTTGGTGACACCCCAGTACAGCCACTAGGATACGTATCATTACACACAACCTTTGGAAAGGGGAACCAATCCCGAACACTTAAGATAGACTATATCGTGGTCGACATAAGCTCAGCCTACAATGCCTTAATAGGTCGGACGACGTTAAATCAACTCGGAGCAATAGTTTCAACTCCACATCTATGTATGAAATTACCAACTACAGAAGGGATAGCTACAATAAAAGCAGATCAAAAGATGGCACGTCGCTGTTATAACGAAAGTCTAAATCTCCGAGGCAAAGGAGGAGAGTTCCACACAATCAAACTCGACGGAGATCAGAGACGAGAAGAACTTCGTCCACGACCCGAAGGAGAAATAGAAAGAGTTCAGATCGGAGATACCTCGGACAAAACAACTAATATTGGCACGATCCTGAAAGGAGACGCAAAAGAATCATTAATACGGTTTCTACGAGATAATGTTGATCTCTTCGCATGGAAAGCTGTCGACACGCCAAGCATAGATCCCGAACTAATGAGCCACAAGCTGGCAGTCTACCCGGGATCTCGGCCGGTACAACAAAGACGAAAAAAACTTGGGCCAGAACGGTCTCAGGCTGTAGAAGAACAAGTACAAGCACTACTGGAGGCAGGATTCATAAGAGAAGTTAAATAACCACTATGGCTAGCAAATGTCGTCTTGGTGAAAAAATCAAATGGGAAGTGGCGAATGTGCACTGACTACACCGACCTCAACAAAGCCTGCCCAAAAGACCCTTATCCACTCCCAAGCATTGATGCTCTAGAAGATGCCTCATCAGGATATAAGTATCTCTCGTTCATGGACGCGTACTCAGGATACAACCAGATCCCAATGTATCCACCAGATCAAGAAAAAACCTTGTTTCTCACACCAAAAGCGAATTATTGCTACATCGTAATGCCTTTCGGCCTTAAAAATGCGAGAGCCGCTTATCAAAGGCTAATGAATAAAGTCTTATCAAACCACATCAGAAAAATCATGGAGGTCTATGTGGACGACATGTTGATAAAGACACAAAGTGAGGAAACGTTACTAACCGACTTGGTTCAAGTGTTCGACACCATACGGAAGCACAACATGTGACTCAACCCAGCTAAATGCACCTTCGCAGTAGAGGCAGGAAAATTCCTAGGCTTCATGCTCACACAAAGAGGAATCGAGGCAAATCCAGATAAATGCCAGGCCATACTCAACATGAAAAGCCCGACCTGCGTCAAAGAAGTCCAACAACTCAATGGGAGACTGGCAGCCCTGTCCAGATTCCTAGCAGGGTCAGCAATAAGATCCCTCCCTTTCTACGCTACCTTAAGGAAGGGAAAAAACTTCGAGCGGACAATGGAATGTGAACAAGCCTTCTGAGACTTTAAAGAATTCCTAGGACAGCCCCCCATCCTATCTCGACCACGAGAGGGAGAACCACTCATACTATACCTGGCCGTAGGAAGTCGGGCAATAGCCTCAGCATTAATTAGAGAAGATGAAGGGGGACAACAACCCGTCTACTTCATTAGTAAAGCACTACAGGGGTCAGAGCTAAACTACCAGAAAATAGAGAAGTTCGCCTACGCTTTAATACTCATATCCCGACGACTTCGCCCATACTTCCAAGCGCACACCATCAGAGTTCGGACCAACCAGCCCATAAAAGGGATACTGCAGAAAACAGATCTAGCAGGAAGAATCCTACAGTGGGCAATTGAGTTGTCCGAGTTCAACCTTCAATACGAGGCGTGGACAGCCATCAAATCACAATACCTAGCCAACTTCAATGCAGAATTCACAGACACCACAGAAATCCCCATAGAGTGGAACATATACGTAGACGGCTCCTCAAATAAAGCCGAAAGCGGTGCAGGTGTGATAATTGAAAGCAACCAGGGAACCCAACTTGAGCTTTCCCTGAAATTTGAAGCTGGCTAGGGAAGTTAGAGCTCAGAAAGTCAACATCTACAGTGACTCACAAGTTATTACCTCGTAAATAACGGGAAGCTACCAATCCAAAGATCCTACCATGAAAAAATATTTGGATAAAACCAAAGAACAGCTTGGACAACTTGGAGAATATAGGATCTGCCACATACCCTGCGAACAAAATGCCGGAGCTGACGCGCTCTCAAAGCTAGCCAGCACCAAACTAGGGGGCAAAAATAGAAGCCTCATCCAAGAAATACTGCAGAACCCATCGATATCAGAAGAAGAAAAAATCCTAGCCATAACAGGTCAGGATCAAGGATGGATGACCCCCATAATTAACTACCTCAAAACAGAAGCGCTCCTCACAGATGAAAAGGAGGCAAAGAGGTTAAAAAGGGAGGCACAGTACTACACTATCATAAATAACATCCTATACAAAAGAGGGATCTCAACACCACTGTTAAAATGCGTACCGACCTCCAACACAAAAGAAGTCTTGGGGGAAGTACATAGCGGCATTTGTGGTAATCATCTCGGAGCGCAAGCTCTCACCAAAAAGGTACTCCGAGCAGGATTCTATTGGCCAACTCTACGAAAGGAAGCTACAGAATTTGTAAAGACATGTCCACCGTGTCAGAAGCATGCCAACTTTCACATCGCCCCGCCAGAAAAACTCATTAGCGTGACCTCACCCTGGCCATTTGCAAAATGGGGACTCGATCTTCTCGGACCCTTCCCACAGGGATCGGGACAAGTAAAATTCCTTATAGTAGGGGTAGACTATTTCACGAAATGGATCGAAGCAAAACCCCTAGCCAACGCCACTGCTCAAAGAAGCCGGAAATTCCTATATAGGAACATTGTTACAAGATTTGGGGTTCCATACTCCATCACCACGGATAACGGCACCCAATTCACAGATGCAGGCTTCAGAAAGTTAGTGGCCGACTTGAATATAAAACACCCGTTCACTTCCGTCGAACACCCCCAAGCCAATGGACAAGCCGAAGTAGCCAACAAAGTCATATTGGCCGGGCTGAAACGGAGATTACAAGAAGCAAAGGGAGCTTGGGCCGAGGAACTTCCACAAGTCCTATGGGCGTATCGAACAACTCCACATTCCACTACAAACGAATCCCCATTTTGACTAGCATACGGAGTGGAGGCAATGATTCCAATAGAAGTTGAAGAAGGGTCTCCCCGAGTAGTCCACTACAATGAACAAACCAACTCTCAACTTCAAAGAGAAGAGCTCGACCTACTTCCAGAAATCAAAGAAAGAGCTCGGATCAGAGAAGAAGCACTAAAGCGGCGAATGGCTTCCAGGTATAATCAAAAGGTAGTGCCAAGAGACTTCATGGAGAATGATCTCATCTTAATCCGAAATGATATTGGAACAACTCGACCTGGAGAAGGAAAGCTGGCAGCTAACTGGAAAGGACCCTACCGAGTCACAAAAGTACTTGGGAAGGGCTACTACAGACTGTCCGAACTCGAGGGACGAGAACTCCCCAGATCATGGCACGCCTGTAACCTAAGAAGGTACTATAGCTAGGAAAGGTAAAAGATCTCAAGATGCACTCTTTTTCCTGAAAAGGTTTTTTAATGAGGCGTCAAAGATTGAGATTTAATCCGACTTAAGGGTATGAAAAATTCCCGCCCGTATATATTTGCACATTCTTTAAATAAAAATACATTTAAGATATTCTACAAAGTGCTCAAGACGTATTAATCTGAAGCATCCATCGTCCGATTATAAAGCAACGGATCGAACAAGAAGTGAAAAACATATTCACTATACGATCTTGATAGGAATAATCGACCGACAAAGGTGAAAACGCGATTCACTTAAAGGTCAATTAAACCAGGATATAAATCACAATCTACAAATCGGCAAAAGATGAACACAGAATAATGCAAGAAGTTATCGAAAGTGATCCCAAAAAAGAACCTGATGAGGTCTTATGGATTGCTATATAATAACTTATAAAGACTGGCCGACACCAAAAAGTCGGACCAAGTCAACCCAAGTTATCAGCAAATCCCTGGAAAGAGGTCTGGCCAACCCTATTAAAGAGGAATTGCTATAACTTAAGAAGAGATTGACCTAACGAAGTTGGTCTCCTATAAAACAAGTTGTAAAAGTAATCCCTGAAAGAGACCTGACAAAAGGTCCAAGAAAGAGGATTTCAAAAACAACTTAGAAGAGATCGACCTAACGAAGTCGGTCTCCCACAAAGACAAGTTGTAAAAAGTAATCCTTGAAAGAGACCTGACGAAGGTCCAAGAAAGAGGATTACAAAAACAACTTAGAAGAGATCGACCTAACGAAGTCGGTCTCCTACAAAGACAAGTTGTAAAAGTGATCTCTAAAAGAGACCTGACAAAGGTCCAAGAAAGAGGATTACAAAAAACAACTTAGAAGAGATTGACCTAATGAAGTTAGTCTCCTACAAAGACAAGTTGTAAAAGTAATCCCTAAAAGAGACCTGACGAAGGTCCAAGAAAGAGGATTACAAAAACAACTTAGAAGAGATCAACCTAACGAAGTCGGTCTCCTACAAAGATAAGTTATAAAAGTAATCCCTAAAAGAAGACCTAACAATGGTCCAAAAAGAGGATTACAGAAATAACTTAGAAGGGGACCAACATAAAGAAATCGGTTATGAGGCAAAAAGCGAAGAAACCGAGAAACAGGTCGGGCCCCCAACAGTCACGGCCTCAAAAGGATCCAAGCTACAAACAATAAATACAAAAGCAATCTAAAGAGGCCAAAGCAGCAAGATCTCAACAGATACCATAACAAAAACATAGTATGATAAAGCTCCAGGAGGCCACCACAAACTAACCTCGGAAGCTACTTTTGTTTTTCAAAAAAAAAGTTACAAGGCATACAACTAGAAGCGTCAGCGGTTAAGAAGAACAAATAAAACAAGTTGAAAAGCCCACAAACCGGGCTATTTACACAAATATTCAGAAAAAAGATCAGCTAAAGATCAGCTAAACCGGGCTATTGGACAATGTTGTGATGGATGGTAAAATTGTCCCTGATGACCAGAATGATGATGATGCTGACCCTCCCCCAGTGCCTTCTCTTAAGGTGTCGACCTCCTCAGTTCATCCCGTTACGTCTGATCCGGATTGCCAGATTCTGAACCGGGATGATGGAACTGTAGATGCTGTGCCCCTTCAGACTCACCCTCCTTCTCCCCGTACTGATGCTTTCGGGAAGGCTCCCGATCTTAGCTAATCTTTTTTCTGAATATTTGTGTAAATAGCCCGGTTTGTGGGCTTTTGAACTTGTTTTATTTGTTCTTCTTAACTGCTGACGCTTCTAGTTGTCTGCCTTGCAACTTTTTTTTGAAAAACAAAAGTAGCTTCCGAGGTTGGTTTGTGGTGGCCTCTTGAAGCTTTATCATACTATGTTTTTATTATGGTATCTGTTGAGATCTTGCTGCTTTGGCCTCTTTAGATTGCTTTCGTATTTATTCTTTTTAGCTTGGATCCTTTTGAGGCCGTGACTGTGGGGGGCCCGACTTGTTTCTCGGTTTCTTCGCTTTTTGCCTCATAACGGATTTCTTTATGTTGGTCCCCTTCTAAGTTATTTCTGTAATCCTCTTTTTGGACCATTGTTAGGTCTTCTTTTAGGGATTACTTTTATAACTTATCTTCGTAGGGGACTGACTTCATTAGGTCGGTCTCTTCAAAATTGTTTTTTGTAATCCTCTTTCTTGGACCTTTGTCAGATCTCTTTCAGGGATGACTTTTACAACTTGTCTTTGTAGGAGACCGACTTCGTTAGGTCGATCTCTTCTAAGTTGTTTTTGTAATCCTTTTTTTTGGACCTTTGTCAGGTCTATTTTAGAGATTACTTTTACAACTTGTCATTATAGGAGACCGACTTCGTTAGGTCGATCTCTTCTAAGTTGTTTTTGTAATCCTCTTTCTTGGACCTTTGTCAGGTCTCTTTCAGGGATTACTTTTGCAACTTGTTTTGTAGGAGACCGACTTTGTTAGGTCAATCTCTTCTAAGTTATAGCAATTCCTCTTTAATAGGGTTGGCCAGACCTCTTTCCAGGGATTTGCTGATAACTTGGGTTGACTTGGTCTGACTTTTTGGTGTCGACCAGTCTTTCTAAGTTATTATATAGCAATCCATAGGACCTCGTCAGGTTCTTTTTTGGGATCACTTTCGATAACTTCTTGCATTATTCTGTGTTCATCTTTTGCCGGTTTGTAGATTGTGATATCTGTCCTGGTTTAATCGACCTTTAGGTGAATCGTGTTTTCACCTTTGTCGGTCGATTATTCCTATCAAGATCGTATAGTGAATCTGTTTTTCACTTGTTGTTTGATCCTTTGCTTTATAATCGAACGATGAATGCTTCAGATTAATGCGTCTTGAGCACTTTGTAGAATATCTGAAATGTATTTTTATTTAAAGAAAGTACAAATATATACAGGCGGGAATTTTTCATACCCTTAAGTCGGATTAAATCTCAATCTTTAACGCCTCATTAAAAAACCTTTTCAGGAAAAAGAGTGCATCTTGAGATTTTTTACCTTTCCTTGCTATAGTACCTTCTTAGGTTACAGGCGTGCCATGATCTGGGGAGTTCTCGTCCCTCGAGTTCGGACAGTCTGTAGTAGCCCTTCCCAAGTACTTTTGTGACTCGGTAGGGTCCTTTCCAGTTAGCTGCCAGCTTTCCTTCTCCAGGTCGAGTTGTTCCAATATCATTTTGGATTAAGATGAGATTGTTCTCCATGAAGTCTCTTGGCACTACCTTTTGATTATACCTGGAAGCCATTCACCGCTTTAGTGCTTCTTCTCTGATCCGAGCTCTTTCTTGGATTTCCAGAAGTAGGTCGAGCGCTTATCTTTGAAGTTGAGAGTTGGTTTGTTCATTATAATGGATTACTCGGGGAGACCCTTCTTCAACTTCTATTGGAATCATTGCCTCCACTCCGTATGCTAGTCGAAATGGGGATTCGTTTGTAGTGGAATGTGGAGTTGTTCGATACACCCATAGGACTTGTGGAAGTTCCTCAGCCCAAGCTCCCTTTGCTTCTTGTAATCTCAGTTTTAGCCCGGCCAATATGACTTTGTTGGCTGCTTCGGCTTGTCCATTGGCTTGGGGGTGTTCGACAGAAGTGAACAGGTGTTTTATATTCAAGTCGGCCACTAACTTTCTGAAGCCTGCATCTGTGAATTGGGTGCCGTTATCCGTGGTGATGGAGTATGGAACCCCAAATCTTGTAACAATATTCCTATATAGGAATTTCTGGCTTCTTTGAGCAGTGGCGTTGGCTAGGAGTTCTGCTTCGATCCATTTCATGAAATAGTCTACCCCTAATATAAGGAATTTTACTTGTCCCGATCCCTGTGGGAAGGGTCCGAGAAGATCGAGTCCCCATTTTGCAAATGGCTAGGGTGAGGTCACGCTAATGAGTTTTTCTGGCGGGGCGATGTGAAAGTTGGCATGCTTCTGACACGGTGGACATGTCTTTACAAATTCTGTAGCTTCTTTCGTAGAGTTGGCCAATAGAATCCTGCTCGGAGTACCTTTTTGGTGAGAGCTTGCGCTCTGAGATGATTACCACAAATGCCGCTGTGTACTTCCTCCAAGACTTCTTTTGTGTTGGAGGTCGGTACGCATTTTAACAATGGTGTTGAGATCCCTCTTTTGTATAGGATGTTATTTATGATAGTGTAGTACTGTGCCTCCCTTTTTAACCTCTTTTCCTCCTTTTCATCTGTGGGGAGCGCTTCTGTTTTGAGGTAGTTAATTATGGGGGTCATCCATCCTTAATCCCGGCCTGTTATGGCTAGGATTTTTTCTTCTTCTGATATCAATGGGTTCTGCAGTATTTCTTGGATGAGGCTTCTATTGTTGCCCCCTGGTTTGGTGCTGGCTAGCTTTGAGAGCGCGTCAGCTCGGGTATTTTGCTCGCGAGGTATGTGACAGATCCTATATTCTCCAAGTTGTCCGAGCTGTTCTTTGGTTTTATCCAAATATTTTTTCATGGTAGGATCTTAGACTTGGTAGCTTCCCGTTATTTGCGAGGTAATAACTTGTGATTTGATGGCTGTCCGTGCCTCGTATTGAAGATCGAACTCGGACAACTCGATTGCCCACTGTAGGATTCTTCCTACTAGATCTGTTTTCTGTAGTATCCCTTTTATGGGCTGGTTGGTCCGAACTCTGATGGTGTGCGCTTGGAAGTATGGGCGAAGTCATCGGGATGTGAGTATCAAAGCGTACGCGAACTTCTCTATTTTCTGGTAGTTTAGCTCTGACCCCTGTAGTGCTTTACTAATGAAGTAGACGGGTTGTTGTCCCCCTTCATCTTCTCTAATTAGTGCTGAGGCTATTGCCCGACTTCCTACGACCAGGTATAGTATGAGTGGTTCTCCCTCTCGTGGTCGAGATAGGATGGGGGGCTGTCCCAGGAATTCTTTAAAGTCTCGGAAGGCTTGTTCACATTCCGTTGTCCACTCGAAGTTTTTTCCCTTCCTTAAGGTAGCATAGAAGGGGAGGGATCTTATTGCTGACCCTGCTAGGAATCTGGACAAGGCTGCCAGTCTCCCATTGAGTTGTTGGACTTCTTTGACGCAGGTCGGGCTTTTCATGTTGAGTATGGCTTGGCATTTATCTGGATTTGCCTCGATTCCTCTTTGTGTGAGCATGAAGCCCAGGAATTTTCCTGCCTCTACTGCGAACGTGCATTTAGCTGGGTTGAGTCGCATGTTGTGCTTCCGTATGGTGTCGAACACTTGAACCAAGTCGGTTAGTAATGTTTCCTCACTTTGTGCCCTTATCAACATGTCGTCCACATAGACCTCCATGATTTTTTCGATGTGGTTTGAGAAGACTTTATTCATTAGCCTTTGATAAGTGGTTCCCGCGTTTTTAAGGCCGAAAAGGCATTACGATGTAGCAATAATTCGCTTTTGGTGTGAGAAACGAGATTTTTTCTTGATCTGGTAGATACATTGGGATCTGGTTGTATGGTGCACGAAATTGTGATCATCAATGGCGCCATCAACATGGTACGCTCAATTGCAATCTCAACTCTTTATCACAACTTCACACAACTAACCAGCAAGTGCACTGGGTCGTCCAAGTAATAAACCTTACGCGAGTAAGGGTCGATCCCACGGAGATTGTTGGTATGAAGCAAGCTATGGTCATCTTGTAAATCTCAGTCAGGCGGATTCAAATGGTTATGGAGGATTGATAATTAAAAGATGAATAAAACATAAAATAAAGATAGAGATACTTATGTAATTCATTGGTGAGAATTTCAGATAAGCGTATGGAGATGCTTTGTCCCTTCTGTCTCTCTGCTTTCCTACTGCCTTCATCCAATCCTTCTTACTCCTTTCCATGGCAAGCTGTATGTTGGGCATCACCGTTGTCAATGGCTACAGTCCCGTCCTCTCAGTGAAAATGTTCAACGCGCTCTGTCACAGCATGGCTATTCATCTGTCGGTTCTCGATCATGTCGGAATAGAATCTAGTGATTCTTTTGCGTCTGTCACTAACGCCTCACAATCGCGAGTTTGAAGCTCGTCATAGTCAATCAATCCTTAAATCCTACTCAGAATACCACAGACAAGGTTTAGACCTTCTGGATTCTCAAGAATGGCCGCCAATGGATTCTAGCTTATACCACGAAGATTCTTGATTAAGGAATCTAAGAGATAAACATTCAAGCCTTGTTTGTATGTAGAACGGAGGTGGTTGTGAGGCACGCGTTCATAAGTGAGAATGATGATGAGCATCACATAATCATCACATTCATCATGTTCTTGGGTGCGAATGAATATCTTAGAACAAGAATAAGTTGAATTGAATGGAAAATAGTAGTAATTGCATTAATACTCGAGGTACAGCAGAGCTTCACGCCTTAATATGTGGTGTGTAGAAACTCCACCGTTGAAAATACATAAGTGATAATGGTGATCATTGGCTTCGGCCCCAGAGATGGAACCAGAAGAACCAAGATGAAAATACAATAGCAAAAGGTCTTATTTATAGAGAACTTGTAGCTTAGGGTTTACAGAAATGAGTAAATGACATAAAAATCCACTTCCGGGCCCACTTGGTGTGTGCTTGGGATGAGCATTGAAACTTCTATGTGTAGAGACTTTTTTTGGAGTTAAGCGCCAGCTTTTGTGCCAGTTTGGGCGTTTAACTCCCACTTTTGTGCCAGTTCCGGCGTTAAACGCCGGGAATTCTTGAGCTGATTTGGAACGCCGGTTTGGGCCATCAAATCTCAGGTAAAGTATAAACTATTATATATTTCTGTAAAGCCCAGGATGTCTACTTTCCAACGCAATTGAGAGCACGCCAATTGGGCTTCTGTAGCTCCAGAAAATCCACTTCGAACGCAGGGAAGTCAGAATCCAATAGCATCTTCAGTCCTTTTTCAGCCTCTGAATCAGATTTTTGCTCAGGTCCCTCAATTTCAGCCAGAAAATACCTGAAATCATAGAAAAACACATAAACTCATAGTAAAGTCCAGAAAAGTGAATTTTAAATAAAAACTAATAAAAATATAATAAAAACTAACTAAAACATACTAAAAACATACTAAAAACAATGCCAAAAAGCGTATAAATTATCCGCTCATCATTGTACGTTGAGTACGCGTCCATGAATGAGAGATACTTATATCCTGATGAGGCATCTACTAGAGCGTCGATGCTTGGGAGTGGATAAGGGTCTTTTGGGCAGGCTTTGTTGAGGTCGGTATAGTCAGTGCACATTCGCCACTTCCCATTTAATTTTTTTCACCAAGACGACATTTGCTAGCCATAGTGGGTATTTAACGTCTCTTATGAATCCTGCCTCTAGTAGTGCTTGTACTTGTTCTTCTACAGCCTGAGACCATTCTGGCCCAAGTTTTCTTTGTCTTTGTTGTACCGGCCGAGATCCCGGGTAGACTGCCAGTTTGTCGCTCATTAGTTCGGGATCTATGCCTGGCATGTCGGCAGCTTTCCATGCGAAGAGATCAACATTATCTCATAGAAACCGTATTAGTGATTCTTTTGCGTCTCCTTTCAGGATCGTGCCAATATTAGTTGTTTTGTCCGAGGTATCTCCGATCTGAACTCTTTCTATTTCTCCTTCGGGTCGTGGACGGAGTTCTTCTCGTCTCTGATCTCCGCCGAGTTCGATTGTGTGGAACTCTCCTCCTTCGCCTCGGAGATTTAGACTTTCGTTATAACAGCGACGCGCCATCTTTTGATCTGCTTTTATTGTAGCTATCCCTTCTGTAGTTGGGAATTTCATACATAGATGTGGAGTTGAAACTATTGCTCCGAGTTGATTTAACGTCGTCCGACCTATTAAGGCATTGCAGGCTGAGCTTACGTCAACCACGATATAGTCTATCTTAAGTGTTCGGGATTGGTTCCCATTTCCAAAGGTTGTGTGTAACGATACGTATCCTAGTGGCTGTACTGGGGTGTCCCCAAGTCCGAACAGGCTGTTCGGATATGCTTTTAGCTCTTTCTCTTCTAAGCCGAGCTTGTCGAAGGCAGTTTTGAATAGAATTTCGGCGGAGCTTCCTTGATCAATTAATGTACGGTGGAGGTTGGCGTTTGCCAATATAATTGTGATGACCATGGGGTCGTCGTGTCCTGAAATGATTCTGGATGCATCTTCTTTGGTAAACGTGATTGCTAGGATGTCTGGCACTTCTTTCTTGCCTTCGACGTGGTATACTTCTTTAAGGTGTAGCTTGCGGGATGACTTGGAGATTCCTCTTCCAGCAAATCCGCCGTGTATCACGTGGACATGTCTTTCCGGTGTGCGGGGTGATCGTTCAGATCGTCCGACATTTTCATCCCTTCTTCTTTTCCTTGGTTCTTCGTCTCGATTGGCCAGGAACCGATCTAGTTTTCCTTCCCTAACTAATTTCTCTATGACATTTTTCAAGTCAAAGCATTCGTTGGTGGAATGTCCTCGGACTCGATGATACTCACAGTATTCGTTCCGATTTCCTCCTCCCCTTTTGCCTTTAAGTGGCCGAGCAGGGGGTATTTTTTCCGTGTGGTAGACTTCTTTGTAAACATCTACCAAGGATACCCTAAGAGGGGGTGTAGTTATGATATTTTTTGATTTTCTCTCCGGAGCGATCTTCCTTTTTCTTGGATTCTTTATCTCGGTGGGCAGAACCGAACCTCGAGGCTTCGCCAAGTCGAGAATTTTCCTCCATGTTGATGTACTTCTGCGCCCGTTCTTGTACTTCGTCTAGGGTTGTCGGGTACCTCTTTGATATAGATTGGCTAAATGGTCCTTCTCATAGGCCATTTATGAGGCCCATGATGGCAGCTTCTGTTAGTAGACTTTGTATGTCCATGCATGTTTTGTTGAATCTTTCCATGTAGTTGCGAAGACTCTCCCGATCTCCTTGCTTGATCCCTAGTAGGCTGGGTGCGAGTTTGGCTTTGTCCTTTTGTATGGAAAATCAGGCCAGGAACTTTTTGGCCAGGTCGTCGAAACTCGAGATGGATTTTGGAGGTAGGTTGTCAAACCATCTAATGGCTGTCTTGGTGAGAGTTGTTGGAAAGGCTTTGCAGTGAACTACATCTGAGGCATCGTGAGGTACATTCTACTTCTGAAGTTGCTGAGATGGTGGTTGGGATCCGAGGTGCCGTCATATATAGTCATATCCGGAAGTTTGAAATCTTTTGGGATTTTGGTCTTCATAATTTCCCTGGTGAATGGTTCTTGATCTTTCTGAGAGCTATCCTCTGTGGATGGTCGAGTAGCTTTAGTTTTGAGATCAGCTTCGAGTTTCATAAGCTTATCTTCTAATTCTCGGTGCCGCCTTATCTCCCGATGTAGATCTTCTTCTTTTTCACGTTGATGTTGGGCTTCTTTCTCAAGTTGCTCCAATCGATTTTGAAGCGCTTCTATCGCCCCTAGATTTGATGAATTTTTGTCTCCATTGGATTCCGGAGTATTCTTAAATACAGCATCCGTGTTCTTGTGTGGCATTTTATCTTCCAAACCTGAGTCGTGGTCGTTGTCATGGTTGTCCGCCATGGTGTTGGGATGACTTCCAGGTTCCCCGGTGATGAGCGGATAATTTATACGCTTTTTGGCATTGTTTTTAGGTAGTTTTTAGTAAGTTCAAGCTACTTTTAGGGATGTTTTCATTAGTTTTTATGTTAAATTCACATTTCTGGACATTACTATGATTTTGTGTGTTTTTCTGTGATTTCAGGTAATTTCTGGCTGAAATTGAGGGACCTGAGCAAAACTCTGAAAAAGGCTGACAAAAGGACTGCTGATGTTGTTGGAATCTGACTTCCCTGCACTCAAAATGGATTTTCTGGAGCTACAAAACTCCAAATGGCGCGCTCTCAATGGCGTTGGAAAGTAGACATCCAGAGCTTTCCAGCAATATATAATAGTCCATACTTTATTCGGAAATTGATGACGTAAATTGGTGTTGAACGCCAAGTACATGCTGCTGTCTGGAGTTAAACGCTAGAAACAAGTTATGATCCGGAGTTGAACGCCCAAAATACGTTATAACTTGGCGTTCAACTCCAAGAAAAGCCTCAACTCGTGGATAGATCAAGCTCAGCCCAAGGATACACCAAGTGGGCCCCGGAAGTGGATTTATGCATCAATTACTTACTCATGTAAACCTTAGTAGCTAGTTTAGTATAAATAAGACTTTTTACTAATGTATTAGTCGTCTTTTGACCACGTTTCATCTCTGGTCTCAGTTTTGTTTTATTCTTCATCTTAGGAGGCCATTGAGCACGTTTTAGGGGGCTGGCCATTCGGCCATGCCTGAACCTTTCACTTATGTATTTTCAACGGTGGAGTTTCTGCACACCATAGATTAAGGGTGTGGAGCACTGCTGTACCTCAAGTTTCAATACAATTACTATTACTTTTTCTTCAATTCTCTTTTATTCTTATTCCAAGATATACGTTGTACTTCAAATTGATGAATGTGATGATCCGTGACACTCATCATCATTCTCACCTATGAACGCGCGTGACTGACAACCACTTCCGTTCTACCTTAGGCCGGGCGCATATCTCTTAGATTCCCCAACAGAATCTTTGTGGTATAAGCTAGATAGATGGCGGCATTCATGGGGATCTAGAAAGTAATTAATTTTAATTTTAAAATTAAATCTTTTTCAAAATATCTTTTTCTTAAAAATATTATCTTTTTATCTTATCTTTTTCAAAATTTGATTTCAAAAATATCTTATCTTATCTTATCTTCTTATCTTTTCAAATTTGATTTTAAAATCTTTTTCAACTAACTAATTAACTTTTTGTTTGTTTCTTATCTTTTTCCAAAACCACCTAACTACTCTTTCCTCTCTAATTTTTGAAAATATCTCACCCCTTTTTCAAAAATTCTTTTAATTAACTAATTGTTTCATGTTTTAATTTTAATTACATTTTATCTCTAATTTTCGAAAATCACTAACCCCTTTTTAAAATTATTTTCGAATTCTCTTCCTCTTCTCTTCTTCTATTTAATTATTTAATTACTAACACTTCTCTTCACCTCTCTTCATCTAAAAATCCGAACCCATTCTTCTTCACTCTTTTCCCCTTTCTTCTTCAACTAACATAAAGGAATCTCTATACTGTGACATAGAGGATTCCTCTTCTTTTCTTGTTTTCTTCTCTTTCATATGAGCATGAACAAGGAAAAAGGCACTCTTGTTGAAATTGATCCAGAACCTGAAAGGACTCTGAAGAGAAAATTAAGAGAAGCTAAGTTACAACAATCTAAAGGTAACCTTTCAGAAATTTTCGAACAAGAGAAGGAGATGGCAGCCGAAAACAATAATAATGCAAGGAGAATGCTTGGTGACTTCACAAAGCCAACGTCCAAATTTGATGGAAGAAGTATCTCCATTCCTGCCATTGGAGCCAATAATTTTGAGCTGAAACCTCAGCTAGTTGCCTTAAAGCAACAAAACTGCAAGTTTTATGGACTTCCATCTGAAGATCCTTATCATTTTTTAACTGAGTTCTTGCAGATCTGTGAGACTGTAAAGACGAATGGAGTTGATCCTGAAGTCTACAGACTCACGCTTTTCCCTTTTGCTGTAAGAGACAGAGCTAGAATATGGTTAGATTCACAACCTAAGGATAGCCTGGACTCCTGGGATAAGCTGGTCACAGCCTTCTTGGATAAATTCTTTCCTCCTCAAAAGCTGAGCAAGCTGAGAGTGGATGTTCAAACCTTCAAACAAAAAGATGGTGAATCCCTCTATGAAGCTTGGGAAAGATACAAGCAGCTGACCAAAAGATGTCCATCTGACATGTTTTCAGAATAGACCATATTAGATATATTCTATTATGGTCTATCTGAATTTTCGAAAATGTCATTGGACCATTCTGCAGGTGGATCTATTCACCTAATGAAAACGCCTGAAGAAGCTCAAGAACTCATTGACATGGTTGCAAACAACCAATTCATGTACACTTCTGAGAGGAATTCCGTGAATAATGGGATACCTCAGAAGAAAGGAGTTCTTGAAATTGATGCTCTGAATGCCATATTGGCTCAGAACAAAGTGTTGACTCAACAGGTCAACATGATCTCTCAAAATCTGAAAGGATGGCAACATGCATCCAACAGTACTAAAGAGGCAGCTTCTGAAGAAGCTTATGATCCTGAGAACCCTGCCATGGCAGAGGTTAATTACATGGGTGAACCTTATGGAAACACCTATAACTCATCATGGAGAAATCATCCAAATTTCTCATGGAAGGATCAACAAAAGTCTCAACAAGGCTTTAACAATGGTGGACGCAATAGGCTGAGCAATAGCAAGCCTTTTCCGTCATCTTCTCAGCAACAGACAGAGAATTCTGAACAAAACACTTCTAATTTAGCCAATCTAGTCTCTGATCTGTCAAAGGCCACTTTCAGTTTCATGAGTGAAACAAGATCCTCCATTAGAAATCTGGAGGCACAAGTGGGCCAGCTAGGTAAGAAAGTCATTGAAACTCCTCCCAGTATTCTCCCAAGCAATACAGAAGAGAATCCAAAAGGAGAGTACAAGGCCATTGATATAATCAATATGGCCGAATGCACAAGGGAGGAGGAGGACGAAAATCCTAGTGAGGAAGACCTCCTGGGACGTCCCTCAAGTAAGAAGGAGTTTCCTATTAAGGATCCAAAGGAATCTGAGGCTCATATAGAGACCATAGAGATTCCATTAAATCTCCTTCTGCCATTCATGAGCTCTGAAGACTATTCTTCCTCTGAAGAGGATGAAGATGTGACTGGAGAGGAAGTTGCTCAATATTTAGGAGCTATCATGAAGCTGAATGCCAAGTTGTTTAGTAATGAGACTTGGGAAAGTGAACCTCCTTTGCTCATTAGTGAACTGGATACCTGGATTCAGCAAATTTTACCTCAAAAGAAACAAGATCCTGGCAAGTTTTTGATACCTTGTACCATAGGCACCATGACCTTTGCAAAAGCTCTGTGTGACCTGGGGTCAGGGATAAATCTTATGCCACTCTCTGTAATGGAGAAGCTGGAGATCATTGAGGTATAACCTGCCTTGTTCTCATTACAATTGGCAGACAAGTCATTGAGACAGGCTTATGGAATAGTAGAGAATGTGTTAGTAAAGGTTGAAGGCCTTTACATCCCTGCTGATTTCATAATCTTAGACACTAGGAAGGAAGAGGATGAATGCATCATCCTTGGAAGACCTTTCCTAGCCACAGCAGGAGCTGTGATAGATGTCAACAGAGGTGAATTAGTCCTTCAATTGAATGGGGACTACCTTGTGTTTAAGGCACATGGCCATCCCTCTGTGACAAAACAGAGTAAGCATGAAGAGCTTCTCTCAGTTCAGAGTCAAGAAGAGCCCCCACAGTCAAACTCTAAGTTTGGTGTTGGGAGGCCACAACCAAACTCAAAGTTTAGTGTTAAGACCCCATATCAAAACTCTAAGTTTGGTGTTGGGACTATACAACATTGACCTGATCACCTTGTGGCTCCATGAGAGCCCACTGTCAAGCTATTGACATTAAAGAAGCGCTTGTTGGGAGGCAACCCAATTTTATTACTAATTTTTATTTTATTTTATTCTATTGTTATTTTATGTTTTATTAGGTACATGATCATGTGGAGTCACGAAAAAAATATAAAAATTAAAAACAGAATCAAAAACAGCAGAAGAAAAATCACACCCTGGAGGAAGCACAGGCTGGCGTTCAACGCCAATAAGGAGCATCTGGCTGGCGTTCAACGCCAGAACAGAGCATGGATCTGGCGTTGAACGCTAGAAACAAGCAACATCCTGGCGTTTGAACACCAGGAATGTGCCTAGAAGAAAAGCTGGCGCTGAACGCCAGTAGCAAGCATGAAACTGGCGTTCAACGCCAGAAACATGCTTTACATGGGCGTTGAACGCCCAGAACGTGCACCACTCGGCGTTTAAACGCCAGAATGGTGTGCAAAGGCATTTTACATGCCTATTTGGTGCAGCGATGGAATTCCTTGACACCTCAGGATCTGTGGACCCTACAGGATCACCTCAGGATCTGTGGACCCCACAGGATCCCCACTACTATATTCCCACCTTACCTCCTAATCCTATTTTACTCTTCCCCATGTCACACTTCCCAAAAAACCCTTCACCAATCACCTCAATCTCTCTTCCCAATCACTTATTCACCACTCACATTCATCCAGTCTTCCCCATAAACCCCACCTACCTTCAAAATTCAAAAATATTTTCCCACCCAATCCCACCTTAAATGGCCGAACCTACCCTCTCCCCTCTCCCTATATATACCCTTCCATTCTACTTCATTTTCACACAACACTACCCCCTCTACTATACCTTGGCCGAATCCATCTCCCCTCACTCTCCTCCATTTTCTTCTTCTTCTTCTTCTTCTCTTCCTTCTTCTCTTGCTCGAGGGCGAGCAATATTCTAAGTTTGGTGTGGTAAAAGCATAAGCTTTTTGTTTTTCCATTACCATCAATGGCACCTAAGGCCGGAGAATCCTCTTGAAAAGGAAAAGGGAAGACAAAAGCTTCCACCTCCGAGTCATGGGAGATGGAAAGATTCATCTCCAAAAGCCATCAAGACCACTTCTATGATGTTGTGGCAAAGAAGAAGGTGATCCCTGAGGTCCCTTTCAAGCTCAAGAAAAATGAGTATCCGGAGATCCGACATGAAATCCGAAGAAGAGGTTGGGAAGTCCTAACCAACCCCATGCAACAAGTTGGAATCTTAATGGTTCAAGAGTTCTATGCCAATGCATGGATCACTAGGAACCATGATCAAAGTATGAACCCGAGTCCAAAGAATTATCTCACAATGGTTCGGGGGAAATACTTAGATTTTAGTCCGGAGAATGTGAGATTGGCGTTCCACTTGCCCATGATGCAAGAAGATGTACGCCCCTACAATAGAAGGGTCAACTTTAATCAAAGGTGGGACCAAGTCCTTATGGACATATGTGTGGAAGGAGCTCAATGGAAGAGAGACTCCAAAGGCAAGCCAGTCCAACTAAGAAGACTGGACCTCAAGCTTGTAGCTAGAGAATGGTTGGAGTTCATTCAACGCTCCATCATTCCCACTAGCAACCGATCTGAAGTTACTGTGGATCGGGCCATCATGACTCATAGCATCATGATTGGAGAGGAAGTAGAAGTTCATGAAGTCATCTCCAATGAAATCTACAAAATAGCCGAAAAGCCCTCCACCATGGCAAGGCTATCTTTTCCTCACCTCATTTGCCATCTATGTTACTCAGCTGGAGTTATCATAGAAGGAGACATCTCCATTGAAGAGGATAAGCCCATCACCAAGAAGAGGATGGAGCAAGCAAGAGAGACCCTCCATGATTCTCAAGAGATGCATGAGGAAGCTCATCATCAAGAAATCCCTGAGATGCCTCAAGGGATGCACTTTCCTCCCAACAACTATTGGGAACAACTCAACACTTCTTTAGAAGATTTGAGCCACAATGTGGAACAATTAAGGGTGGAACATCATGAGCACTCCATCATTCTCCAACAAATAAGAGAAGATCAAAGAGCAATGAGGGAGGAGAAACAAAGGCAAGGAAGGGACATAGAAGAGCATAAGAACATCATTGGTCCTTCAAGAAGAAGACGCCACTATGGTGGATTCATTCCTTGTTCTTATTTCTTCTGTTTTTCGGTTTTTTATGTTATATGTCTATTTATGTTTTGTGTCTCTACTTCATGATCATTAGTATGTAGTAACCATGTCTTAAAGCTATGAATAAAATTCATTAATCCTTCACCTCTCTTAAATGAAATATGTTTTAATTCAAAAGAACAAGAAGTACATGAATTTTGAATTTATCCTTGAATTTAATTTAATTATATTGATGTGGTGACAATACTTTTTGTTTTCTGAATGAATGCTTAAACAGTGCATATTTTTTATCTTGTTGTTTATGAATGTTAAAATTGTTGGCTCTTGAAAGAATGATGAACAAAGAGAAATGTTATTGATGATCTGAAAAATCATAAAATTGATTCTTGAAGCAAGAAAAAGCAGTGAAAAAGCAAAGGCTTGCAAAAAAAAACTGGCAAAAAAAAAATAGAAAGAAAAAGAAAAAGCAAGCAGAAAAAGCCAATAGCCCTTAAAACCAAAAGGCAAGGGTAAAAAGGATCCATGGCTTTGAGCATCAATGGATAGGAGGGCCCAAGGAATTAAAATCCAGGCCTAAGCGGCTAAACCAAGCTGTCCCTAACCATGTGCTTGTGTCATGAAGGTCCAAGTGAAAAGCTTGAGACTGAGTGGTTAAAGTCGTGATCCAAAGCAAAAAGAGTGTGCTTAAGAGCTCTGGACACCACTAACTGGGGACTCTAGCAAAGCTGAGTCACAATCTGAAAATGTTCACCCAGTTATGTGTCTGTGGCATTTATGTATCCGGTGGTAATACTGGAAAACAAAGTGATTAGGGCCACGGCCAAGACTCCTAAGTAGCTGTGTTCAAGAATCAACATGCTTAACTAGGAAAGTCAATAACACTATCCGAAAATCTAAGTTCCTAGAGACGCCAATCACTCTAAACTTCAAAGGAAAAAGTGAGATGCCAAAATTGTTCAGAAGCAAAAAGCTACAAGTCCCGCTCATCTAATTAGAATTAATATTCATTGATATTTTGGAATTTACAGTATATTCTCTTCTTTTTATCCTAATTGATTTTCAGTTGCTTGGGGACAAGCAACAATTTAAGTTTGGTGTTGTGATGAGCGGATAATTTATACGCTTTTTGGCATTATTTTTAGGTAGTTTTTAGTAAGTTCAAGCTACTTTTAGGGATGTTTTCATTAGTTTTTATGTTAAATTCAAATTTCTGGACTTTACTATGAGTTTGTGTGTTTTTCTGTGATTTCAGGTAATTTCTGGCTGAAATTGAGGGACCTGAGCAAAACTTTGAAAAAGGCTGACAAAAGGACTGCTGATGCTGTTGGAATCTGACCTCCCTGCACTCAAAATGGATTTTCTGGAGCTACAGAACTCCAAATGGTGCGCTCTCAACGTCGTTGGAAAGTAGACATCCAGCGCTTTCCAGCAATATATAATAGTCCATACTTTATTCGGAAATTGACGACGTAAATTGGCGTTGAACTCCAAGTACAAGCTGCTGTCTGGAGTTAAATGCCAGAAACACGTCATGATCCGGAGTTGAACGCCCAAAACACGTTATAACTTGGCGTTCAACTCCAAGAAAAGCCTCAACTCGTGGATAGATCAAGCTCAGCCCAAGCATACACCAAGTGGGCCCCAGAAGTGGATTTATGCATCAATTACTTACTCATGTAAACCCTAGTAGCTAGTTTAGTATAAATAAGACTTTTTACTAATGTATTAGTCGTCTTTTGACAACGTTTCATCTCTGGTCTCAGTTTTGTTTTATTCTTCATCTTAGGAGGCCATTGAGCACGTTTTAGGGGGCTGGCCATTCAGCCATGCCTGAACCTTTCACTTATGTATTTTCAACGGTGGAGTTTCTGCACACCATAGATTAAGGGTGTGGAGCTCTGCTGTACCTCAAGTTTCAATACAATTACTATTACTTTTTATTCAATTCTCTTTTATTCTTATTCCAAGATATACATTGCACTTCAACTTGATGAATGTGATGATCTGTGACACTCATCATCATTCTCACCTATGAACGCGCGTGACTGACAACCACTTCCGTTCTACCTTAGGCCGGGCGCATATCTCTTAGATTCCCCAACAGAATCTTCGTGGTATAAGCTAGATAGATGGCGGCATTCATGGGGATCCGGAAAGTCTAACCTTGTTTGTGGTATTCCGAGTAGGATCCTGGGAATCCGGAAAGTCTAACCTTGTCTGTGGTATTCCGAGTAGGATTCCGGTATTGAATGACTGTGACGAGCTTCAAACTCCTGAAGGCTGGGCGTGATGACAAACGCAAAAGAATCAAGGGATTCTACTCCAACCTGATTGAGAACCGACAGATGATTAGCCGTGCTGTGACAGAGCATTTGGACCATTTTCACTGAGAGGATGGGATGTAGCTATCAACAAGGGTGATGCCTCCAGACGATTAGCCGTGTAGTGACAGCGCATAGGACCATTTTCCCGAGAGGATTAAAAGTAGCCATTGATGACAGTGATGCCCTACATACAACTTTCCATGGAAAGGAGTAAGAAGGATTGGATGAAAGCAATAAGAAAGTAGAGATTCGAAAGGATTCTAGCATCTCCACACGCCTATCTGAAATTCCCACTATTGATTTACATAAGTATTTCTATCCCTTTTTATTTTCCATTTATTATTAATTTTCGAAATCCATAAACCAATTTAATCTGCCTAACTGAGATTTACAAGGTGACCATAGCTTGCTTCATACCAACAATCTTTGTGGGATCGACCCTTACTCACGTAAGGTATTACTTGGATGACCCAGTACACTTGCTGGTTAAGTTGAACGGAGTTGTGTCCACACATAGCCAAGAGCCATAATAATGATTCCATACAATAACAAAGAGTACTACATTGATGTGATCACAATTTCGTCCACCGCCCGGCAACGGCGCCAATGTTCCGAGGGTTACCTGAAACTATAGGTCGATCTCGGTCGAGATCTTCTGCGTTGGTCGGAGCCGATGTGTCTGGCGGGTATATAGTCGCCGGAGCTTGTGTGTCCGACTTGTGACACTGAAAGTGCTACTGATCCTTCGTCCCCGGAGGGTGGGGGGTACCTGCAAGGGACACCGATGCTTAAGTTAGGAAGGGTATTAAGCAGGTATTGAGTAGAATCAGAGTATGAGTTATACCTGGGTGCTCCAGTGTATTTATAATGGTGAGATGTGGCCTCCTGCGGATAAGATATGTTAGTTATCTTATCTTATCTTTATCTTATCTCTAAGTGAGGTCATCTTATCTTCAAGGGAACCGCCCTTCTCTCTGTAGGCTTGGGCCGCCTTAGGATTCGAGGCGTGTTCCTCTATTTGGGCCCTTCTCTGGGCTTTCTTGGGGACTTGACCGACCTCTTTTGGGAAGAGGTCGGGTTGTCCTGACCTGAAGAGGTCGGTTGCTTTGTCTGTCGAACATCCCAGGTCGGACACCTCGACCCAGGGTATGAACGGTTTCTGATTTGGCGTGCCACGCCTCTCCATTCAGGTGGCACGCCATCCTCTGTTTAACCCCTGGTGTGCCACGCCTTCGAGCCAAAGTGGCATGCCCAGGACATTTTAAATGGCCAACTAACCTGGCGTGCCACGCCTTCGATCCAAAGTGGCATGCCCAAGGTCATCTTCCTTATCTCTATGCTTCTGAAAATTTGTACCAGCGTGGCACGCCCAGGGTCTAGCATGCCATGCCCTTCTTAAAGCTTCACCCCCCTTGCCGGCATGCCACGCCTCGTCATCCAAGTGGCACGCCTGAGTTCATTGGCTCCTCTTCTTCCTCTCTGGAAAATACTACCAGCGTGTCACACCATGAGATTGGCGTGTCATGCCCTTCATTTGTTTCATCTTCTTGCTGGCGTGCCACGCCTCATTTCCCAAGTGGCACGCCTGAGTTCACTGGCCCTTTAATTCGTCCTTTGGAAAACACTACTAGCGTGCCACGCCATGAGACTGGCGTGCCACGCCCTTCATTTGCCATAGTCCCAGAGGTTGGTGTGCCACGCCTGGATGTTCAAGTGGCACGCCCAGCTTTATTTGGCCTCCTTAGGTGCTGGCGTGCCACACCTCATCACTCAAGTGGCACGCCTTAATGGGACTTCTTGAGCTGGCATACCACGCCTTCGATATCAAGTGGCACGCGCAGCTTTTGCATTGTCTCTTTGTTCACTGGCGTGCCACGCCTTGTTACTCAAGTGGCACGCCCATTTAATTGTAGGTCTTATAGTCTTGGCGTGCGACGCCTTGGTTCTCAAGTGGCACGCCATAGTGAACTCTGGGGCTGGCGTGCCATGCCTTTGACACAAAGTGGCACGCCATAGTGATGGTTCTTTTAGTAGCGAATTGGCGTGCCATGCCTTGCTTCTGGCGTGCCACGCCCTTTTGATGGTCTTCATTTTTGCTCTCTGGAATGTTGTACCAGCGTGCCACGCCCAGCTTCTGGCGTGCCACGCAAATACATTTTTGTGGCGTTTGTTCCAAGTGGCACGCCTGCTTCACACGCCCCACTTGTTTTGTTGTTTTCTTTCCCATTTTTGATGTCTTCTCCACCTGAAATCCAGCACAAACTCATTTCAAAGCAATGTACTATGATATTCATCAATTAAGGCATGAATTACAATGATCAAATGAGATTATGCCTCTTTTATGGTCCTTTTTATGCAAGAAAAAGGGTAGATGATGTAAGTCATCACAACACCAAACTTAAGCTTTGCTTGTCCCAAGCAAATCAATGTGAGTGGTCTTTTTGGTTAATTGAGACTTGACCTTGAAAGGATGCAATATAAGTAGAATTGGACTAAGTGCTCAACACATGCATGATTGCTTTGAATATCACAAAGAGCTCCTAGATCCTTAAGGGTTTTTTTTTTCAAGTATGTGTCATAGGGGTCCTTTTCATTGATTGTCACCTTGAAGTAGTAAGGGTTAACTCTTTTTTTTTTCTCTTTTGTGCTTCTTTTCTGTTTATTGACCATAACTCTAAGTGTTTTGTCTCAAGACAACCCTTTAGTTGGGCTTTCAATCAACACTCCCAAGCTAGTTGGATTTAGGGTGCTAGGTGTTGAAACACCCCTGAGATTTTACTTGCCCAGGCCTCTTCTTGAAACATCTTCACCACAAGCATCTACTAGGGTTTCTCTAACTCTTTTTGAGTTTTTCAATGTTTCTATTCCCTCCCTAGTAGTTGATGCTCAGAGCCTTGGGTCTTTGTTGCTTACTACTTCTTGGTTCTAAAGATATTCAAGGAACACCCCTCAACTTCTACTTGTCATGTCTTCTAGGACTAGTTACTTTTCATGACTCATTTTTTTTTCACTTCATTCAAGGTTCTTCATTTACTCTTGTTCTTACACACTCACAACAAATCTTATGGAGACAAACTCTACTTTATTGATGAAAATAAAGACTACAGTTATCATTGCATTTTCTTTCTTGCATATCAAAGGACTCACAAAAGACTTCAAGCAAAATCAAACATAAACTATCCTAACATTATCAATTATTCTCAAACATAAAGTAA
This sequence comes from Arachis stenosperma, assembly GCF_014773155.1. Lineage (NCBI taxonomy): Eukaryota > Viridiplantae > Streptophyta > Magnoliopsida > Fabales > Fabaceae > Arachis > Arachis stenosperma. The sequence continues at coordinate 66,389,545 of NC_080381.1, read as the reverse complement.
ATAGATAAAAACTTAAAAAAAATTCAGAAATTTGGGAAATGTCAACCATGGAACTCAACAACCTTATGCAGCTTCTTTAGTTCATTGGCCCCTTGCCTTTGTCCTTCTTCTTGAAGGGGGAGGAGTCATCTCCATCCTTTTTGGAGGACCCTTCTTGTGCTTTCTTGTCCTTGGGCTTCCAAAAACCCAACCTTACCATATAATCTCTTTCATCATCCTTATGCTTAGCTAGGATCTCCTCTTGTCTAGCACTAAATTCTTCGAGCCCTTGCATGAAAGTTAGGTATCCGGGGTTGATGGTGACCACAGCATTACACAAGTTAGGTATCCTCGTGCCATTTGTTTTGCTCCACCACCTTGTTAAGTGCACTTTGCACCTCACCCCAATCGAACTCCTCTTGCTGCTCCTTTCTTGCTTGATCAAAACTTCCTTGGAGGTTGTTGTTCATACCTTGGGTCAAGCTGTCCAACCCGGGATGTTCTATAGACAAAGCGACCGACCTCTTCAGGTCAGGACAAATCCGACTTCTTCTCAACGAGCTCGGCCAAATTACCAGGAAAGCCCGAAAAAGGGCCCAAATGGAGAACCGCGCCTTAAAACCTAAGGCAGCACAAGCCTACAGGTAGAAGGGTGGTTTCCTTGAAGATATGATGACCTTACTCAAAAGATAAAAGATAAGATAGGATAACTAACTTATCTTATCCAAGAAGGTCACTCCACACCATTATAAATACACTGGAGCACCCAGGTATAACTCATACTCTAATTCTGCTCAATACCTGCTTAATACCCTTGCTAACTTAAGTATCGGAGTCCCTTGCAGGTACCCCCCACTGTCCGGGGACGAAGAATTAGCACCACCATCCAGTCCAACAAGTCAGACACAACAGTTCTGACCAGCACAGAAGATAGCATCCGAGATCGACCTACAGTTTCAGGTAACCCTCGGAACATGATGCCAGAGCATCTAGGCTAGTTTCACTGACCTTTTCCTTACTGTTTTAGGGTAGTTTCATGCATTTTCCAATTAAACAAGGCAAGTTCTGGGTGAAAATACACTTACACCTTCATTTAAGCAACTATTGTGAATTTTGCATGATTTCATGAGATTTTTGCCAAAATTGCATGATAATCTAATGATGCATAATCTCATGACTTTGGCTAGAGCTTTGATGCACTTTAATTGCTTGATTTCAGGACAAATGAAGCATGAAAGAATCACGTTAGCATTCATGTTAACTTAGTTAACGTGACTACTAACGTGGGATGGCAAAAAGCTTACAACGTTAATGAGAAAAGTGATCACCAATAACGCCTGCGAAGCCATTCATAGCCTACGTTAAGAGCCACGTTAACTAAGTTAACGTGGTACTTAACGTAGAAGAAAAATAGGACTCCACGTTAATGAGAAACGTGAACTCCAATAACGTTTCTCTTCAACGTTAGTGGTAAAAGTGAACACCACTAACGTTGGGAAACTAGGCAATGTCCCACGTTAAAAGTCACGTTAACTAAGTTAACGTGGAAGAGGATCAACAATGCCAACGTTAGTGACATTCACTTTTGTCACTAACGTTGGATCATTAGCATTGCCTACGTTAACTCTCACGTTAAGATTGTTAACGTGAAAGTTAACGTGGAGTGGGGTTCAAAGAGCCAACGTTAGTGACACTCACTTTTGTCACTAACGTTGGGAGATGGCTTCATTACTACGTTAAGAGCCACGTTAACTTAGTTAACGTGGGTTCTAACATAGGGGCTTAAGGCAATTAGAGCGTTAGTGACAAAGGTGAGTGTCACTAACGCTCCCGAATGTGATAGATGCCCACGTTAAGAGCTACGTTAGCTAAGCTAACGTGAGACCTAACGTAGGGGGCACGAGGCAAGCAACGTTAATGGGAAAAGTGATTCCCATTAACGTTTGCAAAAAGGGGCACAAGCCAACGTTAATGGGAAAAGTGAGTCCCATTAACGTTGGCCAAGAATTGAGAAGGAACGTTAGAAGTCACGTTAAGACTTCTAACGTTGAGAATAACGTGGGCATATAAGGGTGGAACGTTAGTGGAAAAGGTGAATGCCACTAACGTTCTCGCACCCAGAAATGTATTCCATGTTAATCTCATTAAATGCCCAAGCCTAATTCATATTTCTCTGTAAGCTGGGCCCACTAAAGATGAGAATTGCTTCAATTCAAGGTCCAAAGCCCACATCCAAGACTTGAAGAACTCACTAGAAGATCACGAAGAGTAGTATATATAGGAGTAGTTTTGAACTAGATAGGAGCTTTTGGACTTTTGGGAACTACTCTCTGCATATTTTTACTTTTCTGTACTTCTAGCATGGATTCTTCTTTTTTGCCAATTTTGATTCCTAGAGCTATGAACAACTAAACCCCATTCATTGGGTTAGGGAGCTCTGTTGTAATTTGATGGATCAATATTAGTTTTCATTCTTCTTCTTCTATCTTTTCTCTTGATTTTACTAGAAAGCTTTCAATCTTAATTCAATTGGTTAGTTGTCTTGGAAAAGAAACTCTCCATAATTGGATCTCTTCGGAACCTTGGAAGAGGAATGAAGAGATCATGCTAGAAATACTTTCTCATGCTAGACCAATTTTGGGTTTGGATGGATATGTGACTATAATCCTACCAATACTTGATTTGGAAAATGTATGTGGTATAATCAGTGACCATACTTCATCTCTTCTCATGAGCAATTGACCAAGGAATTGGCTATTGATCAAGATTTGAGAGATTGGATTACCAAGGAATTGGAATCCAATCACTTAAGATTGCCAAGGAGATCAATGAATGCATTGATTGAGGAAGAGATGAGAATGAATTTGATCCGGAGAATTGCAACATTTCCTAAACCCAATGATCTCCCCATTTCTAATCTTACACATTCTCTTTAGTTTCTGCCATTTACTTTTATGAGCATTACCCCCATTCCCCATTTAAGATTCTGCACTTTAATTTCTGCTATTTAATTTCTAGTCATTTAAATTTCTGCATCTCAATCTCAATTCTGTTTAGCTCAACTAGCATATTCTTCTAACTAAAGTTTCTTGACCAATCAATCCTTGTGGGATTCAACCTCACTCTATAGTGAGTTTTACTTGACGATAATTCGGTATACCTGCCGAAGGAAAATTTGTTGAGAGACAAATTTCCATGCATCAGAATATTGGCGCCGTTGATGGGGAACCTTAAAGTCATCCCATCATCATGACGGACGACCATGATAACGACCACAATTCAAACCTAGAAGATAGAACGCCGCACAAAAATGCAAACACCACACCAAAGGATACTCCTCAACTTAACAACAAAATAATTCAAACGCGGGAGCCATGGAGGCGCTTCAAGACCGTTTAAAACAACTTGAAGAAGAAGCCCTACGTCAATGAGAGGCTGAGAAAGACCTACAGAAGAAAATAAGGCGACGCTTGAAATTGGAGGACAAAATCCTAAAACTCGAAGCCGATCTCAAGACCAAAGCCAACCGATCCCCTCAGAAGGACAAGATCCATTCACCAAGGAGATCATGAAGACCAAAATTCTAAAAGAATTTAAACTCTCAGATATGACTTTGTACGACGGCACTACAAATCCCGGCCATCATCTCAGCAATTTCAGAAGTAGAATGTACCTCACTAACGCCTCACATGCAGTTTGTTGCAAAGCCTTTCCGACTACTTTAACAAAGACGGCAATTAGATGGTTCGACAATTTACCTCCTAGGTACATCTCGAGTTTTGATGACTTGGCCAAGAAGTTTTTGGCCAGATTCTCCATCCAAAAAGACAAGGCTAAGCACGCCCCAAGTCTATTAGGAATCAAGCAAGGAAACGGGAAAGTCTTCGCAACTACATTGAAAGATTCAACAAAATGTGCCTGGACATACAGAGCCTACCAACGGAGGCTGCCATTATGGGCCTCATCAATGGCTTGTGAAAGAACGAGCAGAGAAGTACATCAACATAGAGGAAAATTCTCGACTAGGAGAGACCTCAAAATCCGGATTCACCTCCCGGGATAAGGACAAAGAGTCCAAAAAGAAGGAAGATCGACATGGAGAAAAAATAAAAAAATATACAACTACACCCCCATTCGGGTGTCTCTCGTAGATGTCTACAGAGAGGTTTGCAACACTGAAAAAATACCTCCAGCTCGACCACTTAAAAGCAAAAAAGGAGGAGAAAATCGGACCGAATATTGTGAATATCATCGAATTCGCAGGCATTCCACCAATGAGTGTTTCGATTTAAAAAATATTATAGAAAAACTAGTAAGAGAGGGGAAGCTAGATCGGTATCTGGCCACCCGGGACGATGAGCAAAGAAAAAGAAGAAGGGAAGAAGATGTTGGACGAACCGAGCGGTCACCTCGTACACCAGAAAAATACGTCCACATGATACACGGCAGATTTGCGGGAGGAGGAGTTTCCAAATCGTCTCGCAAAAGACATCTTAAAGAATTATATCATGTCGAGGGGAAGAAGGAAGCGCCTGACATCCCCGCAATTACTTTCACCAAAGAAGATGCATCTGGTATAATCTCAAGACATGACGATCCGATGGTCATCACTGTTATCCTGGCAAATGCAAACCTTCACCGCACACTGATAGACCAAGGGAGACTTGCCGATATCTTGTTCAAAACTGCCTTTGACAAGCTCGGTTTAGAAGAAAAAGAATTCAGAGCATATCCGAACAGCCTGTTCGGGCTAGGAGACACCCCGGTTCAACCGCTTGGATAAATCTCGTTGCACACAATCTTTGGAAAAGGAAACCAATCGAGAACACTCAAGATAGATTACATCGTGGTCAACGTAAGTTCAGCCTATAACGTCTTAATAGGCCGGACAACATTAAATCAGCTCGGTGCAGTAGTCTCAACTCCACATCTATGCATGAAATTCCCAACTCCAGAAGGGATAGCTACAATAAAAGCAGACCAGAAGATGGCATGTCGCTGTTACAATGAAAGTCTAAACCTCAGAGGCAGAGGAGAAGAATTCTTCACAATCGAGCTCAGTGGAATGCAGAGACGGGAAGAACTTTGCCTACAACCCGAAGGAGAAATAGAAAAAGTTCAGATCGGGAACACCCCAGTCCAAACAACCAATATCGGTACCATCCTAAAAGGAGACATGAAAGAATCACTCATACAGTTCTTGCGAAACAACGTCGATCTCTTTGCATGGAATGCCGCAGACATGCCAGGCATAGACCCCAAGCTAATGTTTCACAAATTATCAGTCTACCCAGGATCTCGACCAGTACAACAGAGGCGTAGAAAACTCGGGCCAGAATGCTCCCAAGCTGTGGAAGATCAGGTACAAGCTCTATTAGAGGCAGAGTTCATAAGAGAAGTCAAATACCCGCTATGGCTGGCTAATGTCGTCTTGGTGAAAAAGTCAAATGGGAAGTGGTGAATGTGCACCGACTACACAGATCTCAACAAAGCCTGACCAAAAGATCCTTACCCACTCCCAAGTATCGACGCTCTAGTAGTTGCCTCCTCCGAATATAAATATCTCTCGTTTATGGACGCATACTCGGGATACAATCAGATCCCAATGTATCCACCGATCAAGATAAAACATCCTTCTTAAGCCATAAAGCAAACTACTGCTACATCATCATGCCTTTCGGTCATAAAAATGCGGGAGCTACTTATCAGAGATTGATGAATAAGGTCTTTTCAGATCATATCGGAAAAATCATGGAACTCTACGTGGACGATATGCTAATAAAGACACAAAATGAAGAGATGCTATTGTCCAACTTGACCCAAGTATTCGACACTATAAGATGGCATGGTATGTGACTCAACCCTACAAAATGCACCTTCGCAGTAGAGGCCAGAAAATTCTTAGGTTTCATGCTCACACAGAGAGGAATCGAAGCAAATCCAGATAAATGCCAGGCCATACTCGACATGAAGAGTCTGACTTGTGTCAATGAGATACAACAACTCAACGGGAGATTGGCAGCCTTGTCCAGATTCCTAGCCGGATAAGCAATAAGATCTCTTCCCTTCTATGCCACCTTAAGGAAAGGAAAAAGGTTCAAATGGACAACGGAGAGCGAGCAAGCCTTCCAAGATTTCAAAAATTTCCTAGGACAGCCACTGGTGGACGAAATTGTGATCCATATTCTTTTGTATTTGTATGAAATCATTATTATGGCACCAGTTGAATTCACAACTCCGTTCAACTAACCAGCAAGTGTACTGGGTCGTCCAAGTAATAAACCTTACGCGAGTAAGGGTCGATCCCACAGAGATTGTTAGTATGAAGCAAGCTATGGTCACCTTGTAAATCTCAGTTAGGCAGATTAAATAGTTTTGGTTTTCGAAAATCAATAATAAAAAGAAAATAAAAGGGATAGAAATACTTATGTAAATCAAGAGTGGGAATTTCAGATAAGCGTATGGAGATGCTGTGCTCCTCTTGAAACTCTGCTTCACTACTCTCTCTTCCAATCCTTCTTACTCCTTTCCATGGCAAGCTGTATGTAGGGCTTCACTATCATCAATGGCTACTTTCAATCCTCTCAGGAAAATGGTCCTATGCGCTGTCACTGCACGGCTAATCGTCTGGAGGCATCACCCTTGGTTGATAGCTACATCCCATCCTCTCTGTTAAAACGTTCCTAATGTTCTGTCACAGCACGGCTAATCATCTGTCGATTCTCAATCAGGTTGGAATAGAATTCATTGATTCTTTTGCGTCTGTCACTAACGCCCAGCCTTCAGGAGTTTGAAGCTCGTCACAGTCATTCAATACCGGAATCCTACTCGGAATACCACAGACAAGGTTAGACTTTCCGGATTCCCAGGATCCTACTCGGAATACCATAGACAAGGTTAGACTTTTTGGATCCTCATGAATGCCGCCATCCATCTAGCTTATACCACGAAGATTCTGTTGGGGAATCTAAGAGATATGCGCCCGGCCTAAGGTAGAACGGAAGTGGTTGTCAATCACGCGCGTTCATAGGTGAGAATGATGATGAGTGTCACGGATCATCACATTCATCAAAGTAAGTGCAACGTATATCTTGGAATAAGAATAAAAGATAATTGAATAGAAAGGAATAGTAATTGTATTGAAACTTGAGGTACAGCAGAGCTCCACACCCTTAATCTATGGTGTGCAGAAACTCCACTGTTGAAAATACATAAGTAAAAGGTTCAGGCATGGCCGAATGGCCAGCCCCCATGGTCTAAGGACTAGGCATCCCGAGATCTCCTAAGATGAAGAATAAAACAAAACCGAGACCAAAGATGTCTAATACAATAGTAAGAGGTTCTATATATACTAGACTAGCTACTAGGGTTTACATGAGTAAGTAATTGATGCATAAATCCACTTCCGGGGCCCACTTGGTGTATGTTTGGGCTGAGCTTGATCTATCCACGAGCTAAGGCTTCTCTTGGAGTTGAACTCCAAGTTATGACGTGTTTTGGGCGTTCAACTCCGGATCATGACGTTTTTCTGGCGTTTAACTCCAGACAGCAGCATGTACTTGGAGTTCAACGCCAAGTTACGTCGTCAATTTCCGAATAAAGTATGGACTATTATATATTTCTGGAAAGCTCTGGATGTCTACTTTCCAACGCCGTTAAAAGCGCGCCATTTGGAGTTCTGTAGCTCCAGAAAATCCATTTCGAGTGCAGGGTGGTCAGATTCCAACAGCATCAGCAGTCCTTTTGTCAGCCTTTTTCAGAGTTTTGCTCAAGTCCCTCAATTTCAGCCAGAAATTTCCTGAAATCACAGAAAAACACACAAACTCATAGTAAAGTCCAGAAATTTGAATTTAACATAAAAACTAATGAAAACATCCCTAAAAGTAGCTTGAACTTACTAAAAACTACCTAAAAACAATGCCAAAAAGCGTATAAATTATCCGCTCATCACAACACCAAACTTAAATTGTTGCTTGTCCCCAAGCAACTGAAAATCAATTAGGATAAAAAGAAGAGAATATACTATAAATTCCAGAATATCAATGAATATTTATTATAATTAGATGAGCGGGACTTGTAGCTTTTTGCTTCTGAACAGTTTTGGCATCTCACTTTTTCCTTTGAAGTTTAGAATGATTGGCTTCTCTAGGAACTTAGAATTTTGGATAGTGTAATTGACTCTCCTAGTTAAGTATGTTGATTCTTGAACACAGCTACTTATGAGTCTTGGCCGTGGCCCTAAGCACTTTGTTTTCCAGTATTACCACCGGATACATAAATGCCACAGACACATAACTGGGTGACCCTTTTCAGATTGTGACTCAGCTTTGCTAGAGTCCCCAGTTAGTGGTGTCCAGAGCTCTTAAGCACACTCTTTTTTGCTTTGGATCACGACTTTAACCACTTAGTCTCAAGCTTTTCACTTGGACCTGCATGCCACAAGCACATGGTTAGGGACAGCTTGATTTAGCCGCTTAGGCCTGGATTTAATTTCCTTGGGCCCTCCTATCCATTGATGCTCAAAGCCTTGGATCCTTTTTACCCTTGCCTTTTGGTTTTAAGGGCTATTGGCATTTTCTGCTTGCTTTTTCTTTTTCTTTCTATTTTTTTTTCGCCAATTTTTTTTTTCCGCAAGCCTTTGCTTTTTCACTGCTTTTTCTTGCTTCAAGAATCAATTTCATGATTTTTCAGATCATCAATAACATTTTTCTTTGTTCATCATTCTTTCAAGAGCCGACAATTTTAACATTCATAAACAACAAGATCAAAGACATATGCACTGTTCAAGCATTCATTCAGAGAACAAAAAGTATTGTCACCACATCAATATAATTAAATTAAATTCAAGGATAAATTTGAAATTCATGTACTTCTTGTTCTTTTGAATTAAAACATTTTTCTTTTAAGAGAGGTGAAGGATTACTGGATTTTATTCATAGCTTTAAGGCATGGTTACATACTAATGATCATGAAATAAAGACACAAAACATAGATAAACACAATATTCAAAACCGAAAAGCAGAAAGAAATAAGAACAAGGAATGAGTCCACCTTAGTGGCGTCTTCTTCTTGAAGGACCAATGATGTTCTTTAGCTCTTCTATGTCCCTTCCTTGCCTTTGTTGCTCCTCCCTCATTGCTCTTTCATCTTCTCTTATTTCATGGAGAATGATGGAGTGCTCATGATGTTCCACCCTTAATTGTTCCACATTGTGGCTTAAATCTTCTAAGGAGGTGTTGAGTTGCTCCCAATAGTTATTGGGAGGAAAGTGCATCCCTTGAGGCATCTCAGGGATTTCTTGATGATGAGCTTCCTCATGCATCTCTTGAGAACCGTGAGGGGTTTCTCTTGCTTGCTCCATCCTCTTTTTGGTGATGGGCTTATTCTCTTCAATGAGGATGTCTCCTTCTATGATGACTCCAGCTGAGTAACATAGATGGCAAATAAGGTGAGGAAAAGCTAGTCGTGCCATAGGTGAGGGCTTGTCGGCTATTTTGTAGATTTCATTGGAGATGATCTCATGAACTTCTACTTCCTCTCCAATCATGATGCCATGAATCATGATGGCCCGATCCACAGTAACTTCAGATCGGTTGCTAGTAGGAATGATGGAGCGTTGAATGAACTCCAACCATCCTCTAGCCACAGGCTTGAGGTCCAGTTTTCTTAGTTGGACTGGCTTGCCTTTGGAGTCTCTCTTCCATTGAGCTCCTTCCAAACATATGTCCATAAGGACTTGGTCCAACCTCTGATTAAAGTTGACCCTTCTAGTGTAGGGGCGTTCATCTTCTTGCATCATGGGCAAGTGAAACGCCAACCTCACATTTTCCGGACTAAAATCTAAGTATTTCCCCCGAACCATTGTGAGATAATTCTTTGGACTCGGGTTCATACTTTGATCATGGTTCCTAGTGATCCATGCATTGGCATAGAACTCTTGAACCATTAAGATTCCGACTTGTTGCATGGGGTTGGCTAGGACTTCCCAACCTCTTCTTTGGATTTCATGTCGGATCTCCGGATACTCATTTTTCTTGAGCTTGAAAGGGACCTCAGGGATCACCTTCTTCTTTGCCACAACATCATAGAAGTGGTCTTGATGGCTCTTAGAGATGAATCTTTCCATCTCCCATGACTCGGAGGTGGAAGCTTTTGTCTTTCCTTTTCCTTTTCTAGAGGATACTCCGGCCTTAGGTGCCATTGGTAATGGAAAAACAAAAAAAAAGCTTATGCTTTTACCACACCAAACTTAAAATATTGCTCGCCCTCGAGCAATAAAAGAAAGAAGAGAAGAAGAATAAGAAGAAAATATGGAGGAGAGGGAGAGAAGTAGGTTCGGCTATGTGGGAGAAGAGGGGGGTTGTGTTGTGTGAAAATGAAGTAGAATGCAAGGGTATTTATAGGGAGAGGGGGGAGGTTATGTTCGGCTATTTTGGGTGGGAATGGGTGGGAAAAATGTTTTTGAATTTTGAAGGTATGTGGGGTTTATGGGGAAGAGTGGATGGATGTGAGTGGTGAAGGGGGTAGTTGGGAAGAGGAATTGAGGTGATTGGTGAAGGGTTTTGGGAAGTAAGGTGGGAATATGTTAGGTGGGGATCCTGTGGGGTCCACAGATCCTGAGGTGATCCTGTGGGGTCCACAGGATCTGAGGTGTCAAGGAATTCCATCCCTGCACCAAATAGGCATATAAAATGCCTTGGCACACCATTCTGGCGTTTAAACGCCCATTGGTGCACGTTCTGGGCGTTCAACGCCCATGTAAAGCATGTTTCTGGCGTTGAACGCCAGTTTCATGCTTGTTACTGGCGTTCAGCGCCAGTTTTTCCTCTCTGGGCACATTCCTAGCGTTCAGCGCCAGAATGTTGCTTGTTTCTGGCGTTCAGCGCCAGAATGGTGCTCTGTTCTGGCGTTGAATGCCGGCCAGATGCACCTTACTGGCGTTGAACGCTAGCCTGTGCGTCCTCCAGGGTGCGAATTTTTTTCTTCTGCTGTTTTTGATTCTGTTTTTAATTTTTATGATTTTTTCGTGACTCCTCATGATCATGTACCTAATAAAACACAAAATAGCAATAAAATATAATAAAATAAAAATTAGATAAAATTGGGTTGCCTCCCAACAAGCGCTTCTTTAATGTCAATAGCTTGACAGTGGCTCTCATGGAGCCACAAGGTGATTAGGTCAATGTTGTATAGTTGTCCACACCAAACTTAGAGTTTGGATATGGGATCTTAACACCAAACTTAGAGTTTGGTTGTGGCCTCCCAACACCAAACTTAGAGTTTGACTGTGGGGGCTCTTCTTGACTCTGAACTGAGAGAAGCTCTTCATGCTTACTCTCTTTTGTCACAGAGGGATGGCCATGTGCCTTAAACACAAGGTAGTCCCCATTCAATTGAAGGACTAATTCACCTCTGTTGACATCTATCACAGCTTCTGCTGTGGCTAGGAAAGGTCTTCCAAGGATGATGCATTCATCATCTTCCTTCCTAGTGTCTAAGATTATGAAATCAGTAGGGATGTAAAGGCCTTCTGATGTGCGGAAAACGATCCGACACAAAACTCACCGGCAAGTGTACTGGGTCGCATCAAGTAATAATAACTCACATGAGTGAGGTCAATCCCACAGGGATTGAAGGATTGGGCAATTTTAGTTTAGTGGTTGGTTTAGTCAAGCGAATCAAGTGTTGGTTGAGTGATTTGTGTTTAACAGGAAGTAAATGACAGTAAATGTAAAGGGAGAGGGGAAATTTGTAGTAAATTAAAGAACAGGAAAATAAACTTGCTGAATCTTAAAGAACAAGAAAGTAAATGACCGAAACTTAAAGTGCAAGAAATGTAAATTGCAGTAACTTAAATGGCAAGAAATGTAAATTGCTTGAATGTAAAAGGGATTTGAGGACTGGGATTGCAGAATCTAAACAAAGAGAGAGTAAATTGCAACAATTAATTAAGTAGAAGATGAATTGGAATAAACTAAAGTTTAAACAGAAATGGAAATTAGAGTGCAGCAGAGGTTCACAGAAGAACCAAACGTAAATTGGGATCTCAGGGTTCAAGAGACTAGGTAGCAGAGCCTAGATCTCAATTACCTTCCTAGATCCAAGTTCTCAAAGCAATTAACAAGAAATAGAAGAAGAAACAGTAAAGAGAATGTGAATGGATTCAATTATGCAGAAAAGAAACTAAAGAGTTCTTGAGTGGAAATTGAGACAGAATTTCCTCAATTCTTAACACCCAAGAATCAAAACAAGGAAATTAAAAAGACCCAAGCAAGAGTGAGGAAGAAGAGAGATCAATTCTCCTCCCTAATTCTCTGAAATCTCAGTGAAGACACCAAGAGAAGTTCCAAAGTGCAAAAATAAAATTCACAGCTCAAAGAAAGTGCAAAATTCAAAAGCAAAGCAAAAGGTTCCTAATTACATCAAACTAGTTCCTATTTATACACTTTCTATTCTTGGATTTTGGGATTTGGATGGGCTTTTGATTTGGTGAAGAAATGAATTAAATTGGAATTTTAATTGAATTTTCGGCCCAAAATAATAGCTTCCAGGAGGCTGCCATGCCCTTGTGGAGGGCAGGGCAGGATTTGGTGCGTGTTGGTGCTTGCTTGGTGCGGCTTGGTACTGCCAGATTCAAGCTGTGATGCGCGCTGGTGCTGCCAGGATCGTGCCTTGGTGCGCAGAATGCTGCCCTGCCCTCGCGGAGGGCAGGGCAGAAAAACGTGGTGCTGCCAGGATCGTGATTTGGTGCGCCAGACTCACTTCTTGGTGCGCCAGAGTTGTGCACCAACAAAATGCTGCCCTGCCCTCGCGGAGGGCAGGGCAGTGTTTCCAAAATGAAGTCCCGTGTTCGAATCCGGGCAGAAACACACGCTACATCATTTTCCTTGGTTTCTTGGCACGGTAATGGACCTTAGTTCCTAGCTTCCTCATGGTCCCGTGTTCAACTCTTGTGGCAAGCATTTGGAGACATTTTCCTTTGATTTTCTTCCTTGGTGAGCCCGATACTGCCCTTGTGGAGGGCAGGGCAACATTTTCTTCTTCTTGATTCCAAGGCACAAATTTGTGTTCTGCCCTTGTAGTGGGCAGGGCAGAGTTGCCTTCTTTGCTTAGTTCCCTTATGTTGCCCTCCTAGAGGGCAGTGTGCCCTTGTGGAGGGCAATGCTTGCCTCCCCCAATTGCATGCGGCACACTTTTCCTTCCTTTGACCACACTTTCTTCTCCTTGGGCCACGCTTCCTTAGGCCACGCTTTTCCTTTTTTTTCTTTTCTTCACCTACAATAAACCAAAACAACCACTCAAAGTATCACTAAATTCAAGAGGCTTATAAATCAATTAAAATTCAATTAAAATTAGCTTAAACCTCTTGATTTAACATTAATTTCATGGTGGTTGCTTGATTTAAAGAAGTTATGCATTTTCACTCCAAATCACTTACTTAGGATGTAAGAAAGTGCATAAATGCTAACAAAACAAGTGAAATTAGCTTGAAAAATGGGTATATGATGACTTGTCATCACAACACCAAACTTAAATCTTGCTTGTCCCCAAGCAAGCATCAAAACTAAGAGAAAATGACATGAATAAGAAAAGAACACGTATCCTTATTAGGCATATAGCAGAACTTGATTTATGGAGTCTTTATGCAGACAATGATAACTCAATTATTGTTGCTGTTACATAATATACATCTTTCCTCAAAGGCTTGCTAAACTTGCTGTTATAAGACTCACTTTTTAATTCCTCCCTTGCTAACTTTTCTTGGCTTACAATGCTTAACAAGCTTATTATTCTTTTGGAGGTTTGGTGTCAAATGTTGCAGTAATAGCCTTTGGCTTTATTTGTTTCTTTCTTTTACTCAACATCTCTCCACCACAGACACTTGGCTCACTATTTCTTCCTAGGATCATTGATGCCCAGCATCTCTTTGGATAACTAAATGTTCTGTATCTAAGTTGCTCTTTATTGTGGACTTTCAATTGGCCATCCCAAATCAGTTGATCTAAGTGACCGGGTTTTAAAATACCCCTTAGAATTTACTCATCCAAGCATATCTTAGTACAAGAACACCACAGGCATATGTCCTAGGGTCCAAGCTATTGGTGTCCAACCTTTATTCTTTGTTTTTCTTGCCATTTTGGCTTTTTCTTTCCTTTTTCTTTCTGTTTTTGTTACCAAGGGCTTTTTCATTATTGATAAGAGTCTTTACAACAGCAAGCTAACTCACACTTGAATAAGAATGATATTATGCAGCAGTTATTTCATGAGTTATGCATTTAATCAAACACATATACCACCACCAACTTCCATTCTTACTTATGCAACATTGGATATTTCAGTTTTCACTTCAAACAAGTCTCTTTTATTTAAGCATATGGGAAACAAAACAAAATTTAAAGCTAAGTGATGAATGACAAGCATTATGCAAATCGTTCATAATCAACCAATTCCACTTGCAACCAATTAAACACTTTAGCAAGATATATAATGGTTCCCATGTTCAAAACAATACACAGCAGCAAGGATTAAGTTTAGATACAACCTTTGAAGTTGCAGACCTTTGATTCTTCCTTCTGTTGTGTTTTCTTTGAGTTAAGATGCACCATATCTTCAATTATTGACTCATGTCCTGCATAATTCTCAAAGTTGCTTGCTTCTCAAGCCCTTAAGTGCATGGTTAGTATGCATACATTGAGTGTGGCTCTTGGATTTATTTTGGTGTGGGAACACCAAACTTAATTGTTTGCCACTGTCTCAGATACAACAAGTTAACCATATGTGAAACCTTGTATTCTTGCTAAAATTTATGGAATCGAAGCTAGAAAGCAATTAAGCAGTTGAATAATATGATTGGTTGCTTGGGGCTAGCATCAAGCAAGAGGTAAGAATGTGTTTTTAAATGATATTTTGGTGGAACACCAAACTTAGAATCTTTCATTCTCCCTTAAATTGTTTTGGTGTGCAACACCAAACTTAGCTCCTTGCAATGCATACCAATTATTCAACATTTTTTTATTGAAAAAGCTATGAAAAGAAAACTACCTCAGGTTGGGTTGCCTCCCAACAAGCGCTCTTTTATTGTCATTAGCTTGACATTGAACTCCCTTTAGGGTGGTTGATGTTGGTGATGTCTCAACTTGTCACCTCTCACTGTAAGCTTTCTCTGTGTGCCTTGATGCTCAATTTCCATATGCTCAAGAGAAAGTATTTGGTTGACAGTGTAATAATCTTCTGTTCCCAGCTGTTGATATACTAGTTGCACCTTGTCACCTTTAGAAAATCCTTCAGTTGGGATTTTCTTGTTCTTCCACCCTTTGTGAGCCTTTTTCTTGCTCTTCATCTTTTTCTTTCTTGTTGATCTTTCTTTCTTGACAGTGACTTGAGTTGTGATACCTTCCTTCTTGTTTATCACCCCTGCTTCCTCTTGATTTCCTTTTTCTTCTTGTACAAGCTTGTTTTTCTGTTCTACTGCCGTGTTGGTTGCTTGCTTTGGAAGGAAGTCACCACTTGTTTTGCTTATTTCTTCATTCCTGTGTAATTCTGGAAAGACTTTCAGAGTGATGCTCTCCTCATGCATCCTGAGGATTAACTCTCCCTGCTCTATATCCACAATGGCTCTAGCAGTGGCCAAAAATGATCGACCAAGTATTATGGAGTCATTTCCATTTTCTGAAGAATCCAGGACCACAAAATCTGCAGGATAGATGAACTTGTCAACCTTAACTAAAAGGTTCTCAATCAGCCCTTTAGGATATACCACTGATTGATCCACCAACTCCAAGGACATCTGTATTGGCTTCACCTCCTCTATGCCAAGCTTTTTCACTAAAGAAGATGGGATTAGATTTATGCTTGCTCCTAAATCACACATTCCCTTATTGATGAATAGGCTTCCAATAGTGCAGGGTAGGAAGAAACCTCCAGGATCTTCAAGCTTGGGAGGGAGTCCCTTTTTAATGAGTGCACTGCATTCTTCACTAAGCATTACAGTCTCCTTCTCATTCCAACTTCTCTTCTTGTTGATGACCTCCTTTAGAAACTTGGCATACAGAGGCATTTGCTCCAAAGCCTCTGCCAAAGGTATGTTGATTTCCAGCTTCTTGAAAGTCTCAAGGAATTTGTGGAAGTGCTGATCCTTTGTTTCTTTGTGAAATCTCGGTGGATAAGGCAGTGGTGGTGTTGAGCTCTTCTCCATTTGATGTTGTCTTGGATTTGGTTTTTCCATGATTTGCTTCCCTTTCTTCAAATTCTGTGGTTTGTTGTTTTCCTCTGTGAGTTTTTCTGGGACATTCTTGCTTAGCATGTCCTTGTTGATGGCTTCATCATTCTTTGATGGCTCATTGTCATTGTTCTTGGTTGCTCCTTGGTTACCATCCAATAACACTTTTCCACTTCTTAGTTGCACGACCTTACATTCCTCCTTTGGGTTTGGAATGGTGTCACTAGGCAGTGAGCTTAATGATTTTTCAACAGAAATTTGTTTTGAGATTTGCCCAATTTGCCTTTCTAAGTTCTTCATGGAAGCTTCTTGGTTCTTTGTTGTCAATTCTTGGTTCTTCATCATCTTTTCCATGAGCAGCTCTAGATTAGTGATCCTCTGGGATTCTTGTGAAATTGGTTGGTTTTGGGGTGTTGATGGATGATGATAGGTATTTTGATTTGTTGGGTGGTTATTGGGTGGATAATGGTAAGAGTTGGGGTAATTATTTTGTGGTTTTCTGTATGTATTTTGGTTAGTGTTTGGCTGGGGGTTGTGGTTTGTGCTTTTCCAATTATTCTGACTTGTGTTTCTTTGCCATGGTTGTTGGTTTTGATTATGGTTGTCTCCCCATCTGAGGTTGGGATGGTTCTTCCAAGATGGATTGTAAGTATCACCATAGACTTCATTTGTTCCAGGATTTTGGTTGTGCATGTATTGGACTTGCTCTTGCTGTTGCTCCTCTTGAGTTTCTTCACTTTGCACCCAAGTAGTTGGTGGTTGGCTTGTGGCACTCACTGATGCAACTTGCAAGCCATCAATTCTTTTGGCCATTTGTTCAAACTGTTGTTGAATCTGCTGCTGCATCATCTTGTTCTGAGCTAGAATTGAATCCACTCCTTCTAACTCCATTACTCCTCTTCTCTGTGATGGTTGGCGTTGTCTTTGATGAGCAAAGAAATATTGGTTGTTGGCCACCATATCAATGAGGTTTTGAGCTTCCTCTGTGGTTTTCATGAGTTGTAATGAGCCTCCGGCTGAGTGATCAAGTGCTTCTTGAGCCTTAAGAGTGAGTCCTTCATAGAAGTTTTGCAACTTATCCCATTCAGTAAACATCTCGGTGGACACTTTCTCAATAGAGCTTTATATCTTTCCCATGCTTCATATAAATTCTCAGCCTCCATTTGAGTGAATGTCTGCACCTCAGTCTTCAATCTTATGATTCTTTGAGGGGGATAAAATTTGGCAAGGAACTTGCTCACCAAGTCATCCCAAGTGTTGATGCTTTCCTTTGGAAACGTTTCTAGCCATTGAGTGGCTTTGTCTCTGAGAGAGAATGGAAAGAGCAACAACTTGTAACTGTCAGGGGGCACACCATTGGTTTTAACAGTGTCACAAATCCTCAAGAAGGTGGATAAGTGTTGATTCGGGTCCTCCAATGGTCCTCCTCCAAAGGAACAGTTGTTTTGAACCAAAGTGATGAGTTGTGGCTTTAATTCAAAGTTGTTTGCATTGACATTGGGGGGAAGAATGCTACTCCCACAGTGTCTAGCATTTGCAAACGTATAGGAAGCCAGTACTCTTCTTTGGTGTTGGTTATTGTTGGCCCCTTCTCCTGGTTGATTGAGATCTCCTTTCATTTCTTGGAATTCCTCCTCAGATTCTTCCTCTCCAATAACGTTCTTTCCTCTTTCAGCTCTTCTTATTCTTCGAAGAGTTCTTTGGTCAATTTCAGAGAGGACAGGGGAAGATCTTCCTGTACCTGACATACAAACACACAACAATAAACACACAGACCCAGAAAATCAATAAAACTTCAATCTATTGCTAGAATGAGGTTTAGTTAGTTTAAGCAAAAATTCAAACAGTTAGTGTGTTAGAGAAACAGAAAAGAAAAAGTGCTTAATCTAGACCTCCACTTCACTTAATCATTGTCAATCTATTTCAATCCCCGGCAACGGCGCCAAAAACTTGATGTGCGGAAAATGATCCAACACAAAACTCACCGGCAAGTGTACCGGGTCGCATCAAGTAATAATAACTCACATGAGTGAGGTCGACCCCACAGGGATTGAAGGATTGAGCAATTTTAGTTTAGTGGTTGGTTTAGTCAAGCGAATCAAGTGTTGGTTGAGTGATTTGTGTTTAACAGGAAGTAAATGACAGTAAATGTAAAGGGAGAGGGGAAATTTGCAGTAAATTAAAGAACAGGAAAATAAACTTGCTGAATCTTAAAGAACAAGAAAGTAAATGACCGAAACTTAAAGTGCAAGAAATGTAAATTGCAGTAACTTAAATGGCAAGAAATGTAAATTGCTTGAATGTAAAAGGGATTTGAGGACTGGGATTGCAGAATCTAAACAAAGAGAGAGTAAATTGCAACAGTTAATTAAGTAGAAGATGAATTGGAATAAACTAAAGTTCAAACAGAAATGGAAATTAGAGTGCAGTAGAGGTTCACAGAAGAACCAAACGTAAATTGGGATCTCAGGGTTCAAGAGACTAGGTAGCAGAGCCTAGATCTCAATTACCTTCCTAGATCCAAGTTCTCAAAGCAATTAACAAGAAATAGAAGAAGAAACAGTAAAGAGAATGTGAATGGATTCAATTATGCAGAAAAGAAACTAAAGAGTTCTTGAGTGGAAATTGAGACAGAATTTCCTCAATTCTTAACACCCAAGAATCAAAACAAGGAAATTAAAAAGACCCAAGCAAGAGCGAGGAAGAAGAGAGATCAATTCTCCTCCCTAATTCTCTGAAATCTCAGTGAAGACACCAAGAGAAGTTCCAAAGTGCAAAAATAAAATTCACAGCTCAAAGAAAGTGCAAAATTCAAAAGCAAAGCAAAAGGTTCCTAATTACATCAAACTAGTTCCTATTTATACACTTTCTATTCTTAGATTTTGGGATTTGGATGGGCTTTTGATTTGGTGAAGAAATGAATTAAATTGGAATTTTAATTGAATTTTCGGCCCAAAATAATAGCTTCCAGGAGGCTGCCATGCCCTTGTGGAGGGCAGGGCAGGATTTGGTGCGTGTTGGTGCTTGCTTGGTGCGGCTTGGTGCTGCCAGATTCAAGCTGTGATGCGCGCTGGTGCTGCCAGGATCGTGCCTTGGTGCGCAGAATGCTGCCCTGCCCTCGCGGAGGGCAGGGCAGAAAAACGTGGTGCTGCCAGGATCGTGATTTGGTGCGCCAGACTCACTTCTTGGTGCGCCAGAGTTGTGCACCAACAAAATGCTGCCCTGCCCTCGCGGAGGGCAGGGCAGTGTTTCCAAAATGAAGTCCCGTGTTCGAATCCGGGCAGAAACACACGCTACATCATTTTCCTTGGTTTCTTGGCACGGTAATGGACCTTAGTTCCTAGCTTCCTCATGGTCCCGTGTTCAACTCTTGTGGCAAGCATTTGGAGACATTTTCCTTTGATTTTCTTCCTTGGTGAGCCCAATACTGCCCTTGTGGAGGGCAGGGCAACATTTTCTTCTTCTTGATTCCAAGGCACAAATTTGTGTTCTGCCCTTGTAGTGGGCAGGGCAGAGTTGCCTTCTTTGCTTAGTTCCCTTATGTTGCCCTCCTAGAGGGCAGTGTGCCCTTGTGGAGGGCAATGCTTGCCTCCCCCCATTGCATGCGGCACACTTTTCCTTCCTTTGACCACACTTTCTTCTCCTTGGGCCACGCTTCCTTAGGCCACGCTTTTCCTTTTTTTTTCTTTTCTTCACCTACAATAAACCAAAACAACCACTCAAAGTATCACTAAATTCAAGAGGCTTATAAATCAATTAAAATTCAATTAAAATTAGCTTAAACCTCTTGATTTAACATTAATTTCATGGTGGTTGCTTGATTTAAAGAAGTTATGCATTTTCACTCCAAATCACTTACTTAGGATGTAAGAAAGTGCATAAATGCTAACAAAACAAGTGAAATTAGCTTGAAAAATGGGTATATGATGACTTGTCATCACAACACCAAACTTAAATCTTGCTTGTCCCCAAGCAAGCATCAAAACTAAGAGAAAATGACATGAATAAGAAAAGAACACGTATCCTTATTAGGCATATAGCAGAACTTGATTTATGGAGTCTTTATGCAGACAATGATAACTCAATTATTGTTGCTGTTACATAATATACATCTTTCCTCAAAGGCTTGCTAAACTTGCTGTTATAAGACTCACTTTTTAATTCCTCCCTTGCTAACTTTTCTTGGCTTACAATGCTTAACAAGCTTATTATTCTTTTGGAGGTTTGGTGTCAAATGTTGCAGTAATAGCCTTTGGCTTTATTTATTTCTTTCTTTTACTCAACATCTCTCCACCACAGACACTTGGCTCACTATTTCTTCCTAGGATCATTGATGCCCAGCATCTCTTTGGATAACTAAATGTTCTGTATCTAAGTTGCTCTTTATTGTGGACTTTCAATTGGCCATCCCAAATCAGTTGATCTAAGTGACCGGGTTTTAAAATACCCCTTAGAATTTACTCATCCAAGCATATCTTAGTACAAGAACACCACAGGCATATGTCCTAGGGTCCAAGCTATTGGTGTCCAACCTTTATTCTTTGTTTTTCTTGCCATTTTGGCTTTTTCTTTCCTTTTTCTTTCTGTTTTTGTTACCAAGGGCTTTTTCATTATTGATAAGAGTCTTTACAACAGCAAGCTAACTCACACTTGAATAAGAATGATATTATGCAGCAGTTATTTCATGAGTTATGCATTTAATCAAACACATATACCACCACCAACTTCCATTCTTACTTATGCAACATTGGATATTTCAGTTTTCACTTCAAACAAGTCTCTTTTATTTAAGCATATGGGAAACAAAACAAAATTTAAAGCTAAGTGATGAATGACAAGCATTATGCAAATCGTTCATAATCAACCAATTCCACTTGCAACCAATTAAACACTTTAGCAAGATATATAATGGTTCCCATGTTCAAAACAATACACAGCAGCAAGGATTAAGTTTAGATACAACCTTTGAAGTTGCAGACCTTTGATTCTTCCTTCTGTTGTGTTTTCTTTGAGTTAAGATGCACCATATCTTCAATTATTGACTCATGTCCTGCATAATTCTCAAAGTTGCTTGCTTCTCAAGCCCTTAAGTGCATGGTTAGTATGCATACATTGAGTGTGGCTCTTGGATTTATTTTGGTGTGGGAACACCAAACTTAATTGTTTGCCACTGTCTCAGATACAACAAGTTAACCATATGTGAAACCTTGTATTCTTGCTAAAAGTTATGGAATCGAAGCTAGAAAGCAATTAAACAGTTGAATAATGTGATTGGTTGCTTGGGGCTAGCATCAAGCAAGAGGTAAGAATGTGTTTTTAAATGATATTTTGGTGGAACACCAAACTTAGAATCTTTCATTCTCCCTTAAATTGTTTTGGTGTGCAACACCAAACTTAGCTCCTTGCAATGCATACCAATTATTCAACATTTTTTTATTGAAAAAGCTATGAAAGAAAACTACCTCAGGTTGGGTTGCCTCCCAACAAGCGCTCTTTTATTGTCATTAGCTTGACATTGAACTCCCTTTAGGGTGGTTGATGTTGGTGATGTCTCAACTTGTCACCTCTCACTATAAGCTTTCTCTGTGTGCCTTGATGCTCAATTTCCATATGCTCAAGAGAAAGTATTTGGTTGACAGTGTAATAATCTTCTGTTCCCAGCTGTTGATATACTAGTTGCACCTTGTCACCTTTAGAAAATCCTTCAGTTGGGATTTTCTTGTTCTTCCACCCTTTGTGAGCCTTTTTCTTGCTCTTCATCTTTTTCTTTCTTGTTGATCTTTCTTTCTTGACAGTGACTTGAGTTGTGATACCTTCCTTCTTGTTTATCACCCCTGCTTCCTCTTGATTTCCTTTTTCTTCTTGTACAAGCTTGTTTTTCTGTTCTACTGCCGTGTTGGTTGCTTGCTTTGGAAGAAAGTCACCACTTGTTTTGCTTATTTCTTCATTCCTGTGTAATTCTGGAAAGACTTTTAGAGTGATGCTCTCCTCAAGCATCCTGAGGGTTAACTCTCCCTGCTCTATATCCACAATGGCTCTAGCAGTGGCCAAAAATGATCGACCAAGTATTATGGAGTCATTTCCATTTTCTGAAGAATCCAGGACCACAAAATCTGCAGGATAGATGAACTTGTCAACCTTAACTAAAAGGTTCTCAATCAGCCCTTTAGGATATACCACTGATTGATCCACCAACTCCAAGGACATCTGTATTGGCTTCACCTCCTCTATGCCAAGCTTTTTCACTAAAGAAGATGGGATTAGATTTATGCTTGCTCCTAAATCACACATTCCCTTATTGATGAATAGGCTTCCAATAGTGCAGGGTAGGAAGAAACCTCCAGGATCTTCAAGCTTGGGAGGGAGTCCCTTTTTAATGAGTGCACTGCATTCTTCACTAAGCATTACAGTCTCCTTCTCATTCCAACTTCTCTTCTTGTTGATGACCTCCTTTAGAAACTTGGCATACAGAGGCATTTGCTCCAAAGCCTCTTGATGCAAATGCATATTTGCATTATTAGTTAGTTAGTTTAGTTAGTTTTAGTTTAAATTCACTCATTTTCTCTAAAATAAACAAGTCCTTTTATGAGTTTTGTTTCCATGCATGATGATATCAAGGAACATGTTAATTCTAGCCAAATTCATGCAAATGATTTAAGGAATGCATATATGAATGAGTATGAATGAATCTCATGAAATTTATTGCTTGAATTGGTAAGACTTTGAAGCTATCTCCCTTGTTGATGATAGGTGATGAAACAAGGAAGCATGGAAACAAGAAGGAGGCAACCAAGGCAAGGAGTTGGCGTTGCCAACTTGGGATTGGCGTTGCCAACTCCACAACACAAGGCAAGCTTGGTCCTGGAGGCAACCAAGGCAAGGAGTTGGCGTTGCCAACTTGGGATTGGCGTTGCCAACTCCACAACACAAGGCAAGCTTGGTCCTGGAGGCAACCAAGGCAAGAAGTTGGCGTTGCCAACTTGAGATTGGCGTTGCCAACGCCACACACAACCACACCAAGCAAGCTTGGCAACCCTGGAAGCAAAGTTGGCGTTGCCAACTCTAGAACCAAGTTACCAACGCTCACACACAAGGAACTTGGCCCTGGAAGCAAGGTTGGCGTTGCCAACTCTAGAACTAAGTTGCCAACGCCACACACAAGACACAAGCAAGGAACTTGGCCCTGGAGGAAGCAAAGTTGGCGTTGCCAACTTGAAGCTGGCGCTGCCAACGCCCACACAAGGAACTTGGCCCTGGATTTGGAGCCTCGAGCACGTTGCCAGCCTAGAAATGAGGGGCGTTTTTGAGGACAACGCAGGCTAACAACGCCAAACAATCAAGCTTGGCCCTGGAAGAAAAGGAGCTGGCGTTGCCAACTCAAGATGGGCGTTGCCAACGCCACACAACCAAGCAACAAATGGAGCCCTGGAAGAAAAGGAGCTGGCGTTGCCAACTCAAGAATGGCGTTGCCAACGCCACACAAGAAAGCTTGGCTAGGCACCAAGTTTTGGTGCCAGCCAAGTTGCCAAACGCCCAATGGCGCACCAACCAGGCTGCTAAACGCCCAATGGCGCACCAACCGCGTTCCAAACGCCCAAATGCCGCACCACTCACGTTGCCAACGCTAGATGGGCGTTGCCAACGCCAACTTACCAAAACAAGGCAGCCTGAACATGGCCACTTCAATGGAAGATATCTTGAGCTACAGAGATCCAAATTGAGTACTTCCAGTTGCGTTGGAAAGCTAACATTCAGAGCTTTCCAACCATATATAATAGTCCATGGTGGAGCACAAAATTGAAGCCAAACCAGAGTCATCTTTAGGCCCTAAAAACAAGAACATGAAATGAAATTCAAGGGAGCTAGAGATGATCCTTGGATGTGGGATCGAGCACGTTGCCAACGTGCACAAAGGGGGCGTGTTTTGCAACAACGCCAGCCTCAAGTCCTTGCCTTGGGAGAGTGATGCTCGAGCACGTTGCTAACTTGGGGTTGAGGGTGCGTTATTCACAACAACTTGGCAACAACTTGGCAGCTTGACCTTACCTTCTTTGAGGAGCCATAACTTGAGCTAGGAAAGTCCAATTGAGGTGATTCCAGTGGCATTAGAAAATAGACATCAAGAGCTTTCCAATGATGTATAATAGTCCATATTGAAGCTGAAGGTTGACACTCAAATTCTGGGCTACATTTAGCATGAAAGTAAGGCCAAGAAGAGGAAGAGCAAGTTGTTTGCAACAACTTGGGCTAGCAACGCCCAAGTCTCAAACTCACTTCCAGGAAATTGGCATGCACGTTGCCAACGTGCACTAAGGCCTGAGTTATTGCCAACAACGCCCATCAATGGGCCAGAATTGGTGCCAACTTGCTCTACTTCCCCTATTCATCACAAAGGCCAAAACACCTCCAATTGAGCCAAGAATTCAACAATGAGAAAGCCCACATTGCTAACCCAAATTGAAGATCTCTGAAGAAGTTTTGGGAGTGGTATAAATAGAAGAGGTTGATGTACTTGTGGGGGACTTTTACACTTTTGAATACTTGTTGACACTTAGACTTTTTAGACTCTTTTGCACTTTTATTTAGCTTTGGTAAGAACTTCTGGGTACTCTCCCGAGGAGCTCATCTTTGGTTTTCTATTGGAACTTTTCTTCTTCATTTACAAGTTTTAAGCGTTTCATTCTTCTTTTTCTTCTTCCTTTACACTTAGTTTAATTCTTGTTTATGGCAATTGTTGTTGAAATTGGAGCAATGACTCACTAAACCCCACTTTCATTAGGGGGAGGAGCTCTGTTTGTTGGAATGGATTGATGAACCCATCTTTCCTCCTCAATTCTAGTGGTTGATCTAAAGAGGGAACTCTTGCTCTTCATAGATTCAACCACCATCGAGAGAGGGGTTAATCTACATGAATTATGTGGTGAATTTGAGGAATGAGCCACATAATTCAGTTTAGAGTTCATCCTTTCATGATTTCTTTAATCAATATACCTTGGTTAGTATGTGAGATGTAACTCTCCTTGGTTGAGATTATAGAAATTGTGTGGCTGGATAATATATGAGCTTCATCTCTTCTCATGAACAATTAGATCACGAGAGTGGCAATTGGCTATGTTGAGAGAGATTGAATCACCAAGAGATTGGGGTTCAATCACCCACTTGCCATAGATCTATACCCATGATTGAGAGGAATTTGACTAACATCAATTCATGAAAACTAACATCTCTGATCCCTAATGATCTTCTCTACCATCAATTCTTATTTCTTTGCTTATTAGTTGTTTGAATACCCATCACCCCATCTCCCTTTACATTCTTGCAATTTATTTTTCTTGTCATCTACATTCTGTCTCTTTATTTCTTGCTCTTGCTCTTATGCTCTTTAAATTTCTGCAACCTTTAATTCCTAGCAATTTATCTTTGATGTCATTTAAGTTTCTTGCACTTTAAGTTTCCGTTATTTACTTCCATTTTATTTCTATTGCCCTGTTCTTAAATTCCTTGCAATTTAAATTCCTGCACTTACGTTCAAAAGTCACAATACTCATAAAATCAAAATCCTATTTGCTTGACTAAATCTACCATTTAACTAAAGTTGCTTAATCTACCAATCTCCGTGGGATCGACCTCACTCTTTGTGAGTTTTACTACTTGATACGACCCGGTATACTTGCCGGTTGTACGTGAAATTCTAATTTTTACGTATCAAGTTTTTGGCGCCGTTGCCGGGGATTGGAAAGATTGACAATGATTAAGTGAAAGGTGGTTTAGATTAAGCATTTTTTTTTATTGTGTTTGTGTTAAGCCCACTAACTGTTTGATACTTTGTTTCACTAACTCCAATTCCACTCTAGTTCTAGAATATTTCACTTGTGATTTTGATTCTGTTTGTGTATGTCAGGAACAAGTAGACGTGATATTGAGGACGAGAGAACCCGCCGAAGGTTAAGGAGAGCAGAAAGAGAAAAGTTCATAGTTGGTGAAGAAGGGTCAGAGGAATCAGAGGGAGAAGATCAAGTCATGGAGGATGAGATGCACAACCCTCCTGGAGGGGTCAACAATAATGGTGGACACGCTAGAAGGGTGTTATCCTCATATACTATCCCTGATCCAAGACATTGTGGGAGCAGCATTGCTACACCAAATGTTCAGGCCAATAACTTTGAGCTAAAACCTCAGCTCATCACTTTGGTACAGAACAATTGCTCTTATGGAGGGGGACCTCTTGAAGACCCAAATCAACATCTCTCTGTTTTTCTGAGGATATGCAATACAGTGAAGACAAATGGAGTGCATCCAGATGTCTACAAGTTGTTGCTATTTCCATTCTCCTTGAGGGATAAAGCCACTCAATGGCTAGAATCATTCCCCAAGGAAAGCCTCAATGATTGGAATGAAGTGATGGGCAAATTTCTAGCAAAATTCTACCCACCTCAAAAGGTCATCAAGTTGAAGACAGAGGTTCAGACTTTTAGGCAAATGGAAGGGGAGTCATTGTACGAAGCCTGGGAAAGATATAAGGCACTAATGAGAAGATGTCCCCCAGACATGTTTAGTGATTGGGTTAAGCTCCAAAACTTCTATGAAGGCTTAAGCTTAGAAGCAAGGAAGGGACTAGACTACTCATCAGGAGGATCACTCAACATGATGAAAACTGCTGAGGAGGCTCAAAACCTCATTGAGATTGTGGCAAACAATCAATATTATTACTCATCAGAGAGGCAACACAATCCACCCCCAAAGAAAGGTGTAATGGAGCTTGAAGGTGTTGATGCTATCTTGGCACAAAACAAGTTAATGCACCAACAAATCCAACAGCAAATGGAGATGATAACAAAGAGAATGGATGGTATGCAACTTGCATCAGTGAACACAACAAATCAACCATCACTTGAATGGAACCAAGGTGAAGGAACCACGGTTGAACAACCACAAGAACAAGTTCAATACATGCAGAATACTTCAAATTCTCAGGAGGAATTCCATGGTGATACATACAACTCATCTTGGAAGAATCATCCCAATTTAAAGTGGGGAGAAAACCATTGGCAAAAGAACAACAACCACAATCACACCCGTAACACAAACAACCAAAATCACCATACCAACAACACTAACCAATATAGAAAAACACAAAACACATATCAACACCCCCATCATAACTCACAAACCCACCAAAATAACTTCTCTGCACCAACATCCAACTCACAAAATTACCACACTAATCCACCCAACAACTTCCAACAACAATCAACCCCCATCATACCTCCAATTGACCATCATGAGGCCAGAATCTCAAGTCTGGAAGCAACCTTGCAAGCACTTGCTCAAACCACTCAAGCATTAGCTAAGGGACAACAAGAACAAGCGGTCACTATGAAGAACATTGAGAGACAAGTGGGACAACTAGCCAAACAAGCCGAGAAACCAACCCATGTCCTCCCAAGTGACACAATACCCAACCCAAGAGAAGAATGTAAGGCTTTGCAGTTAAGGAGTGGCAAGGTAGTTGGTGAAAGTTCAAATAAAGAAGCAACAAAACCCAAAGAGCAAGACACAGTGGAGAGGCAAGATGGAGAAAAGGCTTCAACATCTAACAAAGGCAAAGAGGTTGTCAAGCCACAAGGCAATCCACCAAGTCAAGAAGGCAACTGTGATGGCAAGGAAAGTATGAATCCACAAAAAGAAAACAAAAATGAAGGAGTGAAAGCTTATGTACCCAAGCTTCCATACCCAACTAGGATACACAAAGGAGCAAAAAGGACCAACAATTCCCAAGGTTTTTAGAGATCTTCAAGAAACTTGAAATCAACATCCCATTGGCAGAGGCTCTAGAACAGATGCCATTGTATGCAAAGTTTCTTAAGGAGTTGATCACCAAGAAGAGGAGTTGGCAAGAAAAAGAAACCGTGGTTCTCAATCAAGAGTGTAGTGCCATCATTCAACAAGGGTTACCTCCAAAACTTAAAGACCCTGGCAGCTTTCTCATACCTTGCACGATTGGGAGCATGGCTGTTGACAAATCACTTTGTGACCTGGGAGCAAGCATTAACTTAATGCCCCTTACCATGATGAAGAAAATGATGATTGAAGAGCTCAAACCCACAAGGATGTCACTCCAACTTGCTGACAGATCCATCAAAGTACCAAATGGAGTAGTTGAGAACCTCTTGGTGAAGGTGGGAAACTTCATATTCCCAGCTGATTTTGTGGTCTTAGATATGGATGAAGAGGGAAACAATTCAGTCATTCTTGGTAGACCCTTTTTGGCTATAGCTAGAACAATCATTGATGTGGAAAAGGGAGAGATGATCTTCAGGGTGCATGATGAACAAATGACCATAAATGTCTTCAAAGCAATGCAACACCCTGTTGAGAAAGAAATTGCATGAGGATTGATGTAGTGGACTCTTTGGTTGAAGAAGTGCTTAATACAAACCATCAAATGCAACAAGAAGAAGTCCATAACATCAAGGGACAAGAAGAAAATACGTTGGAAGCATCAAAGGAACCAAGTGAAGCTACCAAAGAAGAGGCACCACAACAAGAGTTGAAACCACTACCCCTCATCTTAAATATGCATTCCTTGGTGAGAAAGACAGCTTCCCAGTGATCATCAATTCCACATTGAATGCAGAGGAAGAAGAAAAGCTCCTTGTGGTTTTGAGAACTCACAAAGAGGCTTTGGGGTGGACCATTGATGACTTGAAGGGCATAAGCCCTGCCATATGCATGCACAAGATACTCTTGGAGGAGAACTCCAAACCTGTGGTACAACCTCAAAGAAGATTGAATCCCACAATGAAGGAGGTTGTTCAAAAGGAAGTCCTGAAGTTGTGCAAGGCTGGGATCATCTACCCTATATCTGACAGCCCATGGGTCAGTCCAGTGCAAGTAGTACCTAAGAAAGGAGGCATGACTGTCATTGTTAATGAGAAGAATGAGCTTATCCCAACACGAACAGTGACAGGGTGGAGGATGTGCATAGACTATAGGAGGTTGAATGATGCAACAAGAAAAGACCACTTTCCTCTACCTTTCATTGATCAGATGCTTGAAAGGTTGGCTGGCCATGCTTATTATTGTTTTCTTGATGGATATTCTGGGTATAATCAGATAGTGGTTGACCCCATGGATCAAGAGAAGACTTCCTTCACTTGTCCCTTTGGAGTCTTTGCATACCGGAGGATGCCATTTGGACTTTGCAATGCCCCAGCTACCTTTCAAAGATGCATGCTTTCAATCTTCTCAGACATGGTAGAAAAATTCATTGAAGTCTTTATGGATGATTTCTCTGTTTTTGGTGATTCATTCAATACTTGCTTGCACCATCTTACCTTAGTCTTGAAAAGATGCCAAGAAACAAACTTAGTTTTGAATTGGGAAAAATGCCATTTCATGGTACCCGAAGGCATTGTTCTTGGTCACAAAATTTCAAGAAAGGGTATAGAAGTTGACAAGGCAAAAGTAGAAATTATAGAAAAACTTCCTTTGCCAACTAGTGTGAAAGCTGTTAGAAGTTTCTTAGGACATGCTGGATTTTATAGGAGATTCATCAAAGATTTTTCCAAAATAGCAAAGCCACTAAGTAATTTGCTGGTGGTAGAAAATCCTTTTATCTTTGATGATGAATGCAAGCATGCTTTTGAAACTCTAAAGGCTAAGCTCACCACAGCACCAATCATCACACCCCCAACTTGGGGACTACCTTTTGAACTCATGTGTGATGCAAGCAACCTTGCAATTGGCGCTGTGTTGGGGCAAAGGAAGGAAAAGAAGCTTCATGTTATCTACTATGCAAGTAAGGTGTTGAATGAAGCTCAAAAGAACTACACCACAACAGAGAAAGAGCTACTAGCTGTGGTATATGCTTTTGATAAGTTTAGACAATATTTGATTGGATCTAGAGTCTTAGTGTATACTGACCATGCTGCTCTTAAGTATCTTATGTCAAAACAGGATGCCAAACCAAGGTTAATTAGATGGGTGCTACTCCTACAAGAGTTTGACATTGAGATCAAAGATAGAAAGGGCAATGAAAATCAAGTTGCTGACCACTTATCAAGGGTGCCACAAGATGCATGCCTAGACAACTTCCATCAATAAATGAAGAATTTCCAGATGAACATCTTTTGCACATTCAACATGTCCCTTGGTTTGCAGACATGGCCAACTACAAGGCAGGAAGAATCATTCCACAAGAGTACACAAGACAACAAGTGAAGAAGCTGTTGCATGAGGCTAGGTTCTTCTTTTGGGACGAACCATTCTTGTTCAAAAGATGCCCAGACGGAATGATAAGAAGATGTGCCAGAAAATGAGATGAAGGACATACTATGGCATTGTCACAACTCTAGTTATGGTGGTCATTTTGGAGCTGAAAGAACTGCTGCTAAGGTCCTTCAAAGTGGTTTTATTGGCCTTCAATCTTCAAGGATGCTAGGGAGTTTGTGAGCCAATGCAATGAATGTCAAAGAGCAGGGGGTTTGTCAAAGAAAAATGAGATGCCCCAAAAGTTCATTTTGGAAGTGGAACTCTTTGATTTGTGGGGAATAGATTTCATGGGACCTTTTCCTCCATCCTACACGTTCAAATACATCCTGGTAGCAGTAGAGTATGTCTCCAAATGGGTAGAAGCAATAGCCACCACCACATGTGATACCAACGTGGTCTTGCAATTCCTCAAGAAGAACATCTTCACAAGATTTGGAGTACCCAAAGGGCTTATAAGTGATGGGGGAAGCCACTTTTGCAACAAGCAACTCAATTCCTTACTCCACAAGTATGGTGTTACACACAAAGTAGCTACCCCATATCACCCACAAACCAATGGACAAGCTGAACTTGCTAACAGAGAGCTAAAAGGGATTTTGGAGAAAACTGTGGGAACAACAAGAAAGGATTGGGTTAGGAAGCTAGATGATGCACTTTGGGCATATAGGACAGCCTTCAAGACACCCATAGGAAAATCTCCCTTTCAATTGGTGTATGGAAAGGCATGCCACCTCCCTGTAGAGCTTGAACATAAGGCTTTCTGGGCCACCAAACTTCTAAATCTAGATGCTCAAGCAGCAGGAGAGAAGAGGTTGCTACAACTCAATGAGCTTGAAGAGTTCAGATTGGAGGCATATGACAATGCCAAAATATACAAGGAGAGAGCAAAGAGATGGCATGATAAGAGGATCTCTCAAAGAACATTTGAACCAGGCCAAAAGGTGTTATTATTCAATTCAAGATTGAAGATCTTCCCTGGGAAGCTGAGGTCTAGATGGACTGGTCCATACACCATCACCAAAGTATCACCTCATGGCTATGTTGAATTGCTTGATGAAGCCTCAAAACAAACCTTCACAGTCAATGGACATAGGGTGAAGCACTATTTTGGTGGCCCTTGGAGCAAGGAAGAGAGTGTGCAACTCTTAACATGAGCAAAGAAGCTGCAATGTCGAGCTAAGGACAATAAACAAAGCGCTTCATGGGAGGCAACCCATGCACAGGGAGTCTTTTAATTTCATGTTTTAGTAACCAATAATGATCAAGTAGACTAGTACATGGTGTATGCAAGGCACTAAGTTTGGTGTGGCCAATCTTGAAGTAATGGCAAATGTGTGTTCTATAACACTTAGCCACAAACTAAGTTTGGTGTCCATACATACACGGAAATGCTAAGCTATGAAAGTTTTGTCATCTACTTTAGTTATAAAATAAAAAAATAATAAAAAAAAACGTGAAAAAAAAAGCATTTAATGTAGGTAAATTACTAAGTTTGATGTGGCTATCTTTGGAATTAATTCCATAGAACACTTAGTCACAAACTAAGTTTGGTGTCTTTACTTGCATTATTAATGCTAAAAAAATAGATTAGGGAATCTAATTTAGTCAATTTTGTATAGGAACATAATCATAAGTTTTTAGCCATTAATGTCACTTTGAGAATCTCAAGCCTTTGGCATTTTGTTGCAGGAAAGAAAGAAAGAAGTGATGGGGAATCATGGAAGCATATAATGAAAGAAGGAAAGAAATGATGGGGAATCTTGAAGAAAGATCACGGATACATAAGGAAGGGTAGTCACATGAATTTTAAACTTTGTGCATGGGGAAAAAGAAATCAACATGCATTGTGCACAAGGAAGCATGCCATGACCGAGCCTTAAATGCCTTCCCACCAACTTTCACTTTAAATACTTCAACCATATTCATTCATCATTCATTCTTCTACCCACCAACTTTCACTTCACTAGCCGAACTCATACTCAACCTCCAACCTACTCCATGTTTCACAAATTCTAACCTTGAACCTCATCTTTACCCAACAAAACTCTTGAAGCATCACATCTCTCACATAACCGAAACACTCAATCTCCTTCACCATCATTTTCTACCTTCTCTAAGTCACCGTGCTTATCCCATATCTCTCATTCACAATCATTTCCTTATGCTTGAGGACAAGCATTCATCTAAGTTTGGTGTTGGGGAGATTCAATCTTGCAAGTGAATCTCAATGGCCTCATCATCAAGGGATAGGGAGAAGATGAATTTGATCAAAGAAGATTCAAATCCAAACACAATGAGCGAATTTTTAGTTGGATGTCAAGCAAAGATGTTGTTCCAGAGCTACCATTCAAGCTTAAAAAAGATGAATACCCTGAGATACAAAAAATAATCAGAAAAAGGGGATGGGAGCTTCTCTGTGACCAACCTCAAGAAATAAGCATGCTTCTCATCCATGAGTTCTTTACTAATGTGATAAGAGAATATGATGAAGAACCTACATGAGCTATGTAAGAGGGTGTGGATGTTGATTTTAGCCCGGACACCATCAATAGGGTGCTAAGGATCAAGCACAAACAGTTCAAACGACCTAGCTATGAAGAAAGGGTTGAAAATGACCCAAGATATGTGGATGTGGTGAGTGACTTATGCAGAATAGGCACTGATTGGGTATTGGATTCACATGGCCGACCACTCAAACTTCGGAGAGGTGATCTCATACCTCAAGCAAAGGATGGCATGACATAGTGAGGAGGTCATGATCTCTACTTCAAATAACTCTGAGGTAACCGTGAATAGAGCTATAATGATCCATTGCATAATGAAAGGAGGGGAAATCAATGTTGGAGACATTATAGCCAGGAACATCATTGAAATAGCTCAAAAGTCAAACAGGACAGTGGCTAGGATATCCTAGTACCTATTCTGCGCCTATGTGAAGAAGCTGGAGTGCCTCTGAAGAATTTGGAGAAACTGATTTGGTCTCTATTGGAAAGCCTCTCACCGAGAAAGGTTGGAGTTCATCACCACAACACAATTGGAAAGGCAACCTTAGCAAGAAGGAAAAAAAGGAAAGAAGTAAGACAAGAGGAGGAGCCTCAAGAAATGGATGAATCCCACACCTTGAACATGAACCAACTCCAAGCCGCCTTGGAAGGGATTTTTGGGCAATACTCACAAATTCAAAGAAGCCAAGAAGAGCAAAGAGCTCAATGGATGAACCAACAAAATGAGTACCAAACACACATGATGGAGTTGCAACAAGAACAATATGCCAAGATGCAAGAAGCCATCAACAATTCAGCTATGGAACATGAAAAAGCCATGGAGAAAGTGATACAGAACAAGCTCAACTAAGGATAGAGCAAGCTCAGCAAAGAGAACTTCTCCATAGGTTGGATGCTAGACATGAAACACTCTACAGAGATTTCAATGAAAACAGAATGTTCAAGGAAGCCAGGCACAAGGACAGACTGACTATGACATATGCACCCAAGAAAAGCTTAGTTACCTCTGTTCCACACCCCCATTGATCAACCCACAAATCAAATGTTTTAATGAGGCTCGGAAGATATTTGAACAGCAAGAACTAGCAAGGGTGAGATTCAATCAACAGAGGCTACAGGAGACAATGATAAGCTCAGGAATTTGGCAAAGAGAAGAGAGGGATGCAACGACACAACAACAAGGGGAAAGGAGGGATAAAAGAAAGAAGATCCAAAGGGAGATTCAACAACAAAGCAACAAGGAGAGCTAAGAAGCAAAAGAAACAAGATCCAAAGGGCAAAGGAAAGCAAGGAGAATCAAGCAAAGGAAAAGGGACATGAAGACTAAAGGTGGTGAAGTTCCTTTATTTTTTCTTTATGTTTCTTATGTTTTAAATAAAGAAGATGTATGTCTGAAATATGGTATACCTTCTAGGATGCATTTTTTTTTCTTTTGAAGCATTATCTTTTATGTTGCCCATTCCATGCATCACCACTCACAGATTTGGAATAGTTGCTTGTCTTTAATATTTTACTTGCATTGGAATAAAGATGTAGTTTGAGCAAGAACAGAGAGAAATCTAGCTTAAAAAGGATCATGTTGTCCCATAAGAAAAGTGCTAGTATATTTATTGTGAAAGAAGCAATGTTCAAGAAATTCAAAGAATGCTTGCTAATACAAGACTAGTTTGGTTAAGGATCACAAGGGCTTTATCAGTAAAAGCACAAATAACCTTGACAATAAAGAAAATAGAATACAAAGAATGAAAGGCTAGGCATCAATGACAAAAGTTGGATATGTGTCTGTGGTGATTGATGTTAAGAGACATACTCGGGCTAGTAAATCCGAGGGGTGCTTCATCACCCGGTAACTTGAGTTAACTAACTCGGGATTATCGATTGAAAACCCACAATCAAGAGTAGCTCTATAACAGAACATTTAGCAACCCAAAGAGGTGCTGGACACCACTATCCAAAAAATTCAATGTTATAGCCTGTGACTGAATGTGTTAAGGAAAGAGGCTTGAGTGAGTAATCTTTAAGAGTGTCTCAACACTTAACAACTTGAACCAACTGGTTTGGGATTGTTGATTGAAGCTTATGCTAAAGAGCCGCCTTAAGATAAGATTCGAGCTTAATTGAAAGAAAAAGGGAAAAAAAAAGAAGGAAAAAGAAATAAGCAGAAAAAAATTGGTTCAAGGATCATGTGCTAAGGTGTGAAAGAAGTCTAGTGAAGTTAACCAATTAGTAGTGAAGCAAGCATTTTAATTGAAAAAGTTGAATAGTTGTGTTCAATTACAATAAATTTATGACCAACAAGTGAGGATAACATGCTCAATGAGAAATTACTCTCTGGGAGAACATTCAAGTCTTACATCTTAAATTCTTGTGACAAAGTCCTTTATATTTTGCTTGAGGACAAGCAATACTTTAAGTTTGGTGTTGTGATGCAAATGCATATTTGCATTATTAGTTAGTTAGTTTAGTTAGTTTTAGTTTAAATTCACTCATTTTCTCTAAATAAACAAGTCCTTTATGAGTTTTGTTTCCATGCATGATGATATCAAGGAACATGTTAATTCTAGCCAAATTCATGCAAATGATTTAAGGAATGCATATATGAAGAGTATGAATGAATCTCATGAAATTTATTGCTTGAATTGGTAAGACTTTGAAGCTATCTCCCTTGTTGATGATAGGTGATGAAACAAGGAAGCATGGAAACAAGAAGGAGGCAACCAAGGCAAGGAGTTGGCGTTGCCAACTTGGGATTGGCGTTGCCAACTCCACAACACAAGGCAAGCTTGGTCCTGGAGGCAACCAAGGCAAGGAGTTGGCGTTGCCAACTTGGGATTGGCGTTGCCAACTCCACAACACAAGGCAAGCTTGGTCCTGGAGGCAACCAAGGCAAGGAGTTGGCGTTGCCAACTTGGGATTGGCATTGCCAACTCCACAACACAAGGCAAGCTTGGTCCTGGAGGCAACCAAGGCAAGGAGTTGGCGTTGCCAACTTGGGATTGGCGTTGCCAACTCCACAACACAAGGCAAGCTTGGTCCTGGAGGCAACCAAGGCAAGAAGTTGGCGTTGCCAACTTGAGATTGGCGTTGCCAACGCCACACACCAACCACACCAAGCAAGCTTGGCAACCTGGAAGCAAAGTTGGCGTTGCCAACTCTAGAACCAAGTTACCAACGCTCACACACAAGGAACTTGGCCCTGGAAGCAAGGTTGGCGTTGCCAACTCTAGAACCAAGTTGCCAACGCCACACAAGACACAAGCAAGGAACTTGGCCCTGGAGGAAGCAAAGTTGGCGTTGCCAACTTGAAGCTGGCGTTGCCAACGCCCACACAAGGAACTTGGCCCTGGATTTGGAGCCTCGAGCACGTTGCCAGCCTAGAAATGAGGGGCGTTTTTGAGGACAACGCAGGCTAACAACGCCAAACAATCAAGCTTGGCCCTGGAAGAAAAGGAGCTGGCATTGCCAACTCAAGATGGGCGTTGCCAACGCCACACAACCAAGCAACAAATGGAGCCCTGGAAGAAAAGGAGCTGGCGTTGCCAACTCAAGAATGGCGTTGCCAACGCCACACAAGAAAGCTTGGCTAGGCACCAAGTTTTGGTGCCAGCCAAGTTGCCAAACGCCCAATGGCGCACCAACCAGGCTGCTAAACGCCCAATGGCGCACCAACCGCGTTCCAAACGCCCAAATGCCGCACCACTCACGTTGCCAACGCTAGATGGGCGTTGCCAACGCCAACTTACCAAAACAAGGCAGCCTGAACATGGCCACTTCAATGGAAGATATCTTGAGCTATAGAGATCCAAATTGAGTACTTCCAGTTGCGTTGGAAAGCTAACATTCAGAGCTTTCCAACCATATATAATAGTCCATGGTGGAGCACAAAATTGAAGCCAAACCAGAGTCATCTTTAGGCCCTAAAACAAGAACATGAAATGAAATTCAAGGGAGCTAGAGATGATCCTTGGATGTGGGATCGAGCACGTTGCCAACGTGCACAAAGGGGGCGTGTTTTGCAACAACGCCAGCCTCAAGTCCTTGCCTTGGGAGAGTGATGCTCGAGCACGTTGCTAACTTGGGGTTGAGGGTGCGTTATTCACAACAACTTGGCAACAACTTGGCAGCTTGACCTTACCTTCTTTGAGGAGCCATAACTTGAGCTAGGAAAGTCCAATTGAGGTGATTCCAGTGGCATTAGAAGATAGACATCAAGAGCTTTCTAATGATGTATAATAGTCCATATTGAAGCTGAAGGTTGACACTCAAATTCTGGGCTACATTTAGCATGAAAGTAAGGCCAAGAAGAGGAAGAGCAAGTTGTTTGCAACAACTTGGGCTAGCAACGCCCAAGTCTCAAACTCACTTCCAGGAAATTGGCATGCACGTTGCCAACGTGCACTAAGGCCTGAGTTATTGCCAACAACGCCCATCAATGGGCCAGAATTGGTGCCAACTTGCTCTACTTCCCCTATTCATCACAAAGGCCAAAACACCTCCAATTGAGCCAAGAATTCAACAATGAGAAAGCCCACATTGCTAACCCAAATTGAAGATCTCTGAAGAAGTTTTGGGAGTGGTATAAATAGAAGAGGTTGATGTACTTGTGGGGGACTTTTACACTTTTGAATACTTGTTGACACTTAGACTTTTTAGACTCTTTTGCACTTTTATTTAGCTTTGGTAAGAACTTCTGGGTACTCTCCCGAGGAGCTCATCTTGGTTTTCTATTGGAACTTTTCTTCTTCATTTACAAGTTTTAAGCGTTTCATTCTTCTTTTTCTTCTTCCTTTACACTTAGTTTAATTCTTGTTTATGGCAATTGTTGTTGAAATTGGAGCAATGACTCACTAAACCCCACTTTCATTAGGGGGAGGAGCTCTGTTTGTTGGAATGGATTGATGAACCCATCTTTCCTCCTCAATTCTAGTGGTTGATCTAAAGAGGGAACTCTTGCTCTTCATAGATTCAACCACCATCGAGAGAGGGGTTAATCTACATGAATTATGTGGTGAATTTGAGGAATGAGCCACATAATTCAGTTTAGAGTTCATCCTTTCATGATTTCTTTAATCAATATACCTTGGTTAGTATGTGAGATGTAACTCTCCTTGGTTGAGATTATAGAAATTGTGTGGCTGGATAATATATGAGCTTCATCTCTTCTCATGAACAATTAGATCACGAGAGTGGCAATTGGCTATGTTGAGAGAGATTGAATCACCAAGAGATTGGGGTTCAATCACCCACTTGCCATAGATCTATACCCATGATTGAGAGGAATTTGACTAACATCAATTCATGAAAACTAACATCTCTGATCCCTAATGATCTTCTCTACCATCAATTCTTATTTCTTTTGCTTATTAGTTGTTTGAATACCCATCACCCCATCTCCCTTTACATTCTTGCAATTTATTTTTCTTGTCATCTACATTCTGTCTCTTTATTTCTTGCTCTTGCTCTTATGCTCTTTAAATTTCTGCAACCTTTAATTCCTAGCAATTTATCTTTGATGTCATTTAAGTTTCTTGCACTTTAAGTTTCCGTTATTTACTTCCATTTTATTTCTATTGCCCTGTTCTTAAATTCCTTGCAATTTAAATTCCTGCACTTACGTTCAAAAGTCACAATACTCATAAAATCAAAATCCTATTTGCTTGACTAAATCTACCATTTAACTAAAGTTGCTTAATCTACCAATCTCCGTGGGATCGACCTCACTCTTTGTGAGTTTTACTACTTGATACGACCCGGTATACTTGCCGGTTGTACGTGAAATTCTAATTTTTACGTATCACCTCTGCCAAAGGTATGTTGATTTCCAGCTTCTTGAAAGTCTCAAGGAATTTGTGGAAGTGCTGATCCTTTGTTTCTTTGTGAAATCTCTGTGGATAAGGCAGTGGTGGTGTTGAGCTCTTCTCCATTTGATGTTGTCTTGGATTTGGTTTTTCCATGATTTGCTTCCCTTTCTTCAAATTCTGTGGTTTGTTGTTTTCCTCTGTGAGTTTTTCTGGGACATTCTTGCTTAGCATGTCCTTGTTGATGGCTTCATCATTCTTTGATGGCTCATTGTCATTGTTCTTGGTTGCTCCTTGGTTACCATCCAATAACACTTTTCCACTTCTTAGTTGCACGACCTTACATTCCTCCTTTGGGTTTGGAATGGTGTCACTAGGCAGTGAGCTTGATGATTTTTCAACAGAAATTTGTTTTGAGATTTGCCCAATTTGCCTTTCTAAGTTCTTCATGGAAGCTTCTTGGTTCTTTGTTGTCAATTCTTGGTTCTTCATCATCTTTTCCATGAGCAGCTCTAGATTAGTGATCCTCTGGGATTCTTGTGAAATTGGTTGGTTTTGGGGTGTTGATGGATGATGATAGGTATTTTGATTTGTTGGGTGGTTATTGGGTGGATAATGGTAAGAGTTGGGGTAATTATTTTGTGGTTTTCTGTATGTATTTTGGTTAGTGTTTGGCTGGGGGTTGTGGTTTGTGCTTTTCCAATTATTCTGACTTGTGTTTCTTTGCCATGGTTGTTGGTTTTGATTATGGTTGTCTCCCCATCTGAGGTTGGGATGGTTCTTCCAAATGGATTGTAAGTATCACCATAGACTTCATTTGTTCCAGGATTTTGGTTGTGCATGTATTGGACTTGCTCTTGCTGTTGCTCCTCTTGAGTTTCTTCACTTTGCACCCAAGTAGTTGGTGGTTGGCTTGTGGCACTCACTGATGCAACTTGCAAGCCATCAATTCTTTTGGCCATTTGTTCAAACTGTTGTTGAATCTGCTGCTGCATCATCTTGTTCTGAGCTAGAATTGAATCCACTCCTTCTAACTCCATTACTCCTCTTCTCTGTGATGGTTGGCGTTGTCTTTGATGAGCAAAGAAATATTGGTTGTTGGCCACCATATCAATGAGGTTTTGAGCTTCCTCTGTGGTTTTCATGAGTTGTAATGAGCCTCCGGCTGAGTGATCAAGTGCTTCTTGAGCCTTTAGAGTGAGTCCTTCATAGAAGTTTTGCAACTTATCCCATTCAGTAAACATCTCTGGTGGACACTTTCTCAATAGAGCTTTATATCTTTCCCATGCTTCATATAAATTCTCAGCCTCCATTTGAGTGAATGTCTGCACCTCAGTCTTCAATCTTATGATTCTTTGAGGGGGATAAAATTTGGCAAGGAACTTGCTCACCAAGTCATCCCAAGTGTTGATGCTTTCCTTTGGAAACGTTTCTAGCCATTGAGTGGCTTTGTCTCTGAGAGAGAATGGAAAGAGCAACAACTTGTAACTGTCAGGGGGCACACCATTGGTTTTAACAGTGTCACAAATCCTCAAGAAGGTGGATAAGTGTTGATTCGGGTCCTCCAATGGTCCTCCTCCAAAGGAACAGTTGTTTTGAACCAAAGTGATGAGTTGTGGCTTTAATTCAAAGTTGTTTGCATTGACATTGGGGGGAAGAATGCTACTCCCACAGTGTCTAGCATTTGCAAACGTATAGGAAGCCAGTACTCTTCTTTGGTGTTGGTTATTGTTGGCCCCTTCTCCTGGTTGATTGAGATCTCCTTCTATTTCTTGGAATTCCTCCTCGGATTCTTCCTCTCCAATAACATTCTTTCCTCTTTCAGCTCTTCTTATTCTTCGAAGAGTTCTTTGGTCAATTTCAGAGAGGACAGGGGAAGATCTTCCTGTACCTGACATACAAACACACAACAATAAACACACAGACCCAGAAAATCAATAAAACTTCAATCTATTGCTAGAATGAGGTTTAGTTAGTTTAAGCAAAAATTCAAACAGTTAGTGTGTTAGAGAAACAGAAAAGAAAAAGTGCTTAATCTAGACCTCCACTTCACTTAATCATTGTCAATCTATTTTAATCCCCGGCAACGGCGCCAAAAACTTGATGTGCGGAAAATGATCCAACACAAAACTCACCGGCAAGTGTACCGGGTCGCATCAAGTAATAATAACTCACATGAGTGAGGTCGACCCCACAGGGATTGAAGGATTGAGCAATTTTAGTTTAGTGGTTGGTTTAGTCAAGCGAATCAAGTGTTGGTTGAGTGATTTGTGTTTAACAGGAAGTAAATGACAGTAAATGTAAAGGGAGAGGGGAAATTTGCAGTAAATTAAAGAACAGGAAAATAAACTTGCTGAATCTTAAAGAATAAGAAAGTAAATGACCGAAACTTAAAGTGCAAGAAATGTAAATTGCAGTAACTTAAATGGCAAGAAATGTAAATTGCTTGAATGTAAAAGGGATTTGAGGACTGGGATTGCAGAATCTAAACAAAGAGAGAGTAAATTGCAACAGTTAATTAAGTAGAAGATGAATTGGAATAAACTAAAGTTCAAACAGAAATGGAAATTAGAGTGCATCAGAGGTTCACAGAAGAACCAAACGTAAATTGGGATCTCAAGGTTCAAGAGACTAGGTAGCAGAGCCTAGATCTCAATTACCTTCCTAGATCCAAGTTCTCAAAGCAATTAACAAGAAATAGAAGAAGAAACAGTAAAGAGAATGTGAATGGATTCAATTATGCAGAAAAGAAACTAAAGAGTTCTTGAGTGGAAATTGAGACAGAATTTCCTCAATTCTTAACACCCAAGAATCAAAACAAGGAAATTAAAAGACCCAAGCAAGAGCGAGGAAGAAGAGAGATCAATTCTCCTCCCTAATTCTCTGAAATCTCAGTGAAGACACCAAGAGAAGTTCCAAAGTGCAAAAATAAAATTCACAGCTCAAAGAAAGTGCAAAATTCAAAAGCAAAGCAAAAGGTTCCTAATTACATCAAACTAGTTCCTATTTATACACTTTCTATTCTTAGATTTTGGGATTTGGATGGGCTTTTGATTTGGTGAAGAAATGAATTAAATTGGAATTTTAATTGAATTTTCGGCCCAAAATAATAGCTTCCAGGAGGCTGCCATGCCCTTGTGGAGGGCAGGGCAGGATTTGGTGCGTGTTGGTGCTTGCTTGGTGCGGCTTGGTGCTGCCAGATTCAAGCTGTGATGCGCGCTGGTGCTGCCAGGATCGTGCCTTGGTGCGCAGAATGCTGCCCTGCCCTCGCGGAGGGCAGGGCAGAAAAACGTGGTGCTGCCAGGATCGTGATTTGGTGCGCCAGACTCACTTCTTGGTGCGCCAGAGTTGTGCACCAACAAAATGCTGCCCTGCCCTCGCGGAGGGCAGGGCAGTGTTTCCAAAATGAAGTCCCGTGTTCGAATCCGGGCAGAAAACACGCTACATCATTTTCCTTGGTTTCTTGGCACGGTAATGGACCTTAGTTCCTAGCTTCCTCATGGTCCCGTGTTCAACTCTTGTGGCAAGCATTTGGAGACATTTTCCTTTGATTTTCTTCCTTGGTGAGCCCGATACTGCCCTTGTGGAGGGCAGGGCAACATTTTCTTCTTCTTGATTCCAAGGCACAAATTTGTGTTCTGCCCTTGTAGTGGGCAGGGCAGAGTTGCCTTCTTTGCTTAGTTCCCTTATGTTGCCCTCCTAGAGGGCAGTGTGCCCTTGTGGAGGGCAATGCTTGCCTCCCCCCATTGCATGCGGCACACTTTTCCTTCCTTTGACCACACTTTCTTCTCCTTGGGCCACGCTTCCTTAGGCCACGCTTTTCCTTTTTTTCTTTTCTTCACCTACAATAAACCAAAACAACCACTCAAAGTATCACTAAATTCAAGAGGCTTATAAATCAATTAAAATTCAATTAAAATTAGCTTAAACCTCTTGATTTAACATTAATTTCATGGTGGTTGCTTGATTTAAAGAAGTTATGCATTTTCACTCCAAATCACTTACTTAGGATGTAAGAAAGTGCATAAATGCTAACAAAACAAGTGAAATTAGCTTGAAAAATGGGTATATGATGACTTGTCATCACAACACCAAACTTAAATCTTGCTTGTCCCCAAGCAAGCATCAAAACTAAGAGAAAATGACATGAATAAGAAAAGAACACGTATCCTTATTAGGCATATAGCAGAACTTGATTTATGGAGTCTTTATGCAGACAATGATAACTCAATTATTGTTGCTGTTACATAATATACATCTTTCCTCAAAGGCTTGCTAAACTTGCTGTTATAAGACTCACTTTTTAATTCCTCCCTTGCTAACTTTTCTTGGCTTACAATGCTTAACAAGCTTATTATTCTTTTGGAGGTTTGGTGTCAAATGTTGCAGTAATAGCCTTTGGCTTTATTTGTTTCTTTCTTTTACTCAACATCTCTCCACCACAGACACTTGGCTCACTATTTCTTCCTAGGATCATTGATGCCCAGCATCTCTTTGGATAACTAAATGTTCTGTATCTAAGTTGCTCTTTATTATGGACTTTCAATTGGCCATCCCAAATCAGTTGATCTAAGTGACCGGGTTTTAAAATACCCCTTAGAATTTACTCATCCAAGCATATCTTAGTACAAGAACACCACAGGCATATGTCCTAGGGTCCAAGCTATTGGTGTCCAACCTTTATTCTTTGTTTTCTTGCCATTTTGGCTTTTTCTTTCCTTTTTCTTTCTGTTTTTGTTACCAAGGGCTTTTTCATTATTGATAAGAGTCTTTACAACAGCAAGCTAACTCACACTTGAATGAGAATGATATTATGCAGCAGTTATTTCATGAGTTATGCATTTAATCAAACACATATACCACCACCAACTTCCATTCTTACTTATGCAACATTGGATATTTCAGTTTTCACTTCAAACAAGTCTCTTTTATTTAAGCATATGGGAAACAAAACAAAATTTAAAGCTAAGTGATGAATGACAAGCATTATGCAAATCGTTCATAATCAACCAATTCCACTTGCAACCAATTAAACACTTTAGCAAGATATATAATGGTTCCCATGTTCAAAACAATACACAGCAGCAAGGATTAAGTTTAGATACAACCTTTGAAGTTGCAGACCTTTGATTCTTCCTTCTGTTGTGTTTTCTTTGAGTTAAGATGCACCATATCTTCAATTATTGACTCATGTCCTGCATAATTCTCAAAGTTGCTTGCTTCTCAAGCCCTTAAGTGCATGGTTAGTATGCATACATTGAGTGTGGCTCTTGGATTTATTTTGGTGTGGGAACACCAAACTTAATTGTTTGCCACTGTCTCAGATACAACAAGTTAACCATATGTGAAACCTTGTATTCTTGCTAAAAGTTATGGAATCGAAGCTAGAAAGCAATTAAATAGTTGAATAATGTGATTGGTTGCTTGGGGCTAGCATCAAGCAAGAGGTAAGAATGTGTTTTTAAATGATATTTTGGTGGAACACCAAACTTAGAATCTTTCATTCTCCCTTAAATTGTTTTGGTGTGCAACACCAAACTTAGCTCCTTGCAATGCATACCAATTATTCAACATTTTTTTATTGAAAAAGCTATGAAAAGAAAACTACCTCAGGTTGGGTTGCCTCCCAACAAGCGCTCTTTTATTGTCATTAGCTTGACATTGAACTCCCTTTAGGGTGGTTGATGTTGGTGATGTCTCAACTTGTCA
This sequence comes from Arachis stenosperma, assembly GCF_014773155.1. Classification (NCBI taxonomy): domain Eukaryota; kingdom Viridiplantae; phylum Streptophyta; class Magnoliopsida; order Fabales; family Fabaceae; genus Arachis; species Arachis stenosperma. Next base: position 66,345,062 of record NC_080381.1, on the reverse strand, counting down.
CCTCTCACTATAAGCTTTCTCTGTGTGCCTTGATGCTCAATTTCCATATGCTCAAGAGAAAGTATTTGGTTGACAGTGTAATAATCTTCTGTTCCCAGCTGTTGATATACTAGTTGCACCTTGTCACCTTTAGAAAATCCTTCAGTTGGGATATTCTTGATCTTCCACCCTTTGTGAGCCTTTTTCTTGCTCTTCATCTTTTTCTTTCTTGTTGATCTTTCTTTCTTGACAGTGACTTGAGTTGTGATACCTTCCTTCTTGTTTATCACCCCTGCTTCCTCTTGATTTCCTTTTTCTTCTTGTACAAGCTTGTTTTTCTGTTCTACTGCCGTGTTGGTTGCTTGCTTTGGAAGGAAGTCACCACTTGTTTTGCTTATTTCTTCATTCCTGTGTAATTCTGGAAAGACTTTTAGAGTGATGCTCTCCTCATGCATCCTGAGGGTTAACTCTCCCTGCTCTATATCCACAATGGCTCTAGTAGTGGCCAAAAATGATCGACCAAGTATTATGGAGTCATTTCCATTTTCTGAAGAATCCAGGACCACAAAATCTGCAGGATAGATGAACTTGTCAACCTTAACTAAAAGGTTCTCAATCAGCCCTTTAGGATATACCACTGATTGATCCACCAACTCCAGCTTCTCCATTACAGAGAGTGGCATAAGATTTATCCCTGACCCCAGATCACACAGAGCTTTTGCAAAGTTCATGGTGCCTATGGTACAAGGTATTAAGAACTTGCCAGGATCTTGTTTCTTTTGAGGTAGAGTTTTCTGAATCCAAGTATCTAGTTCACTAATGAGCAAGGGAGGTTCACTTTCCCATGTCTCATTACCAAACAACTTGGCATTCAGCTTCATGATAGCTCCTAAGTATTGAGTAACTTGCTCTCCAGTCACATCTTCATCCTCTTCAGAGGAAGAATAGTCTTCAGAGCTCATGAATGGCAAAAGGAGATTTAATGAAATCTCTATGGTCTCTATATGAGCCTCAGATTCCTTTGGATCCTTAATAGGAAACTCCTTCTTGCTTGAGGGACGTCCCAGGAGGTCTTCCTCACTAGAATTTTCGTCCTTCTCCTCCCTTGTGCATTCGGCCATGTTGATCACATCAATGGCCTTGCACTCTCCTTTTGGATTCTCTTCTGTATTACTTGGGAGAATACTGGGAGGGGTTTCAATGACTTTCTTACTCAGCTGGCCCACTTGTGCCTCCAAATTTCTAATGGAGGATCTTGTTTCATTCATGAAACTGAAAGTGGCCTTTGACAGACCAGAGACTATATTGGCTAAATTAGAAGTGTTTTGTTCAGAATTCTCTGTCTGTTGCTGAGAAGATGATGGATATGGCTTACTATTGCCCAGCCTATTGCGTCCACCATTGTTAAAGCCTTGTTGAGGCTTTTGTTGATCCTTCCATGAGAAAAATTTGGATGATTTCTCCATGATGAGTTATAGGTGTTTCCATAAGGTTCACCCATGTAATTAACCTCTGCCATGGCAAGGTTCTCAGGATCATAAGCTTCTTCAGAAGCTGCCTCTCTAGTACTGTTGGATGCATGTTGCCATCCATTCAGATTTTGAGAGATCATGTTGACCTGTTGAGTCAACACTTTATTCTGAGCCAATATGGCATTTAGAGCATCAATTTCAAGAACTCCTTTCTTCTGAGGTATCCCATTATTCACGAAATTCCTCTCAGAGGTGTACATAAACTGGTTGTTTGTAACCATGTCAATGAGTTCTTGAGCCTCTTCAGGCGTTTTCTTCAGGTGAATAGATCCACCTGCAAAATGGTCCAATGACATTTTCGAAAATTCAGAGAGACCATAATAGAATATATCTAATATGGTCCATTCTGAAAACATGTCAGATGGACATCTTTTGGTCAGCTGCTTGTATCTTTCCCAAGCTTCATAGAGGGATTCACCATCTTTTTGTTTGAAGGTTTGAACATCCACTCTCAGCTTGCTCAGCTTTTGAGGAGGAAAGAATTTATCCAAGAAGGTTGACCAGCTTATCCCAAGAGTCCAGGCTATCCTTAGGTTGTGAATCCAACCATATTCTAGCTATGTCTCTTACAGCAAAAGGGAAAAGCATGAGTCTGTAGACTTCAGGATCAACTCCATTCGTCTTTACAGTCTCACAGATCTGCAAGAACTCAGTTAAAAACTGATAAGGATCTTCAGATGGAAGTCCATAAAACTTGTAGTTTTGTTGCATTAAAGAAACTAGCTGAGGTTTCAGCTCAAAGTTGTTGGCTCCAATGGCAGGAATGGAGATGCTTCTTCCATCAAATTTGGACGTTGGCTTTGTGAAGTCACCAAGCATTTTCCTTGCATTATTATTATTTTCGGCTGCCATCTCCTTCTCTTGTTCAAAAATTTCTGAAAGGTTACCTTTAGAATAATTTAATTTAGCTTCTCTTAATTTTCTCTTCAGAGTCCTTTCAGGTTCTGGATCAATTTCAACAAGAGTGCCTTTATCCTTGTTCCTGCTCATATGAAAGAGGAGAAAACAAGAAAAGAAGAGGAATCCTCTATGTCATAGTATAGAGATTCCTTTATGTTAGTAGAAGAAGAAAGAGGTAGAAGAATGAAGAAGAGTGGGTTCGGATATTTAGATGAAGAGAGGTGAAGAGAAGTGTTAGTAAATAAATAATTAAATAGAATAAGAAAAGAGAAGGGAAATTTCAAAAATAATTTTTAAAAAGGGATTAGTGATTTTCGAAAATTAGAGATAACTGTAATTAAAATTAAAACATGAAACATTTACTTAATTAAAAAGAATTTTTGAAAAAGAGAGAGATATTTTCGAAAATTGAAGAGGGAAAAGTAGTTAGGTGGTTTTGAAAAAAAAATAAGAAACAAACAAAAAGTCAAATAGTTAGTTTAAAATCAAATTTGAAAACAAATAAGAAGATAAGAAGTTAGATAAGATATTTTGAAGTCAAATTTTGAAAAAGATCAAATTTTTGAAAAAGATAAGATAAAAGATAAAAAGATCTAATTTTTAAATGACTTAACTAACAAGAAACTACAAGATAAGATTCTAGAACTTAAAGATTGAACCTTTCTTAACAAGAAAGTAACAAACTTCAAATTTTTGAACCAATCACATTAATTGTTAGTTAATTTTCGAAAATTAGATGTAAAGATAAGGAAAAAATTTTGAAAATAATTTGAAAAATATTTTTGAAATTTTCGAAAATTATAAAAAAATTGAAAAAGATATGATTTTTGAAAAAGATTTTAAAAAGATAAGATTTTTAAAATTGAAATTTTGACTTGACTTGTAAGAAACAACTAATTTTTAAAAATTTTTGACCAAGTCAACCCAAAATTTTGAAAATTTGGAGGGAAATAAGGAAAAGATTTTTTTTTTATTTTTGAATTTTTAATTATGAGAGAGAAAAACAACAAAAATACTCAATGCATGAAATTTTTAGATCAAAACAATGAATGCATGCAAGAATGCTATGAATGTCAAGATGAACACCAAGAACACTATGAAGATCATGATGAACATCAAGAACATATTTTTAAAAAATTTTCAATGCAAAGAAAACATGCAAGACACCAAACTTAGAAATCTTTAATGCATGGAAAATATGAATGCAAAGATGCACATGAAAAACAAGAAAAGACATAAGAAAAGAATATCAAGATCAAACAAGAAGACTTACCAAGAACAACTTGAAGATCATGAAGAACACTATGAATGCATGAAATTTTCGAAAAAATGCAAGAAAAATTTTTAAAGCATGCAATTGACACCAAACTTAAAAATTGACTCAAGACTTAAACAAGAAACACAAAATATTTTTGGTTTTTATGTTTTTATGATTTTTTTTTGTATTTTTATTAATTTTTTTCGAAAATATTTTTGGAAAAACGAAAAAAGAAAAGAAAATTTTTGAAAAAGATTTTTGAAAAGAAAATTACCTAATCTGAGCAACAAGATGAACCGTCAGTTGTCCATACTCGAACAATCCCCGGCAACGGCGCCAAAAACTTGGTGGACGAAATTGTGATCCATATTCTTTTGTATTTGTATGAAATCATTATTATGGCACCAGTTGAATTCACAACTCTGTTCAACTAACCAGCAAGTGTACTGGGTCATCCAAGTAATAAACCTTACGCGAGTAAGGGTCGATCCCACAGAGATTGTTGGTATGAAGCAAGCTATGGTCACCTTGTAAATCTCAGTTAGGCAGATTAAATAGTTTTGGTTTTCGAAAATCAATAATAAAAAGAAAATAAAAGGGATAGAAATACTTATGTAAATCAAGAGTGGGAATTTCAGATAAGCGTATGGAGATGTTGTGCTCCTCTTGAAACTCTGCTTCACTACTCTCTCTTCCAATCCTTCTTACTCCTTTCCATGGCAAGCTGTATGTAGGGCTTCACTATCATCAATGGCTACTTTCAATCCTCTCGGGAAAATGGTCCTATGCGCTGTCACTGCACGGCTAATCGTCTGGAGGCATTACCCTTGGTTGATAGCTACATCCCACCCTCTCAGTGAAAACGTTCCTAATGCTCTGTCACAGCACGGCTAATCATCTGTCGGTTCTCAATCAGGTTGGAATAGAATCCATTAATTCTTTTGCGTCTGTCACTAACGCCCAGCCTTCAGGAGTTTGAAGCTCGTCACAGTCATTCAATATCGGAATCCTACTCGGAATACCACAGACAAGGTTAGACTTTCCGGATTCCCAGGATCCTACTCGGAATACCACAGACAAGGTTAGACATTCCGGATCCTCATGAATGCCGCCATCCATCTAGCTTATACCACGAAGATTCTGTTGGGGAATCTAAGAGATATGCGCCCGGCCTAAGGTAGAACGGAAGTGGTTGTCAATCACGCGCGTTCATAGGTGAGAATGATGATGAGTGTCACGGATCATCACATTCATCAAAGTAAGTGCAACATATATCTTGGAATAAGAATAAAAGAGAATTGAATAGAAAGGAATAGTAATTGTATTGAAACTTGAGGTACAGTAGAGCTCCACACCCTTAATCTATGGTGTGCAGAAACTCCACTGTTGAAAATACATAAGTAAAAGGTTCAGGCATGGCCGAATGGCCAGCCCCCATGGTCTAAGGACTAGGGATCCCGAGATCTCCTAAGATGAAGAATAAAACAAAACTGAGACCAAAGATGTCTAATACAATAGTAAGAGGTTCTATATATACTAGACTAGCTACTAGGGTTTACATGAGTAAGTAATTGATGCATAAATCCACGTCCGGGGCCCACTTGGTGTATGTTTGGGCTGAGCTTGATCTATCCACGAGCTGAGGCTTCTCTTGGAGTTGAACTCCAAGTTATGACGTGTTTTGGGCGTTCAACTCCGGATCATGACGTTTTTCTGGCGTTTAACTCCAGACAGCAGCATGTACTTGGCATTCAACGCCAAGTTACGTCATCAATTTCCGAATAAAGTATAGACTATTAAATATTGATGGAAAGCTCTGGATGTCTACTTTCCAACGCCGTTGAGAGCGCGCCATTTGGAGTTCTGTAGCTCCAGAAAATCCATTTCGAGTGCAGGGAGGTCAGATTCCAACAGCATCAGCAGTCCTTTTGTCAGCCTTTTTCAGAGTTTTGCTCAAGTCCCTCAATTTCAGCCAGAAATTTCCTGAAATCACAGAAAAATACACAAACTCATAGTAAAGTCCAGAAATGTGAATTTAACATAAAAACTAATGAAAACATCCTTAAAAGTAGCTTGAACTTACTAAAAACTACCTAAAAATAATGCCAAAAAGCGTATAAATTATCCGCTCATCAGCCACCTATCCAAACTCGGCCATGGGAAGGAAAACCACTCGTATTGTACCTCGTGGTAGGAAGTCGGGTAGTGGCCTCAGCATTAGTCCGAGAAGACGACAATGGGCAATAACCCGTATACTTCATTAGTAAAGTAATACAAGGAGCCGAGCTGAACTACCAAAAAATAAAAAAGTTTGCCTACGCTCTCATACTAACATCCCGACGACTCCGTCCATACTTCCAAGCCCACACCATTAGGGTTCGGACCAACCAGCCCATAAAAGGGATTTTACAGAAAACAGACTTGGCGGGCAGAATCCTGCAATGAGTAGTTGAGTTGTCCAAATTTGATCTCCACTACGAAGCTCGGACAGCCATCAAATCACAACACCTGGCCGACTTCATTGTAGAGTTTGCAGACACACCAGAAATCCCCACAGAATGGAATCTCTACGTGGATGGTTCCTCAAATAAGACGGGAAGCGGCGCAGGTGTGATAATTGAAAGCGACTAAGGAACCCAAATCAAAATCTCCCTTAAATTCGGGTTCCTTGCCTCGAACAACCAAGCGGAATATGAGGCACTGCTAGCTGGTTTGAAGTTGGCTAAGGAGGTTGGAGCTAAAAAACTTATCATCTTCAGCGACTCACAGGTAGTCACTTCGCAAATAGTAGGAAGCTACCAAGCCAAAGATCCCACCATGAAAAAGTACTTGGACAAAACTAGGGAACAGCTCAGACAAATCAGAGAATACGAGATCCATCACATACCCCGAGAATAGAATGCCCGAGCTGACGCACTATCAAAACTAGCCAACATCAAACCAGGGGGCAACAATAGAAGCCTCATCCAAGAAATTCTGTAGAATCCATCAATCTCGGAAGAAGAAGAAATCCTGGCCATAACAGGTCAGGATCAAGGATGGATGACTCCCATAATTAACTACCTCAAAACAGAAGTACTCCCCACAGAGGAAAAAGAGGCAAAGAGGTTAAAACGGGAGGCACAATACTACACTATCATAAACAATACTCTATACAGAAGAGGGATTTCAATACCATTGTTAAAGTATGTACCGACTTATGACACAAAGGAAGTTCTAGAAGAAGTACACAGTGGCATTTGTGGTAATCACCTTGGAGCGCAAGCACTAACCAAAAAAGTACTTCGGGCAGGGTTCTATGAGCCAACTTTAAAAAAGAAAGCCACAAAATTCATAAAGACATGTCCATCATGCCAGAAACATGCCAACTTTCACATCGCCCCACTAGAGGAACTCATCAGCGTGACCTCTGATAAACCCCATATTTAAGGTTTATCTTATATTGATTTTAGGGGATTTTAATACCTTTTACCCACATTTATTCAATGAAATAGTATGGTTTTGTATATTCTCCTTTAATTGTGCTTAAGAGTGAAAACATACTTTTTAGGTCTTGAAATAGCTAAATTTAAGATACCCTTGATTCCATTAGATGCCTTGATATGTTTGCTAAGTGATTTCAGATTTAGGAGGCAAGGATTGGACCAAGGGAATGAAGGAAAAGCATGTAGAAATGGAGAACTCATGGAGAAATAAAGGAAACGCAAAAGCTGTCAAGCCGAACTCTTTGCACTTAAATGACCATAACTTGAGCTACAGAGGTCCAAATGATGCGGTTCTAGTTGGGTTAGAAAGCTAACATCCGGGGCTTCGAAATGATATAAGATTTGCCATAGTTGCTATACATATAAGGATGCGTACGCGCACTGTACGCGCACGCGCCGTTGGTGCACGTGATCACTTCATGCAAACTCGTGGCTAGCGAATTTACAAGCCTTGTGGGCCCAATCCAACTCATTTCTGATGCTATTTAAGCCAAGGATTGAAAAGGGATGAAGAAGTTAGTTACCATTAGTTTAATTTAGCTTAGTTTAGTAGTTAGAGTTAGTTTCTAGAGAGAGAAGCTCTCACTTCTCTCTAGGATTAGGATTAGGATTAGGCTTAATTCTTAGATCTAGATTTTAATTCACCTTCTTCTACTTTTATCCTCTTAATTCCTTGTTGTTACATTCATCTTCCTCTATTCTTTTGTTGTAATTTCCTTTATGTTGTTCTTGTATTTTGTTGTAGATATACTTTTGTTCCTTCCTTTCTCTTTCAATTTAATTCAAGGTAAATCATAATAATTGTTTTCCTTTTGATTTGTTGTTGTTAATTGCTTTCAATAATTGTTGTTAGATTTTGTTCTTGTTGTTGATTTACTATGTTTTCCTTTTATGCCTTCCAAGTGTTTGATGAAATGCTTGGTTGGATTTTAGAGTAGAGTTTTATTTTCTTGGCTTGGAAAAGTAACTAGGGAACTCTTGAGTTACTAATGTCCAAGTAATTGATGATTGGGATCCATTGACTCTAGTTTTCACTAATTGAATTAGTGGAGAGTTAGGACTTATGGACTAGAATTGATATAGCTCATTTGACTTTCCTTTACTATTAGTTAGAGGATGATTTAATGAGATTAAACCTTGCCAATTCTCATATTGTGGTTAGTGATTAGGATAGAGATCCTTGACCACCAACCCTTGCCAAGACCTTTTTAGGCCTTAGTTTACTTTCTTGCCATTTATCTTTCATGTTTCTTATTAAAACCCCAAAAAATAACTCACAACCAGTAAAAAAACACTTCATTACAATTCCTAGGGAGAACGACCCGAGGTGTGAATACTTCGGTTATTAATTTTAGGGGTTTGTTACTTATGACAAATAATCTTTTGTATGAAAGGATTATTGTTGGTTTAGAGACTATACTTGCAACGAGAATTCATTTGTGAAATTCTAAACAGTCAAAAATCCAATCATCAACCTCACCTTGGCCATTCGTAAAATGGGGACTCGATCTTCTTGGACCCTTTCCTCAGGGATCGGGACAAGTTAAATTCCTCATAGTAGGGATAGACTATTTCACAAAATGGATCAAGGCAGAACCCCTAGCTAACGCCACTGCTCAAAAAAAGTAAAAAATTCTTATATAGGAACATTGTTACAAGGTTCGGGGTTCCATACTCCATCACCACAGACAATGGTACCAAGTTCAAAGACACGGGCTTCAGAAAGCTAGCGGCCGACTTGAATATAAAACAACAATTCACTTCCGTAGAACATCCCCAAGCCAATGGACAAGCCGAAGCTACCAACAAAGTCATACTGGCCGGGCTGAAATGGAGATTACAAGACCCAAAGGGAGCCTGGGCCGAGGAGCTCCCACAAGTCCTATGGACATATCAAACAACGCCACATTCCACCACAAAGGAATCACCCTTTCGATTAGCATACGGAATGGAGGCAATGATCCTAGTGGAGATTGAAGAAAGGTTGCCTAGAGTGATTCACTACAGTGAAGAAGCCAACTCCCAATTTCAAAGGGAAGAACTCGACCTACTTCCGGAAGTCCGAGAAAGAACTCTAATTAGGGAAGAAGCATTAAAATGATGAATGGCCGCGAGATACAATCAAAAGGTAGTACAGCGAGTTTTTGCTGAGAGCAACCTTGTCCTAATCCGAAATGATATCAGAATAGTCCGACCTGGAGAAGGAAAGCTGGCAGTAAACTGGAAAGGACCCTACCGAGTCATAGAAGTACTTGGAAAGGGCTACTACAGACTGTCCGAACTCGATGGGCGAGAGCTTCCTAGGTCATGGCACGCCTGCAACCTAAGAAGGTACTATAGTTAGGGATGATAAAGGATCTTAGGATAAGGCGCACTCTTTTTCCTGAAAAGGATTTTTAATGAGGCGCCAAGCTAAGACCTACAAATCACCCGACTTAGAGGGTTAACCTCCCGCATGTATATATTTGCATTTTCTTTTGAATAAAATCTATTTAGACCTTCTACAAATGCTCAAGCCGCATTAATCTGAAACATTCATCGTCCGATTATAAAGCTACAGATCAGCAGAAAGTGAAAATCGAATTCACTACGCGATCACGATAAAGACCAAAGATGAAAACCATATTCATTAAAAGGTCGACCAAAACGGGGGTTAAACCCAATCTCTACGAAATCGGCAAAGATGAAAGCAGAATAATGCAAGAAGTTATAGAAAGTGATCCATAGAAAGAACCTGACGAGGTCCTAATAAAATGGATTGCTATAAAATAACTTAAAGACTAGCTGACGTAAAGAAGTCGAACCAGTCACAATAACCAAAGTTATAAGTAAATCCCTGGAAAGAGGTCTGGCCAGCCCTATAAAAGAGGATTACTATAACTTAGAAGGGCCCGACATGACGAGGTCGGCCCAAGACATAAAGTTATAAAATTAATCCCTGAAAGAGACCTGAGCAAGGTCCAAGAAAGAGGATTACAAAAATAACTTAGAAGGGCCCGACATGACGAGGTCGGCCCAAAACATAAAGTTATAAAAAGTAATCCCTGAAAGAGACCAAGACAAGGTCCAAAAAAGAGGATTACAAAGTAACTTGGAAGGGTCCGACATGATGAAATCGGCCCAAAACATAAAGCTACAAAGTAACCCCTGAAAGAGACCTGAACAAGGTCCAAAAAAGAGGGTTACAAAGTGACTCGGAAGGGTCCGACATGATAAAGTCGGCCCAAAACATAAAGATACAAAGTAACCCCTGAAAGAGACCTAAAAAAGGTCCGAAAAAGAGGGTTACAAACAAGAACTTGGGCAAAAACCTGGGCAAAAACCGACCTGGAATCAAACCAATCAGGTCAGACCAAGCTCCAACACTCCCAAAGCCGACAATGGTACCAAGACAAGTGCAGACAGATATAAAAACACAAAGTTATAATAATAGTGAGCTTCAGAGGCCACCAAAGTCAGCCCAAAAAGCTTAGAAACTACTTTGTTTTTCAAAACAAAGTTGCTAAACAAGCAACTAAGAGAGTGTCAACAGTCAACAAATACCATTTACAAAAATAAAAGATCAAAAGCCCACAGGCAGGGCCATACGCAAACATATCAGGAATAACTAAAGAGGATCTAGAGGCTTCCCAGTAGCTGCATCAACATGGGGCGAAGGAGGGCGAGTTTGGAGAGGCACAGCATCCACTGTCCCATTCTCTCGGTTCAAGATTTGACCATCAGGTTCTGACTCAATTCCGGTTGAAGGAGCTGAAGAAGTCGGCACGACAGAAGCCTTGGCAGCAGGTGCAAGAGGAGGCTCAGCATCATCATCATCAGCTTCGTCAGGGATAATATTACCGTCCCTTACAACGTTGTTAAGGCTAAAGAGAGTAAGATCGAGCTCGGGTGCAAGAACCCGAACCTGCTCCTTTAAGTTCTCATAAGCAGCAGTTACGCTGCCCACATGGTGACCCTGGAGCTCGGCATAATTATCCCGGGCAGTCTCCAAATCACCGTGGAGATGCACCACTTTTCTGTAGGCCGAAACATAGCTCTCCTTGTGGTTCAACGCAGTGTCTTCGGCCAACTTCACAGAAGCCGCCAAGGCCACAGAACTAGCCTTTTCACCCTCTAATTCTTTCTCCACCTGTGCCAACTTTACCTCCAGCTCCTCCTTCAAACCTTTTATCCTATCAAATTCCGACTTAGCCTCCATCATGAAAGATTTTGTAGCATGGACCGGGATACCTTGAGCAGTTCGAAAAAGAGTCGCGCCCATATGAGCCATCTTCACACTACTTTTAGTTATGAACTCTAGGTGATGAAGAATGGACACATCATCCATTGAAATACCTCTATAGGGGGCAATCTGCTGGTCAACAAACTCGACGGCATTAAAATCAAGGGCATCAAGGTTAAAGGGCTCAGATGTTTTTTGCTTTTTTGGAGGAGGAGCGCCAGAAGCAGCAGCTGAAGTTTGTGGAGGGTCAGCTAGACGAACCCGGGGAGTAGGGATCACCCTCCTCGGCCCAGGTGAGCTCGGCACGGACGGCTTCACCTAAACCTGAGAAGATCCCTCCCCTGACGCTTTGGCCGATATGTTTTGAGTAGCAGTAGCCTTCCTTGCCTTTTTGAAGGCCTTCATGGAGTCATTATTTTTAGACATCTCTGAAAAAACAGAATCAACAACAGTAAAGGGTTACAATCACAAAATAAGAAGAAGTAAAGCTAATAACAAAGGATAAAAACAAGTCAGACAGTACCCAATGCAGTCCAGACCAGGGACGGGTTCCCCAAAAACTTTTTTGTATCAAGGTGAGGAGGTTCCCCCCATAGGTCCTCTAGAACAATCACAAAAGCCCGCTCAACCTCATCAAGCATATCCCATGAATAACGAGACACAGTCACACTCTTTTGCCATTCCAGAGGAAAAGCAGGCTCATCATTTTCATCAAGAAAAAAGGGGCGGGCCCCCTCAACAGCTCGAACTCTAAAGAAATAGTTCTTAAAGTCCTTAAAGGACTCATCATAAATGGCAAAAACTTTATGTCCCTGGACAGATCTAAAAGAAACCCAAGAAGCTTTCTTTTTGGAAGAAGCCTCAGGCTTGGCCGAAACAAAGAGATAAAGAAAGAGAGTCTGAGAAGGTTTGATGCCTAATTCATGACAAAGCAACTGAAAAATCTTGATAAAGCCCCAAGAATTTGGATGGGGCTGGGATGGGGCAACGTTACACGACCACAACAAGTCGGTCTCAAAAGCAGTAACGGGAAAAGTAATGTTCAATTGGCTAAAGAAATATTCATAGGCGTAGAAGAAAGGACGCTCCCCCTCAACCAAAGTTGGAAAGCAAACCCTCTCGTCAGAGTCAGGCGTTACAAGCTCATAATCCCTCTCTTGGGCACCGCTACCACAAACACTATGATGTTTTCTCAACTCTACACAAAACGCAGCATTCACCACAAAAATACATGATGACAAGTCATCTTAGCCTAGTTTCACTAACCTTTTTCTTTGTTTTCACTAGGTTTTATGCACTTTCTTGCATTCTAAGTAAGTAATTTGGAATGAAAATGCATGACTTCTTTAAATCAAACAACTACCATTTAATTGATGCTAAATCATGAGGTTTGGGCTAAAATTAATTGATTTTTAATGATTTATAAATCTTGTGAATTTGGTGATACTTTGATTAGTTGTTTTGATTAATTGTAGGTGAAGAAAAGAAGAAAACAAGAAAGCGTGGCTTAAGAAGTGTGGCTCAAGGAAAAGAAAAGTGTGGTAAAGAACATGAGGAAGCGTGGCACATGAAAGGTGGGAAGCCACAAAGCTCTCCCCGAGCTCAGTGCTCTCCAAAGTAGCACAACAATAAACCAAGGAAGCAATGTCTCAATTTGAAGCTGAGCACAATTTGAAGCCAAGAAACAAGGAAAGGAAAAACAATGCTCAGCTCACCAAGGGAGCATTATCGGGCATTCATCACAAGAAATTCAAGGAAATTGTTTGCCAAATGCTTGCTCCAAGAGTCGAACCAAGAACCAAGGAGGAGTGGGGGAGCGCTACTCACAATGAAAATAAGCCAAGAATTGGCCAAATGCATCATCCAAGGTTCGAACTCAACACCTTGAGGAAGCAAGGAGCAAGGAGCCACAAGAAAACCAAGAAAATACCACCAACGCATGCTTCCCTCAAGCTTCGAGCCAATGACCTCCCTTGGAAGCTCCAATGCTCAGCTCACTTGGAGAGCTGAGCGCTACTCCTTGGTTCATCACACAAGAGCTTGACACGGGCCAAAGGAAATGAGCGCGCAACAATTTGGCACGGCCAGGGAACAAGACGCGCACAAGGCATGCATGCAAGGCTAGGTGAGCTGAGCATTCCCTTGATGCCTTCCTCAGCATAGCACGCTACGTAAGGATCCCCACACAAAGCCTCAATGCTCAGCTCCCCACTTGAGCAGAGCATCCTTTTGGGAGCAAGTTTCACATGGGCTGAAAATTCATTCAAAAATCCAACTTAATTCATTTCTTCACCAAATTAAAAGCCCATCCAAATTCTAAAATTCAAGGATGGAAATTGTATAAATAGGAGCTAGTTTGATTTAGTTAGGGGGCCTTCTCTTACAGACCTCTAGAATCACTTTTGAATTTTCCTTTAACTTCCACTTTTGAGCTTTTACTTTGGAATTGAGTTCTTAAAGAATTGGGGAGGAGAATTGATCTCTCTTCTTCCTTGTTCTTGCTTTAGCACTCTTTACTTTTTATTTTGGATCTTGGGTGAAAAGTTGAAGAACTTCTGTTTCAATCTCACCTTGAGATCCCTTGCTTTAATTTTCTGCATAATTGAATTTCAATTTCCATTTACTGCTTCATCTTCTACTCTTTCTACAATTTACTTTCCTTTATTTCTTTTGCAATTGTTCTTGGTGGATCAAGGATGGATTTGAGATCTAGACTTGCTATCTAGTCTCCTCCACTCCTGAGATCTTCAACCTCTTTTAAATTGCTGCAAATTAAGCATTGCTCACTTTCTGTTTTTAATTCTTCAAAGCATTTCACTCTTCTGTTTGAGATCCACTTCAATTCAATTCATCTTTTGCTTTTCTGCTTGTTGCAATTTACTTCTTCTTGTTTAATTTCTGCAATCCCAGTTCCCAATCCCTTTTATAATTCAAGCAATTTACATTTCCTGCACTTTAAGTTTCAGCTATTTATATTTCTTGCAATCTAAGTTTCTGCACTTTATATTACTTGCACTTTAAGATTCAGCTTCTTTACTTTCATTGCTCTTTAATTTACTACAATTCTTCCCTTCTCCATTACATTTCAAGGAATTTAGCTTCCGTTAATCACAAACACTCAACCAATACTTGATTCGCTTGACTAAATGAACCACTAAACTAAAATTGCTCAATCCTTCAATCCCTGTGGGATCGACCTCACTCATGTGAGTTTTATTACTTGATGCGACCGGGTACACTTGCCGGTGAATTTCGTGTTGGATCAATTTCCACACCAACAAGTTTTTGGCGCCATTGCCGGGGATTGAATTAGATTGACAATGATTAAGTGAAGTGGAGACCTAGATCAAGCATTTTTTTTCCTTTCTGTTTCTTTATTTTTCATTGATAACACACTAACTGTTTGAATTTTTGCTTAAGCTAACTCAAACTTCATTCTAGCAATAGATTGAAGTGTCACTATTTTTTTGTGTTTCTTGTGTTTTGCTTGTATGTCAGATACAAGAAGAGCTATACCCAACTCTCATGAACGAGACGAACGCACTCTTAGGAGATTGAGAAGAGCTGAGAGGGGGAAAAACATTGTTGGAGAAGAAGAGTCTAAAGAAGAATTCCAGGACATGGAGGAACAGTCAAATAATCCACCAAATCAACAAGGAGGAGCAGCCAATAACAACAATCCACCATAGCGGAGAGTTTTGGGTTCCTATACATTTGCAAATCCTAGACATTGTGGGAGTGGCATTCTTACCCCAAATGTTAATGCAAATAATTTTGAACTAAAGTCACAACTCATCACCTTAGTTAAAAACAATTGTTCTTATGAAGGAGGACCACTTGAAGATCCAAATCAACACTTGTCTACTTTCTTGATGATTTGTGACACGGTCAAAACCAATGGAGTGCATCCTAACATCTACAAGCTGCTATTATTCCCATTTTCTCTCAGAGACAAAGCTACTCAATGGTTGGAATCCTTCCCAAGGGACAACATAGACAACTGGGATGATTTAGTGAGCAAGTTCCTTGCCAAATTTTACCCACCTCAGAGAGTTATTAGATTGAAGACTGAAGTACAAACATTCACATAAATGGATGTTGAACCTTTGTATGAGGCATTGGAACGGTACAAGGTTCTAATCAGGAAATGTCCTCATGAAATGTTCAATGAGTGGGAGAGATTGCAAAATTTTTATAAAGGCTTGACACTGAAATCTCAAGAGGCCCTGGATCATTCAGTAGGAGGTTCTGTGCAACTCATGAAGACTGCAGAGGAAGCTCAAAATCTCATTGATATGGTGGCTAACAACCAGTACTTCTTTGCTCACCAAAGGCAACGCCAACCGTCACAAACGAAAGGAGTGATGGAGCTGGAAGGAGTGGACACAATCCTGGCTCAAAACAAAATGATGCAGCAGCAAATTCAACAACAATTTGAGCAAATGGCTAAGAGGATTGATAGCCTCCAAGTTGCAGCAGTTAACACAAGCCAACCATGAACCACATGGGGGCAAAATGAAGAAACTCAAGAGGAGCAACAGCAAGAACAAGTCCAGTACATGCACAACCAAAATTCTGGACCAAATGAAGTCTATGGCGATACTTACAACCCTTCATGGAAGAACCACCCCAACCTCAGATGGGGAGACAACCACAATCAGACTCAGCAGCAATGGCAAAGAAACTTAAACCAAAACAGTTGGAAAAACACAAACCAAAACAACCAACAGAATAATAACCAAACCACATATAGAAAACCACAAAACACCTACCCCAATTCTAACCATCATCCATCCAATAACCAAACCTCTAACCAAAACACTTACTCTCAACCCTCAATATCCCACAATCAACCAAACTCACAAGACTCACAGAGGATTACCAACTTGGAGCTCTTAATAGAAAAAATTATGAAGCACCAAGAGATGATATTAAGGAACCAGGAAGCCTCCATGAAAAATATGGAAAGGCAAATTGGACAACTCTCCAAGTAGATCACCATTGAAAGACCATCAAGCTCACTACCAAGTGACACCATTCCTAATCCAAAAGAGGAGTGCAAGGCAATACAACTAAGGAGTGGAAAGATCCTGGTGAAGAATGAATAAGCAACTAAGAAGCCAAAGGGAAGTGACAAGAAACAAGCTGAAGAAGAGGAATCCAATGATAAAGAAGTAACAGCAAGCAAGCAGACCTCAGAGGAGCTCAAAGAAAAGGAAGCAATGAGAGAGCCAACCAAGGAACAAAGGCAAGAAGTGAACTTCACACCTCCACTGCCATATCCTCAAAGGTTCAATAAGGAGACTAAGGACCAACACTTCCCAAAATTTCTTGAAGTCTTCAAGAAGTTGGAAATTAATATTCCCTTAGCTGAAGCACTTGAGCAAATGCCTCTGTATGCAAAGTTCTTGAAAGAACTTATCAACAAGAAAAGGAGTTGGCAAGAGAAAAAAACTATACTTTTCACGGAAGAATGCAGTGCTGTGATTCAAGGAGGTATCCCGCCAAAGCTCAAAGATCCAGGGAGCTTTGTTGTTTCGTGTACCATAGGCAAAATGACCCTAAACAAAAGCTCTCTGTGACCTTGGTGCTAGCATCAATTTGATGTCGTTATCAATGATGAGAAAGCTTGCCATAGAAGAACTCAAACCCACCAGGATGTCTTTTGTGATGGCTGACAGATCAATCAAAACACCCAATGGCATTGTGGAAAACTTGTTAGTAAAGGTTGGGAAGTTTATCTTCCCTGCAGACTTTGTAATTCTGGATACAGAGGAAGAAGGAAACAATTCAATCATCTTGGGGAGACCATTCTTAGCCATGGCCAGAGCCATTATTGATGTAGAGAAGGGAGAGACGATTTTTAGGGTGCATAATGAACAAATGGTCATCAATGTCTTCAAATCAATGCAACACCCCCCTGAACAAGAAAACTACATGAAGGTGGATATGATAGAAAGTCTGGTGGAGGAAATGTTAGAACCCGCTTGTCATGAGCAACAGGAAGAGAAAGTAGTAGAAATTTCCAGTGAAGACAAGGAGAAAGAAAAGCCAAAACAAGAGTTGAAGCCTCTCCCCCCTCACCTCAAATATGTGTTCTTGGGAGAAGAAGAGACCCTACCAGTGATCATTAACTCCTCCTTAAATATGGAAGAAGAGACAAGGCTGATTGAAGTGTTGAAAGCCTACAAAATAGCCTTGGGTTGGACAATTTAGGATATCAAAGGCATTAGCCCAGCCATTTGTATGCATAAATTTTTGCTGGAAGAAGAATCAAAGCCTGTGGTTCAACCCCAAAGAAGACTCAACCCAGCCATGAAGGAGGTGGTTCAAAAAGAAGTCATGAAGTTATGGAATGCTGGAATAATTTTTCCAATCTCTGACAGCTCATGGGTGAGCCCGGTTCAAGTTGTACCAAAAAAAGGAGGAATGACGGTCATCACCAATGAGAAGAATGAGTTGATCCCTACTAGAATAGTGACTAGGTGGAGGATGTGCATAGACTATAGAAGATTGAATGATGCCACAAGGAAAGATCATTTTCCTCTCCCATTCATTGATCAGATGCTGGAAAGATTGGCCGGCCATGCCTATTATTGCTTCTTGGATGGGTATTCCGGGTACAATCAAATCGTGGTGGACCCCAAGGACTAAGAGAAGACTACCTTCACATGTCCATTTGGAGTTTTTGCATACAGGAGGATGCTCTTTGGGCTTTGCAACGCCCCAGCCACGTTTCAGAGGTGTATGCTTTCCATTTTCTCTGATATGGTTGAAAAATTTTTAGAAGTCTTCATGGATGATTTTTCTGTCTTTGGCAATTCATTTAATACTTGTCTGCATCATTTAACTCTTGTTTTGAAAAGATGCCAAGAAACTAACTTAGTCTTGAACTGGGAAAAATACCATTTTATGGTTCTTGAAGGGATAGTTCTTGGGCATAAAGTGTCATGCAAAGGTATAGAAGTTGATAAAGCTAAAATAGAAATTATTGAAAAACTTCCTATACCTGTTAATGTGAAAGCAGTAAGGAGTTTTCTTGGGCATACTGATTTCTATAGAAGGTTCATCAAAGATTTCTCAAAAATAGCAAAGCCATTGAGCAATTTGCTAGTGATTGACAACCCTTTCATCTTTGATGGCAACTGTAAGCATGCCTTTGAAACCTTAAAAAGAAAACTCATCACAGCGGCAATAATCATACCCCCTGATTGGAACTTACGTTTCGAACTTATGTGTGATGCAAGTGACCTTGCTATTGGTGCTGTTGGGACAAAAGAAAAATAAGTTGCACCATGTCATATATTATGCCAGCAAAGTGTTAAATGAAGCACAGAAAAATTATACCACCACTGAAAAAGAACTTTTGGCAATTGTTTATGCATTTGATAAGTTTAGGCAATACTTGATTGGCTCAAAAGTTATAGTGTATACTGACCATGCCGCTCTCAAGTATTTAATGTCTAAACAGGATTCAAAGCCAAGGCTTATTAGGTGCGTGCTGCTGCTACAAGAGTGATGACAAGTCATCTTAGCCTAGTTTCACTAGTCTTTTTCTTTGTTTTCATTAGGTTTTATGCACTTTCTTGCATTATAAGTAAGTAATTTGGAATGGAAATGCATGACTTCTTTGAATCAAACAACCACCACTTAATTGATGCTAAATCATGAGGTTTGGGCTAAAATTAATTGGTTTTTAATGATTTATAAACCTTGTGAATTTGGTGATACTTTGATTGGTTGTTTTGATTAATTGTAGGTGAAGAAAAGAAGAAAACAAGAAAGTGTGGCTTAAGAAGTGTGGCTCAAGGAAAAGAAAAGTGTGGCAAAGAACATGAGGAAGTGTGGCACATAAAAGGAGGGAAGCCACAATGCTCTCCCCAATAGCTCAGTGCTCTCCAAAGGAGCACAACAATGAACCAAGGAAGCAATGTCTCAATGCTCTGCTCACCTTGTGAGCTGAGCACAATTTGAATCCAAGAAACAAGGAAAGGAAAAACAATGCTCAGCTCACCAAGGGAGCATTATCGGGCATTCATCCAAATAAATTCAAGGAAATTGTTTGCCAAGTGCGTCCTCCAAAATTTGAACCCATGACCAAAGGGGAGGTGGGGGAGCGCTAATCACAAGGAAAATAAGCCAAGAATTGGCCAAATGCCACCACCAGGATTCGAACTCAGCACCTAGAGGAAGTAAGGATCAAAGGCGCTACATGGAACCCAAGGAAATGGCACAGCGCATGCTTCCCTCAAGTTTCGAACCAAGGACCTCCCTTGGAAGCTCCAATGCTCAGCTCACTTGGAGAGCTGAGCGCTACTCATGGTGCACCACACACAAGCGTGACACGGGCCAGGGAAATGGAGCGCCCATCATGACAAGGCAAGGAGCACAAGGCGCGCACAAGACATGCACCAAGGCACCAATGCTCAGCTCACCTTGTGAGCTGAGCATTCCCCTGATGCCTTCCCCAGCATAGCACGCTACGCAAGGATCCCCACATAAAGCCTCAATGCTCAGCTCCCCACTTGAGCTGAGCATCCTCCTGGAAGCAAATTCTCCATGGGCTAAAAATTGAATTAAAAATCCAATTAAATTCAAATCTTCACCAAATTAAAAGCCCATCCAAATTCTAAAATCCAAGAATAGAAAGTGTATAAATAGGAGCTAGTTTGATGTAATGAGGACCTCTAGAATCACTTTTGAATTTTCCTTTAATTTCCATTTTTGAGCTTTTACTTTGGAATTGAGTTCTTAGCAAATTGGGGAGGAGAATTGATCTCTCTTATTCCTTGTTCTTGCTTGAGCACTCTTTAATTTTCTTGCTTTGGATCTTGGGTGGAGAATTGAAGAATTTCTGTTTCAATCTCATCTTGAGATCTCTTGTTTACTTTCTCTGCATAATTAAATTTCCTTTTCTGTTTACTGCTTCATTCTTCTACTCTTTCTGCAATTTACTTTTCTTTATTTCTGTTGCAATTGTTCTTGTTGGATCAAGGAAGGATTTGAGATCTAGACTTGTTTTCTAGTCCCTTCCACTCCTGAGATCTTCAACCTCCTTTAATTTGCTGCAATTTAGCATTAGTCATTTTCTGTTTTCATTCTCCAAGCATTTTTATCTTTCTGTTTAAGATCTATTATACTTTAATTCATCTTCAATTCTTCTGCTAGTTGCAATTTACTTCTGTCTTGTTTAAATTCTACAATCCCAATTCCCAATTCCTTTTATGATTCAAGCTATTTACAATTCTTGCACTCTAAGCTTCAGCCATCTACATTTCTTGCAATTTAAGTTTCTGCAATTTCATTTACTTGTTCTTTAAGATTCAGCTTCTTTGCTTCATTTGCTTTTTTACTTTACTTCAATTGCCCCTCTCCCTTTACATTTCAAGCAATTTAGCTTCTATCAGTTACAAACCACTCAACCAACATTTGATTCGCTTGACTAAATCAACCACTAAACTAAAATTGCTCAATCCTTCAATCCCTGTGGGATCGACCTCACTCATGTGAGTTATTATTACTTGATGCGACCCGGTACACTTGCCGGTGAGTTTTGTGTTGGATCGTTTTCAACACATCAAGTTTTTGGCGCCGTTGCCGGGGATTGATTAGATTGACAATGATTAGGTGAAGTGGAGATCTAGATCAAGCACTTTTTCTTTTTTTGTTTCTTTTTTTTTCGTTGTTAACACACTAACTGTTTGAATTTTTGCTTAAGCTAACTCAAACTTCATTCTAGCAATAGATTGAAGTGTCACTGGTTTTTGTGTATTTCTTGTGGTTTGCTTGTATGTCAGACACAAGAAGAGCTATACCCACCTCTCATGAACAAGACGAACGAACCCTCAGGAGATTAAGAAGAGCTGAAAGAGGGAAAAACATTGTTGGAGAGGAGGAGTCAGAAGAAGAATTTCAAGACATGGAGGAACATTCAACCAATCCACCAGGAGGAGTAGCCAATAACAACAACAATCCACCACAGAGGAGAATTTTGGCCTCCTATACATTTTCAAATCCTAGACATTGTGGAAGCAGCATTTTAACTCCAAATGTTAATGCAAATAATTTTGAACTAAAGCCACAACTCATCACCTTAGTTCAAAACAATTGTTCTTATGGAGGAGGACCACTTGAAGATCCAATCAACACTTGTCTACTTTCTTGAGGATTTGTGACACGGTTAAAACCAATGGAGTGCATCCTGACATCTACAAGCTGCTATTATTCCCATTTTCTCTCAGAGACAAAGCTACTCAATGGTTGGAATCCTTCCCAAGGGACAGCATAGACAACTGGGATGATTTAGTGAGCAAGTTCCTTGCCAAATTTTACCCACCTCAGAGAGTTATTAGATTGAAAACTGAAGTACAAACATTCACACAAATGGATGATGAACCTTTGTATGAGGCATGGGAATGGTACAAGGCTCTAATCAGGAAATGTCCTCCTGAAATGTTCAATGAGTGGGAGAGATTGCAAAATTTTTATGAAGGCTTGACACTGAAATCTCAAGAGGCCCTGGATTATTCAGCAGGAGGTTCTGTGTAACTCATGAAGACTACAGAGAAAGCTCAAAATCTCATTGATATGGTGGCTAACAACTAGTACTTCTTTGCTCACCAAAGGCAACGTCAACCATCACAAAGGAAAGGAGTGATGGAGTTGGAAGGAATGGACACAATCCTGGCTCAAAACAAAATGATGCAGCAGCAAATTCAACAACAATTTGAGCAAATGGCTAAGAGGATTGATAGCCTCCAAGTTGCAGCAGTTAACATAAGCCAACCATGAACCACATAGGGGCAAAATGAAGAAACTCAAGAGGAGCAACAGCAAGAACAAGTCCAGTACATGCACAACCAAAATTCTGGACCAAATGAAGTCTCTGGTGATACTTACAACCCTTCATGGAAGAACTATCCCAATCTCAGATGGGGAGACAACCACAATCAAACTCAGCAGCCATGGCAAAGAAACTCAAACCAGAACAGTTGGAAAAACACAAACCAAAACAACCAGCAAAATAATAGCCAAAACACATATAGAAAGCCACAAAACACCTACCCCAACTCTATCTATCATCCATCCAATAACCAAGCCTCAAACCAAAACACTTACCCTCAACCCTCAACACCCCACAATCAACCAATCTCACAAGACTCTCAGAGGATTAACAACTTGGAGCTCTTAATGGAAAAAATGATGAAGCACCAAGAGATGACAAATGTAACAACTCTAGTTTTTGAAAAACAAATAATTAGTTATTTGTGATTTATTTTAAGAAAATTATTTTGTTAAAGGTGATTAAATAGAGTTTCTTGATAATTGGAGTTAAATTAATTAGAATTTTTATATAAATTTTATTAGATATTTGGTATAATTGAAATTATAATTTTGGTAATTGAAAAATAAGAAAGCATTGTATAATTTAATTTAAATAAATTTTATTTTGAATGAATTATATTATTAACTTGAACTCCTAGAAATTATTTTGTTAGAAATGATTAGATTGATATTTATAAATACTTTAAGTTTAAGTCAATTAATATTTATGTACAATTTTTATTATGATTAATTACTTTATAAATTGAAATTAAAGTTTCGGAGATAGAAAAGTAATAGAGATTTATATGATTTAATCTAGAAAATTGATATTTGAATTTAAATTGTACTTTACAAAATATAATTAACTTGTTCATTTTATAATGTAAATTAGAAATAATTGATTAAACTTAGCAATATATTAATAAATAATATTTCTAAATATTTTTAATAGAGTACATTTGATTTTAAAATTATCCTATCCTCTAATTTTATCAAAATATCTATTCATATCTATCCATATTACTTTATAAAATCCCTAATTCCTAAATTCCCAAATCAAACTCAGAAAACCCTAATTTCCCAAATTGAGAAACCCTAACCCACTAACCCCACACCCCAGCGCCGTTCCCCCTTCGTTCACCCTCAGCTTCATTCCTCAATATACACACACACAAAACAAGAGAGAAACAGAAGATGGAGGAGCTGCTGCCGCTACCGTGCCCAACCATCGAGCCATGCGTCGCTGCCATTTTTGCGCCGCCACCGTCGCTCTCATAGCTGCTCCGTGGAGGCCGCAGAAAGGAACGCGAACCAGGAGCTTCCGTGTCGTGCCGCCGATCTGTGACCATGCTGCTGCGTCGCCATTGATGAAGCTTTTGCCACCACTGTGTATCCCGAACAGAGGAAGAAGGAGAAGTCTTCTGTCATCAACGCTACATCTCTTCACTGCTGCTGCTGTTGATGGAAGTCATCGCCATCGCCGAGCCGCTACATCGCCGGACATCATTGCTGGAGGACCGAATGGAGAGGCACGCCAGTTCTGCTTCTACTTATGGGTTTTTGGAATCTGGGAAAACGCCACTATCGTTGCTGTTTGTTGGGTTTAAGATCGCTGCTACTGTTCTTGCTTTGTTCTGCCACCATCAAGTTTGGAGAAGAACGCTGCCACTGTCACCATTGAAGCTTGCCAGGGAAGGAGCTATTGACAGAAGAAACTGCTGCTGCTTGGCTGAAGCTGAGACCTTTCACCATCACTGGAGCTGCCCAGAATCATCATGGTAGCTGCTAAGAGAGCATAACGGATGTTAGAACTGCCAACGGAGCTGCTGGGTTTAGTGATTTCCGTGAGTTCCGACTTTGAGGTAGGGGATTTAACGTTTTTAATTTAGAATGCCTAGAAAGTTATTGGATAAGTGCAAATGGTTAACAATGGTTTAGAATTTCTTAATTGACATGAATGACTTGAAATGCATTTGAAATTTGTTAGTTGTTGTGAATATTTTGAGCTGTGATTGGAATTAAATGTGGTTGTGAATAATGATTAGTTTAGTGTAATTTATCAAATTGATATATGCTAGGTTAACTATTGAAAAGTTGTCGTAATGATAATTGATGAACTGAGTTAGATTTGTGTTTGGTTTGGGATTATTGTGATGATGGTTAAGGTTGTGAAATTTGGAGTAAGTTTAATGATGTTTTAGTGCTTCAATTGGATTATTGAATTTAAGTTAAGGCTGTGAATGTCTTTGGGCTTTGTTGTGAGTGTTTGAAGTTGTAATTGATATTATTTTCTCTAATATGGATGGAATTGTTGAAAAGTTCTGACTCTGTGATTATACTGAATTAGTTGAGTTGTGTGGCTGAAATTATGATTGGAAATGATTGAGATTTTTGATTGGAACTTTGGTTGAATTTGTTGATTTTGTGAGATTGAATTATAAATTGTTTGATGAGAGATTATTGTGATTTCGGTATTTGATGGGTCAAATTGAAACTATTGCTGTTGAGTTGGTTTATTGTAATGGGTTTAGTTAGTGATTAATTGAAGTTGGGCTTAAGGAATAATTGGAAGATTGAATCTTAAAATGTTGAACTAGTTGCTGAAAATCTGATTTTTGAGATTAAAAGATGACTTTGGAAGTGAATCAGTTATTCAACGATAATCGAAGTGATATGAGAGTAAAGGCTGAGTAAACTATAATAAAAGTTGTTGTTAGGATCCAATTTTGAGAAGTTTGAACTAACTATAGAACTAGTTATGATTTTTCAAAGTTAAAATGTAAAACTTGATTTTCTGCACTACTTTTAAATGAAGCCGGAGACTTTGAAAATCTAAAACTAATTCTGTAATGATCGGAATTGCGTGGAACCAAGTCTGGATTAAGCTTTGGAATATAGGAAGCTGGATTGGTGAATTTGAGGCTTTTTCATTAAGTTTATGATTTATGGTGAATTTTTGAGTTATGAATGTCAAATCTGGTTTTCTGCAGAACGCTGAACACAGCAGCAACTTGTTTCCTCTATTAGAAATTCTCCAGTTTGCATTTTGAAATGGAACCAATTTTAAAGAAACTTTGGTCTTATTAATTTAATTTCATAAAAATTTAGAATTGTTAGAGTTGTGGTTTTAAAGATTTGGGTTTTTAAAGAAAGATGTTTTATGCAGTAAAAGTCAAGCTTTGTTTTCGAAGTCAGTAACTTTGAGGTTTTATAATTTTTAAATCTGGAATGATATTGAGATGCAACCAATTGGAAGTGAAAACTAAGCATGTTTAGCATATGTGACTTAAATTTCAGGGCTATCCATGTTTTAATGAGTAAGTTATGGGATTTGGAAGAAGATAAGTTCATTAAGTTTTAAAACAGAATTCTGCAGAAAATTAGTCAACTTCTAGATTATATAACTTCTTCATCAAAAATGATATTGACCTGAAACCAATTGGAAAAGAAACTTGGATGAGTGAAGTTGAACTGTATTAATTTTCAAAGTCATTGGATTTAACTTGGATTTTATATTGAATTTTGAATGTCACATGCAGCTGCTGTTTTTCTGGTTTTACGCACTGCAGAGCAGTTTCGGTTTTTCCTTTATTCCTAAGGCTAGAGAAACCAGAAAATTATGATCTTCGGTTTGTTAGAAAGCTTATTTCAAGATGAACGCCTGGACATAAAGTTTGCGCAATTCCGAGTTCATTTGCTATATTAAAAACAGAAAAGAAGATAGGGTGTTGGGAATGCTTGAGAGAGAGTTATGAGTTCATAAAATTAAAGATGAACCTTAGCGTTATATGGCTGATTCAATGTTAGAATTTGCTTGTTTCTGAATTGAATTGATATTGGAAATGTTGAAAATAGTTTGGTAAATTGTTTTGTTGGGACCCGTAAGGGTGGCTAAGCCCGAGTTTTAGGGGAGGTGCTGCCGGAATTTTGTAAAATCTGAGGTTTTACTTGAGAAAGAGTTTTATTTGATTACCTCTAATGAGGGGTTATGTTTTGAAAGGAGTTTAATGAATTTAAAATAAATAATTTTCTTGAGCCTTTTGATAGAGAACTAAACTGAAAAGTTGTTTTAAAGTTGGCTTGACCCAAGATTGCCAAAGTAGAGATTATGAACTGAAATGAGGATTAAGACAAATGCTTGAGAAAGTTAAGAAAGGTTTAGGAATATGTGTTAAGGATTCAAAGGGAGAGAGGAAATGAAGATTGATTTGTGGATTGTTGAGGTTGAGAAAGGATAACGAAAAACGATAAAAGGCGGGAATACCCCACGAACTGTTAGTTGTTTAACTACGGGGGACACCTATAAACTGATAATTGGTTGAATTCGGGAAGTACCCACGAACTGAATGATCATTGATCTCGGGGAAACCCATAAATTGTTATTTGTTTTATAAGCGGGAAAAACCCACGGACTGATAATCATTGATTACGGGAATAACCCATGAATCGTTGTATGCTGATCTCGGGTATAACCCACGAACTGAAGATCACTATGTTATTGTGTATTGATCTCGGGGAATAACCCACGAACTGAAGATCTCTATTTTATTGTTGTGAATTGATCTCGGGGAATAACCCACGAACTGAAGATTTCTGTTTTATTGTTGTGAATTGATCTCGGGGACGCCCACGAACTGAGGATCACTGTTTCCCCTTGTGCGTATATTATGGGGTCGGGCTTTGCGCCGACTGCCGGTAGTCACGAAGGAGTGGTATTTTTACCACCGACACATATGCACTAAGGACACAAAGGGAAGCCATATCTGGGACTTGTTCCTAGGTAATGTCGGGTTGCAGGGTGTAAACCGACACGTGAGCTCATGGCCTGCTTAGGACAGACATGCATCATATTAGTTGTGTATTTGCATTTGGTTGTATTGCTTGTATTACTTGTTTGTGATTGTGTTGTTTGTCTTATTGTGATTTGTTTGTGTGTTGAATTGAGTTTCTTACCTGTGCTAGTAGTTTGTGAATGGATAGAGATGATTAATATCTGTTGTTATGAGTTTGAATCAATTATGTGGCTGAAAGGTATTTAATATGACAAGTTTTGCAACTGAGATCAGTTTTGGGTTTAGAAATTCAAAGAAAGTAATTATTTAACTAAAGTAAGATTGACAAGTATTTCAAAGGGTTTGACAAAGATGGATTATTAAGCAAAGTTAATTATTTGCATGTTAATCATTACTTTTACGGCATTCCCATTCCCTACTGAGAACGTGTGGTTTGTTCTCACCCCAAAATTCTTCCACCCTTTCAGTGACACAAGTTCGAAGATACAGTTTGAAGCTGCGGGCGATTATAGAATTTATTTATGAGTTAAATGTATGAGTTAATTTGCTTTCATAGAATTCCCTCGCTTTTGTAGCTTTAGTTTTTTTTTTATTTTACACAGAGGGATAGGATTTGTATCTAAGTTTTATTGGAAATCTTTTGTATGACAGATATTATTATTAGTAATTATGTGATTATTATTACTTGGTGATGTTTGCTATAAGATTTGATAAATAAAAACAAAATTTTCTGGTATTTTTACTAAAATTGAATCGCGATATCGAACTAGAGGCTCAATAGTAAATAGTTAATAAAGGAAAGCAGGTTGGTAACGCCTTACTTTCGGTACGATCATGACGTTCTAGAAGTTGGGTCGTTACAACATTAAGGAACCAGGAAGCCTCCATGAAAAATATGGAAAGGCAAATTGGACAACTCTCCAAGCAAATCACCATTGAAAGGCCATCAAGCTCACTACCAAGTGACACCATTCCTAATCCAAAAGAGGAGTGCAAGGCAATACAACTAAGGAGTGGAAAGATGCTGGTGAAAAATGAAGAAGCAACTAAGAAGCCAAAAGAAAGTGACAAGAAAAAAGCTAAAGAAGAGGCAACCAATGACAAGGAGGAGACAGCAAGCAAGCAGACCTCAGAGGAGCTCAAAGAAAGGAAAGATCAGCCACAAAAATCAAGGAAAGAGAAGGAAGCAATGAGAAAGCCAACCAAGGAACAAAGGCAGGGAGTGAACTTCACACCACCTTTGCCATATCCTCAAAGGTTCAACAAGGAAACTAAGGACCAACACTTCCCAAAATTTCTTGAAGTCTTCAAGAAGTTGGAGATCAATATTCCCTTAGCTGAAGCACTTGAGCAAATGCCCCTGTATGCAAAGTTCTTGAAAGAAATTATCAACAAGAAGAGGAGTTGGCAAGTTAATGAAACTGTACTGCTTACTAAGGAATGCAGAGCACTAATCCAGAAGTGACTTCCTCCTAAACTCGAAGACCCTGGAAGTTTCTTTCTACCCTGCGCCATTGGTAGTATGACCATCAACAAGGCGATGTGTGACTTAGGAGCTAGTATCAATCTAATGCCTTCCTCTCTAGTGAAAAAGCTATGCATAAAAGAGGTGAAACCAGTACAAATGTCTCTAGAATTGGTGGACAAGTCAGTGATATGTCCCAGAGATGTGATTGAAAACCTTCTAGTCAAGGTAGATAGATTCATCTTCCTTGCAGATTTTGTGATCTTAGATTCAGATCAGGATGGAGGTGACTCCATTATACTGGGAAGGCCATTCTTGGCCACTGCTAGAGCCATTATAGACGTAGAACAAGGAAAATTAACCCTCAGAATGCATGATGAAAGTGTCACCCTGAGTGTATTGCCAGAAACGCAGTTCAGTAAGGAAAAGAAGGATGGTACAGAAACTGACAAAAAAAATCTGCAATGGAAGGAGGGAATCAACAAGACAAACAACAGCGGCCTTCCCAAGCAAGAGATAAATGATACAGCAGATCAAAAAGAGGAAGAGATTGTGCAAAATAATGAAGAAGTTCAAAAAGACATTGGAGTGTTGGTAACTAAGAAACGAAATATCAAGAAGAAGCCTGTTGTCAAAAAAGAAAGATCAACAAAAGGAGGGAAGAAAAACAAAAACAGAATCGAAAAGGGTTGGAAGAACAAAAAAATTCCAACAGAAGGGCTTTCCAAAGGTGACAAAGTGCAATTGGTCTATCAACAACTGGGAGCAAGTTAACAGACTGATGACTACTATATTGTGAGCAAAATACTCTCATTAGAGCATGCTGAAATAGAGCATCAAGGAACAAAGAAAAAGCTCACAATTAGAGGGGATAAGTTGAGGCACTACAATCATCAACCACCATAAAAGAGGGGGTCCATGTCAAGCTAGTGACAATAAAAGAGCGCTTGTTGGGAGGCAACCCAACCTGAGGTAGTTTTCTTTTCATAGCTATTTCAATAAAAAGGTTAATTAGCTTTATCTATATTGCAAAAAGCTAAGTTTGGTGTTGCACACCAAAACAATATAAGGGAGAATGAAGGATTCTAAGTTTGGTGTTCCACCAAAATTCCATCATAAAACATATTCTCACCTCCTGCATAATGCTAGCTTTGAGCATTTAGATAAACTAGTTAACTATTTTCCTGTTTCCAAGTCATTAGTTTATTGCTTTTGAAAAAGAAAAAGATTTCACAAATAATTTGTTGCATGAGAAACATTGGCAAGGAACTAAGTTTGGTGTTCACACACCAAAGTAAGTTCAAAAGCCACACATAAGCTTTGAAGATCAATCGGATACCTAAAGGGGTTGAAAAGCAAGCAACATTTGAGGAGTATGCAGGAAAATAGCCAAACATTTACATCCTGACTTACAAGGAGCAAACAAAAGGAAGAATGAAAAGCTGCAGCCCAACAGGTTGTATTTATACTTGATCCTTGTTATTGTGTAATGAATTAATTCAGAGACTCCTTTATGTCTAGCTGGAATGATCATTTAGTTGCAAATGGAAGTACACGCTAGAGAGAACTATCTGCATAATTTCTGCCTAAAAATTATCTGCATAATAATTGTCATCCTTTACTAACTTGAGTACTTTGTTTTGTTTTTCCTTGCTGTTTGAACTAAAGACAGATGTTTGATTTAGAAAAGTAATTGTTCAATGTTGCAAAAGTTAGAATGAAAGTTAGTGGTGGTATATGTTTGATTTAATTGCTAGCTCATAGAATAAATGCTGTAAAATGACTTGTTACTTGAAGCCTAAGCTAGTTTGCTGCTATGATCCTTCAATTAATGAAAGTCCCTTGAAAATAAATCAAAACAAAAAGAAAAAGAAGAAGAAAAGCCAAAAGTTGGCAAAGAAATAAGGCTAGACACCAATAGCTTGGACCCTAGGACATATGCCTGTGGTGTTTGTGTACTAGGATATGCTTGGACAAGTAAGTTCTAAGGAGTATTTTAAAACTTGGCAACTTAAATCAACTAGTTTGGGATTGTCAACTGAAAGTCCACAATAAAGAGCAACCTAGCTACAAAACATTTAGTTATCCAAAGAGATGCTGGGCATCAATGATCCTAGGAAGAAAGAGTGAGCCATGTGTCTATGGTAAAGAAATGTTGAGTAAAATTAAGCCAAAGGCCACTGCAACATTTGCCACCAAGTCTTCAATAAGTAATAAGCTCTTTATGCAAAAGAAAGAAGAAAAGCTAACAATGGAAATGAGCAAAAAGTAAGGCATTGTAGCAGCAACCTTAGTGGACCCTTAAGGAAACATTGTTTGTTTTGACAGCAAGTAATAAACGAGCTACTTTTGAATCTACATCAAACCCCATAAGCCAAATTCAACTATCTGCTTAATAAGGACATATATACTTATCTATTTCATTCTATCTTCTCTTATGTTTGATGCTTGCTTGGGGACAAGCAAGTTTTAAGTTTGGTGTTGTGATGACAAGTCATCTTAGCCTAGTTTCACTAGTGTTTTTCTTTGTTTTCATTAGGTTTTATGCACTTTCTTGAATTATAAGTAAGTAGTTTGGAATGGAAATGCATGACTTCTTTGAATCAAACAACCACCACTTAATTGATGCTAAATCATGAGGTTTGGGCTAAAATTAATTGGTTTTTAATGATTTATAAACCTTGTGAATTTGGTGATACTTTGATTGGTTGTTTTGATTAATTGTAGGTGAAGAAAAGAAGAAAACAAGAAAGCGTGGCTTAAGAAGTGTGGCTCAAGGAAAAGAAAAGTGTGGCAAAGAACATGAGGAAGTGTGGCACATAAAAGGAGGGAAGCCATAATGCTCTCCCCAAGAGTTCAGTGCTCTCCAAAGGAGCACAACAATGAACCAAGGAAGCAATGTCTCAATGCTCTGCTCACCTTGTGAGATGAGCACAATTTGAAGCCAAGAAACAAGGAAAGGAAAAACAATGCTCAGCTCACCAAGGGAGCATTATCGGGCATTCATCCAAATAAATTCAAGGAAATTGTTTGCCAAGTGCCTCCTCCAAGATTTGAACCCATGACCAAAGGAGGGGTGGGGGAGCGCTAATCAAAAGGAAAATAAGCGAAGAATTGGCCAAATGCCACCACCAGGATTCGAACTCAGCACCTAGAGGAAGTAAGGATCAAAGGCGCTACATGGAACCCAAGGAAATGGCACAGCGCATGCTTCCCTCAGGTTTCGAACCAAGGACCTCCCTTGGAAGCTCCAATGCTTAGCTCACTTGGAGAGCTGAGCGCTACTCATGGTGCACCACACACAAGCGTGACACGGGCCAGGGAAATGGAGCGCGCATCATGACAAGGCAAGGAGCACAATGCGCGCACAAGACATGCACCAAGGCACCAATGCTCAGCTCACCTTGTGAGCTGAGCATTTCCCTGATGCCTTCCCCAGCATAGCATGCTACGCAAGGATCCCCACACAAAGCCTCAATGCTCAGCTCCCCACTTGAGCTGAGCATCCTCCTGGAAGCAAATTCTCCATGGGCTGAAAATTGAATTAAAAATCCAATTAAATTCAAATCTTCACCAAATTAAAAGCCCATCCAAATTCCAAAATCCAAGAATAGAAAGTGTATAAATAGGAGCTAGTTTGATGTAATGAGGACCTCTAGAATCACTTTTGAATTTTCCTTTA
Source organism: Arachis stenosperma (assembly GCF_014773155.1). Classification (NCBI taxonomy): domain Eukaryota; kingdom Viridiplantae; phylum Streptophyta; class Magnoliopsida; order Fabales; family Fabaceae; genus Arachis; species Arachis stenosperma. The sequence goes on along the minus strand of NC_080381.1, from coordinate 66,312,922 downwards.
ATTTCCATTTTTGAGCTTTTACTTTGGAATTGAGTTCTTAGAGAATTAGAGAGGAGAATTGATCTCTTTTCTTCCTTGTTCTTGCTTGAGCACTCTTTAATTTTCTTGCTTTGGATCTTGGGTGGAGAATTGAAGAATTTCTGTTTCAATCTCATCTTGAGATCTCTTGTTTACTTTCTCTGCATAATTAAATTTCCATTTCTGTTTACTGCTTCATTCTTCTACTCTTTCTGCAATTTACTTTTCTTTATTTCTGTTGCAATTGTTCTTGTTGGATCAAGGAAGGATTTGAGATCTAGACTTGTTTTCTAGTCCCTTCCACTCCTGAGATCTTCAACCTCTTTTAATTTGTTGCAATTTAGCATCAGTCATTTTCTGTTTTCATTCTCTAAGCATTTTTATCTTTCTGTTTGAGATCTATTACACTTCAATTCATCTTCAGTTCTTCTGCTAGTTGTAATTTACTTCTGTCTTGTTTAAATTCTGCAATCCCAATTCCCAATTCCTTTTATGATTTAAGCTATTTACAATTCTTGCACTTTAAGCTTCAGCCATCTACATTTCTTGCAATTTAAGTTTCTGTAATTTCATTTACTTGTTCTTTAAGATTCAGCTTCTTTGCTTCATTTGCTTTTTTACTTTACTGCAATTGCCCCTCTCCTTTTACATTTCAAGCAATTTAGCTTCTGTCAGTTACAAACCACTCAACCAACATTTGATTTGCTTGACTAAATCAACCACTAAACTAAAATTGCTCAATCCTTCAATCCCTGTGGGATTGACCTCACTCATGTGAGTTATTATTACTTGATGCGACCCGGTACACTTGCCGGTGAGTTTTGTGTTGGATCGTTTTCCACACATCATAGAGTTTGATATTGAAGTAAGAGATAGGAAGGGATGTGAAAATTAAGTGGCAGATCATCTATCAAGAGTACCACAAGAAGCCTATCAAGATAGAACACAACAAGTCAATGAGAATTTCCCTGATGAGCACCTGTTCCAAATTCAACAAGCACCTTGGTTTGCTGACATAGCAAATTACAAAGTAGGAAGAAAGATTCCCAAGGAATTCACCAAGCAAAAAATTAAGAAACTGCTCAATGAAGCAAAGAAATTTCTATGGGACAAACCATTCTTATTTAGACGGTGTTCAGATGGAGTGATAAGGAAATGTGTCCCTGAAGGTGAAATGAGCAACATTTTGTGGCACTATCACGGTTCAGCTTATGGAGGGCATTTTGGGCCCGAAAGAACAGCAGCCAAGGTACTTCAAAGTAGATTTTGTTGGCCAACCATCTTTAAGGATGCCAGAGAGTTTACTCATCAATGCAGTGAATGCCAAAAGGCTGGAGGTTTGACAAGGAGGAATAAGATGCCTCAAAACTATATCCTGGAAGTGGAGTTGTTTGACCTCTGGGGCATTGATTTCATGGGCCCATTTCCCCCCTCTTACTCTTTCAAGTACATCTTGGTAGCAGTATAATACGTTTCAAAATGGGTGGAAGCCATAGCCACAACCACGTGTAATGCACCATTTGTTCTACAGTTCTTAAAGAAACACATATTCACTAGGTATGGAGTACCTAAAGGATTGGTGAGTGATGGCGGTGGTCACTTCTGCAACAGACAGATGGAGAAGCTTCTTCATAAGTATGGAGTGATACATAAAGAGGCTACACGTTACCATCCACATACCAATGGTCATGCAGAACTTACCAATAGGGAGTTGAAGAGAATTTTGGAGAAGACAGTGGGAGCTACTAGAAAGGATTGGGCTAAAAAACTGGAAGATGCACTTTGGGCATATAGGACAGCATTCAAGACACCTATTGGGAAATCCCCCTTCCAGCTATTGTATGGCAAATCTTGTCACCTCCCTGTAGAGCTCGAACATAGAGCTTTTTGGGCCACTAAACATCTCAACCTTGATTCCCAAGCTGCAGGAGAAAAAAGGCTGTTACAACTAAATGAGTTAGACGAATTTAGGCTAGAAGCTTATGAAAGTGCTAAGATATATAAGGAAAGAGCTAAGAGGTGGCATGATAAGAAGATCATAAAGAAGGAATTCAAGCCAGGACAGCAAGTGCTCGTGTACAATTCAAGACTTAAGATATTTCCTGGCAAACTTAAGTCTAAATGGACTGGCCCATATTTGGTGACAAAGATATTTCCTTATGGAAGCCTCGAGCTACTAGATGAAGCTATATAGCGCCACTTCACAGTGAATGGACACAGAGCAAAGCATTACTTAGGAGGACAATGGGACAAGGAGAAAGAAATCCAGAATCTGAACTAAGCAAGCACTAAGAATGTCAAGCTAGTGACAATAAAAGAGCGCTTGTTGGGAGGCAACCCAACCTGAGGTAGTTTTTGTTTCATAGCTATTTTAATAAAAAGGTCAATTAGCTTTATCCGTATTGCAAGGTGCTAAGTTTGGTGTTACACACCACAATAATATAAGGGAGAATAAAGAATTCTAAGTTTGGCGTTCCACCAAAATCCCATCATAAAATACATTCTCACCCCTGCACAAAGCTAGCTCCATGCAATCGGATAAACTAGTTAACTATTCTGCTGTCTTCTAGTCATTCATTTTATTGCTTTTGAAAAAGAAGAAGATTTTTGCATATAGCTAATTTGTTGCATAAGAAGCATTGGCAAGGAACTATGTTTGGTGTTTGCACACCAAAGTAAGCTCAAGGGCCCACAGATAAAGTCTTGCAGATTAACTGAATACCTAAAGGAGTTGAAAAGCAAGCAATATTTAAGGAGTATGCAGGAAAATAGCCAACAACTTAGGGAACATCTGCATTATGACTTACAAGGAGCAAAAAGAAGGAAGAATGAAAAGCTGCAACCCAACAGGTTGTATTTATACTTGATCCTTGTTGATATGTAATGATTTAATTCAGAAAGACCTTTATGTCTGGCTGAAATGATTATTTACTTGCAAGTGGAGGTATATGTTGAAGAAAGCTATCTGCATAAATTTTGCTTGAAAGCCATCTGCATAATAATTGTCATCATTCATTAGCTTGAATTTTGTTTTATTTCCTTTGCTGTTTGAATAAAAGAGAGATGTTTGACTTAGAAGAGTAATTGTTCAATGTTACAAAAGTTAGAATGAAAGTTAGCGGTGGTATGTGTTTGATTCAATTGTTAGCTCATAGAATAATTGCTGCATAATGACATGTTACTTGAAGCTTAAGCTAGTTTGCTGCTATGATCCTTCAATTAATGAAAGTCCCTTGAAAATAAATCAAAACCAATAGAAAAAGAAGAAGAAAAGACAAATGGCAAAGAAACAAACAATAAGGCTAGACACCAAAAGCTTGGACCCTAGGACATAAGCCTGTGGTGTTTATGTACTAGGATATGCTTGGACAAGTAAGTTCTAAGGAGTATTTTAAAACTTGGCAACTTAGATCAACTGATTTGGGATTGCCAACTGAAAGTCCACAATAAAGAGCAACCTAGCTACAAAACATTTAGTTATCCAAAGAGATGCTGGGCATCAATGATCCTAGGAAGCAAAATTGAGCCATGTGTCTGTGGTGAATAAATGATGAGTGAAATTAAGCCAAAGGCCACTGCAACATTTGCCACTAAGTCTTCAATAAGTAATAAGCTCTTTATGCAAAAGAAAGAAGAAAAGCTAACAAGGGAAATGAGCCAAAAAGTAAGGCATTGTAGCAGCAACCTTGGTGAATCCTTAAGGAAACATTATTTGTTTTGACAGCAAGTAATAAATGAGCTACTTTTTGAATCTGCATAAAACCCCATAAGCCAAATTCAACTATCTGCTTAATAAGGACATATATACTTATCTATTTCATTCTATCTTCTTTTATGTTTGATGCTTGCTTGGGGACAAGCAAGTTTTAAGTTTGGTGTTGTGATGACAAGTCATCTTAGCCTAGTTTCACTAGCCTTTTTCTTTGTTTTCACTAGGTTTTATGCACTTTCTTGCATTCTAAGTAAGTAATTTGGAATGAAAATGCATGACTTCTTTAAATCAAACAACCACCATTTAATTGATGCTAAATCATGAGGTTTGGGCTAAAATTAATTGATTTTTAATGATTTATAAACCTTGTGAATTTGGTGATACTTTGATTGGTTATTTTGATTAATTGTAGGTGAAGAAAAGAAGAAAACAAGAAAGAGTGGCTTAAGAAGTGTGGCTCAAGGAAAAGAAAAGTGTGGTAAAGAACATGAGGAAGCGTGGCACATGAAAGGAGGGAAGCCACAATGCTCTCCCCAAGAGCTCAGTGCTCTCCAAAGGAGCACAACAATAAACCAAGGAAGCAATGTCTCAATGCTCTGCTCACCTAGTGAGCTGAGCACAATTTAAAGCCAAGAAACATGGAAAGGAAAAACAATGCTCAGCTCACCAAGGGAGCATTATCGGGCATTCATCACAAGAAATTCAAGGAAATTGTTTGCCAAATGCTTGCTCCAAGAGTCGAACCAAGAACCAAGGGGGAGTGGGGGAGCGCTACTCACAAGGAAAATAAGCCAAAAATTGGCCAAATGCATCATCCAATGTTCGAACTCAACACCTTGAGGAAGCAAGGAGCAAGGAGCCACAAGAAAACCAAGAAAATACCACCAACGCATGCTTCCCTCAAGCTTCGAACCAAGGACCTCCCTTGGAAGCTCCAATGCTTAGCTCACTTGGAGAGCTGAGCGCTACTCCTTGGTGCATCACACAAGAGCTTGACACAAGCCAAAGGAAATGAGCGCGCAACAATTTGGCACGGCCAGGGAACAAGAGGCGCACAAGGCATGCATGCAAGGCCCCAATGCTCAGCTCACCTTGTGAGCAGAGCATTCCCCTTATGCCTTCCCCAGCATAGCACGCTACGCAAGGATCCCCACACAAAGCCTCAATGCTCAGCTCCCCACCTGAGCAGAGCATCCTCCTGGGAGCAACTTTCACATGGGCTGAAAATTCAATCAAAAATCTAACTTAATTCATTTCTTCACCAAATTAAAAGCCCATCCAAATTCTAAAATTCAAGGATGGAAAGTGTATAAATAGGAGCTAGTTTGATTTAGTTAGGGGGCCTTCTTTTACAGACCTCTAGAATCACTTTTGAATTTTCGTTTAACTTCCACTTTTGAGCTTTTACTTTGGAATTGAGTTCTTAGAGAATTGGGGAGGAGAATTGATCTCTCTTCTTCCTTGTTCTTGCTTGAGCACTCTTCACTTTTTATTTTGGATCTTGGGTGAAGAATTGAAGAACTTCTGTTTCAATCTCACCTTGAGATCCCTTGCTTTAATTTTCTGCATAATTGAATTTCAATTTCCATTTACTGCTTCATCTTCTACTCTTTCTACAATTTACTTTCCTTTATTTCTTTTGCAATTGTTCTTGGTGGATCAAGGAAGGATTTGAGATCTAGACTTGCTATCTAGTCTCCTCCACTCTTGAGATCTTCAACCTCTTTTAAATTGCTGCAAATTAAGCATTGCTCACTTTCTGTTTTTAATTCTTCAAAGCATTTCACTCGTCTGTTTGAGATCCACTTCAATTCAATTCATTTTTTGCTTTTCTGCTTGTTGCAATTTACTTCTTCTTGTTTAATTTCTGCAATCCCAGTTCCCAATCCCTTTTATAATTCAAGCAATTTACATTTCTTGCACTTTAAGTTTCAGCTATTTATATTTTTTGCAATCTAAGTTTCTGTACTTTATATTACTTGCACTTTAAGATTCAGCTTCTTTACTTTCTTTGCTCTTTAATTTACTGCAATTCTTCCCTTCTCCTTTACATTTCAAGCAATTTAGCTTCCGTTAATCACAAACACTCAACCAATACTTGATTCGCTTGACTAAATCAACCATTAAACTAAAATTGCTCAATCCTTCAATCCTTGTGGGATCGACCTCACTCATGTGAGTTATTATTACTTGATGCGACCCGGTACACTTGCCGGTGAGTTTCGATTTGGATCAATTTCCACACCAATACATATTAAGACAAGGGAGTCCAACCAGTCGGACATCCCCTCAGGAACTTTAGAAGACGTCTCTATAATATTTTTACGAGAAGACATGGCCAACTAGTCCTACAATCAAAGAAAAGATGGATTACTAAAACTACTCGAAGTACTAATCAGACACCTTGGGCAAGTCAACGAAGAGTAGCTCGGGCATAAATGGATACAACTCAGCATAAAAGCATGCAAACAATGAAAAGTCAGGTATAACAAACAAAAGGAAACCCCAGAACTTATGCCAAAAGATCCAGGAGCATCCTTTGGAGGCAGCAAAGGAATAAGGACTCAGGAAAATTTTCAAGTCTACATCCTAGCATCTCTCAAGCGGAAAAAACCCTCCTTCAAACGATAACACTTCAAAATAAAGATAATCATAAAAACGTCAACAAAAGAGATCATCACCCAACAGTCTATCAGCAAGTGGAATTATCAACATCAAACATGCCAAGTAGAAAATAATCAAAAATGCAATCTTTCTCAGATTCAAGCAAGTTCGTTTCAAACCAGAAGACACAATCAGGAGCAGTAATAAAACCTCAAAGCCCTAAAAGCAGCAAATCAAAAAATGACGAAAGGTCATACAAATTGAGGAAGCATTAAAATGGCGCACATTACAGAAACGATCAGCCACAAGCAAGCAAAAGAAAGATTCAAACTTTCTAAAGTAAAAGATCGAGACTTTCTCAAAATCGGATATAAAACAAGAAAAGATGAGAAGAAAAAGAATGCTCACCTGTAGTAGGAAGGAGATGACAAATACTGAAAGACGGAGCGATGAAGGTCGTCCCTCGAAGCAAAACACCAACGAAAAATCAAGACAAAGCGTCATAGAGAAGAATAGGGAAAAAGAGGGGAAGTTACAGAAAAAAGAAAAAAACCGTCTCTCAAAGAATCAAATTTGAAATAAAAGCCAATAGAAACGGAGCATCAAAAACCAATTAATGAGGGCATCAAAACCCTCGCGTATTCCCAAGGCTAGGACGCTAATACAAAAGCGCACGCTTTTAGAGGAAACAAAAGAAGAAATGTTCCACATTCAAAAAAGAACTCTACAAAAACAAAATCGACAAAGTGCTCGAGTTCGACTTCACCCGAGAAGGTTGAAGTTCTAAAACCAAGATTCAACCTCCAAATAAAGACCGAGCTCGAGCAGGGGCACTGTTCATACCCTGGGTCAAGCTGTCTGACCCGGGATGTTCTACAAACAAAGCAACCGACCTCTTCAGGTCAGGACAAATCCGACCTCTTCTCAAAGAGCTCAGCCAAATCACCAGAAAAGCCCGAAAAAGGGCCCAAATAGAGAACTGCGCCCCAAAACCTAAGGCAGCCCATGCTTACAGGTAGAAGAGTGGTTCCCTTGAAGATAAGATGACCTCACTCAAAAGATAAAAGATAAGATAGGATAACTAACTTATCTTATCCAAGAAGGTCACTCCACACCATTATAAATACACTGGAGCACCTAGGTATAACTCATACTCTGATTCTACTCAATACCTGCTTAATACCATTACTAACTTAAGCATCAGAGTCCCTTGCAGGTACCTCCACCGTCTCGGGACGAAGGATCAACACCACCATCCAGTCCAACAAGTCAGACACAACAGTTCTGACCAGCACAGAAGATCTCGTCCGAGATCGACTTACAGTTTCAGGTAACCCTCGGAACAGTTGGGTATTTTCTCATTCACTTGGTTCCATTGCTCCCTTTGGCTGCTTTGAAATTGGTTGACATCTTCCCTCAATTGATGCAGATCTCCCTTCATTTGGTGCACGTCTCCTTGCAGCTGCTCCCAATTCATTCCTTTAGGAAATTGTTGGTATTATTGGTATGGTGGTGGTTAAAGTGCCATAAATTGTGGTTGCTCCTCTGCCTCCTCTTCCTCTCGTTGTTGTGGTTGTGGCACATGAGCATGAGCTCTATGCTCTCTAGCCCTTTGAAGTAGATTGACGGCCAACACCTTGGCCATCTTCTTGACAGTTATAGGCTTATCTTGCTTCACCAATACCTCATCAATCACCTTCTCAACTCCAGCGTCATCACATAGCTCTTGTATGATGCTGGGGAATGCCAATCTTGTGCTCTCGTTAGTGCTTTTCAGTATCTTGTTGATGTTATTGGCAATCAACTCCCCAACATTCATGTCCTCTCCCTTCATTATACTGTATATAAGTACAGCCCTCTCCTTGGTCACCTTAGATGTGTTTGATGTAGGGATCAAAGATCTTCTCACAAAGTCCAACCACCTCTTAGCTTGGGGGCTCAAGTCCATTCCACTCAGTTGGTTGGGTTTTCCATCTTTGTCATTGATCCACTGCACATTTACTACACAGATTTCATTCAGGATTTCATCAAATCCTGGGTCTGGTTGCTTTATCCTCTCCTCATAACTCCGAGTGGAGTTGATCTTTTTCACCATCAGCACCTTTTTTATGTTAGATGGACTATAGTAAATGGACTTCCCCCTCACATAGCTAATATACCCATAAGTTTGCCCTGGCTGTGGCACGACATTGGCATAAAACTCCCTTACCACTCCTTCCACCACTTTCTTTGGTGGGTTGCAGATGAGTGCCCAGCCCCTGTTATTGATCTCAATGTTGATCATCTCAAGGTGCTCATTCCTTCCTAGATGGAAGCCAACCTCTGAGATGGTCTCCCTCTCACTCACCCAACCATAGAATTGGTTTTGGTTGAATGCTGAGAGAAATTTATACTCGTTGAAGTTTGAGCTTGATGAACCTGAGGTTGGTTCTTTGGTCTTTCTTTTCTTTGAGTTTGAGGATCTTGGTGGTGCCATTGGGTGGAGAGAGAGAGGGTGTTTGAGGGTTATGAGATATTAATGGAGTGTTGCAAAAAAACACAAGCAAAACAAAGTTTTGCCCCAACACCGAACTTAGCACTTGATTGTCCCAATCAAGTAGAAAGATAAAGAGAAAGAAGAACGAGAAAAGAAAAAAAAAGGTCTTTGTGAGTTTGTTTTTTGTATGGAATGGGTTCTGAAGTGGGAGGGAATGGGAAGGTTAGGGGATTTATAGGAGTGAAGGGTGTGGTTCGAATGGTGGGAAAAGAAGGGAATTGGGAAAAGAAGGGAATTCAATGTTTTCCACTTGGGGAGTGGCGCCTAGCGTGGGAAGAGGCGCCAACCCTTATCCCACTGTGCCCTCTGAATATGTTGAGTTCCAAAGTGTAAATACACTTTGACCTCCTTGTTATCTATCAAGTGGGTCCCATTCAATCTCCTAAAAATAAGAAACCGAAAACCCCATCAGTAATGACAAAATGATCCTCCACATTCCTTTTCAATGCTAGTGAATAGAGTTGCAACTGATGGGTGTCCCTTGTGACACCAAACATAATTCATTTGCATCTCAATAAATTGGGTTCATTTATTGGGTTTTTTAATGTGTTCATGGGGAAGAAGTAATTCCAATCCTTTCACATTCTTTGCTTCTAATCTCCCCTGAACACATTAAAATTCTCATTCAAGCCTCCACCAATATATTAAATTCTTCTAAATTGAGTGGTATTGGGCTTGCTGATTGATTCTCGTATGGTGGTGGCCACACTAAACTTAATCTCTGGGCTTACACCTTAAAAATTTAATTTATCCAAATGGTTGTAAACCTAGATCAAGTTGGTGAGTGGCCACACCAAACTTAGCCTTTTAGCTAGTTCTTAGCCCAATCACTCGTCATCATTAGTAAATGCTTTCATCCAGCTGCACTTCCAAAAATAGAAGACAAATTAACTCACAAAGCTATCTTAACTATCAAAACTGAAATTAACTTCCTAAGCTAATATTCACAATCTACTTCTAATAAAGCAATAAATTAAAAGGATATAAAGTGTTGGGTTGCCTCCCAACCAACGCTTCTTTATCATCACTAGCTTGACGTTCTTCCTTTTTTAGTTGAAGTGGTAGCTCACTCTCCTTTCATCCAATGAGTCCCCCAGGTAATGCTTGAGTCTATGGCCATTTACAGTGAAGGTTCTCTGTGTTTTGTCCTCCATGAGCTCCACTTGACCATAGGGGTACACTTTGATGATGGTGAAGGGTCCAGACCATCTAGACTTAAGCTTCCCAGGAAAGAACCTAAGTCTAGAATTGTACAATAACACCTTTTGTCCTTCAGTGAACTCCATCCTTGCTATCTTTTGATCATGCCATCTTTTTGTGTTCTCTTTATAGATCTTTGCATTCTCATATGCTATGTTCCTAAATTCTTCCAACTCGTTGAGTTGCCTCAGCCTCTTTTCTCCAGCAGCTTGCTCATCAAAGTTCAGTAGTTTTAGAGCCCAAAAGGCTATATGCTCTAATTCAACTGGCAAGTGGCAAGCCTTGCCAAATACTAGTTGGTATGGTGACATCCTAATGGGGGTCTTGAAGGCTATCCCCTAGGCCCATAAAGCATCGTCTAGCTTCTTAGACCAGTCCTTCCTTGAGCTTCCAACAGTTTTTTCATGAATCCTTTTTAGCTCCCTGTTGGAAATCTCTGCTTGCCCGTTGGTCTGCGGATGATAAGGGGTTGCCACTTTGTGTTTGACTCCATATCTGAGAAGGAGTGCTTCCAGTTGTTTATTGCAGAAATGTGTCCCTCCATCACTAATGAGTGCTCTGGGAACTCCAAACCTGCTGAAAATGTTCTTTCTTAAGAAGCTCATTACAACCTTGTTGTCATTTGTGGCAGTGGCAATAGCCTCCACCCACTTTGACACATAATCTACAGCCACAAGTATATAACTATTTGAGTAGGAGGATGGAAAAGGCCCCATAATGTCAATCCCCCATACATCGAATAGTTCTAGCTCCATTATAAATCTCTATGGCATCTCATTATTCTTGGGTAGATTGCCAGCCCTTTGGCATTCATCACACCTTGACACCAAGTCCCTTGCATCCTTGAAAATGCTTGGCCAGTAGAATCCACATTGGAGCACCTTGGCTACTGTTCTTTCTCTACTAAAGTGGCCTCCATATGCAGATCCATGACATTGCCAAAGCACCTCTTGTCCTTTTCCATGGGATATACACCTCCTCAAGATCCCATCAGCACACTTTTTGAACAAATATGGCTCATCCCAGATACAGTATTTGGCATCTTTGATGAGCTTTCTCCTTATGTGTTTTTTGATGTTGGTTGGTAGTTCCCCAATGGCCTTGAAATTGGCTATGTTAGCTGGTGGACGAAATTATGATCCTTAAAGTTGTACTCCTTGTACTTGTATGGAATTTGAAATTGGCACGTGTGATCACAACTCCGTTCAACTTAACCAGCAAGTGTACTGGGTCATCCAAGTAATACCTTACGTGAGTAAGGGTCGATCCCACAGAGATTGTTGGTATGAAGCAAGCTATGGTCACCTTGTAAATCTCAGTTAGGCAGATTAAATGGTTTTGGGTTTCGAAAATTAATAATAAAAGGAAAATAAAAAGGGATAGAAATACTTATGTAAATTAATAGTGGGAATTTCAGATAGGTGTATGGAGATGCTGTGCTCCTCTTGAATCTCTACTTTCCTATTACATTCGTTCAATCCTTCTTACTCCTTTCCATGGCAAGCTGTATGTAGGGCATCACTGTTGTCAATGGCTACATCCTATCCTCTCAGTGAAAATGGTCCTATGCTCTGTCACAGCACGGCTAATCATCTGTCGGTTCTCAATCAGGTTGGAATAGAATCCCTTGATTCTTTTGCGTTTGTCATCACGCCCAGCCTTCAGAAGTTTGAAGCTCGTCACAGTCATTCAATCCCAGAATCCTACTCGGAATACCATAGACAAGGTTTAGACTTTCCGGATTCTCATGAATGCCGCCATCTATCTAACTTATACCACGAAGATTCTGTTGGAGAATCTAAGAGATATGCGCCCGGTCTAAAGTAGAACAGAAGTGGTTGTCAGTCACGCGCGTTCATAGGTGAGAATGATGATGAGTGTCACAGATCATCACATTCATCAAGTTGAAGTGCAACGTATATCTTGGAATAAGAATAAAAGAGAATTGAATAAAAAGTAATAGTAATTGTACTGAAACTTGAGGTACAGCAGAGCTCCACACCCTTAATCTATGGTGTGCAGAAACTCCACCGTTGAAAATACATAAGTGAAAGGTTCAGGCATGGCCGAATGGCCAGCCCCCAAAATGTGATCACAGGATTCAAATTACAATCCAGGATGAGATTATGATAGTAAAAAGTTCTATTTATAATAAACTAGCTCCTAGGGTTTACATGAGTAAGTAATTGATGCATAAATCCACTTCCGGGGCCCACTTGGTGTATGTTTGGGCTGAGCTTGATCTATCCACGAGCTGAGGCTTTTATTGGAGTTGAACTCCAAGTTATGACGTGTTTTGGGCGTTCAACTCCGGATCATGACGTGTTTCTGGCGTTTAACTCCAGACAGCAGCATGTACTTGGCGTTCAACGCCAAGTTACGTCATCAAACTCCGAATAAAGTATGGACTATTATATATTTCTGGAAAGATCTGGATGTCTACTTTCCAACGCCCTTAAGAGCGCGCCATTTGGAGTTCTGTAGCTCCAGAAAATCCATTTCGAGTGCAGGGAGGTCAGATTCCAACAGCATCAGCAGTCCTTTTGTCAGCCTTTTTCAGAGTTTTGCTCAAGTCCCTCAATTTCAGCCAGAAATTACCTGAAATCATAGAAAAATACACAAACTCATAGTAAAGTCCAGAAATGTGAATTTAACATAAAAACTAATGAAAACATCCCTAAAAGTAGCTTGAACTTACTAAAAACTACCTAAAAACAATGCCAAAAAGCGTATAAATTATCCGCTCATCATAACACCAAACTTAAATTGTTGCTTGTCCCCAAGCAACTGAAAATCAATTAGGATAAAAAGAAGAGAATATACTATAAATCCCAGAATATCAATGAATATTAATTATAATTAGATGAGCGGGACTTGTAGCTTTTTGCTTCTGAACAGTTTTGGCATCTCACTTTTTCCTTTGAAGTTTAGAATGATTGGCTTCTCTAGGAACTTAGACTTTCGGATAGTGTTATTGACTTTCTTAGTTAAGCATGTTGATTCTTGAACACAGCTACTTATGAGTCTTGGCCGTGGCCCTAAGCACTTTGTTTTCCAGTATTACCACCGGATACATAAATGCCATAGACACATAACTGGGTGAACCTTTTCAGATTGTGACTCAGCTTTGCTAAAGTCCCCAGTTAGTGGTGTCCAGAGCTCTTAAGCACACTCTTTTTGCTTTGGATCACGACTTTAACCACTCAGTCTCAAGCTTTTCACTTGGACCTTCATGACACAAGCACATGGTTAGGGACAGCTTGGTTTAGCCGCTTAGGCCTGGATTTTATTTCCTTGGGCCCTCCTATCCATTGATGCTCAAAGCCTTGGATCCTTTTTACCCTTGCCTTTTGGTTTTAAGGGCTATTGGCTTTTTCTACTTGCTTTTTCTTTTTCTTTCTAATTTTTTTTTCGCCACTTTTTTTTTTCGCAAGCTTCTTCTTTTTCACTGCTTTTTCTTGCTTCAAGAATCAATTCTATGATTTTTCAGATCATCAATAACATTTCTCTTTGTTCATCATTCTTTCAAGAGCCAACAATTTTAACATTCAAAAACAACAAGATCAAAAATATGCACTGTTCAAGCATTCATTCAGAAAACAAAAAGTATTGTCACCACATCAATATAATTAAACTAAATTCAAGGATAAATTCAAAATTCATGTACTTCTTGTTCTTTTGAATTAAAACATTTTTCTTTTAAGAGAGGTGATGAGCGGGTAATTTGTACACTTTTTGGCATTGTTTTTAGTATGTTTTTGGTAGTTTTAGTTGAGTTTTTAGTATATTTTTATTAGTTTTTAGTTAAAATTCACTTTTCTGGACTTTACTATGAGTTTGTGTGTTTTTCTGTGATTTCAGGTATTTTCTGGCTGAAATTGAGGGACCTGAGCAAAAATCTGATTCAGAGACCAAAAAGGACTGCAGATGCTATTGGATTCTGACATCCCTGTACTCGAAGTGTATTTTCTGGAGCTACAGAAGCCCAATTGGCGCGCTCTCAACGGCGTTGGAAAGTAGACATCCTGGGCTTTCCAGCAATATATGATAGTCCATACTTTGCTTAAGATTTGATGGCCCAAACCGGCGTTCAAAGTCACCTCAAGAAATCCCGGCGTTAAACGCCGGAACTGGCAACTAATTGGGAGTTAAACGCCCAAACTGGCACTAAAGCTGGCGTTTAACTCCAAGAAGAGTCTCTACACGAAAAATGCTTCATTGCTCAGCCCAAGCACACACCAAGTGGGCCCGGAAGTGGATTTTTATGTCATTTATTCATTTCTGTACACCTTAGGCTACTAGTTTTCTATAAGTAGGACCTTTTACTATTGTATTAAGAATCTTCTGATCTTTGGAACCTTTTTCTTTAGATCTTTTGATCACTTTGGGAGGCTGGCCATTCGGCCATGCCTAGACCTTGTTCTTATGTATTTTCAACGGTGGAGTTTCTACACACCATAGATTAAGGTGTGGAGCTCTGCTGTACCTCGAGTATTAATGCAATTACTATTGTTCTTCTATTCAATTCCCCTTGTTCTTTGTCCAAGATATCACTTGTTCTTCAACTTGATGAAGGTGATGATTGACGCCCATCACCATTCTCACCCATGAACAAGGTGACTGACAACCATTCTTGTTCTACAAGCATCTGAGGCTTAGTGAATATCTCTTGGATTCCTGATAACACGATGCATGGTTGATCGCCTGACAACCGAGTGCTCGCCTGACAAACGAGCCAGCCATTCCGTGAGATCAGAGTCTTCGTGGTATAGGCGAGAACTGATGGCAGCATTCAAGAGAATCCGGAAGGTCTAACCTTGTCTGTGGTATTCTGAGTAGGATTCAATGACTGAATGACTGTGACGTGCTTCAAACTCCTAGCAGGCTAGGGCGTTAGTGACAGACGCAAAAGTATCAATGGATATTATTCCGGCCTGAACGAGAACCGACAGATGATTAGCCTATGCTGTGACAGAGCATCAGGGACGTATTTTCACTGAGAGGATGGGAGGTAGCTGCTGACAACAGTGAAACCCTACACGAGCTTGCCATGGAAAGGAGTAAGAAGGATTGGATGAAGGCAGTAGGAAAGCAGAGAGACGGAAGGGAAGGCATCTTCATGCGCTTATCTGAAGTTCCTACCAATGAATTACATAAGTATCACTATCCTTATCTTTTATGTTATTTTCGTTCATCATCATATACATTTGAGTTTGCCTGACTAAGATTTACAAGATGACCATAGCTTGCTTCAATACTAACAATCTCCGTGGGATCGACCCTTACTCACGTAAGGTATTACTTGGACGACCCAGTGCACTTGCTGGTTAGTTGTGCGAAGTTGTGTAATGCCATGGAATTGAACCACCAAGTTTTTGGAGTTCATGACCAGGGATTATGAGAGTTGTGAAAAGTATTGTTCACAATTTCGCGCACCAAGTTTTTGGCGCCGTTGCCGGGGATTGTTCAAGTTTTGAGCAAGCTTTTGGTAACAATGCCTGGGATTGTTCTAGTTTGGACAACTGACGGTTCATCTTGTTGCTTAGGTTAGGTATTTATTTTTTTCGAAATTCTTGAAGATGAATTCTAGAGTTTCATGATGATTTGTTGAAATCTGGCTGGCTGAGAAGCCATGTCTAATCTGATTGGACCGAGGTTTCAACTTATCACCACAAGAGCTTGTTGATTTTCATCAATTTTGCTTTTGGAGCAGTGATCTGCTAAGGCTTGGCTGACCTTTGGTCATGTCTAGTGTTTTGGACCGAAGCTTTCTTTGAAAGCTTGGCTGGCTGTGAAGCCATGTCTAATTCCTGGATCGGAGTCTTAGACTAGCATTGCACTGATTCCTGGAATTCTCATTAAGAATTTTGATATCTTTTCCCACTTAATTTTCGAAAAACACAAAAAAATTATAAAATCATAAAATCCAAAAATATTTCTTGTTTGAGTCTAGAGTCTCATCTTAAGTTTGGTGTCAAATGCATGTTTTTGTTATATTTTTCGAATCCATGCATATATTTCATTGTTTTGGTCTTTGAATTCTTTTGGCTTGAGTGTTTATGTGTCTCATGTAGCGTCAGTAGTATACAAACTGCTAAGTTTGGTGTCTTGCATGCATTGTTATTTCATTCTTGTTGCATTTTGATTATTAAAAATCCAAAAATATTTTTTTATTTGTGTCTTTTCAAGTCAATAATACAGAGAATTGAAGATTCAGAACATGCTGCAGAGGAATTATACAGAAAGAGCTGAGCATTCAAAAATGCCCAGTGAAGAAGGCAGACTGGCGTTTAAACGCCAGCCAGGGTACCTGGTTGGGCGTTTAACGCCCAAAAAGGTAGCATTTTGGGCGTTAAACGCCAGAATGTATACCATTCTGGGCGTTTAACGCCAGGATGGTGCTAGGGGGAAGATTTTGTTTTCAAATCAATTTTTTTCAAGTTTTCAAAGTTTTTCAAAATCAAATCTTTTTCAAATCAAATCTTTTCAATCAAATGTTTTCAAAATTAATTTCTTTCCTTTTTAAAAGATACTTACTAACAATTTATGATTTGATTGAACATTTTTTGCCTTTTCTGTTGAGGAAGGTTTTATGTTTGAATCATATCTTTTCTTGTTAGGCAAGTCATTTATTTTCAAATCATATCTTTTAAAATTGTTTTCAAATCATATCTTCTCAATCACACCTTTTTAAGACCATAACTTTTCAATCATATTTTTTTTTAATCACATCTTTTTCAAAATAGTTTTCAATCAAATCTTTTTAAACTTCTAATTTCAAAATCTTTTTCAAAAATCACTTGATTTCTTTTTCACTTTGAATTTTCGAAAATTATCAATCAAATTTTCAAAATGTTTTCAAAATCTTTTAATTGAATTTTCGAAAATTCTCTTCCCTCCTTCTCACATCCTTCTATTTATGGAGTACCACTCCTTCTTAATGCACAATTCGAACCTTATCTAATTAAAAGTTCGAATTCTTCTTCTCCTTCTTCTTTCTATTTCTCTTTTCCTCTGACACCTCAAGGAATCTCTATACTGTGACATAGAGGATTCCACATTTTCTTGTTCTCTTCTCTTTCATATGAGCAGGAGCAAAGACAAAGGCATTCTTGTTGAAGCTGACCCTGAACCTGAGAGAACCTTGAAGCGAAAGCTAAGAGAAGCCAAGGCACAACTCTCTTTAGAGGACCTGACCGAATTCTTCAAAGAAGAAGAACACATGGCAGCCGAAAACAACAACAATGCCAACAATGCAAGGAAGGTGCTGGGTGACTTCACTGCACCTACCTGATTTCTATGGGAGAAGCATCTCTATCCCTGCCATTGGAGCAAACAACTTTGAGCTTAAGCCTCAATTAGTTTCTCTAATGCAACAGAATTGCAAGTTCCATGGACTTCCAATGGAAGATCCTCATCAGTTCTTAGCTGAATTCTTGCAAATCTGTGACACAGTCAAGACTAATGGGGTTAACCCTGAGGTCTATAGACTGATGCTATTCCCTTTTACTGTAAGAGACAGAGCTAGAATATGGTTGGATTCTCAACCTAAAGAAAGCCTGGACTCTTGGGAAAAGCTAGTCAATGCCTTCTTGGCAAAGTTCTTTCCACCTCAAAGATGGAGTAAGCTTAGAGTGGAAGTCCAAACCTTCAGACAGAAGGATGGAAAATCCCTCTATGAAGCTTGGGAAAGATACAAACAATTAATTAGAAGATGTCCCTCAGACATGCTTTCTGAATGGAGCATCATAGGTATTTTCTATGATGGTCTCTCTGAACTATCCAAGATGTCTTTGGATAGCTCTGCTGGAGGATCTCTTCATCTGAAGAAGACGCCTGCAGAAGCTCAAGAGCTGATTGAAATGGTTGCAAATAACCAATTCATGTACACTTCTGAAAGGAATCCTGTGAACAATGGGACTAGTCAGAAGAAAGGAGTTCTTGAGATTGACACTCTGAATGCCATACTGGCTCAGAACAAGATATTGACTCAACAAGTCAATTTGATTTCTCAAAGTCTGTCTGGAATGCAAAATACACATGGCAGTACTAAGGAAGCTTCATCTGAAGAAGAAGCTTATGATCCTGAGAACCCTTCAATGGAGGAGGTGAATTACCTAGGAGAACCCTATGGAAACACCTACAACTCTTCATGGAGAAATCACCCAAATCTCTCATGGAAGAATCAAGAGAGACCTCAACAAGGTTTCAACAACAACAATGGTGGAAGAAACAGGTTTAGCAATGGCAAACCTTTTCCATCATCTTCTCAGCAACAGACAGAGAGTTCTAAGCAGAATACCTCTGACTTAGCAACAATGGTCTCTGATCTAATCAAAACCACTCAAAGTTTCATGACTGAAACAAGGTCTTCCATTAGGAATTTGGAAGGACAAGTGGGACAGCTGAGCAAGAAAATTACTGAACTCCCTCCTAGCACTCTCCCAAGTAATACAGAAGAAAATCCAAAAGGAGAGTGCAAAGCCATCAATATGGCCGAATTTGGAGAGGAAAGAGAGGAGGAGGACGCCACTGAGGAAGACCTCAGTGGGCGTGCACCAATCTCCTCTGAGTTCCTCAATGAGGAACAATGGGAATCTGAGGCCCAAAATGAGACCATAGAGATTCCATTGGACTTACTTCTGCCATTCATGAGCTCTAATGAGTATTCTTCCTCTGAAGAGGATGAGTATGTCACTGAAGAGCAAGTTGCTAAATACCTTGGAGCAATCATGAAGCTAAATGACAAGTTATTTGGAAATGAGACTTGGGAAGATGAACCTCCCTTGCTCACCAAAGAACTGGATGACTTGTCTAGGCAGAAACTGCCTCAAAAGAGGCAAGATCCTGGGAAGTTTTCTATACCTTGTACCATAGGCACCATGACCTTCAAGAAGGCCTTGTGTGACTTAGGGTCAAGTGTAAACCTCATGCCCCTCTCTGTAATGGAGAGATTAGGGATCTTTGAGGTGCAAGCTGCAAGAATCTCATTAGAGATGGCAGACAATTCAAGAAAACAAGCTCATGGACTTGTAGAGAATGTTTTGGTAAAGATTGAAGACCATTACATCCCTACTGATTTCATAGTCCTAGAGACTGGAAAATGCATGGATGAATCTATCATCCTTGGCAGACCCTTCCTAGCCACAGCAAAGGCTGTGATTGATGTTGATGGAGGTGAGTTGATCACTCAAGTGGATGAAGAATCCTTGGTGTTTAAAGCCCAAGGACATCCCTCTATCATCATGGAGAGGAAGCATGAAGAGCTTCTCTCAAAACAGAGCCAAGCAGAGCCCCCACAGTCAAACTCTAAGTTTGGTGTTGGGAGGCCACAACCAAACTCTAAGTTTGGTGTTGAACCCCCACATTCAAACTCTAAGTTTGGTGTTGGGAGGTTCCAACACGATTCTGAGTATTTCTGAGGCTCCATGAGAGTCCTCTATCAAGCTAATGACATTAAAGAAGCGCTTGTTGGGAGGCAACCCAATGTTTTATAGTTAACTATTTTCTTTTGTTATTTTATCTTTTTTGTAGGTTGATGATCATAAGAAGTCACAAAAACAATTAAAAAAGCAAAAACAGAATGAAAAACAGGAAGAAAAACAGCACACCCTGGAGGAAGAAGCTGCTGGCGTTTAAACGCCAGTAAGCCTAGCAGTTGGGCGTTTAACGCCCAGTCTGGCACCATTCTGGGCGTTTAACGCCAGAAAGGGGCACCAGACTGGCGTTAAACGCCAGAAAAGGGCTAGAACCTGGCGTTAAACGCCAGGAATGGGCACCAGTCCGGCGTTTAACGCCAGAAATGGCTCAAAACGTGGATTTTGATGCCATTTGGTGCAGGGATGACTTTTTCTTGACACCACAGGATCTGTGGACCCCACAGGACCCCCACCCACCCCACCATCACTCTCTCTCTTCTTCCCCCATTCACCAATCACCTCAACACCTCTTCCCCAAAAACCCTTCACCTATCAAATCCCATCTTTTTCTTCACCACTCACATCCATCCTTCATAAATCCCCACCAACCTCACCCTTCAAATTCAAACCACTTTCCCTCCCAAACCCACCCATAATGGCCGAACCATTACCCCCCTCTCTCCTATATATACCCTTCTTCAACCCTTCATTTTCACACAACCTAAACACCACTTCTCCCCCTCTTTGGCCGAACACACCACCTTCTCCCTCTTCTTCATTTCTTCTTCTTCTACTCTCTTCTTTCTTCTTTTGCTCGAGGACGAGCAAACATTTTAAGTTTGGTGTGGTAAAAGCATTGCTTTTTCACTTTTGCATAACCATTATGGCATCCAAGGCCGGAGAAACCTCTAGAAAGAGGAAAGGGAAGGCAAAAGCTTCCACCTCCGAGTCATGGGAGATGGATAGATTCCTCTCAAGGGTGCATCAAGTCCACTTCTATGAAGTTGTGGCCTTGAAGAAGGTGATCCCCGAGGTCCCCTTTTCACTCAAAAAGGGTGAATATCCGGAGATCCGCCATGAGATCCGAAGAAGAGGTTGGGAAGTACTTACCAACCCCATTCAACAAGTCGGAATCTTGATGGTTCAAGAGTTCTATGCCAATGCATGGATCACCAAGAACCATGACCAAAGTGTGAACCCGAATCCAAAGAATTATCTCACTATGGTTCGGGGGAAATACTTGGATTTTAGTCCGGAAAGTGTGAGGGTGGCGTTCAACTTGCCTATGATGCAAGGAGATGAGCATCCTTACACAAGAAGGGTCAACTTTGATCAAAGGTTGGACCAAGTCCTCACAGTTATATGTGAAGAGGGCGCACAATGGAAGCAAGATTCAAGAGGAAAGCCGGTTCAATTGAGAAGGCATGACCTCAAGCCCGTGGCTAGAGGATGGTTAGAGTTCATACAACGCTCAATCATTCCCACTAGCAACCGGTCCGAAGTTACCATAGACCGGGCTATCATGATCCATAGCATCATGATTGGAGAAGAAATAGAGGTTCATGAGGTTATAGCCCAAGAACTCTATAAGGTGGCGGACAAGTCTTCTACCTTGGCAAGGCTAGCCTTCCCTCATCTCATTTGTCACCTCTGTTATTCAGTTGGAGTTGACATAGAAGGAGATACCCCCATTGATGAGGACAAGCCCATCACCAAGAAAAGGATGGAGCACACAAGAGACCCCTCTCATCATGAGATCCCTGAGATTCCTCAAGGGATGCACTTTCCTCCACAAAACTATTGGGAGCAACTAAACACCTCCCTAGGAGAGTTGAGTTCCAACATGGGACAACTAAGGGTGGAGCATCAAGAACACTCCATTCTCCTCCATGAAATTAGAGAAGACCAAAGAATCATGAGGGAGGAGCAACAAAGACAAGGAAGAGACATTGAGGAGCTCAAGCACTCCATAGGACCTTCAAGAGGAAGGAAGAGCCGCCATCACTAAGGTGGACCCGTTCCTTGATTTCCTTGTCCTTTATTCTTCTGTTTTTTGAATTTTTGTGCTTTATGTTTGTCCATGTTTGTGTCTTGTGATCATTTGTGTCTTAGTGTCTATGCCTTAAAGTTATGAATGTCCTATGAATCCATCACCTTTCTTAAATAAATCGTGCTTAATTGAAAAAGAAAAAGAATTGCATGAATTTTGAATTTTATAACAGTTTAATTAATTTGATGTGGTGGCAATACTTTTGTTCTCTGAATGTATGCTTGAACAGTGCATATGTCTTTTGAATTTGTGGTTCATGAATGTTGGCTCTTGAAAGAATGATGAAAAAGGAGACATGTTACTGAGGATCTGAAAAATCATTAAAAATGATTCTTGAAGCAAGAAAAAGCAGTAAAAAAAAAACGAAAAAAAAAAGAAAGAAGCAAACGAAAAAAAAAGGAAATCGAAAAAAAAAAAAGAAAGAAAAAGAAAGAATAAAGTTGTGATCCAAGGCAAAAAGAGTGTGCTTAAGAACCCTGGACACCTCTAATTGGGGACTTTAGCAAAGCTGAGTCACAATCTGAAAAGGTTCACCCAATTATGTGTCTGTGGCATGTATGTATCCGGTGGTAATACTGGAAGACAGAGTGCTTTGGGCCACGGCCAAGACTCAATAAATAGCTATGTTCAAGAATCATCATACTTTACTAGGAGAATCATTAACACTATCTGGATTCTAAGTTCCTAAAGAAGCCAATCATTCTGAATTTCAAAGGATAGAGTGAGATGCCAAAACTATTCAGAGGCAAAAAGTTAAAAGCCCCGCTCATCTAATTAATACTGATCTTCATAGATGTTTTTGGAATTCATTGCATATTCTCTTCTTTTTATCTTATTTGATCTTCAGTTGCTTGAGGACAAGCAACAATTTAAGTTTGGTGTTGTGATGAGCGGGTAATTTGTACACTTTTTGGCATTGTTTTTAGTATGTTTTTGGTAGTTTTAGTTGAGTTTTTAGTATATTTTTATTAGTTTTTAGTTAAAATTCACTTTTCTGGACTTTACTATGAGTTTGTGTGTTTTTCTGTGATTTCAGGTATTTTCTGGCTGAAATTGAGGGACCTGAGCAAAAATCTGATTCAGAGACCAAAAAGGACTGCAGATGCTGTTGGATTCTGACCTCCCTGCACTCGAAGTGGATTTTCTGGAGCTACAGAAGCCCAATTGGCGCGCTCTCAACGGCGTTGGAAAGTAGACATCCTGGGCTTTCCAGCAATATATGATAGTCCATACTTTGCCCAAGATTTGATGGCCCAAACCGGCGTTCAAAGTCACCTCAAGAAATCCCGGGGTTAAACGCCGGAACTGGCACCTAATTAGGAGTTAAACGCCCAAACTGGCACTAAAGCTGGCGTTTAACTCCAAGAAGAGTCTCTACACGAAAAATTCTTCATTGCTCAGCCCAAGCACACACCAAGTGGGCCCGGAAGTGGATTTTTATGTCATTTACTCATTTCTGTACACCTTAGGCTACTAGTTTTCTATAAGTAGGACCTTTTACTATTGTATTAAGAATCTTCTGATCTTTGGAACCTTTTTCTTTAGATCTTTTGATCACTTTGGGAGGCTGGCCATTTGGCCATGCCTAGACCTTGTTCTTATGTATTTTCAACGGTGGAGTTTCTACACACCATAGATTAAGGTGTGGAGCTCTGCTGTACCTCGAGTATTAATGCAATTACTATTGTTCTTCTATTCAATTCCCCTTGTTCTTTGTCCAAGATATCACTTGTTCTTCAACTTGATGAAGGTGATGATTGACGCCCATCACCATTCTCACCCATGAACAAGGTGACTGACAACCATTCTTGTTCTACAAGCATCTGAGGCTTAGTGAATATCTCTTGGATTCCTGATAACACGATGCATGGTTGATCGCCTGACAACCGAGTGCTCGCCTGACAAACGAGCCAGCCATTCCGTGAGATCAGAGTCTTCGTGGTATAGGCGAGAACTGATGGCAGCATTCAAGAGAATCCGGAAGGTCTAACCTTGTCTGTGGTATTCTGAGTAGGATTCAATGACTGAATGACTGTGACGTGCTTCAAACTCCTAGCAGGCTAGGGCGTTAGTGACAGACGCAAAAGTATCAATGGATATTATTCCGGCCTGAACGAGAACCGACAGATGATTAGCCTATGCTGTGACAGAGCATCAGGGACGTATTTTCACTGAGAGGATGGGAGGTAGCTGCTGACAACAGTGAAACCCTACACGAGCTTGCCATGGAAAGGAGTAAGAAGGATTGGATGAAGGCAGTAGGAAAGCAGAGAGACGGAAGGGAAGGCATCTTCATGCGCTTATCTGAAGTTCCTACCAATGAATTACATAAGTATCACTATCCTTATCTTTTATGTTATTTTCGTTCATCATCATATACATTTGAGTTTGCCTGACTAAGATTTACAAGATGACCATAGCTTGCTTCAATACTAACAATCTCCGTGGGATCGACCCTTACTCACGTAAGGTATTACTTGGACGACCCAGTGCACTTGCTGGTTAGTTGTGCGAAGTTGTGTAATGCCATGGAATTGAACCACCAAGTTTTTGGAGTTCATGACCAGGGATTATGAGAGTTGTGAAAAGTATTGTTCACAATTTCGCGCACCAAGAGGTGAAGGATTAATGGCATTTTTTCATAGCTTTAAGACATGGTTACTACATACTAATGATCATGAAGTAAAGACACAAAACATAGATAAACACAACATTAAAAACCGAAAACAGAAAGAAATAAAGAACAAGGAATGAATCCACCTTTAGTGGCGTCTTCTTCTTGAAGGACCAATGATGTTCTTAAGCTCTTCTATGTCCCTTCCTTGCCTTTGTTGCTCCTCCCTCATTGCTCTTTGATCTTCTCTTATTTCTTGGAGAATGATGGAGTGCTCATGATGTTCCACCCTTAGTTGCTTCCAATATTTGTGTGGAGGACAATTTATCCCCTGAGGTATCTCAGGGATCTCTTGATTTGCAGCCACATGTTCTACCACTGAGCTATAAACCCTTTACATGAGTCTTTCCATCTCCTATGACTCAGAGGTGGATGCTTTTGTCTTTCCATTAGTCAACACTTTGTTCTGAGCCAATATGGCATTCAGAGCATCAATTTCAAGAACTTCTTTCTTCTGAGGTATCCCATTATTCACTGAGTTCCTCTCTGAAGTGTACATGAATTGGTTGTTTGCAACCATGTCAATGAGTTCTTGAGCCTCTTCAGGCGTTTTCTTCAGGTGAATAGATCCACCTGCAGAATGGTCCAATGACATTTTCGAAAATTTAGAGAGACCATAATAGAATATATCTAATATGGTCCATTCTGAAAACATGTCAGATGGACATCTTTTGGTCAGCTGCTTGTATCTTTCCCAAGCTTCATAGAGGGATTCACCATCTTTTTGTTTGAAGGTTTGAACATCCACTCTCAGCTTGCTCAACTTTTGAGGAGGAAAGAATTTATCCAAGAAGGCTGTGACCAGCTTATCCCAAGAGTCCAAGTTATCCTTAGGTTGTGAATCCAACCATATTCTAGCTCTGTCTCTTACAGCAAAAGGGAAAAGCATGAGTCTGTAGACTTCAGGATCAACTCCATTCGTCTTTACAGTCTCACAGATCTGCAAGAACTCAGTTAAAAACTGATAGGGATCTTCAGATGGAAGTCCATAAAACTTGCAGTTTTGTTGCATTAATGCAACTAGCTGAGGTTTCAGCTCAAAATTATTGGCTCCAATGGCAGGAATGGAGATGCTTCTTCCATCAAACTTGGACGTTGGCTTTGTGAAGTCATCAAGCATTCTCCTTGCATTATTATTATTTTCGGCTGCCATCTCCTTCTCTTGTTCGAAAATTTCTGAAAGGTTGTTTCTGGATTGTTGTAACTTAGCTTCTCTTAATTTTCTCTTCAGAGTCCTTTCAGGTTCTGGATCAATTTCAACAAGAGTG
Organism: Arachis stenosperma; assembly: GCF_014773155.1. Lineage (NCBI taxonomy): Eukaryota > Viridiplantae > Streptophyta > Magnoliopsida > Fabales > Fabaceae > Arachis > Arachis stenosperma. Next base: position 66,287,441 of record NC_080381.1, on the reverse strand, counting down.
CCTTTTTCCTTGTTCCTGCTCATATGAAAGAGAAGAAAACAAGAAAAGAAGAGGAATCCTCTATGTCACAGTATAGAGATTCCTTTATGTTAGTAGAAGAAGAAAGGGGAGAAAAATGAAGAAGGATGGATTCGAATTTTTGGATGAAGAGATGTGAAGAGAAGTGTTAGTAATTAAATAAATAAATAGAAGAAGAGGAGAGATAGAGAATTTCGAAAATAATTTTGAAAAAGAAGTTAATAATTTCGAAAATAATTTTGAAAAAGAAGTTAATAATTTCGAAAATAAAAGATAAGATAGAATTAAAATTAAAAAAATTAATTAATTAAAAAGAATTTTTGAAAAAAGAATGAGATATTTTCGAAAATTAGAGAGGGGAAAGTAGTTAGGTGGTTTTGAAAAAGATAAGAAACAAACAAAAAGTCAAATAGTTAGTTGAAAAAGATATTAAAATCAAATTTGAAAAGATAAGAAGATAGGAAGTTAGATAATATATTTTGAAATCAAATTTTGAAAAAGATAAAATTTTGAGAAGGATAAGATAAAAAGATAAGATAAAAGATAAGATTTTAAGAAAAAGATATTTTGAAAAAGATTTAATTTTAAAATTAAAATTAATTACTTGACTAACAAGAAACTTAAAGATAAAATTCTAGAATTTAAAGATTGAACCTTTCTTAACAAGAAAGTAACAAACTTCAAATTTTTGAATCAATCACATTAATTTTTAGTGTAATTTCGAAAATTTGATATAAAGATAAGAAAAATATTTTGAAAAATATTTTGAAAAATGTTTTTGAAATTTTTGAAAAAAAAAAAGAAAAATTGAAAAAGATATGATTTTTGAAAAAGATTTTGAAAAGATAAGATTTTTAAATTTGAAAATTTGACTTGACTTGTAAGAAACAACTAATTTTAAAAAATTTTTGATTAAGTCAACTCAAATTTTCGAAAATTTGGAGAAAAATAAGGAAAATATATTTTTTTTATTTTTGAATTTTTAATTATGATAGAGAAAAACACAAAAATGACCCAAAACATGAAAATTTTGGATCAAAACACAAGATGCATGCAAGAACACTATGAATGTCAAGATGAACACCAAGAACACTTTGAAGATCATGATGAACATCAAGAACATAATTTTGAAAAATTTTTAATGCAAAGAAAGCATGCAAGACACCAAACTTAGAAATCTTTAATGCATGGACTCTAACAAACGAAAAATGCATATGAAAAACAACAAAAGATACAAAACAAGAAAACATCAAGATCAAACAAGAAGACTTACCAAGAACAACTTGAAGATCATGAAGAACACTATGAATGCATGAAATTTTCGAAAAAATAATGCATACGTTTTAAAAACATGCAATTGACACCAAACTTAAAAATTGACTCAAGACTCAAACAAGAACACAAAATATTTTTGGTTTTTTATGATTTTATGATTTTTTTTGTATTTTCTTTTATTTTTTCGAAAATATTCTTTAGAAAAACGAAAATAAAGAGAAAAAAAAATTTTTTTTTGAAAACTTTTTGAAAAGAAAATTACCTAATCTGAGCAACAAGATGAACTGTCAGTTGTCCATACTCGAACAATCCCCGGCAACGGCGCCAAAAACTTGGTGGACGAAATTGTGATCCTTAAAGTTGTACTCCTTGTACTTGTATGGAATTTTAAATTGGCACGTGTGATCACAACTCCGTTCAACTTAACCAGCAAGTGTACTGGGTCATCCAAGTAATACCTTACGTGAGTAAGGGTCGATCCCACAGAGATTGTTGGTATGAAGCAAGCTATGGTCACCTTGTAAATCTCAGTTAGGCAGATTAAATGGTTTTGGGTTTCGAAAATTAATAATAAAAGGAAAATAAAAAGGGATAGAAATACTTATGTAAATTAATAGTGGGAATTTCAGATAGGTGTATGGAGATGCTGTGCTCCTCTTGAATCTCTACTTTCCTATTACATTCGTCCAATCCTTCTTACTCCTTTCCATGGTAAGCTGTTTGTAGGGCATCACCGTTGTCAATGGCTACATCCCATCCTCTCAGTGAAAATGGTCCTATGCTCTGTCACAGCACGGCTAATCATCTGTCGGTTCTCAATCAGGTTGGAATAGAATCCCTTGATTCTTTTGCGTTTGTCATCACGCCCAGCCTTCAGGAGTTTGAAGCTCGTCACAGTCAATCAATCCCAGAATCCTACTCGGAATACCATAGACAAGGTTTAGACTTTCCGGATTCTCATGAATGCCGCCATCTATCTAACTTATACCACGAAGATTCTGTTGGGGAATCTAAGAGATATGCGCCCGGTCTAAAGTAGAACGGAAGTGGTTGTCAGTCACGCGCGTTCATAAGTGAGAATGATGATGAATGTCACAGATCATCATATTCATCAAGCTGAAGTGCAACGTATATCTTGGAATAAGAATAAAAGAGAATTGAATAAAAAGTAATAGTAATTGTATTGAAACTTGAGGTACAGCAGAGCTCCACACCCTTAATCTATGGTGTGCAGAAACTCCACCGTTGAAAATACATAAGTGAAAGGTTCAGGCATGGCCGAATGGCCAGCCCCCAAAACGTGATCACAGGATTCAAATTACAATCCAGGATGAGATTATGATAGTAAAAAGTTCTATTTATAATAAACTAGCTCCTAGGGTTTACATGAGTAAGTAATTGATGCATAAATCCACTTCCGGGGCCCACTTGGTGTATGTTTGGGCTGAGCTTGATCTATCCACGAGCTGAGGCTTTTATTGGAGTTGAACTCCAAGTTATGACGTGTTTTGGGCGTTCAACTCCGGATCATGACGTGTTTCTGGCGTTTAACTCCAGACGGCAGCATGTACTTGGCGTTCAACGCCATGTTACGTCGTCAAATTCCTAATAAAGTATGGACTATTATATATTGCTGGAAAGATCTGGATGTCTACTTTCCAACGCCGTTGAGAGCGCGCCATTTGAAGTTCTGTCGCTCCAGAAAATCCATTTCGAGTGCAGGGAGGTCAGATTCCAACAGCATCAGCAGTTCTTTTGTCAGCCTTTTTCAGAGTTTTGCTCAAGTCCCTCAATTTCAGCCAGAAATTACCTGAAATCACAGAAAAATACACAAACTCATAGTAAAGTCCAGAAATGTGAATTTAACATAAAAACTAATGAAAACATCCCTAAAAGTAGCTTGAACTTACTAAAAACTACCTAAAAATAATGCCAAAAAGCGTATAAATTATCCGCTCATCATTAGCAAACCAAGGGGTCCCTTCTATCATCATCAATTGCTCATCCGGGAAGCTTTCATTCACTACAAGATGGTGTGCTCCTTCTTCTTCTTGTAGGATCCTTGAAAGGTTGTCAGCAACTTTGTTCTCTGCTCCACTCCTATCCTTAATTTCGATGTCAAACTCTTGAAGTAGCAGGATCCATCTTATTAGCCTTGGCTTGGACTCTTGTTTGGTAAGCAAGTATTTGAGTGCTGCATGATCAGTGAATACAATTACTTTAGAACCAATGAGATATGATCTAAATTTATCAAAAGCAAAGACAATGGCAAGTAATTCCTTCTCTGTAATGGTGTAGTTCCTTTGATTCTCATTAAGGACCTTGCTGGCATAATAAATGACATGCACCAATTTATCCTTCCTCTGTCATAAAACAGCACCCACAGCAAAATCTGATGCATCACACATCAACTCAAAGGATAGATCCCAACATGGTGGTGCTATGATAGGTGCAGAGGAAAATTTATTCTTAAGATCCTCAAAGGCTAACATGCATTCATTATCAAAAACGAAAGGCATATTAGAGACAAGTAGGTTGCTCAATGGCTTGCCAACCTTAGAGAAGTCTCTAATAAACCTCCTATAGAAACCAGCATGTCCCAAAAAGCTTCTAATTTCTTTGACATTACACGGTGGAGGTAACTTTTCAATCACCTCTACTTTTGCCCTGTCCACTTCTATGCCCTTCTTTGAGATTTTATGACCAACGACCACTCCTTCCGTAACCATGAAATGGAATTTTTCCCAATTTAAAACAAGGTTGGTCTCTTGGCATCTCTTTAACACCAGGGCTAAGTGATGCAAGCAATCAGAATATGTGTTACCAAATATAGAGAAGTCATCCATAAACACCTCAATAAACCTCTCAATCATGTCTGAAAATATGGAGAGCATGCACCTTTGGAATGTTGTAGGTGCATCACACAGTCCAAAGGGCATCCTCCTGTAAGCAAAAACACCATATGGACAAGTAAATGAAGTTTTCTCCTGGTCCTTTGGGTCTACAACTATTTGGTTGTAACCCGAATAACCGTCAAGAAAGCAGTAGTATTCATGTCCAGCCAGCCTATCAAGCATTTGGTCCATGAATGGAAGGAGGAAGTGGTCCTTCCTGGTGGCTTCATTGAGCTTCCTGTAGTCGATGCACATGCGCCAACCAGTCACTGTTCTTGTTGGTATCAGCTCATTCTTCTCATTTGGTACAACGGTGATTCCTCCTTTCTTTGGAACTACTTGTACCGAGCTCACCCAAGGGCTGTCTGAGATGGGGTAGATCACCCCAGCTTGCCACAACTTCAACACTTCCTTTTGGACTACCTCATTCATGGTTGGATTCAACCATTTTTGTTGTTGCCTTGAGGGCTTAGCACCCTCCTCAAGTAGGATCTTGTACATACACATTGAAGTGCTGATCCCTTTTAAATCTGTGAGTGTCCAGCCTATAGCATCCTTGTGTTGTTTCAGCACTTACATGAGCTCCTCTTCTTGCTCCTTACTCAAGCTTGAGTTGATGATCACTGGGTAGGTGCTGTTGTCACCTAGATAGGCATATTTCAAGCTTGGAGGTAGGGTTTTTAGCTCTAGTTTTGGTGCCTCTTCTCCATTGTTGTCTTTGTGGTTTGTCATGATTGAACTTTCCATGGTTCCTTGTGGTGGTTCTTCACGTGGTGCTTGTTGCTCCAATTCCATACTTTCTTCATATTGCTCTTCTTCCAAAACTCCTTAGACTATTTCTTCTATGATGTCCACCATCATGCATTCTCCTATTGCTTCCTTGGGATAACTCATTACTTTGAAGACATTGAAGATCATATTTTCCTCATGTAATCTTAAGACTAGTTCTCCTTTTTGCACATCAATGATGGCTCCAGCAGTAGCTAGGAATGGCCTTCCTAGGATAATTGAAGTGTTTGCCTCTTCTTCCATATCCAGCACAACAAAGTCAGCTGGAAAGATGAATTCTCCCACCTTCACCAAGAAATCTTCCACCACTCCATGTGGAAACTTGAATGTCTTGTCAGCTAGTTGGAGTGCCATTCTTATTGGTTTGGCTTCCTCAATTCTCATCCTTCTCATCATGTTCAAGGACATGAGATTGATGCTAGCCCCTAAGTCACATAAAGCCTTTTTAATAGTGATATCTGCTATGATGTAGTGGATTTGGAAACTCCCTGGTTCCTTCATTTTTTGGGGGAGTTTCTTTTGTATGATAGCACTACATTCTCAGTTAGGACTATAGTCTCCTTTTTTCCCCAGTTTCTTTTTCTTGTCATGAGCTCCTTCAGGAACTTTGCGTAGAGGGGCATTTGCTCCAGTGCTTCAACAAATGGTATGTTGATTTGGAGTTTTTTAAAGATTTTCCAAAAATCTGGAAAACTGGCTGTCCTTCCCATCCTTCCTTAGCCTTTGTGGGTATGGTTCCTTTGGCAGATAAGGCTTCAAGATTGGCTTTGGTGAAGATGGGCTAGGGACCTCTTCTTTCTTCCTATTTTCAGGCTTTTCTGCAACTTCTTCTTCGTGGTTCTCCTGGTTTGGGGTGGCTTCTTCTATCACTTTTCCACTTCTAAGTGTGATGGCCTTGCAATCCCCTATTAGGTTGGCCATGGGGTCACTTGGAAATGTGTTTGTAGGCATTGGGATTTGCTTGGATAAGAACGCCACTTGTGCTTCCAGCTTTGAGATTGCTGCACCTTGGTTCTTCAAATTCGACCTGTATTCTTCTTGGTTGGCATCTATCTTCTTTTCAGCTTGTGCTTGCCTTTCCAAGAGGGTGGAAATAGACCCTGTGAGCTGTGATGATAGCTATGCTATTACAGTCTCCACTCTCTCAAAGTTACCCTTTGATTTCACACGGTTGTGAGGTTAGGGTTAGCATGTCTTGATGGTGGTGTGTTTGCTGGTTGGAAGGATATGATGTGTGAGGTAGATTGTGGTAAGGTCTGTTATTATTTGACTGATGGTTGGAGTTGTGATTCTGGTATTGATTGGCTTGGTATGGTTTGTTATGATCTTGGTTGTGATTTTGTTGGTTCCCCCACCCAAAATTTGGGTGGTTCTTCCATCCTAGGTTATATGTCTTGGAGTTAGGGTCATATGGTGGTCGAGAGGGGTTATGCACATAGTTTGCTTGCTCACATTCAACTTCTGGTTCATTTTCTTCTTGGGGTGGTGCTTGAGCTTGGACAACTGCAACTTGATTGTTTTCTATTTTCTTGGTTACGGCTGCCAATTGTTCTGTAATTACTTTGTTTTGTGCCAACAGGGCATCCATAGAATTGAGTTCTAGCACCCCCTTCTTTTGGCCTCTTTCTGAAACATAGAAGTAGTCATTCTCAGCTACAGTTTCAATGACATCTATGGCTTCCTCAATGGTCTTCTTCTTGTTGAGTGAACTCCCTGAAGAGTGGTCCACAGCCTTCTTCGATTCATAGGTTAATCCTTCATAGAAAATGTGGAGCTGCACCCACTCATTAAACATATCTGGTGGGCATTTTCTTGTTAGATCTTTGAACCTCTCCCAGGCCTCATAGAGTGTTTCACCATCTAGCTGTCTAAAGGTTTGCACCTCAGCTCTTAGCCTGTTGATCATCGGTAGAGGGTAAAATCTCGCTAGAAATTTGTTCACAACATCCTCCCATGTGGTTAGCCTCTCCTTGGGGAATGATTCTAACCACTTTGTTGCCTTGTGTTTGAGTGAGAAAGGGAGCAAAAGTAGTTTGTAGGTGTCAGGGTGTACACCATTGGACTTTACAGGATGGCATATCCTCAAGAATGTGTTGAGATATTGATTTGGATCTTCTTGAGCACCTCCTCCATATGAGCAATTATTCTGGACTAGTGTGAGGAGTTGAGGTTTCAACTCAAAGTTGTTGGCATGGATTGTTGGCTTGAGGATGCTGTTGCCACATTTTCCCAGATTCGGGTTGATATAGGAGCCTAAGACTCTCCTTTCTTGCCCAACTTGATTTCCAGCTCCTCCTCCAATATCTTCGTGCACTTCGTCTTCCATGGTGGTTGTTAGATCTTCTTCTACTGGTTCTTCTCCAACTATACCCTTGCCTCTAGCCTCCCTCCTCAATCTAAGGAAGGTTCTCTCAGGTTCACTATCAAAAGAGGATGAAGTCTCCCCTCTTCTACCTGTCATACAGTCAACACACAGCAAGAAAAGAGCAAGTGAAGGAATCTCCTTAGTTAAAATTAATGATTAGCTTGAGTGATGCAATTAATCAAACAGTTAGAAGAGTGAAAGTATAAACAATGAATAGCTAAAGAAATCTCAAAAACACAAGAAAGAAAAACAGAGATTAGAAAGGAAATTAAAGGTTGCACTAGGAAATGAATAAGAAAACAATTAAGGAGAAAAAATAAAAATAAAAAAATCCTTAATCTAGCTCTCCAATCAGTTTTGATCATTGTCAAATTCAAACCAATTCCCGGCAACGGTGCTATAAAACTTGATGGATGGAATTCACTACCCTTTCCCAATAATATTGATGAATCGGCAAGCGCACCAAAATTATCGTCAAGTATTAACCCACAGTGGAGTGGGATCGTACCCACAGAGCAATTTTAATCAATTGGTGAATTAGTCAAGCTCAACAGAATGAGTTGTAAGTGCAAAATTATAAATGGCAGAAACATAAATGGCAAAGGAATAAAAGAAAGCAATAAAATGCAAAAATAGAAATAACAGGAATGTAAAGGGGAATGGGATTTTGCAGAATGTAAGTAAAGCTATAAAAGAATGGGAGAGATAAGAATAGGGGAATTCATTGAGATCAGGAGATATTGTCTCTTTGGATTAAATCCAGCTCATATCCTCTTCAATCATGCAACTCATTGACCTCTTGACAATCATGATTGATTGAGCCCCAATCCCTTGGTGACTCAATCTCTCAGACCTTGATCAACAGCCAATTCCTTGGTCTAATTGCTCATAAAGAGAGATATGCTTGATCCCTGATTATACCACACATAATCATAGGTCCAGGTAGAGGGAGGATTGTATGTCACCATATCCAAACACCAAAACCCAGATTCTACTCAAGTGTGAGAAGGAATTTTTAGCATGGTTTCATGTTTCCTTTTCCAAGGTTCCCATGAAACCCATTTTACATTCAATCTCTTTTCCAAGTTAATTTAATGCTAAGCATGAAAATCGAAATTCCTTCTAGCAAATCAAAGAGAAGATGAAAAGAAGAAGAAATTCACTATCATTAATCCATCAAGTACAATAGAGCTCCCTCTCTTAATGAGAGAGAATTTAGCTACTCATAGCTCAGAGAGAAAGTACAACAGATGGAAGAGATGAAGTGTGAAAAGTAAAAAGTGAAATCCCAAAACTAAACTCTGTGACTTGCTAACCCCTTTTTCCAATACGTCCAAGGGTATTTATACTACTCCTAGATCTAGAAAATAAAAGAAAATTACAAAAGTGAAAAGAAAATTACAATTTGGAGGGAAAAGAAACTCAACAAATGTGATCTTCCAGCTGGCGTGTGACTGGCGCTTCTCTGGCGTGTCACGCTCCTTTTGTTTCTGATCTAGCGTGCCACGTCTCTCCATTCAAGTGGCACGCTGTCCTCTGTTTAACCCCTTGCGTGCCACGCCTTCGAGCCAAAGTGGCATGCCCAGGACATTTTAAATGGCCAAGTAACCTGGCGTGCCACGCCTTCGATCCAAAGTGGCACGCCCAAGGTAATCTTCCTTATCTCTATGCTTCTAGAAATTTGTACCAGCGTGACACGCCCAGGGTCTGGCGTGCCACGCCCTTCTTAAAGCTTCACCCCCTTGCCGGTGTGCCACGCCTCGTCATCCAAGTGGCACGTCTGAGTTCATTGGCTCCTCTTCTTCCTCTCTGGAAAATACTACCAGCGTGCCACACCATGAGACTGACGTGTCACGCCCTTCATTTGCTTCATCTTCTTGCTGGCGTGCCACGCCTCATCTCCCAAGTGGCACGCCTGAGTTCACTGGCCCTTTAATTCCTCCTCTGGAAAACACTACCAGCGTGCCACGCCATTCATTTGCCATGGTCCCAAAGGTTGGCGTGGCACGCCTGGATGTTCAAGTGGCACGCCAAAGTGAGATGATTGAGCTGGCGTGCCACGCCTTCGATACCAAGTGGAATGCCAAGCTTTATTTGGCCTCCTTAGGTGCTGGCGTGCCACACCTCATCACTCAAGTGGCACGCCTTAGTGGGACATCCTGAGCTGGCGTGCCACGCCTTCAATACCAAGTGGCACGCCCAGCTTTTGCATTGTCTCCTTGTTCCCTGGCGTGCCACGCCTTGTTACTCAAGTGGCACGCCCATTCAATTGTGGGTCTTATAAGCTTGGCGTGCCATGCCTTGGTCCTCAAGTGGCACGCCCTAGTGAACTCTGGGGCTGGCGTGCCACGCCTTCGACACAAAGTGGCACGCCATAGTGATGGTTCTTTTAGTAGCGAATTGGCGTGCCACGCCCTGCTTCTGGCGTGCCACACCCCTTTGATGGTCTTTATTTTTGCTCTCTGGAATGTTGTACCAGCGTTCCATGCCCAGCTTCTGGCGTGCCACGCCAATACATTTTTGTGACATTTGTTCCAAGTGGCACGCCTGCTTCACACGCCCCACTTGTTTTGTTGTTTTCTTTTCCATTTTTGATGTCTTCTCCACCTGAAATCCAGCACAAACTCATTTCAAAGCAATGTACTATGATATTCATCAATTAAGGCATGAATTGCAATGATCAAATGAGATTATGCCTCTTTTATAGTCCTTTTTATGCAAGAAAAAGGGTAGATGATGTAAGTCATCATCCCTCTTCCTTTGAATCCTCCATTTATCATATGAACATGTCTCTCAGGGGTGTGAGGTGGACGTTCCACTCGTCCGACCTCTTCATCCCTTCTTCTCTTTCTTGGTTCATCGGTTTTATTAGCTAAGAACCGATCTAGTTGCCCTTCTCGTGCCAACTTCTCTATGTCATTCTTTAGGGCGAAGCACTCGTTGGTAGAAAGTTCGTAGATTCGGTGGTATTCGCAATACTCTGTCCGACTTCCTCCTCTTTTGTGTTTTATCGGACGAGGCGGTGGGATCTTCTCAGTGTTGCATATTTCTCGGTAGACATCCACAAGAGACACCCGAAGAGGGGTGTAGTTGTGGTATTTTCTAGGTTTCTCTATGGGTTGGTCTTCTTTCTTTCTGGATTCTTTATCCTTGTCCCGAGGTAGGTAGGAGAATCCAGTTTTTGTGCTATCTCCCATGATGGCTGCTTTTATTGGCAGATTTTGTATGTCCAGACATGCCTTGTTGAATCTTTCCATGTAGTTATGGAGGCTTTCCCGATCTCATTGCTTAATCCCTAATAGGCTAGGGGCGTGCTTAGTTTTGTCTTTTTGGATGGAAAATCTAGCTAGGAAATTCTTGGTGAGGTCATTGAAACATGCTATTAACCTTGGCGGCAAACTGTCGAACCACTTTATTACCGTCTTAGTCAGAGTAGTTGGGAAAGCTTTGCATCGAATGGCGTCCGAGGCATCTGTGAGATATATCCTGCTTCTGAAATTGCTGAGATGATGGCTTGGATTAGATGTACCATCGTACGGGTTCATGTCAGGCGCTTTAAAGTCCTTCGGGACTTTAGCTTTCATGATTTCTTTGGTGAATGGGTCATCGTCCTTGTGGGGGCTATCTTCATGACTGGATCGGCTTCGAGCTTTAGGAGCTTGTCCTCTAGCTCTCAGCGCCGTCTTGTTTCTCTCCGGAGGTCTCTCTTGGCTTCCTGCAGATGCTCGGCCTCTTGTTTGAGTTGTTTGAGGCGATCCTGTTGTGCTCACAGAACATCTAGAAATTTCTACATTCAGAGATTGTTTGTTGATGACCGAAATTCACTACCACATATAATGAATCCTTTCTTTGGAAAGCGCACCAAATTGTCGTCAAGTAATAACCCACAATGGAGTGGGGTCAAATCCACAAAGATTAATGGACTAAGCAAACAATAGTTGATTGATTATTCTAGTTAGACTATTCAATTTTGAGTGATTAGCAACAAGAAAATTAAATGACATGAAAGTAAAGGAAAGCAGTAAAGTGCAAGAAAGTAAATGGCAAGGAAAGTAAAGTGCTGGAAATGTAAAGTGCAGAAAAGTAAATGACTATAAAGTAAATAAAAGAAAAAAAGATAAAATAAATATTGGGATCAAGAGATATTGCATTCTCCAAATTAATTGATCTCATCTCAACTTCAATCATGCAACTCATTGACCTCTTGGCAATCATGAGTGATTGAGTCCCAATCCCATGGTAACTCAATCTCCCCAATCTTGATCAATAGCCAATTCCTTAGTCTAGTTACTCATGAGAAAAGTTGAAGCTTCTTTCCTGATTATAGCACACATCCTCATAGATCCAAGTAGTGGGTGGATTATATGTCACTATATCTAATCACCAAAACCTAAATCTACTCAAGTGTGAGAAAGGATTTCAAGCATGCTTTTATGATTCCTCTTTCAAGGTTCACATAAAACCCAAATGCATTCAATCTCTTTTCCAAGTTAATTGAATGCTAACATGAAGAACGAAAATCCTTCAAGTAAATCAAAGAGAGTTGAAGAGAAGAAGAAGAATAAAAACAATATAATCCATTGAAAAACCATAGAGCTCTCTTTCCCAATAGAAAGAGTTAGTAATTCATAACTAAATTATTTACAAATAAGAAAGTGGAAGAAGAGAGAAGTGTGGGTGAGAAGAGGGAGTCTTAAGACCCCTCTTTAGCAAAACTATTGGTGCCCCAAAAGATCTCCTTTAATTCTATGAAACTAAGGCCTTTATATAGGCTCTCCTAAATTACAAACTTAAATGAAATTGAAAATAAATTACAATGAAATAAAAATGAACTATTCTAGATACTTCTTGTGGCCTTAATTGATTGATGATTATGGCTTGAATGAGATTTAGAGTGGGTTTGGTTGAAGGTTGGGGGCTACAGGAAGAAGTTGAAGTGCCATTCCCACTTGAATTTGCTCTTTGGAGTATGACCCACTTTGCAATGTTGAAAGAATAGAGTTGTTTGAGCCTTAAATTGAATGTCCAATATAAAGTATTATATATTTTTGGAAAGCCCTGGATATTAGCTTTTTAACGATTTTGAAATCAACTCCTTTGGACCTCTGTAGCTCAAGTTATACCCAGTTAACGGTAGAAAGGTCAGACTGTCAAGTACCCCGGCGTGCCACGTCCCCTATGTTGTAAAACTGGTGTGCCACGCCCACTCTTTGGAGTGACATGCCCCATATGTTCCTCTCTGGCCATTAGAATTGGTGTGCCATGCCCGAAGCTTCAAGTGGCATGCCCATTATGAAAATAGAGCTGGCATGCCACGCTTTCGATATCAAGTGGCCTTTTTCACCTCCAGGTTTAACGTCCACCCTAAAGTGTTATATATCGTTGGAAAGATCTTGATGTCAGCTTTTCAACGTCACTAAGATCATCTCATTTGGACCTCTACAACTCATTTTATGTTCGTTTAAATATGAAGAAGTCAGGCTGGTAACTCTGTAGTAACGTGTTTTTCTACTTGTATTTTCGGGGTCAATATCTTCCTCAATTCCAGTGTCCATTATAAGGTGTTAAATATGGTTGGAATGCTCTGGATGTCTACTTTTTAATGGCACTAAAATAAGCTCATTTGGAGTTGTGTAGCTCAAGATATCTTCATTGAATGAGAGGAGGTCAGGGTGGTATATGCCCTGGCATGCCACGCCAATGCTTTGGTGTGCCACGCCCATAGTGGGGCTCAAAATAACTCCTCTGGAACTTAAGACTGGCGTGCCACGCCCATAGCACCAAGTGGCAAGCCCTCTTTGAGACTTGGCTTCACAAACTTGGCGTGCCACGCCCAGAGCTCCAAGTGGCACGCCCATTGATGAGAATTGGTTTCAAAAGCTTGGTGTGCCACCCCCAGAGCTCCAAGTGGCACGCCCATTGTTGAGAGTTGGTTCAAAAGCTTGGCGTGCCACGCCCAGAGATTCAAGTGGCACGCCCAGCTTCACACGCCTAGCTTTATTTGTTATTTCCTTCCCCTTTTGTTGCTCTTTTCACCTAAAATTCAGCACAAACCCATTTCAAAGCAATGTACCATAATATATATCATTTGGTTCATAAAATTGCATTAATTCAACGAGATTATACTCTTTTTATGGTCCTTTTAGATAAGAAAAAGGGTACATGATGCGCAGTCATCACAACACCATACTTAAACTTTGCTTGTCCTCAAGCAAACAAGAAGCATGCAATAAAGTTTGACAAACCAAGGTGATAAGAATAGCAATATTTATGTTCACAATTGGCTAGTTTCTTATGCATGCTACAAAAGAAATTCAAATGATTGATGCTTCTTGACGAACAGGATTTTCACTCGGTAAAGAAATATAAAAATATGGTCGCATTGTAAGTATATCTTCTAAATCAACAGAAAATCCTTTCGTACAAACGCTTGGTTGTCACAAGCAACAAAACCCAATAAATTTATAAACCGAAGTATTCAAATCTCGGGTCGTCTTCTCAAGGAATTGCAGGGAAGTATGATTTATTATTGGTTATGGAAAACATTATTTTTGGGTTTTAAAAAGGTTTGAACAAGAGAAATAAATTGCAGGAATTAATAAATTAATAACTAATAAAACTCTTGGCAAGGTATGAAAACTGGAAGTCCTATCCTAGTTATCGTTATCAATGGTGATGAGAATCATATTTTTGCTCCCACTAAGTCAACCTCTAACTATGAAGGTCAGTTAAGTGGACAAATTAATTTAACACCTAAAGTCCTAGTCAACTCCTTAAGGAAAAACTAGAGTTATATGAATCTCAATTAATCAGCAAGAATAACAATTATAAATCACGATGAGTTTGACAACTCAAGAGTCACCAATTAATCAACCAAAGCTAAAAGGGAAAATCCTAAATTATTTATATAATAAATAGAGGAAAGCAATCATAAGTCTGAAATACCTCAATGTGTATTAATTAAGAAAATCAATCCTAACATGGAAAGTTCATAAACAAGTAAAAGAATAAATAAAAAGAACATTGAACCTGTGATGAAGAAGATAAAAATATTTCTAAGTCCTTTAAGAGGAGTCCTAATCCTAATCCTAAGAGAGAGGAGAGAGCATCTCTCTCTAAAAACTACATCTAAATTATGAAAAGTGTGACTTATGAATGAATGAATGTTGTATGATGTATGGATGCATTCTCCTACTTTATAGCCTCTAATCTGAGTCTTCTGGGTCGAGAACTGGGTCAAAAACAGCCCATAAATCACTGCTGGTTCGTACAGGTCGTGGCAAAGTGACACGGAGGCGTTGTCCACGCATTTGCGTGGATTGAGATTTTGCATATGCGACGCGGGCGCGTCATCCACGCGTTCGCATCATTAGGACATCTGTAGTACAAGTTATGGTCAATTTAGTACCAAGAGGTCAGGTTGGACAGCTTTAGCAGTTCCTTCAGTTCCTTGTATTCCTTCCAGTTTTGCATGCTTCCTTTCCATCCTCTAAGCCATTCCTACCCTGTAATCTCTGAAAACACTTAACACACATATCAAGGCATCGAATGGTAATAAGAGAGGATTAAACATAGCAAAATTAAGACCAAAGAAGCACATTTTCAATCATAGCACAAAATCAGGAAGGAGAATGTAAAACATGCAAATCATATGAATAAGTGGGTAAAGAGTTGATAAAAACCACTTAATTAAGTACAAGATAAACCATAAAATAGTGGTTTATCACTTCTCTCTAGCTCATTTTATGAAATCTTTTTCCTTATGTTCCTTCCTTGAAACAAGCTTTTCATTCTTTTCTTAGCTTAGCTTTTTGGGTGCTTTGCACTATGTGTTGAAAGCTACGACTCTAAATGCTTTGTTTTCAAGTATTACCACTTGATACATGATAGGCAAAATTGTTATCACTAGGCATGGCTCCAAAAACTTGGTGCACAATACCATGATTCACACGTCTCTTCACAACTTCGCACAGCTGACCAGCAAGTGCACTGGGTCGTCCAAGTAATACCTTACGTGAGTAAGGGTCGATCCCACGGAGATTGTCGGCTTGAAGAAAGCTATGGTCATCTTGTAAATCTCAGTCAGGCGGATTCAAATGGTTATAGAGTTTTGATAATTAAAAGATAAATAAACATAAAATAAAGATAGAGATACTTATGTAATTAATTGGTGGGAATTTCTGATAAGCGTATGGAGGTGCGTTATTCCTTCTAAATCTCTGCTTTCCTACTGTCTTCATTCAATCATTCATACTCCTTTCCATGGCAATCTGTATGTTGGGGATCACCGTTGTCAATGGCTACCTCCCGTCCTCTCAGTGAAAATGGTCCTCTACGGTTTTTGTACCGCTAATCAATTGTCAGATTTCTCGTCTTGGATGAAAAATACCAGGCACAGCTACCGCATGGCTAATCAGTTGTTGGTTCTCGATCGTGTCGAAATAAGATCCAATAATCCTTTTGCATCTATCACTACGCCCCACAGTCACGAATTTGAAGCTCGTCACAGTCATCCCTTCCCATATCCTACTCGGAATACCACAGACAAGGTTTAGACTTTCCGGATCTCAGGAATGCTGCCAAGTGTTTCTAGCCTATACCATGAAGGTTCTAATCTTGGGTTCAGATGCCCCATTGTCAGAGGGGAGTCGATGTAAATCATTGATTAGATATCCAAGAGATATACACTTAAGCGATTGTAGATAGAACAGAAGTGGTTGTTAGGCACGCGTTCATGAGTGAGAATGGTGATGAGTGTCACGGATCATCACATTCATTAGGTTGAAGTGTGAGTGAATATCTTAGAATAAGAATAAGCTTGAATTGAATAGAAGAACAATAGTACTTTGCATTAATACTCGAGGAACAGCAGAGCTCCACACCTTAATCTATGGTGTGTAGAAACTCCACCGTTGAAAATACATAAGTGAAAATAGTCTATGCATGGCTGAGTGGCCAGCCCCCATAGAAGTCTAAGATAGCATCAAACTGATCAAAGATTGGTCTAAGGACTAAACGTCCAAAGATGTGAGTACAATAGTAAAAAGTCCTATTTATACTAAAACTAGTTACTAGGATTACAGAAATGAGTGAATGATGTAGAAATCGACTTCCGGGCCTACTTGGGGTGTGCTTAGGCTGAGCATTGAAGCTTTCATGTGTAGAGACTTTTCTTGGAGTTAAACGCCAGTTTGGGCGTTTAACTACAACTTCTATCCTGTTTCTGGCATTTAATGCCAGAATAGGGCAGGAAGTTGGCATTTGAACGCCAGTTTACGTCGTGAAAACTCGAGAAAAGTATGAACTATTATATATTGCTAGAAAGCCCAGGATGTCTACTTTCTAACGCAATTAAAAAGGCACTATTTGGGATTCTGTAGCTCCAAAAAATCCATTTCGAGTGTAGGGAGGTCAGAATCCAACAGCATCAGCATTCCTTTTTCAGCCTCTGAATCAGATTTTTGCTCAGGTCCCTCAATTTCAGCCAGAAAATACCTGAAATCACAGAAAAAAACACACAAACTCATAGTAAAGTCCATAAATGTGAATTTTTCTTAAAAACAAATAAAAATATACTAAAAAGTAGATAGATCCTACTAAAAACTATCTAAAAATAATGCCAAAAAGCGTATAAATTATCCACTCATCACAACACCAAACTTAAATTGTTGCTTGTCTCCAGGAAACTGAAAAAAAAAAGAATAAAAAGAAGAGAATATACAATGAATCTCACAATATCAATGAAACTTAGTCCTAATTAGATGAGCGTGGCTAGTAGCTTTTTGTTTTTGAACAGTTTTGGCATATATAAGAACTCAGAATTTTAGATAGTGTTATTGATTCTCCTAGTTCATTATGTTGATTCTTGAACACATCTACTTTATGAGTCTTGGCCGCGGCCCTAAGCACTTTGTTTTCCAGTATTACCACCGGATACATAAATGCCACAGACACATAATTGGGTGAACCTTTTCAGATTGTGACTTAGCTTTGCTAAAGTCCCCAATTAAGGGTGTCTAGAGTTCTTAAGCATACTCTTTTTGCTTTGGATCACGACTTTAACCACTCAGTCTCAAGCTTTTCACTTGGACCTTCATGCCACAAGCACATGGTTAGGGACAGCTTGATTTAGCCGCTTAGGCCTGGATTTTATTTCCTTGGGCCCTCCTATCCATTAATGCTCAAAGCCTTGGATCCTCTTTACCCTTGCCTTTTGGTTTAAAGGGCTATTGGCTTTTTCTGCTTGCTTTTTCTTTTTCTTTCTCTTTTTTTTCGCCATTTTTTCACTACTTTTTCTTGCTTCAAGAATCAATTTCATGATTCTTCAGTTTGTCAATAACATTTTTCTTTGTTCATCATTCTTTCAAGAGCCAACAATTTTAACATTTATAAACTTCACTATAAAAAAATATGCACTGTTCAAGCATTCATTCAGAAAACAAAAAGTATTGCCACCACATCAAAATAATTAAACTAATTTCAAGATAAAAATTTGAAATCCAAGTACTTCTTGTTCTTTTGTGATTAGGCACATTTTTCATTTAAGAGAGGTGAAGGATTCACGGAATTATTCATAGCTTTAAGGCATAGACGCTAGACACTAATGATCATGTAGTAAAGACACAAACATAGACAAACATAAAGCATCAAATTCAAAAAACAGAAAAATAAGAACAAGAAAATCAAAGAACGGGTCCACCTTAGTAATGGCGGCTAGTTCTTCCTCTTAAAGATCTAATGGAATGCATGAGCCCCTCTATGTCTCTTCCTTGCCTTTGTTGCTCCTCCCTCAAAGCTCTTCGATCTTCTCTAATATCATGGAGAATGATGGAGTGCTCTTGGTGCTCCACCCTTAGTTGGTCCATGTTGTAACTTAAGCCTTCTAAAGAGGTGTTGAGTTGCTCCCAATAGTTGTGTGGAGGAAAATGCATCCCTTGAGGCATCTCAGGGATTTCATGAAGAATTTTCTCATGCTCTTGTTGAGGTCCATGAGTGGGCTCTCTTGTTTGCTCCATCCTTTTCTTAGTGATGGGCTTGTCCTCTTCAATGAGGATGTCTTCCTCTATGACAATTCCAGCTAAACTGCATAGGTGACAAATTAGATGAAGAAAGGCTAACCTTGCCAAAGTGGAGGACTTGTCAGCCACCTTGTAGAGTTCTAGAGGTATGATCTCATGAACTTCCACTTCCTCCCCAATCATGATACTATGGATCATGATAGCCCGATCCACAGTCACTTCAGATCGGTTGCTAGTAGGAATGATGGAGCGTTGGATGAATTCCAACTATCCTTTAGCCACAGACTTAAGGTCCGATCTTCTCAATTGAACCGGCTTGCCTCTTGAGTCTCTTTTCCATTGAGCTCCTTCTACACTTATGTCCATGAGGACTTGGTCCAAACTTTGATCAAAGTTGACCCTTCTCGTGTAAGGGCGTTCGTTTTCTTGTATCATTGGCAAGTTGAATGCCAACCTTACATTTTCTGGATTGAATCTAAGTATTTCTCTCGAACTATTGTAAGCCAATTCTTTGGATTCGGGTTCATACTTTGATCATGGTTCCTAGTGATCCATGCATTGGTGTAAAACTCTTGAACCATTAAGATTCTGACTTGTTGAATGGGGTTGGTGAGAACTTCCCAACCTCTTCTTCGGATCTCATGTCAGATCTCCGGATACTCATTCCTTTTAAGCATGAAAGGGACCTCAGGGATCACCTTCTTCTTATCCATAACTTTATAGAAGTGGTCTTGATGGACCTTTGAGATGAATCTCTCCATCTCCCATGACTCGGAGGTGGAAGCTTTTGCCTTCCATTTCCTCTTTCTAGAGGTTTCTCTAGCCTTAGGTGCCATAAATGGTTATGGAAAAATAAAAAGCAATGTTTTTTTCACACCAAACTTAAAAGGTTTGCTCGTCCTCGAGCAAAAGAAGAGAGAAAAAAGGGGAAGAAGAAGAAAATAGAGGAGATAGAGGGAGATATTGAATTCAGCCAAGGGGGTATAAGGTGTTTGTGATGTGTGAAAATAAAGGAAGGATGAGGGGTATATATAGGAGTGGGGGAGGGTTGGGTGTGTGTATTTTGGGTTTGGTTTGGAAGGGAAATGATTTTGAATTTTGGAGGTAAGTGGGGTTTTTGGGGAAGAGATATGGAGGTGATTGGTGAAGGGTATTTGGGGAAGAGTGTTATGAAAAGGTGTGAGAGAGAGAGAATGAGTTGAGGTAGCTGGGGATCCTGTGGGGTCCACAAATCCTGAGGGATCAAGGACTTCGCATCCCTGCTCTATTTAGGCGTGCAAAAATGCCCTTATAGTGCAATTCTAGCATTTAACACCAGACTGCTGCCTGTTTCTGGCATTAAACGCTAGCTTTTATACCTTTCCTGGTGTTTAACGCCAAGCTGTAGCCTGTTTCTGGCATTAAACGCCAATCTGGTGCCCATTTCTGATGTTAAAACCCAGAATGGTACCAGACTGGGTGTTTAATGCCCATCATGCTACCCTTACTGGCGTTTAAACACCAGTAAGTTCTTCCTCCAGGGTGTGCTATTTTTAATGCTATTTTTTTAATTAGCTTTGATTTTTGCAGTTGTTTTTGTGACTCCACATGATCATCAACCTGAAAATATAAAACAATAATGGAAATTTAACATAGATAAATAAATATTGGGTTGCCTCCCAATAAGTGATTCTTTAATGTCAATAGCTTGACAGTGTGTTCTCATGGGGCCTCACAGATAATCAGAGCATGGTTGTGGCCTCTCAACACCAAACGTAGAGTTTGGTTGTGGCCTTCCAACACCAAACTTAGAATTTGGATCTGGGGGCTTTGTTTGACTCTGTATTGAGAGAAGCTTTTTGTTCCGAGGGTTACCTGAAACGCGCAGCTCGGTCGTCTTAGGGAGGCCCGAGATGGGGGGATTGATGACCCGAGCTTGGTATGCCGAGTGGTTGGTGGTGGTACCTGCAATGACACTCCGATGCTTAAGTTAGCATGGGTCCAAGCAGATATTGAGTAGAATTAGAGTGTGTGTTATACCTGGGTGCTCCAGTGTATTTATAGTAGTTGGCCGTGATCTTCCCTGGATAAGATATTCTTATCTTATCTTATCCTTCTGGGAGTTTTATCTTTATCTTTGTGGAACCGCCTTTCCTAGGCCTTTTCGGCCTTTAGGTCTTGGGCTTCGTTCCTTTTGGGCTTCTTTAGCTTTATTGTCCGAGGTCCGACCTCAGGCATGGGCCTGGGGATGAGGTCGGACCTTCTATGAACTTTGCCGAGTTTGGGGAGCTCGGTCAGGGTATGAACAGTGCCCCTGCCCGAGTTCGTCCTTGAGAGGTCGAGCTCGGGCATAGTAGTTCTTTTCAAAATTCAAAAATGGCCGTTTCTGCATTTATTGCATTTTACCGTTTCTCCTCGATTTCCGTTCGGGCTTTGTGAAGGCATTATTTATTTGCCCCTTTCCTCCTTTTCTTCGTTTATTCTGTTCCTTTCTGTTTTTTCTAAGTTTTCGCCATCTTCTTCTTCGAGCACCGCTCCTTCTTTCACTTTGTTCTTCTTCCTCAAATCTTTCTGTGCGTTTTTCCGGGGTTTCCTCTGTGCCGCCGTTTCGTTCCCCTTGCTGTCGGAGCTCGCCGTTTTCTTTCTTTCTAGGTTTGTTCGTCTCTTTTCTTTTGTACTCATATGCTTCTGTTCTTTTGTGTGGCTCTTTGTCTGTTTCTTTTTCTCTATGCCTGGGTTGCCCCGAAAAGAGGCGCCGCCATTGCTCTGTTTGCTTGTATATGGGGGGGCTCTTTTCTCTGGTATTTTGTTGCTGCATTTTCTTCTATAAAGATCTTTGTTTCTTGTTTTTGCTGAATGGGTTTTCGCTGTCTGCTTTTATGTGATTGTTGCTTGCTGTTGTATTCTTCTTTGTAGGCAAGAATTTTATGTCTCGAAAGGTTTTTCAAGCAATGTCGACCAAGATTCCAAGTGGTCTTGGCTGGGTAGATCCTGGTCCTCTAAGAGTCCCTTCTGTTGTAGATTCTGAGTATTTAGCTAGGTTCCGTAGGGAGTGTAGCATTTGTGAGAATAGAGAGTCTGAGCGGGATTATGAGCTAGTAGCCCCGGAGTCCGAGGAGAGAGTGTGCTTCCCGCCTTTAGAAAGTTCCGAGAAGCTTTTCTTTTATGCTTACGATTGTTTTTTCTCTAAGCTGGGTGTCCGACTTCCCTTTACTGACCTGGAATCCGAGGTGCTGTGGTCTTGTAATCTTGCCCCTACGCAACTCCATCCCAATTCTTGGGCGTTTTTAAAGCTGTTCCAACTTTTGTGTCAGTTTTTGGGCGTCTCCCCCTCTGTTTCTCTTTTTTCCTATCTGTTTGTGTTGACGAAACCGGGGTCGGGTGGAGGGAAGGTGTCTTGGGTCTCTTTTAGGGCTAACCAGGGAAAGAAGTTTTGTACTTTGTACGATGAGTCCTTTCATGATTTTAAGAACTATTATTTCAAGGTCCGGGCTGCTGGGGACGTCCGACCTTTCTTTCTAGATGAGAGTGGGGAGCTTTCTTTTCCTCTTTGTTGGCAAGAGAATGTAGTGTCGGTTAAGTATACCTTTGAGAGTCTAGATGAGGTGGAGCAGGCTTTTGTGGGTGTGTTGAGCAGTTTATGGGGTCGGGCACCTCACTTGGACACGAAGAAAATGTTGGGAGATCCAAGCCTTCTCCGTTCCGAGTTAGGTAGTTCCCGACCTCTCCGAGCTTCATCCTTTTAGTATTTTGCCTGTTTTGGTGGAATTCCTGTTTGTGATAATCCCTTTCTTTTTGTTTCTGCAGAGATGTCTTCTCAGGCGGATTCCATGAAGTTTCTTCGTCGGTCGAAGAAGTCTGCGGCTGCTCGGAATATCGAGGCTGAGGCTTCTGCCCGATCTTCTCCGCAGAAGGCTACTGTGGGTGTTCAGACTCGGTCGAAGACCATTCCGACTCCTCAGTTCCGAGCTATAACTCAAGATCCTCCGACCTCTGGGCCCGGTCACCTTTCCCCGCCTTCGACCTCGGGTCCTCCCCCAAGAAACAGAAGACCTCTCAGGAGCTTGCGGGTTTTAATGACAAGGATTTTGATGCCCTTGGTTGGATTGAACAGCATATTCTTCCTCAGACTTTTATTTCTACTGATGATGTGTCTATGGAGCATCATTTTCAGTATATGGCGCGGAGCTGTGTCCGGATGGCCAGTCTTCATGCCGCTATTGCCCAGGAGTTCAAGAAATCCCCCATTGGTGCGACCAGCTCCCGACTTGAGAAGGCTCAGTCTGATCTTGATAAGATTAGTCAACTGAAGGCTGCCAGGATTACTGAGCTGGAGATCTCTTTGGAGGAAGAGAAAACTAGGGCTACCGCGGCTGTGGCGGCGGCGAAGACATCTGAGGAGATGGCGAAGGTGGCGACGGAGAACTATACCAAGCTGTATGCCGAGCTTGTGGAGACGAAGGAGAAGTTGCAATCGGCTCGGGATGATTTTTACGAGCTGGAAGATAATGTGGCCAAGGGTATGGATGCTATGTTTGTGAATTTGAGGGATCAGATCCGGGTTCTTGCTCCCAACCTGGATCTGAGCTTATTCAGTACGGATAACATTGTTGTGGAGGGAAAGATTGTTCCTGCCCCTGCCGAGGATGAGGTTCCGGTGTCCGACCCCAAGGCTCCGGCGTCTGACCTCAAGGTTCCGGTTGCGGATCCGACTTCAACTTTGGCCGGGGATGGTTCTGGCGTGGAGGTTTTAAACTGGGATGACGGTGTCGTTGATGCAGTCCCAGTTTCCATTTTTCCTCCGCAGCCTTCTGTTGATGTGGAGACCGGAAAGGTCCTTGATCCTCTGTGATCTTTTGTTTTTGGCCTTTTACCCGGCCTGTGGGTTCTTTTTGCTTTTTGGATGTTTTTCGTGAACGCTTTGGACACCTTTCTGCTATTTAGCTACTTGTAGTAACTTTTTTAGCTTATTATGCGGTGTTTTTGCGCTTTTGACTTTTTGTTCCGCTTTTTATGCTTTGTAGTTGTTTTTTGGATAGCAACTTTTTAGCTAGCGTTTTGCAACCTTTGTTTTAGCCTTGTTCGCGTTTTTGGCTTTTGTTTCCGCTTTTATGCTTTTTAGTTGCTTTTTGGATAACAACTTTTTAGCTAGCGTTTTGAAACCTTTGTTTTAGCCTTGTTCGCGTTTTGGCTTTTGTTTCCGCTTTTATGCTTTTTAGTTCGGCCACCAATTTCTGAAAACTTGTGTCCGTGAATTGTGTTCCATTGTCTATTGTGATGGAGTAGGGGACTCCGAACCTTGTGACAATGTTTTTGTATAGGAATTTGCGGCTTTTCTGAGCCGTAATGGTGGCTAAGGGTTCAGCTTCGATCCACTTTGTGAAGTAGTCGACCCCTATTATGAGGTATTTGACTTGCCCCGGTCCTTGTGGGAACGGGCCGAGTAAATCGAGTCCCCATTTTGCGAAGGGCCATGGCGCAGTGATGCTGATAAGGTCTTCGGGTGGTGCCTTGTGAGAATTGGCGTGTTTTTGGCAGGGGGGGCATATTTTCACAAACTCTGTTGCGTCTCTTTGCAAGGTCGGCCAGTAGAACCCGGCCCTGACTACTTTTTTGGATAGTGCCCGAGCTCCGAGATGGTTCCCGCACATGCCTTCGTGGACTTCTTCGAGGACGCCTTTTGTTTCTGAGGTCGGAACGCACCTAAGGAGGGGATTTGAGAATCCTCTTCTGTATAATATGTCGTGAATTAGTGTATAATTCTGGGCGTCCTTTGTAAGCCTTTTAGCTTCTTTTCTTTCGGCGGGGAGAGTTCCTGACCTCAGGTAGTTGAGTATGGGGGTCATCCATCCTTGCTGTTGGTTGGATATATTTAGTATTTCTTCCTCTCTTGGCACGGAGGGAGATTGTAAGGTTTCCTGGAGAAGACTTCTGTTGTTGCCTCCGGGCTTGGTGCTAGCAAGCTTTGAGAGGGCGTCTGCCCGGGCATTTTGTTCCCGAGGTATGTGCTGGATTTGTATTTCTGGGAAGTGGCGTAATTGTGCCTGTGTTTGGTCCAGGTATTTTTTCATAGTTGGGTCTTTGGCCTGGTAACTTCCATTTACTTGTGATGTGATGACCTGGGAGTCGCTGAAGATCGCGATTCTTTGGGCTCCGACCTCTTTGGCTAGCTTCAGACCAGCTAGTAGGGCCTCGTATTCAGCTTGGTTGTTTGAAGCCTGGAACTCGAATTTTAGGGATAGTTCTATCCGCGTTCCTTGGTCGCTTTCGAGTATGACCCCGGCTCCGCTTCCCGTTTTGTTTGAGGACCCGTCGACATATAGGTTCCATGAGAGTGGGGTTCCAGGGGTCTCAGTGTATTCTGCGATGAAGTCGGCTAGATATTGAGATTTTATGGCAGTCCGGGCTTCATAGTGGAGGTCGAACTCGGACAGTTCCACCGCCCATTGTAGTATTCGTCCTGCCAGGTCTGTTTTTTGCAGGATGTGTCTCATGGGTTGGTCTGTCCGGACTTTGATGGTGTGGGCTTGAAAGTAGGGACGGAGCCTCCGGGCTGTGAGCACTAGGGCGTAGGCGAATCTTTCTATCTTTTGATAGTTTAATTCGGCCCCTTGTAGTGCCTTGCTTACGAAGTATATGGGGTGTTGTCCTTGATCATTTTCTCGTATTAGCGCTGAAGCGACTGCCCGATGTCCGACCGAGAGGTATAGTACGAGCTCTTCCCCTTTTAAAGGTCGGGTTAGGATTGGTGGCCGCCCGAGGAATTCCTTGAATTCTTGAAAGGCTTTTTCGCACTCCGGGGTCCACGAGAAGGGTTTCCCTTTCTTTAGGAGTGAGTAGAGAGGTAGTGATTTTATCGCTGATCCTGCCAAGAATCTTGATAGGGCGGCCAGTCTTCCATTCAGTTGTTGTACTTCTTTGACGCATGTCGGGCTCTTCATATTGAGTATTGCTTGGCATTTGTCCGGGTTTGCTTCGATGCCCCTTTGAGTCAGCATGAAGCCTAAGAACTTTCCGGCTTCTGCGGCGAAGGTGCACTTCGTCGGGTTAAGTCTCATGTTGTGTTTTCTGAGGGTGCCGAAGACACTGGCGAGGTCGGTCAGCAAGTTTCTGTCTTCATGTGTCTTTACCAGCATGTCGTCGACGTACACCTCCAGTTGTAGTCCGATGTGCTCTGAGAACACTTTGTTCATTAGCCTCTGGTAGGTTGCCCCTGCGTTCTTCAGCCCGAAGGGCATTACTACGTAGCAGTAGTTTGCCCTTGGGGTTATGAACGAGGTCTTTTCTTGGTCAGGTCCGTACATCGGGATTTGGTTGTATCCTGAGTATGCATCCATGAAGGAGAGATATCTATAGCCTGAGGCTGCATCTACTAAGGCGTCGATGTTTGGTAGTGGATATGGATCTTTGGGGCAGGCTTTGTTGAGATCCGTGTAGTCGACGCACATTCTCCATTTTCCATTGGGCTTTTTAACCAGGACCACGTTTGCGAGCCATAGGGGGTATTTTACTTCCCTAATGAACCCTGCATCTAGTAGTGCTTGTACTTGTTCCTCTATTGCTTGCATGCGTTCGGGCCCGAGCTTTCTGCGTCTTTGTTGGACAGGTCGGGATCCCGGGTACACTGATAGCTTATGGCACATCAGGTCGGGGCTTATGCCTGGCATGTCGGAGGCTCTCCAGGCGAAGAGGTCGGAATTCTCCCTTAAGAGGGTTATGAGTTCCTCTTTTAAGCCCGCTTCGAGGTTTGCCCCTATGTTTGTCGTTTTTTCAGGTGTGCTCCCAATCTGTATTTTTTCGGTTTCTCCCTCTGGTTGTGGTCGAAGATCTTCTCGGGCTTGGACTCGTCCGAGTTCTATCGTGTTGATCTCTTTCCCTTTTAGGCTTAGGCTTTCGTTGTAGCATCGTCGTGCTAGTTTTTGGTCGCCCTTTAGGGTAGCGATTCCTTTTGTGGTGGGGAACTTCATACAGAGGTGTGGGGTCGAGACTATAGCTGCCAGTCTGTTTAAGGTTGGTCGCCCAATGAGGGCATTGTATGCTGAAGTGACGTCGACTATAATGTAGTCGATGCTTAATGTTTTAGATTGCTCGCCTTTTCCAAAGGTAGTGTGTAGCGAGACGTATCCTAAGGGATGGATTGGGGTGTCCCCTTAGCCCAAATAGGTCGGTGGGATAGGCTTTTAGCTCTTTTTCTTCAAGTCCGAGTTTGTCGAAAGCCGCTTTGAACAGGATATCTGCTGAGCTTCCCTGGTCAATCAGGGTTCGATGTAAGTTGGCGTTTGCTAGAATAATGGTGATTACCATTGGATCGTCGTGCCCGGGTATTATCCCTTGAGCATCTTCTCGGGTAAATGAGATAATAGGTAGCTCGGGCAGGGGACTGTCTTCTCGGATGTGGTAGACTTCTTTGAGGTGCCTTTTTCGCGAGGATTTGGATGTTCCTCCGCCTGCGAAACCTCCGTTTATCATGTGTACGTGTCTTTCAAGGGTTCGTGGGGTTCGTTCTGCCCGATCTTCGTTATCTCCCCTCCTTCTCTTCTTGGACTCTTCTCCTTTCTCTGCTATGTATCTGTCGAGTTTTCCTTCTCTGGCTAGTTTTTCTATAACATTTTTTAGGTCGTGGCAGTCGTTAGTAGAATGGCCATAAAGTTTGTGGTATTCACAGTACTCGGACCGATCTCTCCCTGCTCTCTTGTGTTTTAGAGGTCGGGGTGGTGGGATCTTTTCGGTGTGGCATACTTCTCTGTAGACGTCTACTAGGGAGACTCGGAGGGGGGTGTAGCTGTGGTACTTCCGCGGCTTGTCCGAGTTGGGTTCTTCTTTCTTCTTCTATTCCCGATCTCGATCTCGGAGCGGGCAGGTTGATTCTTTTCTAGAAGAGTCTCTCAGCTGGGAGGTTTCCTCCATGTTGATGTATTTTTCTGCCCGCTCCTGCACCTCGTATAGAGAGGTCGGGTATCGTTTGGATAGGGATTGGCTAAACGGTACCCCTCTTTTAGGCCGTTTGCCAGTCCCATGATGCCTGCTTCAGTGGGCAAGTGTTGTATGTCCAGGCAGGCTTTGTTGAATCGCTCCATGTATTCTCGGAGAGTTTCTTGGTTACCTTGCTTGATCCCGAGTAGACTGGGGGCGTGTTTTGTCTTGTCCTTTTGAATAGAGAACCTTGTTAGGAATTTTTTGGTTAGGTCCTCGAAGCTGGAGATTGATCCTGGTGGCAGGTTGTCGAACCACTTCATGGCCGACTTGGTGAGGGTGGTGGGGAAGGCTTTGCACCGAATCGCGTCGGAGGCGTCGACTAGGTACATTCTGCTTCTGAAGTTGCTGAGGTGGTGACTTGGATCGGTGGTGCCGTCGTAGAGGTCCATATCGGGCGGTTTGAAGTTTCGCGGTACCTTCTCCTTCATGATCTCTCGTGTGAAGGGATCATGATTGCCTTCGGGGGTGGTGCCGCGTTCCGTCCGGTCCTTCAGGTTGGCCTCTATTTTCCGTAGTTTTTCTTCTAATTCTCTGCGCTTGCGAGCTTCCCTCCTCAGATCTTGTTCAGTTTCTTTCTGCTTTTTTACGCCCTCTTCGAGTTGTTTCAGCCGGTTTTGCTGTGTCCGAACTGCTTCTAGAATTTCCGAGCTTTCGGGATTTTGGGGATCTTGGTTTGGGAGTGATGTCTTTGGGCGATTCTGTTTGTTTCCTCCTGGAGTGCGGGGTGATAGAGGGCTGTCCGGTCGTTCTCCGGTGTCAACTTCCTCCTCTTGTTCTGATGTAGCGTGGTTATTGTTGGGAGGGTCGTCCGCCATGGTAAAGGGATGACTTCCAGGTCCCCGGCAACGGCGCCAATGTTCCGAGGGTTACCTGAAACGCGCAGCTCGGTCGTCTTAGGGAGGCCCGAGATGGGGGGATTGATGACCCGAGCTTGGTATGCCGAGTGGTTGGTGGTGGTACCTGCAATGACACTCCGATGCTTAAGTTAGCATGGGTCCAAGCAGATATTGAGTAGAATTAGAGTGTGTGTTATACCTGGGTGCTCCAGTGTATTTATAGTAGTTGGCCGTGATCTTCCCTGGATAAGATATTCTTATCTTATCTTATCCTTCTGGGAGTTTTATCTTTATCTTTGTGGAACCGCCTTTCCTAGGCCTTTTCGGCCTTTAGGTCTTGGGCTTCGTTCCTTTTGGGCTTCTTTAGCTTTATTGTCCGAGGTCCGACCTCAGGCATGGGCCTGGGGATGAGGTCGGACCTTCTATGAACTTTGCCGAGTTTGGGGAGCTCGGTCAGGGTATGAACACTTTTCATGCTTTTTCTCCATGTGTATAGAAGGAGAACCTTGAGTCTTGAATACAAGGTAGTCCTCATTCAATTGAAGGACCAACTCTCCTCTGTCAACATCAATCACAGCTTTTGCTGTGGCTAGGAAAGGTCTACCAAGGATGATGGATTCATCCTCCTCCTTCTCAGTGTCTAGGATTATGAAATCAGCAGGCATGTAAAGGCCTTCAACCTTTACTAACACGTCCTCTACTAGTCCATAAGCCTGTTTCATTGATTTGTCTGCCATCTCTAGTGAGATTCTTGTAGCTTGTACCTCAAATATTCCTAGTTTCTTCATTACAGAGAGTGGCATGAGGTTAATACCTGACCCTAGGTCACATTGAGCCTTCTCAAAGGTCATGGTACCTATGGTATAGGGTATTAAGAATTTACCAGGATCCTATTTCTTTTGAGGTAAAGTTTACTGAACCCAAGTATTCAGTTCATTAATAAGCAATGGAGGTTCATCCTCCTAAGTCTCATTACCAAATAGCTTGGCATTCAGCTTCATGATTGCTCCTAAATATTGGGCAACTTGCCCTTCAGCAATGTCTTCATCTTCTTCAGAAGATGAGTGATGAGCGGATAATTTATACGCTTTTTGGCATAGTTTTTACATAGTTTTTAGTAAGTTTAAGCTACTTTTAGGGATGTTTTCATTAGTTTTTATGTTAAATTCACATTTCTGGACTTTACTACGAGTTTGTGTGTTTTTCTGTGATTTCAGGTAAATTCTGACTGAAATTGAGGGATTTGAGCAAAACTCTGAAAAAGGCTGACAAAAGGACTGCTGATGCTGTTGGATTCTGACCTCCCTGCACTCGAAATGGATTTTCTGGAGCTACAGAACTCCAAATGGCGCGCTCTCAACGGCGTTGGAAAGTAGACATCCAGGGCTTTCCAGCAATATATAATAGTCCATACTTTATTCGAAGAATGACGACGTAACTTGGCGTTAAACGCCAAGTTCATGCTGCTGTCTGGAGTTAAACGCCAGAAAAACGTCATGATCCGGAGTTGAACGCCCAAAACACGTCATAACTCAAAGTTCAATGCCAAGAAATGCCTTAGCTCGTGGATTGATCAAGCTCAGCCCAAGCACACACCAAGTGGGCCCCGGAAGTGAATTTATGCATCAATTACTTACTCATGTAAACCCTAGAAGCTAGTCTAGTATATATAGGACATTTATCTATTGTATTAGACATCTTTTGACCACTTTAAACTCTTTATTCATTCGGTCACTTGATCATGGAGAGGGCTGGCCATTCGGCCATGCCTAAACCTTACGCTTAAGTATTTTTAACAGTGGAGTTTCTGCACACCATAGATTAAGGGTGTGGAGCTCTGCTGTACCTCAAGTATCAATGCAATTCTATCTTCTTTTATTCGGTCTCTATCTTATTCTTATTCCAAGATATTCATTCGTACCCAAGAACATGATGAATGTGATGAGTTAGATAACCCTCATTATTATTCTCACTTATGAGCGCGCGTGATTGACAACCACTTCCGTTCTACATGCAACAAGGCTTGAATGTGTATCTCTTAGATTCCCCAACAGAATCTTCGTGGTATAAGCTAGATGGATGGCGGCATTTATGAGGATCCGGAAAGTCCAACTTTGTCTGTGGTGTTCCGAGTAGGATCCTGGGAATCCGGAAAGTCTCACCTTGTCTGTGGTATTCCGAGTAGGATTCCGGTAATGAACTTGACTGTGTTAGTGACAGACGCAAAAGAGGGATTCTATTCCAGTAGGGGAGGGAACCAACCGGTGATTGGCCGTACTGTGACAGAGTGCGTGAGCATTAGCTTTCACTGCGAGGATGGGATGTAGCCATCAACCATGGGTGATGCCTCCAGACTGGTTAGCTGTGCGAGTGACAGCCGCATAGGATATTTCCCCGAGAGGATTGAAAGTAGCCACAGTTGATGGTGAACCCCTATACAAAGCTTGCCATGGAAAGGAGTAAGAAGGATTGAGTAGAAGCAGTAGGAAGGCAGGCGTCCTTGAGCTATACAGCATCTTCATATACTTAACTGATACCTCTACTAATGAATCTGCATAAGTATTTCTATCCCTTTTATTATTCCCTTTTATTTACAATCCAATAATCACAATTACCCTTTAATCTCCCTAACTGAGATTTGCAAGGTGACCATAGCTTGCTTCATACCAACAATCTCTGTGGATTCGACCCTTACTCACATAAGGTATTACTTGGACGACCCAGTACACTTGCTGGTTAGTTGAACGGAGTTGTGAAAATAAACAGTGCCCTAAGAGTAAACATCCTTAAAGTATAAAGAACAAGTGATCACAATTTCGTCCACCAAGTTTTTGGCGCCGTTGCCGGGGATTGTTCGAGTATGGACAACTGACGGTTCATCTTGTTGCTCAGATTAGGTAATTTTCTTTTCAAAAATATTTTTCAAAATTTTTCTTTTTATTTTTCGTTTTTCCAACTTTATTTTTCGAAAAAAATTAATTAATAAAAATAAAAAAAAAAATTATTAGAAAATCATAAAAACCAAAAATATTTTGTGTTTCTTGTTTGAGTCTTGTGTTAATTTTTAAGTTTGGTGTCAATTGCATGCTTTAAAAATTTTTTGCATTTTTCGAAAATCCCATGAATTCATAGTGTTCTTCATGATCTTCAAGTTGTTCTTGACAAGTCTTCTTGTTTGATCTTGATGATTTTTTGTTTTGTGTTGTTTGTTGTTTTTCATGTGCATTTTTGCATTCATATTTTCCATGCATTAAAGATTTCTAAGTTTGGTGTCTTGCATGTTTTCTTTGCATCAAAAATTTTTCAAAATTATGTTCGTGATGTTCATCATGATCTTCATAGTGTTCTTGGTGTTCATCTTGACATTCATAGCATTCTTGCATGCATCTTGTGTCTTGATCCAAAATTTTCATGTTTTGGGTCATTTTTGTGTTTTTCCTTAAAAATTTAAAAATCAAAAATATCTTTTCCTTATTTCCCTCCAAAATTTCAAAATTTTGGGTTGACTTGGTCAAATATTTTCAAAATCAGTTGTTTCTTACAAGTCAAGTCAAAATTTCAATTTTAAAAATCTTATCTTTTCAAAACCTTTTTCAAAAATCATATCTTTCTCATTTTTTTTATTTTATCTTTCGAAAATTTTAAAAACATTTTTCAAATTATTTTCAAAATCTTTTTCTTATCTTTATATGTAATTTTCGAAAATTCACTAATAATTAATGTGATTGGTTCAAAAATTTGAAGTTTGTTACTTTCTTGTTAAGAAAGGTTTAATCTTTAAGTTCTAGAATCTTATCTTGTAGTTTCTTGTTAGTGAAGTAAATAATTTCAAAATTTTTGAATTAAATCTTTTTATCTTTTATTAGATCTTTTTCAAAAATTTTATATTTTTCAAAATTTGATGTCAAAAATATCTTATCTAACTTACTATCTTCTTATCTTTTTCAATTTTGATTTTCAAATCTTTTTCAATCAACTAACTAACTTGTTGTTTGTTTCCTATCTTTTTCAAAACCACCTAACTACTTCTCTCTCTTCTATTTTCGAAAATATCTCTTTCTTTTCCAAAAATTCTTTTTGTTTTAAATTTTAATTTTAATTTTAATTATATTTTGTCTTTGATTTTCGAAAATCACTAACTCTTTTTCAAAATTAATTTCGAAATTCTCTTTCTCTCTTCTTCTTCTATTTAATTAATTAATTACTAAACACTTCTCTCCACCTCTCTTCATCCAAAATCCGAACCCTCTTCCTCATTCTTCTACCCCTTTCTTCTTCTACTAACATAAAGGAATCTCTATACTGTGACATAGAGAATTCCTCTTCTTTTCTTGTTTTCTTCTCTTTCATATGAGCAGGAACAGGGATAAAGGCACTCTTGTTGAAATTGATCCAGAACCTGAAAGGACTCTGAAGAGAAAATTAAAAGAAGCTAAATTACAACAATCCAGAAGAGACCTTCTTGAAATTTTCGAACAAGAGAAAGACATGGCAGAAGAAAATAAT
The DNA here is from genome assembly GCF_014773155.1 of Arachis stenosperma. NCBI lineage: Eukaryota > Viridiplantae > Streptophyta > Magnoliopsida > Fabales > Fabaceae > Arachis > Arachis stenosperma. Next base: position 66,254,785 of record NC_080381.1, on the reverse strand, counting down.
AATAATAATGCAAGGAGAATGCTTGGTGACTTCACAAAGCCAACGTCCAAGTTTGATGGAAGAAGCATCTCCATTCCTGCCATTGGAGCCAATAACTTTGAGCTTAAGCCTCAACTAGTTGCTTTAATGCAACAAAACTGCATGTTTTATGGACTTCCATCTGAAGATCCTTACCAGTTTTTAACTGAGTTCTTGCAGATCTGTGACACTGTAAAGACAAATGGAGTTAATCCTGAAGTCTACAGACTCTTGCTTTTCCCTTTTGCTGTAAGAGACAGAGCTAGAGTATGGTTGGATTCACAACCCAAGGATAGTCTGGACTCATGGGATAAGCTTGTCACTGCATTCTTAGATAAGTTCTTTCCTCCTCAAAAGCTGAGCAAGCTGAGAGTGGATGTTCAAACCTTCAAACAAAAAGATGGTGAATCCCTCTATGAAGCTTGGGAAAGATACAAGCAGCTGACCAAGAGATGTCCATCTGACATGTTTTCAGAATGGACCATATTAGATATATTCTATTATGGTCTCTCTGAGTTTTTGAAAATGTCACTAGACCATTCTGCAGGTGGATCTATTCACCTGAAGAAAACACCTGAAGAGGCTCAAGAACTCATTGACATGGTTGCAAACAACCAGTTTATGTACACCTCTGAGAGGAATTCCGTGAATAATGGGGTACCTCAGAAGAAAGGAGTTCTTGAAATTGATGCTCTGAATGCCATATTGGCTCAGAACAAAGTGTTGACTCAACAGGTCAACATGATCTCTCAAAATCTGAATGGATTGCAACACGCATCCAACAATACTAGAGAGGCAGCTTCTGAAGAAGCTTATGATCCTGAAAACCCTGCCATGGCAGAGGTTAATTACTTAGGTGAACCTTATGGAAACACCTATAACTCATCATGGAGAAATCATCCAAATTTCTCCTGGAAGGATCAACAAAACTCAACAAGGTTTTAACAATGGTGGACGCAATAGGCTGAATAATAGTAAGCCATATCCATCATCTTCTCAGCAACAGACAGAGAATTTTGAACAAAACACTTCTAATTTAGCCAATATAGTCTCTGATCTGTCAAAAGCCACTTTCAGTTTCATGAATGAAACCAGATCCTCCATTAGAAATTTGGAGGCACAAGTGGGTCAGCTGAGTAAGAAAGTCATTGACAATCCTCCCAGTACTCTCCCAAGCAATACAGAAGAAAATCCAGAAGGAGAGTGCAAGGCCATTGATTTAATCAAAGTAGCCGAATGCACAAAGGAGGAGGAGGACGAAAACCCCAGTGAGGAAGACCTCCTGGGACGTTCCTCAAGCAAGAAGGAGTTTCCTATTAAGGATCCAGAGGAATCTGAGGCTCATCTAGAGACCATAGAGATTCCTTTGAACCTCCTTCTGCCATTCATGAGCTCTGAAGAATATTCATCCTCTGAAGAGAATGAAGATGTGACTGGAGAGCAAGTTGCTCAATACTTAGGAGCTATCATGAAGCTAAATGCCAAGCTGTTTGGTAATGAGACCTGGGAAAGTGAACCTCCCTTGCTCATTAGTGAACTAGATACTTGGATTCAGAGGACTCTACCTCAAAAGAAACAAGATCCTGGCAAATTCTTAATACCTTGCACCATTGGCACCATGAGCTTTGAAAAAGCTCTATGTGATCTTGGGTCAGGAATAAACCTTATGCCACTCTCTGTAATGGAGAAGCTGGGAATCATTGAGGTACAACCTGCCTTGTTCTCATTACAATTGGCAGATAAGTCCATAAGACAAGCTTATGGAATAGTGGAGGACGTGCTAGTAAGGGTTGAAGGCCTTTACATCCCCACTGATTTCATAATCCTAGACACTAGGAAGGAAGATGATGAATGCATCATCCTAGGAAGACCTTTCCTAGCCACAGCAGGAGCTGTGATAGATGTCAACAGAGGTGAGTTAGTCCTTCAATTGAATGGGGATTACCTTGTGTTTCAGGCACATGGCCATCCCTCTGTGACAAAAGAGAGTAAGCATGAAGAGCTTCTCTCAGTTCAGAGTCAAGAAGAGCCCACACAGTCAAACTCTAAGTTTGGTGTTGTGAAGCCACAACCAAACTCTAAGTTTGGTGTCCAAACCCCATATCCAAACTCTAAGTTTGGTGTTGGGAATACCACACTTAAGTTGACCTGATCACCTTGTGGCTCCATGAGAGCCACTGTCAAGCTATTGACATTAAAGAAGCGCTTGTTGGGAGGCAACCCAATTTTATTTATCTAATTTTATTTTATTTTGTTTCTTTGTTATTTTTTTGTTTTATTAGGTACATGATCATGTGGAGTCACGAAAAAAATAAAAAAAAATTAAAAACAGAGTCAAAAACAGAAGAAAAAAATTTTCACCCTGGAGGTAGCACAGACTGGCGTTCAACGCCAGTAAGGAGCATCTGGCTGGTGTTCAACGCCAGAACAGAGCATCTTTCTGGCGCTGAACGCCCAAAACAAGCTACATCCTGGCGTTTAACGCCAGGATGCGCACACAGAGGACAATCTGGCGCTGAACGCCAGAAACAAGCTTGAAACTGGCGTTCAACGCCAGAAACAAGCATCACATGGGGGTTTAACGCCCAGAACGTGCATCAAAGGGCGTTTGAACGCCAGAATGATACACGAAAGCATTTTACATGCCTATAGGATGAAGGAATGGTATTTCTTTTCACCTCAGGATCTGTGGACCCCACAGGATCCCCACCTAACATATTCCCACCTTACTTCCCAATCCTAGTTTTTGTGATGTGATTCCCCATGTCACAATTCCCAACATCTTCTTCATCAATCACCTCAATTCCTCTTCCCAATTACCCCATTCACCATTCACATCAACCTCCTCTTCCCCATAAACCCCACCTACCTCCATCAAATTCAAATTCAATTTCCCACCCTTTCCCACCCAAAATGGCCGAACTCCCCCCCTTCCTCTCCCTATAAATACCTCTCCTTTCTTCTTCATTTTCACACAACACAAACCCCTTCTTCTCTCATATAGCCGAACCCCCTCTTCTCCTTCTCTACCTAAATCTCTCTTCTTCTTCTACTCTTCTTTTTTTTTTGCTCGAGGACGAGCAAATTTTAAGTTTGGTGTGGTAAAAAGCCTAAGCTTTTTGTTTTTCATTCACCATCAATGGCACCCAAGACCGGAGTTTCCTCAAGAAAAGGAAAAGGGAAGGCAAAAGCTTCCACTTCCGAGTCATGGGAGAAAGAGAGATTTATCTCCAAGAGCCACCAAGACCACTTCTATGATGTTGTGGCAAAGAAGAAGGTGATCCCCGAGGTCCCTTTCAAGCTCAAAAAGAATGAGTATCCGGAAATCCGACATGAAATTCAAAGAAGAGGGTGGGAAGTCATAACCAACCCCATGCAACAAGTCGAATTATTGATGGTTCAAGAATTCTATGCCAATGCATGGATCACTAGGAACCATGACCAAAGTATGAACCCAAGCCCAAAGAATTATCTCACAATGGTTAGGGAGAAATACTTGGATTTTAGTCCGGAAAATGTGAGGTTGGCGTTTCACTTACCCATGATGCAAGGTGATGAACGCCCCTACACAAGAAGGGTCAACTTTAACCAAAGGTTGGACCAAGTCCTTATGGACATATGTGTGGAAGGCGCCCAATGGAGAGTAGACTCCAAAGGCAAGCCAGTCCAACTAAAAAGACTGGACCTCAAGCCTGTAGCTAGAGGATGGTTGGAGTTCATTCAAAGATCCATCTTCCCTACAAGCAACCGATCTGAAGTTACTGTGGATCGGGCCATCATGGTTCATAGCATCATGATTGGAGAGGAGGTGGAAGTTCATGAAGTCATCTCCAATGAACTCTACAAAATAGCTGACAAGCCTTCATACATGGCACGGCTAGCCTTCCCCCACCTTATATGCCATCTATGTTACTCAGCTGGAGTTATCATAGAAGGAGATGTCTCCATTGAAGAAGACAAGCCCATCACCAAGAAAAAGATGGAGCAAACAAGAGAAGTTCCTCACGGCCCTCAAGAAGAACATGAGGAAGTTCATCATCAACAAATGCCTCAAGGAATGCACTTTCCTCCCAACAACTATTGGGAGCAACTCAACACCTCCTTAGAAGATTTGAGCCATAATGTTGAACAATTAAGGGTGGAACATCATGAGCACTCTATCATTCTCCAAGAAATAAGAGAAGATCAAAGAGAAATGAGGGAGGAGCAACAAAGACAAGGAAGGGACATAGAAGAGTTGAAGAACATCATTGGTCCTTCAAGAAGAAGACGCCACTAGAGGTGGATTCATTCCTTGTTCTTTATTTCTTTCTGTTTTCGGTTTTTAATTATTGTGTTTATCTATATTTTGTGTCTTCATCTCATGATCATTAGTATGTAACCATGCCTTAAAGCTATGAATAAATTCCATTAGTCCTTCACCTCTCTTAAAAAGAAAAATGTTTTAATTCAAAAAGAACAAGAAGTACATAATTTTTGAAATTATTATTGAATTTAGTTTGATTATATTGATGTGGTGACAATGCTTTTTGTTTTCTGAATGAATGAATGAACAGTGCATATGTCTTTTGATCTTGTTGTTTATGAGTGTTAAAATTGTTGGTTCCTGAAAGAATAAGGAACAAAGAGAAATGTTATTGATGATCTGAAAAACATCATGAAATTGATTCTTGAAGCAAGAAAAAGCAGTGAAAAAAAAAAAAAAGAAAAAGGGGCGAAAATTTTAAAGCAAGGATCCAAGGCTTTGAGCATCAATGGATAGGAGGGCCCAAGGAAATTAAATCCAGGCCTAAGCGGCTAAATCAAGCTGTCCCTAACCATGTGCTTGTGTCACGAAGGTCCAAGTGAAAAGCTTGAGACTGAATGGTTAAAGTCGTGATCTAAAGCTAAAGAGTGTGCTTAAGAGCTCTGGACACCACTAACTGGGGACTCTAGCAAAGCTGAGTCACAATCTGAAAAGGTTCACCCAGTTATGTGTCTGTGGCATTTATGTATCCGGTGGTAATACTGGAAAACAAAGTGCTTAGGGCCACGGCCAAGACTCATAAGTAGCTGTGTTCAAGAATCAACATGCTTAACTAAGAAAGTCAATAACACTATCCCAAATTCTATGTTCCCCCAGAGACGCCAATACCTCTAAACTACAAAGGAAAAAGTGAGATGCCAAAACTGTTCAGAAGCAAAAAGCTACAAGTCCCGCTCATGTAATTAAATTAATATTCATTGATATTTTGGACTTTATAGTATATTCTCTTCTTTTTATCCTATTTGATTTTCAGTTGCTTGGGGACAAGCAACAATTTAAGTTTGGTGTTGTGATGAGCGGATAATTTATACGCTTTTTGGCATAGTTTTTACATAGTTTTTAGTAAGTTTAAGCTACTTTTAGGGATGTTTTCATTAGTTTTTATGTTAAATTCACATTTCTGGACTTTACTATGAGTTTGTGTGTTTTTCTGTGATTTCAGGTAAATTCTGACTGAAATTGAGGGATTTGAGCAAAACTCTGAAAAAGGCTGACAAAAGGACTGCTGATGCTGTTGGATTCTGACCTCCCTGCACTCGAAATGGATTTTCTGGAGCTACAGAACTCCAAATGGCGCGCTCTCAACGGCGTTGGAAAGTAGACATCCAGGGCTTTCCAGCAATATATAATAGTCCATGCTTTATTCGAAGAATGACGACGTAACTTGGCGTTAAACGCCAAGTTCATGCTGCTGTCTGGAGTTAAACGCCAGAAAAACGTCATGATCCGGAGTTGAACACCCAAAACACGTCATAACTCAAAGTTCAACGCCAAGAAATGCCTTAGCTCGTGGATTGATCAAGCTCAGCCCAAGCACACACCAAGTGGGCCCCGGAAGTGAATTTATGCATCAATTACTTACTCATGTAAACCCTAGAAGCTAGTCTAGTATATATAGGACATTTATCTATTGTATTAGACATCTTTTGACCACTTTAAACTCTTTATTCATTCGGTCACTTGATCATGGAGAGGGCTGGCCATTCGGCCATGCCTAAACCTTACGCTTATGTATTTTTAACGGTGGAGTTTCTGCACACCATAGATTAAGGGTGTGGAGCTCTGCTGTACCTCAAGTATCAATGCAATTCTATCTTCTTTTATTCGGTCTCTATCTTATTCTTATTCCAAGATATTCATTCGTACCCAAGAACATGATGAATGTGATGAGTTAGATAACCCTCATTATTATTCTCACTTATGAGCGCGCGTGATTGACAACCACTTCCGTTCTACATGCAACAAGGCTTGAATGTGTATCTCTTAGATTCCCCAACAGAATCTTCGTGGTATAAGCTAGATGGATGGCGGCATTTATGAGGATCCGGAAAGTCCAACCTTGTCTGTGGTGTTTCGAGTAGGATTCTGGGAATCCGGAAAGTCTCACCTTGTCTGTGGTATTCCGAGTAGGATTCCGGTAATGAATGACTGTGACGTGCTTCAAACTTGTAACCTGCTGGGTGTTAGTGACAGATGCAAAAGAGGGATTCTATTCCAGTAGGGGAGGGAACCAACCGGTGATTGGCCGTACTGTGACAGAGTGCGTGAGCATTAGCTTTCACTGCGAGGATGGGATGTAGCCATCAACCATGGGTGATGCCTCCAGACTGGTTAGCTGTGCGAGTGACAGCCGCATAGGATATTTCCCCGAAAGGATTGAAAGTAGCCACAGTTGATGGTGAACCCCTATACAAAGCTTGCCATGGAAAGGAGTAAGAAGGATTGAGTAGAAGCAGTAGGAAGGCAGGCGTCCTTGAGCCATACAGCATCTTCATATACTTAACTGATACCTCTACTAATGAATCTGAATAAGTATTTCTATCCCTTTTATTATTCCCTTTTATTTACAATCCAATAATCACAATTACCCTTTAATCTCCCTAACTGAGATTTGCAAGGTGACCATAGCTTGCTTCATACCAACAATCTCTGTGGATTCGACCCTTACTCACGTAAGGTATTACTTGGACGACCCAGTACACTTGCTGGTTAGTTGAACGGAGTTGTGAAAATAAACAGTGCCCTAAGAGTAAACATCCTTAAAGTATAAAGAACAAGTGATCACAATTTCGTCCACCAATGAGTAGTCATCAGAGCTCATGAATGGTAATAGGAAGGTCAAAGGAATCTCTATGGTCTCTGTATGAGCCTCAGATTTCTTTGGTTCCTCATTGGGGTACTCCTTAATGGCCAGTGGACATTCCCTGATGTCTTCTTCATTGGGCATCACTGCCTTTTCACTCTCTCCAGGTTCGGCCATGTTGATCACAGTTATGGCCTTGTACTCTCTTTTGGGATTCTTTTCTGTATTGCTTGGGAGAGTGCTAGGAGGAGTTTCAGTAACCCTTTTACTCAGCTGACCCACTTGTGCCTCCAAATCTCTGATGGAGGACCTTGTTTCATTCATAAAACTGAGAGTGGCCTTAGATAGATCAGAGACAATATTTACTAAGCTAGATGGGTTCTGCTCAGAATTCTCTATCTGTTGCTGAGAGGATGATGGAAAAAGCTTGCCATTGCTAAACCTGTTTCTTCCACCATTATTATTGTTAAAGCCTTATTGAGGCTTTTGTTGATCCTTCCATGAGAAATTTCGATGATTTCTCCATGATAGATTATAGGTGTTTCCATAGGCTTCACCCATGTAATTCACCTCTGCCATTGCAGGGTTCTCAGGATCATAAGCTTCTTCTTCAGAAGATGCTTCTTTAGTACTGTTGGATGCATTTTACAATCCATTCAGACTCTGAGAAATCATATTGACTTGTTGAGTAAACATTTTGTTCTGAGCCAATATGGCATTCAGAGCATCAATTTCAAGAACTCCCTTCCTCTGAGGCATCCCATTACTCACAGGATTCCTTTCAGAGGTGTACATGAACTGGTTATTTGTAACTATTTCAATGAGTTCCTGAGCTTCTGCAGGCATTTTCTTCAGGTGAATAGATCCACCTGAAGAATGGTCCAATGATATTTTAGACAATTTAGACAAACCATCATAGAATATATCCAGGATGGTCCATTCTGAAAGCATGTCGGAAGGACACTTTTTGGTCAGTTACTTGTATCTTTTGCAAGCTTCAAAGATGGATTCACCTTCTTTCTGCCTAAAGGTTTGAACATCCACTCTAAGCTTGCTCAGCTTTTGAGGAGGAAAGAATTTGGCTAAGAAAGCCGTGACCAGCTTATCCCAAGAGTTCAGGCTATCTCTAGGTTGAGAGTCCAACCATATTCTAGCTCTGTCTCTTACAGCAAAAGGGAAAAGCATAAGCTTGTAGACCTCGGGATCAACTCCATTGGTTTTAACATTATCATAGATCTGTAAGAATTCAGTTAAGAACTGAAAAGGATCTTCTGATGGAAGTCTATAAAACTTGCAATTCTGTTGCATCAGAAAAACTAATTGAGGTTTAAGCTCAAAATTGTTTGCTCCAATGGCAGGTATTGAGATGCTTCTTCTATGGAAGTTAGAAGTTGGTGTAGTAAAATCACTAAGCACCTTCCTTGCATTGTTATTGTTGTTGGGTTCGGCCATTACTTCTTTTTCGAGATTCTCTGTAAGGTTTTCTCTGGATTGTTGTGCTTTAGCTTCTCTTAGCTTCTTCTTCAGAGTCCTTTCAGGTTCAGGGTCAGCTCCAACAAGAACGTTCTTGTCCTTGCTCCTGCTCATATGAAAAAGAAGAGAACAGAAAAGGAAGAGAAATCCTCTATGTCACAGTATAGAGATCCCTTTATGTGAGTAGAAGAAGAAAAAAATAGAAGAATGATGTAGAGAGAAGAGATAAAGAATTCGAACACAGAGAGGTAGAGAGGGTTCAAATTATAAGAAGAAGAGAAGAGTGTTAGTGATTAAATAAATAAATAGAAGAAGATGAGAGAGAGTTTTCGAAAATAATTAAAAGGAAAAGGAAAATATTTTTGTTTTTATTTTAAAATTTAGTTAGAATTCGAAAAATAAGAGGATAATTAAAATTAAAATTTGAAACAATTAGTTAATTAAAAGAATTTTGAAAAAGGGCGAGGAGTTTTCGAAAATTAGAGAGAGAATATTAGTTAGGTAGTTTTGAAAAAGATAAGAATTTTAAAAATCAAACAAAAAGTTAAGTGGTTAATTGAAAAAGATTTGAAAATCAATTTTGAAAAGATAAGAAGTTAGAAAAGATTTTGAAATTAAAGTTCGAAAAAGATATGATTTGAAAAAGATTTGATTAAAAAGATATGATTAAACAGATATGATTGAAATTTATTTTGAAAAAGATTTGAAAAAAAAATTAAAAAAGATTTGATTTTTAAAATTAAAATTGATGACTTGACTAACAAGAAACTAAAAGATATGATTCTAGAATTTAAAGATTGAACCTTTCTTAATAAGAAAGTAAGAAACTTGAAATTTTTTTGAATCAAATCCTTAATTGTTAGCAAGGTTTTCGAAAATATGAAATAAAAGTAAGAAAAAGATTTTGAAAATCAATTTTTAAAATTTTTTAAAATATTAAGAAGAAAAATGAAAAAGATTTCATTTGTGAAAAAGATTTGAAAAGATAGAATTTTTAAATTGAAATTTTGACTTGACTAACAAGAAACAACTAAATTTTAAAAATCTTTGAATAAGTCAACCCAAAATTTCGAATTTTATGAGTGAAATAAAGAAAATATATTTTTTTAATTTTTTGAATTTTAATGAAGAAAGAGAAAAACAACAAAATGACTCAATACATGAAAATTTAATATCAAAACAAAGAAAACATGCATGTATACTTTGAATGTCAAGATGAACACCAAGAACACTTTGAAGATCATGATGAACATCAAGAACTTATTTTTTTGAAAAATTTTTAAGAAAAGAAACACATGCAAGACACAAACTTAGAAATTTTTAAACTTTTGACTCTAAAAATTCGAAAATGCATATGAAAAACAAGAAAAGACAAAACACAAGAAAATATAAAGATCAAACAAGGAGACTCATTAAGAACAACTTGAAGATCATGAAGAATGCAATGCATGAATTTTTGAAAATTTTTTTAGAAAAATTAAAACATGCAACTGACACCCAAACTTTAAAATTGACACTAGACTCAAACAAGAAACACAAAATTTTTGGTTTTTATGATTTTATTAATTTTTTTTGGATTTTTTGAAAATTATTTTGGAAAGACAAAAAAGAAGAAAAAAATTTTTGAAAGATTTTTGAAAACTTTTTGAAAATAAAATAATGGTTGAAAGAAGAAGAAAATTACCTAATCTGAGCAAGTTGCACATGGATCGGATAATATCCGCATATCCGCGGTAATTATCCGCATCCGATCCGAATTTTGCGGATATTATCCGATCCGCAGAGTCATCGGATCGGATTGGATCCGATCCGCATTATGGTCGGATCGGATTGCGGATTCGGCAGTGATATCCGCGGATCTGATCCGCAAATCCGCATATTCGCACATCACATATAAATAGCATAGTTTAAGACAGTAAACCCTAATGTGATATGAATTTTAGTATGTTATTTTATGAATTTTATGATATTTTGTTTTTAATTTTTTATGTTGTACTTCAACTTAGAATAATTAAACTTAAATCTTGTGTTATTATTTTGTTTTTGTTATTTAAAAGAACTATTATTGATAATATTCTAGGAGTAAATAGGCTTAAACAGATAAAAAATGAATTTTCTGAATCTTTTTTTTGTAAAAAGGCCAAACAAAATCTTAAAATAATTTTTTTTAATTATGCGGATATACCCGATATCCGATCCGATCCGATCCGCAAGTATGCGGATCAGATCGGATCGGATCCGGCCTAAAAAATTGCGGATATCGTATCCGATCCGATCCGATGAATACAGTGCGGATCGGATAGAATTTTAGGCCATATCCGATCCGATCCGATCCGTGTGCAGCCCTATGAGCAACAAGATGAACCGTCAGTTGTCCAAACTTGAACAATCCCCGGCAACGGCGCCAAAAACTTGATAGGAGAAATTGTTATCACTAGGCATGGCTCCAAAAACTTGGTGCACAATACCATGATTCACATGTCTCTTCACAACTTCGTATAGCTGACCAGCAAGTGCACTAGGTCGTCCAAGTAATACCTTACGTGAGTAAGGGTCGATCCCATAGAGATTGTCGGCTTGAAGCAAGCTATGGTCATCTTGTAAATCTCAGTCAGGCGGATTCAAATGGTTATAGAGTTTTGAAAATTAAAAGATAAATAAACATAAAATAAAGATAGAGATATGAATCTGAAATTCCCACCAATGAATTACATAAGTATCTCTATCTTTATTTTATGTTTATTTACCTTTTAATTATCAAACTCTATAACCATCTGAATCCGCCTGACTGAGATTTACAAGATGACCATAGCTTGCGGAAAACGATCCGACACAAAACTCACCGGCAAGTGTACCGAGTCGCATCAAGTAATAATAACTCACATGAGTGAGGTCGATCCCACAGGGATTGAAGGATTGAGCAATTTTAGTTTAGTGGTTGATTTAGTCAAGCGAATCAAGTATTGGTTGAGTGATTTGTATTTAACAGGAAGTAAATAACGGAAAATGTAAAAGGGGAAGGGAAGGATTGCAGAAATTAAAAGAAACTGAAAGTAAAAGGACTAAATCTTAAAGAACAAGAAATTAAATGACTGAAACTTAAAGGGCAAGAAATGTAAATTGCAGTAACTTAAAGTGCAAGGAATATAAATTGCTTGAATGTAAAAGGGATTTGAGGACTGGGATATCAGAATCTAAGCAAAGAGAAATTGAATGGCAACAATTGATAGAACAGAAATTGAATTAGAAGCAATTAGAACTCAAACAGTAAGGAAATTAAGTGCAGCAGAGGTTCACAGAAGAACCAAAAAGGGAAAAATGTGATCTCAGGACTCCAGAGACTAGATAGCAAAGCCTAGATCTCAATTGCCTTCCCAGATCTAAATTCCCAAAGTAATTGACAAGAAATTAAAGAAAAAGCAGTATAGGGAATGTGTTTGAATTCAATTATGCAGAAGAGAAATTAATGAGCTCTTGAGTGGAGATTGAGACAGAATTTCCTCAATTCTAAACTCCCAAGACTCAAACAAGAAAAGTGAAAATGCCCAAGCAAGAACCAGGAAGAAGAGAGATCAATTCTCCTTCCAAATTCTCAGAAATCTCGGTCAAGTCTCTCAAAGAAAAGTTGTAAAATTCAAAGCTCCAAAGAAAGTTAAAAGTTCAAAAGTCAAGTAAAAGGTTCTAATTACATTAAACTAGCTCCTATTTATACACTTTCTATTCTTGGATCTTGGGATTTGGATGGGCTTTTGATTTGGTGAAGAAATGAATTAAATTGGATTTTTAATTCAATTTTGGCCCATGAAAAATTGCTTCCAAGAGGCTGCCCTGCCCTTGTGGAGGGCAGGGCAGAAAATGGTGCGTGTTGGTGCTTGCGTGCGCGTTTGGGTGCTGCAGGAAGCTGCCCTGCCCTTGCGGAGGGCAGGGCAGAAATTTTTGGTGCGCCAGATTTGATGCCCGTGCGCCAGATTGATGCTGCCGAGTGATGCCTTGGTGCGCCAGTTTGGTGCGCTGGCCGTGCCACAACAAAATGCTGCCCTGCCCTCGCGGAGGGCAGGGCAATGTTTCCAAATTGAAGCCCCGTGTTCGAAACTCGGGTGACACACACGCTACCTATTTTCCTTGGTTCTCTTGGTACCAAAGTGAGGCTTAATTCCTTGCTTCCTCATGGTGCCGTGTTCGATTCTTGTGGCAAGCATAGGTGAACTTTTTCTTTGAATTTCTTCCCTTGGTGAGCCCGATACTGCCCTTGAGGAGGGCAGGGCAATGTTTTGTTCTTCTTGATTCATGGCACCTAATTTGTGCTCTGCCCTTGTCGTGGGCAGGGCAGAGTTGCCTCTCAAGCCTTGTTTCCTTATGTTGCCCTCCTAAAGGGCAGTGTGCCCTTGTGGAGGGCAATGCTTGCACTCCTCCTTTATGCGCCACACTTTTTCTCCTTGGCCACGCTTCCTCTTTTCTTCTTTTCTTCACCTACAATAAACCAAAACAACCACTCAAAGTATCACTAAATTCACAAGGCTTATAAATCAATTAAAAATCACTTAAATTCAGCTTAAACCTTATGAGTTAACATTAATTTCATGGTGGTTGTTTGATTTAAAGAAGTTATGCATTTTCACTCCAAATCACTTACTTAGGATGCAAGAAAGTGCATAAAGACTAATAAAACAAGTGAAATTAGCTTGAAAAATGGGTATATGATGACCTGTCATCACAACACCAAACTTAAATCTTGCTTGTCCCCAAGCAAGCATCAAAACTAAGAGAAAATGAAATAAATAAGAAAAGAACACATATCCTTATTAGGCAAATAGCAGAACTTGATTTATGGAGTCTTTATGCAGATAATGATAACTCAATTATTGTTGCTGTTACATAATATACATCTTTCCTCAAAGGCTTGCTAAACTTGCTGTTATAAGACTTACTTTTTAATTACTCCCTTGCTAACTTTTCTTTCTTATAATGCTTAACAAGCTTATTCTTTTGGAGGTTTGGTGTCTAATGTTGTAGTAGTAGCCTTTGGCTTTATTGTTTTCTTTTACTCAACATCTTTCCACCACAGACACATGGCTCACTATTTCTTCCTAGGATCATTGATGCCCATCATCTCTTTGGATAACTAAGTGTTTTGTATCTAAGTTGCTCTTTATTGTGGACTTTCAATTGGCCATCCCAAATCAGTTGATCTAAGTGACCGGGTTTTAAAATACCCCTTAGAATTTACTCATCCAAGCATATCTTAGTACAAGAACACCACAGGCATATGTCCTAGGGTCCAAGCTATTGGTGTCCAACCTTTATTCTTTGTTTTTCTTGCCACTTTGGCTTTTTCTTCTTCCTTTTCTTTCTGTTTTTGTTCCCAAGGGCTTTTTCTTTTATTGATAAGAATCTTTGTAACAGCAAGCTAACTCTCACTTAAATGAAAATGATATTATGCAGCAATTATTAGTTATGCATTTAATCAAACATATATACCACCATTAACTTCCATTCTACTTATGCAACATTGGATATTTACTTTTCAATTCAAACAATTCTCTTTTATTCAAGCATATGGGAAACAAAACAAAATTCAAGCTAAGTGATGAATGACAAGCATTATGCAGTTTAGCATTCTTAATCAAGCAATTTCACTTGCAACTAAATAAACACTTTAGCAGGATATCTAATGGTTCCCATATTCAAAACAATACACAGCAGCAAGGATTAAGTTTAGATACAACCTTTGAAGTTGCAGCCCTTTGATTCTTCCTTCTGTTGTGTTTTCTTTGAGTTAAGATGCACAATATCTTTAATTGTTGACTCATTTCCTGCATAATTCTCAAAGTTGCTTGCTTCTCAAGCCCTTAATTGCATGGTTAGTATGCATAAATTGAGTGTGGCTTTTGGATTCATTTTGGTGTGGGAATACCAAACTTAATTGTTTGCCACTGTCTCAGATGCAACAAGTTAACCATATTTGAAACCCTGTATCCTTGCTAAAGGTTATGAAATTAAAAACTAGAAAACAGTTAAATGGTTGAATAATTTGTCTGATTGCTTGGAGCTAGCATTGTGCAGGAAGTGAGAATGTGCTTTTAAGTGAGATTTTTGGTGGAACACCAAACTTAGAATCCTTCATTCTCCCTTAAATTGTTTTGGTGTGCAACACCAAACTTAGTTCCTTGCAATGCATACCAATTATTCAACATTTTTATTGAAAAAGCTATGAAAAGAAAACTACCTCAGGTTGGGTTGCCTCCCAACAAGCGCTTCTTTATTGTCATTAGTTTGACATCCTCAATTCTTTGATCATGGAGGCTGAAAGTCATAGTGCCTCAGCTTGTCTTTCTTCACTGTGAACTTCCTTCCGGTTTCCTCTTTGATGACCTCTATAAATTCTTGTGGAAGGATCTTAGTCACAATGTAGTGATCAGACGACTGTGGGGACACCTTCATGGTTTGAATGTTGATCATTACTCTATCCCCTAGTGAAAATTTTCCAGTGGGGTTTTTTTCTTTGATTTTATCCTTTGTTTCTTCTTGAAAGAATTCCTTGTTGTGTTTTCCTTGGCTGGTACTTCCTTTGTCCAGTGTTTTCTCATTGTCCTCTATGATCCTTTTCCATCCTTCCTTCTTTGTAGCATCTTCGTTGTTGGTTGGTTTGTCTTCAATGGTTTTGAGGAAAGTATTTGGTTTCTTCTCACCCATTTCTGCAACGTACTTTGCCAGTTGGGCTATCTGCTCCTCAATTCCTCTGATTGACCTCTCTTGGTTCCTTGCTATCTCCTCTTGGTGTTTCATCAATCTCTCTATTAAGATTTCCAAGTTCGTGATCCTTTGAGCGTCTTGTGAGATTGGTAGGTTATGAGATGTTAAAGGTTGGAAGGGTGGGTGTGGTGTTGGTCTGTAGTGGTTGTTGTTACTGATGACAAGTCATCATATACCTATTTTTCTATGCTTTTTCATACAAGAAATTGATGAATTGTGCTTAAATATTGAATGCTTTTATACTTAATTGGTATATTTCCTTTATCTTTTAATTTTATAAATCTTGTAGGAAATAAGAAGAAAAAGAAGCAAAGAAGCACAAAAAAAGGAGAAAAAAAGAGCTTTGGGACACACTTTGAAGTTGGAGCACACTTTGGAGCCTTAGGCCACGCTTTTAAAAGCGTGGCCCATGACCAAATTAAAGGAGAATAGGCAATCAGCACACACTGCCCTGCTCTTGCCAAGGGTAGGGCAGAATCATGATGCAAGGTGAGGTTGGAAGCAAGAATTTTCGCTAAGGTAAAATCTGGGCGCTCACAGCATGACCATGCCTTCTTCAAAGGGCTATAACTTGAGCTACAGACGTCCATTTGATGTGCTTTCAGTTGCGTTGGAAAGCTGACATTCAGAGCTTTCCAACGATATATAGCAATCCATATTTGGCGTACAATTGAGGCAGGAATGAAAGGCATCTTTAAGGGCCAAAAATAAGCAAAAATAAACCAAAGTGCTTCCACCAAGGCTCGAAGCTGGAGCCTCACTCCAAAGCAAAGTAGCGCTCATTTTTTTGCTCTGCCCTCTTGGAGAGCAGGGCAATGTCGTGCTCTCTTCATGGAAAATCAAGGAAAAATTGCTCCTCAAGTGCTTTCACCAAGGTTCGAACACAAGACCTTCAAGGAAGTAAAGCAAGCAAGCGCTACACACAAGGGAGCTTGCGCGCATCACTTTGACACGACCCAGGGAAGCATGGCACGCACCATGACAACATTGCCCTGCCCTCCACAAGGGCAGGGCAGCATCCTAAATGCCTATCCCACACTTGGCACGCACAATTTCCCTGCTCTGCCCTCCACAAGGGCAGGGCAGCCTCCTGGGAACACCCATGGGCCAAAATTCAATTCAAATTCCCTTTAAACTCAAATCTTCACCAATTGAACCAAGGCCATCCAAGACCCATCTCTCCTCAAATCCAAAGCAAGCAAAGCCCACATCATCACTCAAAGGCACATGGATAAATTAGATTAGGATTTTTATTTTATTTGTAATTTGTTTTAATTTCATTTTCATTTTCACTTTGAAAAGCCTATATAAAGGCATCACTCTCATTTCAGAGGGGGGCTCGATTAAGGAAAAGGGCAGCTCCATTAGAAAGCTCTCTTAGTTTTCATTTTCATTTTGGATCTTAGGTGGAGAATTGAAGAACTTCTGTTTCAATTCCACCTTGAGATCTCTTGTTAATCTTTCTGCATAATTCAAAATTTATTTGCTGTTTTAAATCTTCTTCTTCTGCAACTCTAGCTTTTCTGTTTTGGATCTTGAATTGAGGTTGAAGAGCTCCATTGATTCAAATTCTGAGAATCATCTTCCACTCTTCCTCTCAATTAATCTAAGAATTGGGTTTTAATCTTCTCTGCTATTTTTAAACCTCAGTTTCTTCTGCAATATATTTTCTGACTGAGCAAAGGAGAATTGAGATCCAGATTTGCTTTCTGAGTTCATTGCTCTTCTTGGATCCTCAAATTCTCTTTTAGATTTTACAATTGAGCTAAGTTTCTTTCTGTCTTGTTCTTCAAGCAATTTTTCATTACTGTTTGAATCTGCTGCACTTACTTCATCTTTTACTGATTTGCTTGATTGCACTTTACATTTTCTTGTTGAAGTTTTAATTCCCAGCACCCAATCCCTTTTACTTTTCATGCAATTTAACTATTCTACAATTATTCTAAATGCTGCTTATCGCTTTCCTTTAAATTTCCTGCACCCAATCCCCTTTACATTTGATGCAATTTACATTTCTTGTCATTTAAGATTTTGCCAATTTACTTTTCTTGCTCTTTAAGTTTCTATGCAAGTTACTTTCTGCACTTTATAATTCCTGCAAATTTACATTCTGTTGGCTACAGTTTCACACAATCCACTTCAATGTTAGCTTGACTAAACTAATCACCCACTAAAGTTGCTTGATCCATCAATCCCTGTGGGATCGACCTCACTCACGTGAGTTATTATTACTTGATGCGACACGGTGCACTTGCCGGTTAGTTATGTGTGTTGGAAATTCATTTTTCCGCAAAAACACCATCAAGTTTTTGGCGCTGTTGCCGGGGATTGATTAGATCAACAATGATTAAGTGGGTGAGAAGTCTAGATTAAGCATTTTTTTGTTTTTGTTCTTGAAACCAAGGTGTTTGTGTTTTTGCCTCACTAAGAAATTCTCATCTCTGATATGAGTAATTTCAATTTTCAGTGATGTTGCATTTTACAAAATATAAATGGAATTCAACTCATCTTATGGTGAAACAAAATTTTACGGGATATTGCCCACCATTACCACCCTCTAATGGTGGCTGGGAATATCACCAAGAGAATACACATTCTGAGCACTCCAATCCATGGAGAAATGCTTCAGAACCACAAGATGAGCAAGAAAATCAAATGGGATATTTCTCACCACCACAAAATGATTCAAGTCATTATTCTCATGGTGGCTGGGAGTATAACCAAGAAACTGCAAATTCTGAGCAGTCAAGTCTAATGAGAAATTGCCCAACCTCACCCTCCAGTTCTACATTTGAAAATTCTTCATCAATTAATTATGCCTCAACATAAAGTTTCCTCCAAAATCCATACAAGTCATCCCATCAATTACATAACTCATTCCACACCCCTCAACACAGCTTCACCACAACATATCCACGTCACCAAAATTACTCTCAACCTTCATCTCTTGAACCACCAGATGAGGATTACCTTCAAGCCATTGAAATATATAGAAAACTCGTGGAAAGATACACACAACCCCAATCCTGGAAAGAAATCATCCTCAAGAAGATGAATGAGCCCTTAGAGCAAACAAGGAGGAACTTAGAACCATCAAACAGAGAGGATGAAGACCAATTTGTGGGTGAGGAAATGGAAAAGCAAGATGAGGAAGCCTCTGTGGCAAGTGAAATTTCAGTGAAAAAGGAAGATGTGGTGGAAGTATTTGGACATGAGCCAAGGATTCTACATTCACAAGAGCCACTTGAGGTGACAATGAAACACAAAGATTCCCTCCCAGAGGCATTAATGGAAGATCATGAAGAAGAAAGGGAGGAAGACATTCAAGAGAAGTTACACTCAAGTGAAGCAGAGAAGTACATAGAAGAAAAGCTCATGGAACCACCAATTCAAAAAGCTCTAGATGAATACGAAACTCCAATAATCACACAGCAACCAAGTATTGAATCCAAAGAAGTGAAGGCAACTAGCAATAACACCAATTCTGTCCCTAATCCAGCAAGCAAGATCAATCAAGCCATTTGCAAAAGAAAGCTTGCTGAGGAAAGGCCAAGACAAGGGACACTAGCTGAATCTTTCCCTCCTTTGAGGTCATTCCTCTTAACAAACTGGAAGAAGAGGAAGAAAGTGAAGAACAATATGTCAAGCTAATGACACTAAAAGAGCGCTTGTTGGGAGGCAACCCAACCTTAGGTAACATTTCATTTCTCTGCTTGGGTTATTCTCTTTCCTTGCCTTGTTTAAATTTCAATAAATTGGCATATGATCACATTCTAAGTTTGGTGTTGCCTTGCAACAAATTGTTTTCAATTCCTTTGGATGATTGCATCAATTCTACATGAAAGTGTCACACTAAGATTCTAAGTTTGGTGTGCCACTTATTTTTCTATGCAACTCATCCAGCAACATCACTTGTCTGCATAATCATATTGCCTTTGCATTGTTATTTTTCTTTTGTTTTGACATTTCGTTTGCATTCTCTTTGTTTTAGTCACTTTTTTTATTTTTTATTTTTTTTTGTTTTCTTTTATTAACTGTTTTTGTTAATACATCACCAAGAGATCCTTATTCATGACAAATCTTGGCTTCGTGATTGTATTCAACAAATAACAGTTTCTTTTGTTTAGTTTTAGTTCAAATAAATTGACATATGGTTGCATTCTAAGTTTGGTGTTGCTATGCAACAAAATTTGGTTCTAATTCTTACAAGATACTTGCATTAATTCCAAGTGAAAGTGTCACACTAAGTTTGGTATGCCACTTATCTTTTATGCAATGTATTATGCACACCTTCTTATCTATGCAATCAAAATGTCTATGTCTCTTATGCCTTGATTGTTATCTTTAATTTTGCTTGCTTAAAACACATGTGCTACTAACATATCATTGTGTAAGACATTCATGATCCATCTTAGCCCCATAGCCATTGTTCTAATTGTTGCTTGAGGATGAGCAAGTATTCTGAGTTTGGCAAAGGAAAGAGGAAGAATAGAGGAAAAAGGACAACAATAATGAAGATGAACTACAAGGTTGTAGAGTTCCTTTTCTTCTCATTTGTTTCCAGCACTTAAATTGCATGATTGTCTTCATCTTTTCTGTTTACATGTGTGTATGAATAAAGCATAGCTTGAATCTTGATTCGTAACATGTTGCTGTGGCATTATAACTACCAACTTGAGCTTTGTGAATTTAAAAGCAATAAAGCATCATGATCATAAACAAACAAGGAATTAAAGAAGATTTTAGCATGTGCATACAAGTATTGGAAAGCTAGTATGATTAATTGTTGCTCAATTGCATTGGATTTTATTTAATTGAAGTTTCTCATCTAGTACATTTTGTGAAATCTTTTAAAAATCATGAAAACCTTGAAAAAAAAAAGCAAAAAAGGGCAAGAAAAGAAAAAGGGAAAGAATGAGAAAGCTGAAGGCTCTGAGTACCAATGGCAATTTATTTGCTAAGTGCTTGTGGTGTTTATGTATCAAGCCAAATGCTTGAAAACAAAACACTTAGAAGTCAAGGCTAGGCTCAAGTGCAAAAGCACTCCCTCAAAGCTCAAGGTTCTGAGCATCAATGATTAGAGAGTCAAGAAAAGAAAAAAATGATGAGCTTAATGAAGTCCTCTAATTAAATGCTTGTGGTGCTTATGTATCAAGTGGTAATACTTGAAAACAAAGCATTTAGAAGTCGTAGCTTTATTATTAACTCATGGGGCAAAGCACCCAAAAGGAGAAGCTAAAAAAAAAATCAAAAGCTTGTTTCAAGGAAGAATTATAAGAAAAAGATTTCATAAATTGAGCTAGATAGAAGCATCAATCATTTACATTTCTTTTGTGATTGTAGCATGCATAGAAAACTAGCTTGCCATGAACATTAACTTGCTACTCTTCTTACCTTGGATTGTCAATTTCTATTGCATGATTCTTTTCTTGCTTGAGGACAAGCAAGGTTTAAGTTTGGTGTTGTGATGACAAGTCATCATATACCTATTTTTCTATGCTTTTTCATACAAGAAATTGATGAATTGTGCTTAAATATTGAATGCTTTTATACTTAATTGGTATATTTCCTTGATCTTTTAATTTTATAAATCTTGTAGGAAATAAGAAGAAAGAGAAGCAAAGAAGCACAAAAAAAGGAGAAAAAAAGAGCTTTGGGACACACTTTGAAGTTGGAGCACACTTTGGAGCCTTAGGCCACGCTTTTAAAAGCGTGGCCCATGACCAAATTAAAGGAGAATAGGCAATCAGCACACACTGCCCTACTCTTGCCAAGGGCAGGGCAGAATCGTGATGCAAAGTGAGGTTGGAAGCAAGAATTTTCGCTAAGGTAAAATCTGGGCGCTCACAGCATGACCATGCCTTCTTCAAAGGGCTATAACTTGAGCTACAGACGTCCAATTGATGTGCTTCCAGTTGCGTTGGAAAGCTGACATTCAGAGCTTTCCAACGATATATAGCAATCCATATTTGGCGTACAATTGAGGCAGGAATGAAAGGCATCTTTAAGGGCCAAAAATAAGCAAAAATAAACCAAAGTGCTTCCACCAAGGCTCGAAGCTGGAGCCTCACTCCAAAGCAAAGTAGCGCTCATTCTTTTGCTCTGCCCTCTTGGAGAGCAGGGCAATGTCGTGCTCTCTTCATGGAAAATCAAGGAAAAATTGCTCCTCAAGTGCTTTCACCAAGGTTCGAACACAAGACCTTCAAGGAAGTAAAGCAAGCAAGCGCTACACACAAGGGAGCTTGCGCGCATCACTTTGACACGACCCAGGGAAGCATGGCACGCACCATGACAACATTTCCCTGCCCTCCACAAGGGCAGGGCAGCATCCTAAATGCCTATCCCACACTTGGCACGCACAATTTCCCTGCTCTGCCCTCCACAAGGGCAGGGCAGCCTCCTGGGAACACCCATGGGCCAAAATTCAATTCAAATTCCCTTTGAACTCAAATCTTCACCAATTGAACCAAGGCCATCCAAGACCCATCTCTCCTTAAATCCAAAGCAAGCAAAGCCCACATCATCACTCAAAGGCACATGGATAAATTAGATTAGGATTTTTATTTTAATTGTAATTTGTTTTAATTTCATTTTCATTTTCACTTTGAAAAGCCTATATAAAGGCATCACTCTCATTTCAGAGGGGGGGCTCGATTAAGGAAAAGGGCAGCTCCATTAGAAAGCTCTCTTAGTTTTCATTTTCATTTTGGATCTTAGGTGGAGAATTGAAGAACTTCTGTTTCAATTCCACCTTGAGATCTCTTGTTAATCTTTCTGCATAATTCAAAATTTATTTGCTGTTTTAAATCTTCTTCTTCTGCAACTCTAGCTTTTCTGTTTTGGATCTTGAATTGAGGTTGAAGAGCTCCATTGATTCAAATTATGAGAATCATCTTCCACTCTTCCTCTCAATTGATCTAAGAATTGGGTTTTAATCTTCTCTGCTATTTTTAAACCTCAGTTTCTTCTGCAATATATTTTCTGACTGAGCAAAGGAGAATTGAGATCCAGATTTGCTTCCTGAGTTCATTGCTCTTCTTGGATCCTCAAATTCTCTTTTAGATTTTACAATTGAGCTAAGTTTCTTTCTGTCTTGTTCTTCAAGCAATTTTTCATTACTGTTTGAATCTGCTGCACTTACTTCATCTTTTACTGCTTTGCTTGATTGCACTTTACATTTTCTTGTTGAAGTTTTAATTCCCAGCACCCAATCCCTTTTACTTTTCATGCAATTTAACTATTCTGCAATTATTCTAAGTGCTGCTTATCGCTTTCCTTTAAATTTCCTGCACCCAATCCCCTTTACATTTGATGCAATTTACATTTCTTGTCATTTAAGATTTTGCCAATTTACTTTTCTTGCTCTTTAAGTTTCTATGCAAGTTACTTTCTGCACTTTATAATTCCTGCAAATTTACATTCTGTTGGCTACAGTTTCACACAATCCACTTCAATGTTAGCTTGACTAAACTAATCACCCACTAAAGTTGCTTGATCCATCAATCCCTGTGGGATCGACCTCACTCACGTGAGTTATTATTACTTGATGCGACACGGTGCACTTGCCGGTTAGTTATATGTGTTGGAAATTCGTTTTTCCGCAAAAACACCATCAACTATAATGGTGTTTTTGCTGGTTTGTGAAGTTGGGGTTATTGTAATTGAAGTTCCTTGGTTCATCATTTTGGTACTCGGTTCTTCTCCAGTTAGAATGAGTCTGGAAATCTATGTTTTGTGAGTATTGGCTGTGATTGGCATTGGTGGATGGGTGATGTTGGTTGTTTGTGGCTGTGGAATTACCCTGGTTGAAACTTCCTTGTTCTTGATGTCGGGACTCCCCTATTCTTAGATAAGAATGAGGTCTCCATGGTGGAAATTTGGCATTCACTGCAGCAGACTGCAGGCTATCAACTTTTCCATCCCTCAGCCCCATGTGTTGCTGTGTTTCTAGGCACATGTGACCATCCTCACATAGCTTGTCCTAGCTGTGGCCCCTCCTTGTTTTTGTCTCAATCTTTTTCTCCTGCATGAACCAAAACAACTAGCCTTAGAATATTAATATAAACGTTAGCAATTGACTTGTAATAAAGAAAAAAGTTGTTTTGTTTTGTTTAATTGTTATTTATTATTTTTTTATCAATTGTGCCCCTTAATTAAAGATGCTAAAAGTTGGTGAACACCAAACTTATCTTTTATTGAGGGGATGGCTTAGCAATGCAAACCATTCTTCACAATTGATGTATTTTATAAAAAAAAAATTTGATGCATGATCCCTTTTTGTATGGTTTTGATTTCATGAATAGGAAATGATCTGTTGAACAGTGTTACATATGCAGACACCAAACTTAGTGTTTGATCATATGCTTCATCAAAATGATTTTTCATATGTTCTAAGAATAGCCCCCTTTCTTTTGAAAAGCAAAAATTGGGTGTGCCTTATGGGACACCAAACTTAGAAGTCTGACTTATGCTCTAAAATAATGTATGCATTTATCAAATATGAAAGTTCAAAATCATACTCAAGGGAATCATAGCTTATTAGATGAAAGAGAAGACAGAAATCTTTAATCATGGGTTGCCTCCCATGAAGCGCTCTTTTATTGTCACTAGCTTGACATTGAACTCCCTTGAGGGTGGTTGATGTTGGTAGTGTCTCAACTTGTCACCTCTCACTGTAAGCTTTCTCTGTGTGCCTTGATGCTCAATTTCCATATGCTCAAGAGAAAGTACTTGGTTGACAGTGTAATAATCTTTTGTTCCCAGCTATTGATATACTAGTTGCACCTTATCACCTTTAGAAAATCCTTCAGTTGGGATTTTCTTATTCTTCCACCCTTTGTAGGCCTTTTTCTTGTTTTTCTTCTTTTTCTTCCTTGTTGATATGTTTCCTTTGACAGTGACTTGAGTTGTGATACCTTCCTTCTTGTTTATCATCCCAGCTTCTTTTTGAATTCCTATTTCTTCTTGCAGCTGCTTGTTTTTCTGTTCTACTGCCTTGTCGGTTGCTTGCTTTGGAAGGACGTCACTACTTGTCTTGCTTGTTTCTTCATCCCTTTGTAATTCTGGAAAAACTTTCAAGGTGATGCTCTCCTCATGCATCCTGCGGGTTAGCTCTCCCTGCTCTATATCCACAATGGCTCTAGCAGTGGCCAAAAATGGTCGACCAAGTATTATGGAGTCATTTCCATTTTCTGAAGAATCCAGGATCACAAAATCTGCCAGATAGATGAACTTGTCAACCTTAACTAAAAGGTTCTCAATCAGCCCTTTAGGATATACTACTGATTGGTCCACCAACTCCAAGGACATCTGTATTGGTTTCACCTCCTTTATGCCAAGCTTTTTCACTAAAGAAGATGGGATTAGATTTATGCTTGCTCCTAAGTCACACATCCCCTTGTTGATGAATAGGCTTCCAATAGTGCAAGGTAAGAAGAAACCTCCAGGATCCTCAAGCTTGGGAGGGAGTCCCTTTTTGATGAGTGCACTGCATTCTTCACTAAGCATTACAGTCTCCTTCTCATTCCAACTTCTCTTCTTGTTGATGAGCTCCTTTAAGAACTTGGCATACAGAGGCATTTGCTCCAATGCCTCAGCCAAAGGTATGTTGATTTCCAGCTTCTTGAAAGTCTCAAGAAATTTGTGGAAATGCTGATCCTTTGTCTCTTTGTGGAATCTTTGAGGATAAGGTAGTGGGGGTGTCAAGCTTTTCTCCCCTTGAAGTTGTCTTGGAATCGGTTCTTCCATGATCTGCTTTCCCTTCTTCAGATTCTGTGGTTGGTTGTTTTCCTCTATGAGTTTTTCTGGGACATTCTTGCTTGTCATGTCCTTGTTGATGGCTTCATTATTCTTTGTTGGCTCATTGTCATTCTCCATAAGTTTCTTGGTTACTCCTTGGTTACCATCCACTAACATCTTTCCACTCCTTAGTTGCACGACCTTGCATTCTTTCTTTGGGTTAGGAATGGTGTCAATTGTAGTGAGCTTGATGGTTTTTCAACCGAAATCTGTTTGGAGATTTGTCCAATTTGCCTTTCTAAGTTCTTCATGGTGGCTTTTTGGTTTTTTGTTGTCAATTCTTGGTTCTTCATCATTTTTTCCATGAGTAGCTCTAAATTACTGATCCTCTGGGATTCTTGTGAGATGGGTTGGTTTTGTGGTGTTGTTGGATGATGATAAGTGCTTTGGTTAGTTGGGTGGTTATTGGTTAGGTGATGGTTAGAGTTGGGGTAATTATTTTGTGGTTTTCTGTATGTATTTTGGTTAGTGTTCGGCTGGGGGTTGTGGTTTGTGCTTTTCCAATTGTTTTGACTTGAGTTTCTTTGCCATGGTTGTTGGCTTTGATTGTGGTTGTCTCCCCATCTGAGGTTGGGATGGTTCTTCCAAGATGGATTGTAAGTATCACCATAGACTTCATTCGTTCCAGGATTTTGGTTGTGCATGTATTGGACTTGCTCTTGCTGTTGCTCCTCTTGAGTTTCTTCACTTTGCACCCATGTGGTTGATGGTTGGCTTGTGGCACTCACTGATGTTACTTGCAGGCCATCAATTCTTTTGGCCATTTGCTCAAACTGTTGTTGAATCTGCTGCTGCATCATCTTGTTCTGAGCTAGAATTGAATCCACTCCTTCCAACTCCATTACTCCTCTTCTTTGTGATGGTTGGTGTTGTCTTTGATGAGCAAAGAAATATTCGTTGTTGGCCACCATATCAATGAGGTTTTGAGCTTCCTCTGTAGTTTTCATGAGTTGTAATGAGCCTCCAGCTGAATGATCAAGTGCCTCTTGAGCTTTCAGAGTAAGTCCTTCATAGAAGTTCTGCAACTTATCCCACTCAGTAAACATCTCTGGTGGACATTTCCTCAATAGTGCCTTATACCTTTCCCATGCTTCATATAGATTCTCAGCTTCCATTTGAGTGAATGTCTGTACCTCAGTCTTCAATCTTATGATCCTTTGAGGGGGATAAAATTTGGCAAGAAACTTGCTCACCAAGTCATCCCAAGTGTTGATGCTTTCCTTTGGGAACGTTTCTAGCCATTGAGTGGCTTTGTCCCTGAGAGAGAATGGAAAGAGCAACAACTTGTAACTGTTAGGAGGCACACTATTGGTTTTGACAGTGTCACAAATCCTTAAAAAGGTAGATAGATGTTGATTCGGATCCTCCAATGGCCCTCCTCCAAAAGAACAGTTGTTTTGGACCAGTGTGATGAGCTGTGGCTTTAGTTCAAAGTTGTTTGCATTGACATTGGGGGTAAGAATGCTACTCCCACAATGTCTAGCATTTGCAAATGTGTAGGAAGCCAGTACTCTTCTTTGTTGTGGGTTATTGTTGGCTCCTCCTTCTGGTTGATTGGGATTTGATAGATCTCCTTCCATTTCTTAGAATTCCTCCTCAGATTCTTCCTCTCCAATGACGTTCTTCCCTCTTTCAGCTCTTCTTATTCTTCGAAGAGTTCTTTGGTCAATTTCAGAGAGAATAGGGGAGGTTCTTCCTGTACCTGACATACAAACACAAAATAAGAAACACGCAGAACCAAAAAATCAATGAAACTTCAATCTATTGCTAGAATGAGTTTTTAGTTAGTTTGAGCAAAAATACAAACAGTTAGTGTGTTAAAGAAATCGAAAAGAAAAAGTGCTTAATCTAGACCTCCACTTCACTTAATCATTGTCAATCTATTTTAATCCCCGGCAACGGCGCCAAAAACTTGATGTGCAAAAAACGATCCGACACAAAACTCACCGGCAAGTGTACCGGGTCGCATCAAGTAATAATAACTCACATGAGTGAGGTCGATCCCACAGGGATTGAAGGATTGAGCAATTTTAGTTTAGTAGTTGATTTAGTCAAGCGAATCAAGTATTGGTTGAGTGATTTGTATTTAACAGGAAGTAAATAACGGAAAATGTAAAGGGGGAAGGGAAGGATTGCAGAAATTAAAAGAAACTGAAAGTAAAAGGACTGAATCTTAAAGAACAAGAAATTAAATGACTGAAACTTAAAGTGCAAGAAATGTAAATTGCAGTAACTTAAAGTGCAAGGAATATAAATTGCTTGAATGTAAAAGGGATTTGAGGACTGGGATATCAGAATCTAAGCAAAGAGAAATTGAATGGCAACAATTTATAGAACAGAAATTGAATTAGAAGCAATTAGAACTCAAACAGTAAGGAAATTAAGTGCAGCAGAGGTACACAGAAGAACCAAAAAGGGAAAAATGTGATCTCAAGACTCCAGAGACTAGATAGCAAAGCCTAGATCTCAATTGCCTTCCCAGATCTAAATTCCCAAAGTAATTGACAAGAAATTAAAGAAGAAGCAGTAAAGGGAATGTGTTTGAATTCAATTATGCAGAAGAGAAATTAAAGAGCTCTTGAGTGGAGATTGAGACAGAATTTTCTCAATTCTAAACTCCCAAGACTCAAACAAGAAAAGTGAAAATGCCCAAGCAAGAACCAGGAAGAAGAGAGATCAATTCTCCTTCCAAATTCTCAGAAATCTCGGTCAAGTCTCTCAAAGAAAAGTTGTAAAATTCAAAGCTCCAAAGAAAGTTCAAAGTTCAAAAGTCAAGTAAAAGGTTCTAATTACATTAAACTAGCTCCTATTTATACACTTTCTATTCTTGGATCTTGGGATTTGGATGGGCTTTTGATTTGGTGAAGAAATGAATTAAATTGGATTTTTAATTCAATTTTGGCCCATGAAAAATTGCTTCCAAGAGGCTGCCCTGCCCTTGTGGAGGGCAGGGCAGAAAATGGTGCGTGTTGGTGCTTGCGTGCGCGTTTGGGTGCTGCAGGATGCTGCCCTGCCCTTGCGGAGGGCAGGGCAGAAATTTTTGGTGCGCCAGATTTGATGCCCGTGCGCCAGATTGATGCTGCCGAGTGATGCCTTGGTGCGCCAGTTTGGTGCGCTGGCCGTGCCACAACAAAATGCTGCCCTGCCCTCGCGGAGGGCAGGGCAATGTTTCCAAATTGAAGCCCCGTGTTCGAAACTCGGGTGACACACACGCTACCTATTTTCCTTGGTTCTCTTGGTACCAAAGTGAGGCTTAATTCCTTGCTTCCTCATGATGCCGTGTTCGATTCTTGTGGCAAGCATAGGTGAACTTTTTCTTTGAATTTCTTCCCTTGGTGAGCCCGATACTGCCCTTGAGGAGGGCAGGGCAATGTTTTGTTCTTCTTGATTCATGGCACCTAATTTGTGCTCTGCCCTTGTCGTGGGCAGGGCTGAGTTGCCTCTCAAGCCTTGTTTCCTTATGTTGCCCTCCTAGAGGGCAGTGTGCCCTTGTGGAGGGCAATGCTTGCACTCCTCCTTTATGCGCCACACTTTTTCTCCTTGGCCACGCTTCCTCTTTTCTTCTTTTCTTCACCTACAATAAACCAAAACAACCACTCAAAGTATCACTAAATTTACAAGGCTTATAAATCAATTAAAAATCACTTAAATTCAGCTTAAACCTTATGAGTTAACATTAATTTCATGGTGGTTGTTTGATTTAAAGAAGTTATGCATTTTCACTCCAAATCACTTACTTAGGATGCAAGAAAGTGCATAAAGACTAATAAAACAAGTGAAATTAGCTTGAAAATGGGTATATGATGACCTGTCATCAGTTGTCAGGCACGCGTTCATGGGTGAGAATGGTGATGAGTGTCACGGATCATCACATTCATCAGGTTGAAGTACGAATGAATATCTTACAATAAGAATAAGCTTGAATTGAATAGAAGAACAATAGTACTTTGCATTAATACTCGAGGAACAGCAGAGCTCCACACCTTAATCTATGGTGTGTAGAAACTCCACTGTTGAAAATACATAAGTGAAAATAGTCTAGGCATGGCCGAGTGGCCAGCCCCCATAGAAGTCTAAGATAGCATAGAACTGATCAAAGATTGGTCTAAGGACTAAATCTCCAAAGATGTGAGTACAATAGTAAAAAGTCCTATTTATACTAAGACTAGATACAAGGATTACAAAAATGAGTAAATGATGCAAAAATCCACTTCCGGGCCCACTTGGTATGTGCTTGGGCTGAGCATTGAAACTTTGATGTGTAGAGACTTTTCTTGGAGTTAAACGCCAATTTTTATGCCAGTTTGGGCGTTTAACTGCAGCTTCTATCCTGTTTCTGGCGTTTAACGCCAGAATGGGGCAGGAAGTTGGCATGTGAATGCCAGTTTGCGTCGTCAAAACGCGAGCAAAGTATGGACTATTATACATTGCTAGAAAGCCCAGGATGTCTACTTTCCAACGCAATTGAGAGTGCTCCATTTGAGTTTCTGTAATTCTAGAAAATCTATTTTGAGTACAGGGAGGTCAGAATCCAATAGCATCAGCATTCCTTTTTCAGCCTCTGAATCAGATTTTTGCTCAGGTCCCTCAATTTCAGCCAGAAAATACCTGAAATCACAAAAAAAACACACAAACTTAGAGTAAAGTCCAGAAATATGAATTTTGCTTAAAAACTAATAAAAATATACTAAAAAGTAGCTAGATCCTACTAAAAACTATCTAAAAACATTGCCAAAAAGCGTATAAATTATCCGCTCATCAATACATAAGCACCACAAGCATTTAATTAGAGGATTCTTTTAGCTCATTTGTTTCTTTTCTTTACTTCTCTAATCATTGATGCTCAGAGCCTTGAGCTTTGAGGGAGTGCTTTTACACTTGAGCCTAGCCTTGACTCTAAGTGTTTTGTTTTCAAGCTTTTTGCTTGATACATAAACACCACAAGTACTTAAAAATGAATTGTCATTGGTACTCAGAGCCTTCAGCTTTCTCATTCTTTCCCTTTTCTTTTCTTGCCTTATTTGCATTTGCTTCTTCAAGGTTTTCATGATTTCAAAAATTTCATAAGATGTCCTAGATGAAAGCTTCAATTAAACAAATTCAAATGTAATTGAGCAACAATAATCATGCTAGCCTTCCAGTACTTATATGCTCATGCTAACTTCTTCTTTAACTATCTTGTTTGTTTAAGATCACGATTCTTAGTTACTTTGAATTCACAAAACTCAAGATGGTAGTCATAATATCATAGCACATGCTACAATTTAGCAATCAAGCTATGCTTATTCACAACAAGTAATCACACATGCATACAAAGAAAATAGAAGACAATCATGCAATTTAAAGTGCTAGAAATAAGTAAGAGGAAAAAGGAACTTTACCACCTTGTAGTTTATCTTCATTGTTGTTGTCCTTTTCCTCCTATTCTTCCCCTTCCCACACCAAACTTAGAATGATTGCTTGTCCCCCAGCAACAAATAAAACAATAGTGATGGGGTTTATGATGGGTCATGAGTTTCTTACACAATGAAATGTGAGTAATACACGTGCTCAAGCAAGCAAAGATAAGGATACAATAAGGGCGCAAGAAGTAAAAAGAGAGACAATGTGATTACATTAATAAGTGGTGTATGCATGGTACTTTGCATGAAAGGTAAGTGGCGTCACCAAATATAGTATGAGACTTTCATTTTAGAATGATGCAAGTACCCAGTGAAGATTGAAATTCAAATTATTGCATGGCAACACCAAACTTAGAATGCAATCTGGTGCACGAAAATTACAATCACACTTTGTAATTCCACACAACTAACCAGCAAGTGCACTGGGTCGTCCAAGTAATACCTTACGTGAGTAAGGGTCGATCCCACGGAGATTGCCGGCTTGAAGCAAGCTATGGTTATTGATAAACCACTATGGTTTTTATCTATTCTGTACCCACTTATTCATACAATTTGCGTATTTTACATTTTCCTTCCTCGTTTTGTGATATGATTGAAAACATGCTTCTTTGGCCTTATATTTGCTAATATTAATCCTCTCTTATTACCATTTGATGCCTTGATATGTGTGTTAAGTGTTTTCAGAGATTACAGGGCAGGAATGGCTCAGAGGATGGAAAGGAAGCATACAAAAGTGGAAGGAATACAAGAAGTTGAAGGAACTGCAAAGCTGTCAGCCTGACCCTCTCGCACTCAAACGGCTATAACTTTAGCAACAGAGGTCCAAACGACGCAGTTTTAGTTGCGTTGGAAAGCTAACGTCCGGGGCTTCGATTTAATATATAATATGCCATAGTTTCCCTAACGATAGGCGACGCGAACGCGTGCTCTACGCGGACGCGTCGCAGTGACGAAAATCAGCGTGGCAGATTTCTTCTCCAGCGATTTCTGGGCTGTTTTCGACCCAGTTTGTAGCCCAGAAAACACAGATTAGAGGCTATAAAGTGGGGAAATCTATTCATTCATAATCAGGCTTTTCATAATTCACTTTTTATGATTTAAATGTAGTTTTTAGAGAGAGAGGTTCTCTCCTCTCTCTTAGGATTAGGATTAGGATTAGAATTTATTTTAGGATTAGGATTTCTTTTCACTTCAGGATTATTTCATCTTCATATCAGGTTCATTGTTCCTTTTATTTATTTCCTCAATTTAGTTTACGGATTTCTATGTTCAACTCAACTTCTTTATTTGGCTACAACTGCCCATGTTACATTTAATATCTTTATTAATTCATGATTTTGAGGTATTTCAGATCTAAGATTCTTATTTAGCTTTTTATATTATTGGCTTTAATTGATTAACTGGAAGCTCTTGAGTTATCAACTATTCATGAGTGATTGTTATGTTGGCTAATTAACTGGAATTCCACTAACTCTAGCCTTCCCTTAGGAATTAACTAGGACTTGGGAAATCTAACCAATTGGTTCACTGGACTTTCCCTTGCTTAAGCAAAGGTTAACTAAGTAGGATTAACTTCCATTCTTATAGGAGTAACTAGGATAGGACTTCCGAAATTTCATATCTTGCCAATAGTTTATTTTATAGTTATTTATTTATTTTAACTGTCATTTGAATTACTTGTCATACTTCTTCCTTATTTCCAAAACCCCCAATTTTACCTTTTTCATAGCCAATAATAAGAACATACCTCCCTGCAATTCCTTGAGAAGACGAACCGAGTTTTAAATACTTCAGTTATCAATTTATTTAGGGGTTTGTTACTTGTGACAACCAAAACGTTTGTAAGAAAGGTTGACTGCTTGGTTTAGTAACTATACTTATAACGAGAGTTTACTATAACTTCTAAACCATCAATCTTCAGTTCTTTCAGTTATCTTATTATTCTTAGTCAGGATATCAATAGTGGTTTTAAGTTTTAATTGCGAAGAGTAAAAGAGCATGAATTAAATGATACTTGTTATGCAGTAATGGAGAATAGGTTGAGGTTCTGGAGATGCTCTGTCTTCTGAAGTTCTGCTTTCCTACTGTCTTTTTTTTTTCATGCATGCAGGTCTATTTCCATGGAAAGCTGTATGTTGGTGGATCACCGTTGTCAATGGCTACCGGCCGTCCTCTTAGTGAAAAGGGTCCATATACATGGCTAATCATCTGTTGGTTCTCACTAATGTTGGAATAGGATCCATTGATCCTTTTGCACACTGTCACTGCGCGCAACATTCATGAGTTTGAAGCTCGTCACAGTCATCCCTTCCCGGATCCTACTCAAAATACCACAGACAAGGTTTAGACTTTCCGGATCTCAGGGATGCTGCCAATTGATTCTAGCTTATACCATGAAGACTCTGATCTCACGGATTTGAATGCTCTGTTGTCAGGAGAGGCAGTCAAACTAGTGAACCAGGAACCCAAGAGATATACATTCAATCTAAAGTAGAACGAAAGTGGTTGTCAGGCACGCATTCATAGGTTGAGAATGGTGATGAGTGTCACGAATCATCACATTCATTATGTTGAGATGCGAATGAATATCTTATAATAGAAACAAGCGTGATTGAATAAAAAACAGAAGTAAGTGCATTAATTCATTGAGACACAGCAGAGCTCCTCACCCCCAACCATGGGGTTTAGAGACTCATGCCATAGAAGATACAAATTTAGATGTAAAATGTCATGAGATACAAAATAAATCTCCAAAAGTCATTTTTATACTTAACTAGTAACCTAGGTTTACAAAAAATGAGTAAACTAAGATAGATAGTGCAGAAATCTACTTCCGGGGCCCACTTGGTGTGTGTGCTGAGGCTGAGCATTAAAGCTTTCACGTGCATAGGCTATTCTTGGGGTTAAACGCCAAATTGTAACCTGTTTCTGGCGTTTGACTCTAGCTTGTAACCTGTTTCTGGCGTTTAACGCCAGAATATGGCAGAAGGCTGGTGTTGAACGCCAGTTTGCATTGTTTAAACTCCGGTAAAGTATGGACTATTATATGTTGCTGGAAAGCCCTAGATGTTTACTTTCCAGCGCAATTAAAAGCGTGTCATTTGGACTTCTGTAGCTCCAAAAATTCTATTTCGAGTGCAGGGAGGTCAGAATCCAACAGCATCTACAATCCTTTTTCAGCCTCTGAATCAGATTTTTGCTCAGGTCCCTCAATTTCAGCCAGAAAATACTTGAAATCACAGAAAAACATACAAATTCATAGCAAAGTCCAGAAATGTGATTTTTGCATAAAAACTAATAAAAATATACTTAAAAGTAGCTAGATCCTACTAAAAACTATATGAAAATACCCCCCAAAAAGGGTATAAAATATCTGCTCATCACAATCATATGTCAAATAATTGAAAGTAAACTAAGTAAAGAAAGAAAATGTTACCTATGGTTGGGTTGCCTCCCAACAAGTGCTCTTTTAATGTCATTAGCTTGACATGTTGATCTCAACTTTCTTTCTCTTCTTCCAGTTTGTTAAGAGGAATGACCTCAAGAGGAAAGATGAGCCAGTTGATGTCCCCTGTTTTGAGGGCCTCCCAACAAGATTTCTTTTGTTGTTAGCTTGAGTGAACTTGCTTGTTGGGGTAGGGGTGGGATGGCTTTTGGTTGACCTCTTCTTCATGGATAATATCCTTCTTTTCTTGGTCACTATCCTCTCTTTGGTGCTTTTGTTGACTGCCTTCACTTCTTTGTTTTCAATACATTGTGTGATGGTTGGAGTGTCCTCTTCATCAAGAGCTTCTTGGCTTGATAGTTCAATGAAACTATCCTTCATGCAACTCTCTACTTCATTGGAGTGTGGACTCCCTTAGTTGTTTTCCTTCCTTTCTTTTGTACAGTCTTGCATTGCTTTCTTTGTGAGTGAGTTTGCATGTTCCATTGTCACCTTTAGTAGGCTCTGTGGGTATGGAGCCTTAGGCTTGTATACTCTCACAACCTCCTCCTTCTTCATTGGGATTTCACTTGGTATAAGGGCCTCTTTTTCTTGCTTTTCAAATTCCTCCTTTTCACCCACCTTTTGATCTTCATCCTCCTTGCTTAGCACTACTCCTCTTGTGGTATTGTTTTCTTCCCTTAGCCAAGGAAAGAGAGTAGTTGAATCTTTAGTGTAGGATTATGCTAATTGTCTCATTTTTTCTTCATATTCCCTTTTTGCTATTAACTCTTTTTCTCTAGATTTCTTTTCCCTCTCATCCGATTCTTTATAAGATCTTTTGATGTTCTTTCTACACTCTTTAATGAGAAATTCTAGCCTAGAGAGTGAATCTAAGAGAGGTTGTGGTGGTTGGTTAGAGTTGGCTTGTGAATGGAATTGGTTGTTTTGTGAATGGAATTGATTGGAGTGGTATATGCTTGGCGGGTAATGAGGTAAATTTTGTGGACCATGAAAAGAATTGTGTGGTTGATGAATTGAATAGCATGGATTCTGGCAGGAATTTTGTGTTGAGGCAAACTCAAGTGATGAAGGATTTGGACATGTAAAACTAGGAGGTGAGGTTGGATAATTAAGAGGTGATGGCTGGTGGACGAAATTGTGATCATCAATATTGGCTCTTTGGTATGTACACAAAAACTATTGTGTCTCTTGGTTAAATTCACAACTTCGTTCAACTAACCAGCAAGTGTACTGGGTCGTCCAAGTAATAAACCTTACGTGAGTAAGGGTCGATCCCACAGAGATTGTTGGTATGAAGCAAGCTATGGTCACCTTGCAAATCTCAGTTAGGCAGATTAAAAAGTTATGGGTTTCGAAAATTATATAAAAAGAAGAAATAATAAAAGGGATAAAATACTTATGCCGATTCATTGGTGAGAATTTCAGATAAGTGGATGGAGATGCTGTATGGCTCAAGGACGCCTGCTCTCCTACTGCTTCTACTCAATCCTTCTTACTCCTTTCCATGGCAAGCTTTGTATAGGGGTTCACCATCAGCGGTGGCTACTTTCAATCCTCTCGGGAAAATGATCCTATGCGGCTGTCACTCGCACGGCTAATCGTCTGGAGGCATCACCCATGGTTGATGGCTACATCCCATCCTCGCAGTGAAAACTAATGCTCACGCACTCTGTCACAGTAGGCTAATCACTGGTTGGTTCCCGCGCCTACTGGAATAGAATCCCTTGATTCTTTTGCGTCTGTCACTAACGCCCAGCACTTGCAAGTTTGAAGCACGTCACAGTCATTCATTACCGGAATCCTACTCGGAATACCACAGACAAGGTTAGACTTTCCGGATTCCCAGGATCCTACTCGGAATACCACAGACAAGGTGAGACTTTCCGGATCCTCATAAATGCCGCCATCTATCTAGCTTATACCACGAAGATTCTATTGGGGAATCTAAGAGATACGCATTCAAGCTCTGTTGCATGTAGAACGGAAGTGGTTGTCAATCACGTGCGTTCATGAGTGAGAATGATAATGAGGGTTATCTAACTCATCACATTCATCATGTTCTTGGGTACGAATGAATATCTTGGAATAAGAATAAAAGAGGAATTGAATAAAAGGAAATAGAATTTCATTAATACTTGAGGTACAGCAGAGCTCCACACCCTTAATCTATGGCGTGCAGAAACTTCACCGTTGAAAATACATAAGTAAAAGAGGTTCAGGCATGGCCGAATGGCCATCCCTCTCCATGATCAAGTGACCAAATATTCAAAGAGATTAAACTGTCAAAAGATGTCTAATACAATAGATAAATGTCCTATATATACTAGACTAGCTACTAGGGTTTACATGAGTAAGTAATTGATGCATAAATCCACTTCCGGGGCCCACTTGGTGTATGCTTGGGCTGAGCTTGATCTATCCACGAGCTGAGGCTTCTCTTGGAGTTGAACTTTGAGTTATGACGTGTTTTGGGCGTTCAACTCCGGATCATGACGTTTTTCTGGCGTTTAACTCCAGACAGCAGCATGTACTTGGCGTTCAACGCCAAGTTACGTCGACATTCTTCGAATAAAGTATGGACTATTATATATTGCTGGAAAGCCCTGGATGTCTACTTTCCAACGCCGTTGAGAGCGCGCCAATTGGAGTTCTGTAGCTCCAGAAAATCCATTTTGAGTGCAGGGAGGTCAGAATCCAACAGCATCAGCAGTCCTTTTGTCAGCCTTTTTCAGAGTTTTGCTCAAATCCCTCAATTTCAGTCAGAATTTACCTGAAATCACAGAAAAACACACAAACTCATAGTAAAGTCCAGAAATGTGAATTTAACATAAAAACTAATGAAAACATCCCTAAAAGTAGCTTGAACTTACTAAAAACTACCTAAAAACAATGCCAAAAAGCGTATAAATTATCCGCTCATCACAACACCAAACTTAAATTGTTGCTTGTCCCCAAGCAACTGAAAATCAAATAGGATAAAAAGAAGAGAATATACTATAAATTCCAGAATATCAATGAATATTAATTATAATTAGATGAGCGGGACTTGTAGCTTTTTGCCTCTGAACAGTTTTGGCATCTCACTTTTTCCTTTGTAGTTTAGAGGGATTGGCGTCTCTGGGGAAATTAGAATTTGGGATAGTGTTATTGACTTTCTTAGTTAAGCATGTTGATTCTTGAACACAGCTACTTATGAGTCTTGGCCGTGGCCCTAAGCACTTTGTTTTCCAGTATTACCACCGGATACATAAATGCCACAGACACATAACTGGGTGAACCTTTTCAGATTGTGACTTAGCTTTGCTAAAGTCCCCAGTTAGTGGTGTCCAGAGCTCTTAAGCACACTCTTTTGCTTTGGATCACGACTTTAACCACTCAGTCTCAAGCTTTTCACTTGGACCTTCATGACACAAGCACATGGTTAGGGACAGCTTGATTTAGCCGCTTAGGCCCGGATTTTATTTCCTTGGGCCCTCCTATCCATTAATGCTCAAAGCCTTGGGTCCTTGCTACCCTTGCCTTTTGGTTTTAAGGGCTATTGGCTTTTTCTACTGCTCCTTCTTTTTCTATATACTCTTTTTAGCTCCATTTTTTTTTTCGAATGCTTCTTCTTTTTCACTGCTTTTTCTTGCTTCAAGAATCAATTTCATGATTTTTCAGATCATCAATAACATTTCTCTTTGTTCATCATTCTTTCAAGAGCCAACAATTTTAACACTCATAAACAACAATATCAAAAGACATATGCACTGTTCAATCATTCATTCAGAAAACAAAAGGTATTGTCACCACATCAATATAATTAAATTAAATTCAATAATAATTTCAAAATTCATGTACTTCTTATTTTTTTGAATTAAAACATTTTTCATTTAAGAGAGGTGAAGGATTAATAGAATTTATTCATAGCTTTAAGACATGGTTACTACATACTAATGATCATGGAGTAGAGACACAAAACATAGATAAACACAATAATTAAAAACCGAAAACAGAAAGAAATAAAGAGCAAGGAACGAATCCACCTTTAGTGGCGTCTTCTTCTTGAAGGACCAATGATGTTCTTCAACTCTTCTATGTCCCTTCCTTGCCTTTGTTGCTCCTCCCTCATTGCTCTTTGATCTTCTCTTATATCTTGGAGAATGATGGAGTGTTCATGATGTTCCACCCTTAGTTTTTCCACATTGTGACTCAAATCTTCTAAGGAGGTGTTGAGTTGCTCCCAATAATTGTTGGGAGGAAAGTGCATCCCTTGAGGCATCTCAGGGATTTCTTGATTTGCAGCCACATGTTCTACCACTGAGCTATGACGGCTTATATTTTTGTCTTTCCATCTCCCATGACTCAGAGGTGGAAGCTTTTTGTCTTCCCTTTGAGGTTTCTCTGGCTTTAGGTGCCATTAATGGTAATGGAAAAGCAAAAAAAAAGCTATGCTTTTACCACACCAAACTTAAAATATTGCTCGCCCTCGAGCAAGAAAAGAAAGAAGAGAAGAAGAAGAAGAAGAAAATGGAGGAGAGTGAGGGGAGATGGGTTCGGCTATATGGGTGGGATTGGGTGGGATTGGGTGGGAAGGAGAAGTTGAATTGTAAAGGTAGGTGGGGTGTATGGGGAAGAGTGGATGGTGAATGAAAAACAGAAGGGATGACCATGAATGGAGAGAGAGAGGGCGAGGTAGGTGGGGATCCTGTGAGGTTCACAGATCCTGAGGTGATCCTGTGGGGTCCACAGATCCTGAGGTGTCAAGGAATTCCATCCCTGCACCAAATAGGCATGTAAAATGCCTTTGCACACCATTCTGGCGTTTAAACGCCCA
Source organism: Arachis stenosperma (assembly GCF_014773155.1). Lineage (NCBI taxonomy): Eukaryota > Viridiplantae > Streptophyta > Magnoliopsida > Fabales > Fabaceae > Arachis > Arachis stenosperma. The sequence continues at coordinate 66,215,968 of NC_080381.1, read as the reverse complement.
TTGGTGCATGTTCTGGGCGTTCAACGCCCATGTAATGCATGTTTCTGGCGTTGAACGCCAGTTTCATGCTTGTTCCTGGCGTTCAGCGCCAGTTTGTCCTCTCTGTGCACCATCCTGGCGTTTAACGCCAGGTTGTTGCTTGTTTTGGGTGTTCAGCGCCAGAATGGTGCTCTGTTCTGGCGTTGAACGCCGGCCAGATGCACCTTACTGGCGTTGAACGCCAGTCTGCGCTGCCTCCAGGGTGAAAAAATTTTTTTCTTCTGTTTTTGACTCTGTTTTTAATTTTTTTGATTTTTTTCGTGACTCCTCATGATCATGTACCTAATAAAACACAAAAATACCAAAGAAACAAAATAAAATAAAATTAGATAAATAAAATTGGGTTGCCTCCCAACAAGCGCTTCTTTAATGTCAATAGCTTGACAGTGGCTCTCATGGAGCCACATGGTGATCAGGTCAATTTAGTGTGTAGTCCCAACACCAAACTTAGAGTTTGGATATGGGGTTTGAACACCAAACTTAGAGTTTGGTTGTGGCCTCACAACACCAAACTTAGAGTTTGACTGTGTGGGCTCTTCTTGACTCTGAACTGAGAGAAGCTCTTCATGCTTACTCTCTTTTGTCACAGAGGGATGGCCATGTGCCTGAAACACAAGGTAGTCCCCATTCAATTAAAGGACTAACTCACCTCTGTTGACATCTATCACAGCTCCTGCTGTGGCTAGGAAAGGTCTTCCTAGGATGATGCATTCATCATCTTCCTTCCTAGTGTCTAGGATTATGAAATCAGTAGGGATGTAAAGGCCTTCAACCCTTACTAGCACGTCCTCCACTATTCCATAAGCTTGTCTTATGGACTTATCTGCCAATTATAATGAGAACAAGGCAGGTTGTACCTCAATGATCCCCAGCTTCTCCATTACAGAGAGTGGCATAAGATTTATCCCTGACCCAAGATCACATAGAGCTTTTTCAAAGCTCATGGTGCCAATGGTGCAAGGTATTAAGAACTTGCCAGGATCTTGTTTCTTTTGAGGTAGAGTTTTCTGAATCCAAGTATCCAGTCTACTAATGAGCAAGGGAGGTTCACTTTCCCAAGTCTCATTACCAAACAGCTTGGCATTCAGCTTCATGATAGCTCCTAAGTATTGAGCAACTTGCTCTCCAGTCACATCTTCATTCTCTTCAGAGGATGAATATTCTTCAGAGCTCATGAATGGCAGAAGGAGATTTAAAGGAATCTCTATGGTCTCTAGATGAGCCTCAGATTCCTCAGGATCCTTAATAGGAAACTCCTTCTTGCTTGAGGAACGTCCCAGGAGGTCTTCCTCATTAGGATTTTCGTCCTCCTCCTCCCTTGTGCATTCGGCCATATTGACTATGTCAATGGCCTTGCACTCTCCTTTTGGATTTTCTTCTGTATTGCTTGGGAGAATACTGGGAGGAGTTTCAATAACTTTCTTACTCAACTGGCCCACTTGTGCCTCCAGATTTCTAATGGAAGATCTTGTTTCATTCATGAAATTGAAGGTGGCCTTTGACAGATCAGAGACTATATTGGCTAAATTAGAATTGTTTTGTTCAGAGTTCTCTGTCTGTTGCTGAGAAGATGATGGATATGGCTTACTATTGTTCAGCCTATTGCGTCCACCATTGTTAAAGCCTTGTTGAGGCTTTTGTTGATCCTTCCAGGAGAAATTTGGATGATTTCTCCATGATGAGTTATAGGTGTTTCCATAAGGTTCACCCATGTAATTAACCTCTGCTATGGCAGGGTTCTCAGGATCATAAGCTTCTTCAGAAGCTACCTCTCTAGTACTGTTGGATGCATGTTGCAATCCATTCAGATTTTGAGAGATTATGTTGACCTGTTGAGTCAACATTTTTGTTCTGAGCCAATATGGCATTCAGAGCATCAATTTCAAGAACTCCTTTCTTCTGAGGTACCCCATTATTCACGGAATTCCTCTCAGAGGTATACATGAACTGGTTGTTTGCAACCATGTCAATGAGTTCTTGAGCCTCTTCAGGCGTTTTCTTCAGGTGAATAGATCCACCTGCAGAATGGTCCAATGACATTTTCGAAAATTCAGAGAGACCATAATAGAATATGTCTAATATGGTCCATTCTGAAAACATGTCAGATGGACATCTTTTGGTCAGCTGCTTGTATCTTTCCCAAGCTTCATAGAGGGATTCACCATCTTTTTGTTTGAAGGTTTGAACATCCACTCTCAGCTTGCTCAGCTTTTGAGGAGGAAAGAATTTATCCAAGAAGGCAGTGACCAGCTTATCCCATGAGTCCAGGCTATCCTTGGGTTGTGAATCCAACCATATTCTAGCTCTGTCTCTTACAGCAAAAGGGAAAAGCATGAGTCTGTAGACTTCAGGATCAACTCCATTCGTCTTTACAGTCTCACAGATCTGCAAGAACTCAGTTAAAAACTGATAAGGATCTTCAGATGGAAGTCCATAAAACTTGCAGTTTTGTTGCATTAAAGCAACTAGTTGAGGCTTAAGCTCAAAGTTATTGGCTCCAATGGCAGGAATGGAGATGCTTCTTCCATCAAACTTGGACGTTGGCTTTGTGAAGTCACCAAGCATTCTCCTTGCATTATTATTATTATTTTCAGCTGCCATCTCTTTCTCTTGTTTGAAAATTTCTAGAAGGTTTCTTCTGGATTGTTGTAATTTAGCTTCTCTTAATTTTCTCTTCAGAGTCCTTTCAGGTTCTGGATCTATTTCAACAAGAGTGCCTTTATCCTTGTTCCTGCTCATATGAAAGAGAAGAAAACAAGAAAAGAAAGAGGAATCCTCTATGTCACAGTATAGAGATTCCTTTATGTTAGTAGAAAAAGAAGGGAGTAGAAGAATGAAGAAGAGGGTTCGGATTTTTGGATGAAGAGAGGTGAAGAGAAGTGTTAGTAATTAAATAATTAAATAGAATAAGAAGAGAGAGAGAGGAGAAAATCGAAAATAATTTTTGAAAAGGAGGTTAGTAATTTTCGAAAATCAAAGACAAAATATAATTAAAATTAAAATTTAAAACAAAAAGAATTTTTGGAAAGGAGATGAGATATTTTCGAAAATTAGAGAGGGAAAAGTAGTTAGGTGATTTTGAAAAAGATTTGAAATCAAATTTGAAAAAGTTAGTTAGTTGATTGAAAAAGATTTGAAATCAAATTTGAAAAAGATAAGAAGATGAGAAGTTAGATAAGATATTTTGAAATCAAATTTTGAAAAAGATAAAAATTTTGAAAAAGATAAGATAAGAGATAAGATAACAAATTTTAATAAAAAGATATTTTGAAAAAGATTAAATTTTTAAAATGACTTAACTAACAAGAAACTACAAGATAAGATTCTAGAATTTAAAGATTGAACCTTTCTTAACAAGAAAGTAACAAACTTCAAATTTTTGAACCAATCACATTAATTGTTAGCTAATTTTCGAAAATTAGATGTAAAGATAAGAAAAAGATTTTGAAAATATTTTGAAAAAGATTTTTGAAATTTTCGAAAAATAAAATAAAAAAAATGAAAAAGATATGATTTTTGAAAAAGATTTTGAAAAGATAAGATTTTTAAAATTTGAAATTTTGACTTGACTTGTAAGAAACAACTAATTTTGAAAATTTTTGACCAAGTCAACCCAAAATTTCGAAAATTTGGAGGAAAATAAGGAAAAGATATTTTTTGATTTTTGAATTTTTAATTATGAGAGAGAAAAACAACAAAAATACTCAATGCATGAAATTTTTAGATCAAAACAATGAATGCATGCAAGAATGCTGTGAATGTCAAGATGAACACTAAGAACACTTTGAAGATCATGATGAACATCAAGAACATAATTTTAAAAAAATTTTTGATGCAAAGAAAATATGCAAGACACCAAACTTAGAAATCTTTAATGCATGGACTCTAACAAACAAAAAATGCATATGAAAAATAACATAAGACACAAAACAAGAAATCATCAAGATCAAACAAGAGGACTTATCAAGAACAACTTGAAGATCATGAAGAACACTATGAATGCATGGGATTTTCGAAAAAAATGCAAGAAAAATTTTTAAAGCATGCAATTGACACCAAACTTAAAAATTGACTCAAGGCTCAAACAAGAAACACAAAATATTTTTTTATTTTTTATGATTTTCTAATTTTTTTGTATTTTTATTTTATTTTTTTTTTTGAAAATATTCTTTGAAAAAAAACGAAAATTAAAGAAAAATTTTTGAAAACTTTTTGAAAAGAAAATTACCTAATCTGAGCAACAAGATGAACCGTCAGTTGTCCATACTCGAACAATCCCCGGCAACGGCGCCAAAAACTTGGTGGACGAAATTGTGATCATCAATATTGGCTCTTTGGTATGTACACAAAAACTATTGTGTCTCTTGGTTAAATTCACAACTTCGTTCAACTAACCAGCAAGTGTACTGGGTCGTCCAAGTAATAAACCTTACGGGAGTAAGGGTCGATCCCACAGAGATTGTTGGTATGAAGCAAGCTATGGTCACCTTGCAAATCTCAGTTAGGCAGATTAAAAAGTTATGGGTTTCGAAAATTATATAAAAAGAAGAAATAATAAAAGGGATAAAATACTTATGCCGATTCATTGGTGAGAATTTCAGATAAGTGGATGGAGATGCTGTATGGCTCAAGGACGCCTGCTCTCCTACTGCTTCTACTCAATCCTTCTTACTCCTTTCCATGGCAAGCTTTGTATAGGGGTTCACCATCAGCGGTGGCTACTTTCAATCCTCTCGGGAAAATGATCCTATGCGGCTGTCACTCGCACGGCTAATCGTCTGGAGGCATCACCCATGGTTGATGGCTACATCCCATCCTCGCAGTGAAAACTAATGCTCACGCACTCTGTCACAGTACGGCTAATCACTGGTTGGTTCCCGCGCCTACTGGAATAGAATCCCTTGATTCTTTTGCGTCTGTCACTAACGCCCAGCACTTGCAAGTTTGAAGCACGTCACAGTCATTCATTACCGGAATACCACAGACAAGGTTAGACTTTCCGGATTCCCAGGATCCTACTCGGAATACCACAGACAAGGTAAGACTTTCCGGATCCTCATAAATGCCGCCATCTATCTAGCTTATACCACGAAGATTCTATTGGGGAATCTAAGAGATACGCATTCAAGCTCTGTTGCATGTAGAACGGAAGTGGTTGTCAATCACGTGCGTTCATGAGTGAGAATGATAATGAGGGTTATCTAACTCATTACATTCATCATGTTCTTGGGTACGAATGAATATCTTGGAATAAGAATAAAAGAGGAATTGAATAAAAGGAAATAGAATTTCATTAATACTTGAGGTACAACAGAGCTCCACACCCTTAATCTATGGTGTGCAGAAACTCCACCGTTGAAAATACATAAGTAAAAGAGGTTCAGGCATGGCCGAATGGCCAGCCCTCTCCATGATCAAGTGACCGAATATTCAAAGAGATTAAACTGTCAAAAGATGTCTAATACAATAGATAAATGTCCTATATATACTAGACTAGCTACTAGGGTTTACATGAGTAAGTAATTGATGCATAAATCCACTTCCGGGGCCCACTTGGTGTATGCTTGGGCTGAGCTTGATCTATCCACGAGCTGAGGCTTCTCTTGGAGTTGAACTTCGAGTTATGACGTGTTTTGGGCGTTCAACTCCGGATCATGACGTTTTTCTGGCGTTTAACTCCAGACAGCAGCATGTACTTGGCGTTCAACGCCAAGTTACGTCATCATTCTTCGAATAAAGTATGGACTATTATATATTGCTGGAAAGCCCTGGATGTCTACTTTCCAACGCCGTTGAGAGCGCGCCAATTGGAGTTCTGTAGCTCCAGAAAATGCATTTTGAGTGCAGGGAGGTCAGAATCCAACAGCATCAGCAGTCCTTTTGTCAGCCTTTTTCAGAGTTTTGCTCAAATCCCTCAGTTTCAGTCAGAATTTACTTGAAATCACAGAAAAACACACAAACTCATAGTAAAGTCCAGAAATGTGAATTTAACATAAAAACTAATGAAAACATCCCTAAAAGTAGCTTGAACTTACTAAAAACTACCTAAAAACAATGCCAAAAAGCGTATAAATTATCCGCTCATCAATGGCTCTTGATGAATGGGGTATAAATGAGTGAAATCTCTTTGATTTTGATCTTCCCAGACACAACATGAGTAGTGATTACACTTATCAAAATATGGACCATTTTGTTGCATTGGATGCCTTGATATGTTTGTTAAGTGATTTCAGGTTTAGGAGGCAAAGTTTGGATCAAGGGAATGAAGAAAAAGCATGTAGAAATGGAGAACTCATGAAGAAATGAAGGAATCGCAAAGCTGTCAAGCCAACCCCTTCGCACTTAATTGACCATAACTTGAGCTACAGAGGTCCAAATGATGCGGTTCTAGTTGAGTTTGAAAGCTAACATTCGGGGCTTCAAAATGATATATAGATTTGCCATAGTTGCAGCGTGTTTAAAGACGTGTACACGCACTGTAGACATACGCATCGATGCTACACGTGCCCATTAAAGTGCAACTCATGGCCAGTGATTTCTGAAGCATTTTGGGCCCAATCCAACTTATTTCTGATGCTATTTAAGACAAGGATTGAAAGGGAATCAAGATACTTTGATCATTAGTCATAGTTTAGTTTTAGAAATAGTTAGAGTTAGTTTCTAGAGAGAAGCTCTCACTTCTCTCTAGAATTAGGATTAAGTTTAGGTCAATAATTTTAGATCTAGGTTTTAATTCATGCTTTCATCTACTTCTACCTTTGAATTCTTTATTGTTACATTCATCATTCTTCCATTCTTTTGTTGTAATTTCCTTTATGTTGTTTCTATACTTTGTTGTAGATCTACCTTTGTTTCTTCTTTTTCCTTTTAATTCAATTTGAGGTAATTCATGATCATTTTACTTTCTTTGGTTTTCTATTGTTGATCTCTTGCTTTTCTAGTTGTAGTTCTCTTTAATCCTTGCAATTTATGTTGTTTACCTTTATTGCCTTTTATGTTTTTGTTGAAATGCCTCTTGTAGATATGAGTTAGATTTTGTTCCTCTTTGCCTAGGTAGAGTAATTAGTGAAACTTGAGTTATCAAACTCTTTTGTTGATTGATAATTAGAGATTGCTAATTGACTTAGATACCACTAAAGCTAGTCTTTCCTTAGGAGTTGGCTAGGACTTATGGAATCAAGTTAATTCATCTACTTGACTTTCCTCCATGGTTAGAGGTTAACTAAGTGGGAGCAATGAACAATCCTCATCACAATTGATAAGGATAACTAGGATGGGATTTCTAGTTCTCATACCTTGCAAAGAGCTTTCTTAGTTGTTAGTTTATTTCTTTTGTAATTTACATTCCTTGTTCCTCAACTCAAAAACCCCAAATATAACTCATAACCAATAACAAGACACTTTATCGCAATTCCTAGGGAGAACGACCCAAGGTTTGAATACTTCGGTTATTAATTTTAGGGGTTTGTTACTTGTGACAAACAAATGTTTGTATGAAAGGATTATTGTTGGTTTAGAGACTATACTTTACAACGAGGTTTTATTAGTGAAATTCTAGACCACACAAAAATTCTCTCATCAGGAAGCACCCCATTTCATGTTCTTGATACTTCCACCCACCATGAGTACAATAACGTGGATTACTTTGTGGTGGTGGAAACTTTCCCATGAATTTTGAATGATCATTTTCTCTCATTCCTTGGTGATATTCCCAGCCACCATTAGGATAATGACTTGAATCATTTTATGGTAATGGGCAACATCCCATATGATATGATTGATTGAAATGTGAGGTAAACTCCATTTAAATTTTGTAAAACACAAACACCAAGAAAAATTGAAATTCCTTATATTAGAGATAAGGAGTCCTTAGTGAGGCAATAACACAAACACCTTAGTAGCAAGAGAAAATTAAAAGAAATTAAATGACAAAATAAAAAAGAAAAAATGTCTAATCTAGGTAATCAACCAACCGGTAATTTGTTAATCACAATTAATCCCCGACAACGGCGCCATAAAACTTGATGACCGTAATTCACTACCCACATATAATGAATCTGTTCTTTGGCAAGCGCACCAAATTGTCGTCATGTAATAACCCACAATGGAGTGGGGTCGAATCCACAGAGATTAATGGACTAAGCAAACAATAGTTGATTGATTATTCTAGTTAGACTATTCAATTTTGAGTGATAAGCAACAAGAAAAGTAAACGACATGAAAGTAAAAGAAAGTAATAAAGTGCAAGAAAGTAAATGGCAAGGAAAGTAAAGTACAAGAAAGTAAAGTGCTGGAAATATAAAGTGCAGAAAAGTAAATAAAAGAAAGAAAGATAAAATAAACACTGGGATCAAGAAATATTGCATTCTCCGGATTAATTGATTTCATCTCAACTTCAATCATGCAACTCATTGACCTCTTGGCAATCATGAGTGATTGAGTCCCAATCCCTTGGTAACTCAATCTCCCCAATATTTATCAATAGCCAATTCCTTGGTCTAGTTGCTCATGAAAGGAGTTGAAGCTTGTTCCCTATTATACCACACATCTAATCACCAAAACCCAAATTTACTCAAGTGTGATAAAGGATTTCAAGCAAGGTTTTATGATTCCTCTTCCAAGGTTCACATAAAACCCAAATGCATTCAATCTCTTTTCCAAGATAATTGAATGCTAATGACGAGCGAATTTCCATCGGTAAAGAAATTCACAAGAATATAATCGCCTTGTAATTATATTTTCTAAACCAACAGAGAATCCTTTCGTACAAAAGTTTGGTTGTCACAAGTAACAAAACCCAATAAAATTTATAACCGAAGTATTGAAACCTCGGGTCATCTCTCAAGGAATTGCAGGGAAGTATGAGTTATTATTGGTTATGGAAAACAATACTTTTGGGTTTTTGAAAGGTTGAACAGGGAAAATAAATTGCAGGAAAAATAAATTAATAACTAGAAAAACTCTTGATAAGATATGAAAACTGGACGTCCTATCCTAGTTATCCTTATCAATTATGATGAGAATTGGATTTTGCTCCCACCTTATTAACCTCTAATTATGAAGGTAAGTTAAGTGGATGAATTAATTTGATTCCTCAGATCCTAGTCAATTCCTAAGAAAAGACTAGAGTTATTAGGATTCAAATTAATTAGCAAAGACAACAATTATCAATCATAATGAGTTTGATAACTCAAGTGTCTTCAATTAATCAATTCATCAATTAAAGCCAAGAATATAAAAAGCTAAGTAAAAATCATAAATCTGAAATACCTCAAATTATATTTAAACATAAATTCAAATCTAGCATGAAAGGGTTCATAAGCCAATTTGGCAACATGAGTCAAATACAAGTAAAAGCATTAGAGTATCTAAAAGTAGAAGAGAAACATAAATTAAAGTAACATTGAACCTGGAATGAAGAAGATGAAATCCTAATCCTAAGATAAATCCTAATCCTAAATCCTAAGAGAGAGGAGAGAGCCTTTCTCTCTAAAAACTACATCTAAAACCTAAAATCTAAATTATGAATGTTGTATTGGTATCCTCATGAATGGATGCATTCCCCCACTTTATAGGCTCTAATATGTGTTTTTTTAAGCCAAAAACTGGTTCAGAAACAGCCCAAAAATTGCCCTCAGCGATTTCGGATACGTACAGGTGATGAGCGGATAATTTGTACGCTTTTTGGCATTGTTTTTAGTATGTTTCTAGTAGGATTTAGTTAGTTTTTAGTATATTTTTATTAGTTTTTAGTTAAAATTCACTTTTCTGGACTTTACTATGAGTTTGTGTGTTTTTCTGTGATTTCAGGTATTTTCTGGCTGAAATTGAGGGGCCTGAGCAAAAATCTGATTCAGAGACTGAAAAGGACTGCAGATGCTGTTGGATTCTGACCTCCCTGCACTCGAAGTGGATTTTCTAGAGCTACAGAAGCCTAATTGGCGCGCTCTTAATGGCGTTCGAAAGTAGACATCCTGGGCTTTCCAGCAATATATGATAGTCCATACTTTGCCCAAGATTTGATGGCCCAAATCGGCGTTCAAAGTCACCTTTAGAATTCCCAGCGTTAAACGCCGGAACTGGCACCAAAGTGGGAGTTAAACGCCCAAACTGGCACAAAAGCTGGCGTTTAACTCCAAGAAGAGTCTCTACACGAAAATGCTTCAATGCTCAGCCCAAGCACACACCAAGTGGGCCTGGAAGTGGATTTTTATGTCATTTACTCATCTTTGTAATTCTTAAGCTACTAGTTCCCTATAAATAGGACCTTTTACTATTGTATTTTCATCTTGGTTTTTCTGGTTCCCTCTCTGGGACCGAAGCCAATGATCACTTTTGTTCTTATGTATCTTCAACGGTGGAGTTTCTACACACCATAGATTAAGGTGTGGAGCTCTGCTGTACCTCGAGTATTAATGCAATTACTATTGTTCTTCTATTCAATTCCGCTTGTTCTTGTTCCAAGATATCACTTGTTCTTCAACTTGATGAATGTGATGATCCGTGACACTCATCATCATTCTCACCTATGAACGTGTGACTGACAACCACCTCCGTTCTACCTTAGATTGGGTGAATATCTCTTGGATTCCTGATACACGATGCATGGTTGATCGCTTGACAACCGAGCGCTCGCCTGACAAACGAGCCAGCCATTCCGTGAGATCAGAGTCTTCGTGGTATAGGCCAGAACTGATGGCGGCATTCAAGAGAATCCGGAAGGTCTAACCTTGTCTGTGGTATTCTGAGTAGGATTCAATGATTGAATGACTGTGACGTGCTTCAAACTCGCGATTGTGGGGCGTTAGTGACAGACGCAAAAGAATCACTGGATTCTATTCCGACATGATCGAGAACCGACAGCTGGATAGCCGTGCCGTGACAGGGTACGTTGAACATTTCCACTGAGAGGATGGGAGGTAGCCACTGACAACGGTGAAACCCTTGCATAAGCTTGCCATGGAAAGGAGTAAGAAGGATTGGATGAAGACAGTAGGAAAGCAGAGAGACAGAAGGGACAAAGCATCTCCATTTGCTTATCTGAAGTTCTTACCAATGAATTGCATAAGTTCTCTATCTTTATCTTTTATTCATATTTCATCTATAACCATCTGAGTCTGCCTGACTAAGATTTACAAGGTGACCATAGCTTGCTTCATACCAACAATCTCCGTGGGATCGACCCTTACTCGCGTAAGGTTTATTACTTGGACGACCCAGTGCACTTGCTTGTTAGTTGTGCGGAGTTGTGATAAAGAGTTGAGATTGCAATGAGCGTACCATGTTGATGGCGCCATTGATGATCACAATTTCGTGCACCAAGTTTTTGGCACCGTTGCCGGGGATTGTTTCGAGTATGGACAACTGACGGTTCATCTTGTTGCTTAGATTAGGTATTTTTCAGAGTTCTTAAGAATGAATTCTAGTATTTCAAGGTGATGTTCTTATCATCACCAAAGCTGATTGATTATCATCAATTTAGCTCTTGAATGCAATGTCTTGCTGAAGCTTGGCTATTCATTTCTAATTCCTTTAGACTGAAGCTTTAGACTAACATTGCATGATTCCTGAGATTCTCATTAAGAATTTTGATACCTTTATTTTCTTTTTCACTTAATTCTCGAAAAAACCAAAAAAATTACAAAATCATAAAAACCAAAAATATTTTATGTTTCTTGTTGAGTCTAGTGTCTTATATTAAGTTTGGTGTCTTGCATGCATTGTTTATTTGATCTTGGTTCTATTTTCAAGTCAATAATACAGGGAACTAAAGATTCAGTAAATGCAACAGAGGAATTATACAGAAAAAGCTGGGCGTTCAAAACGCCCAGTGAAGAAGGATAAACTGGCATTTAAACGCCAGTCAGGGTGCCTGGCTGGGCGTTTAACGCCCAAAAAGGTAGTATTTTGGGCGTTAAACGCCAGAATGGATACCATTCTGGGCGTTTAACGCCAGGATGGCACAAGAGGGAAGATTCTATTTTTAATGCAAATTTTTTTCAAGTTTTCAAAGTTTTTCAAAATCAAATCTTTTTCAAATCATATCTTTTCAATCAAATCTTTTTCAAAATCAATTTCTTTCCTTTTTCAAAGATACTTGCTAACAATTAATGATTTGATTGAACATTTTAAGTATGTTGCCTTTTCTGCTGAGAGAGGTTTAATGTTTGAATCATATCTTTTCTTGTTAGGCAAGTCATTAATTTTTTAAATCAAATCTTTTTAAATTGTTTTTCAAATCATATCTTCTCAATCACATCTTTTTAAAACCATAACTTTTAAATCACATCTTTTTCAAAAAAAAAGTTTTCAATCATATCTTCTTCAAAATCTTTTTCAAAATGTTTTTAAAATCTTTTACTTAATTTTCGAAAAATCTCTTCCCCTCTTCTCACATCCTTCTATTTATGGAGTACCACTCCTCCTCAATGCACAATTCGAACTCTATCTCACTAAGTTCAAATTCTTCTACCTCTTCCTTCTATTTTTCTGTTCCTCTGACACCTCAAGGAATCTCTATACTGTGACATAGAGGATTCCACATTTTCTTGTTCTCTTCTCTTTCATATGAGCAGGAGCAAAGACAAAAGCATTCTTGTTGAGGCTGACCCTGAACCTGAAAGGACCTTGAAGCGAAAGCTAAGAGAAGCTAAGGCACAACTCTCTGTAGAGGACCTAACAGAAATCTTCAAAGAAGAAGAAACCATGGCACCCAAAAACAACAACAATGTCAACAATGCAAGGAAGGTGCTTGGTGACTTTACTGCACCTACTCCTGACTTCTATGGGAGAAGCACCTCTATCCCTGCCATTAGAGCAAACAACTTTGAGCTTAAGCCTCAATTAGTTTCTCTAATGCAACAGAATTGCAAGTTCCATGGACTTCCATTGGAAGATCCTCATCAGTTTTTAGCTGAATTCTTGCAAATCTGTGATATTGTCAAGACTAATGGGGTTGACCCTGAAGTCTACAGACTTATGCTATTCCCTTTTGCTGTAAGAGACAGAGCTAGGATATGGTTGGAATCACAACCTAAAGAAAGCCTGAACTCTTGGGAAAAACTAGTCAATGCCTTCTTGGCAAAGTTCTTTCCACCTCAAAAATTGAGTAAGCTTAGAGTGGAAGTCCAAACCTTCAGACAGAAGGAAGGAGAATCTCTCTATGAAGCTTGGGAAAGATATAAACAATTGATCAGAAAGTGTCCCTCTAACATGCTTTCTGAATGGAGCATCATAGGTATTTTCTATGATGGTCTTTCTGAACTGTCCAAGATGTCATTGGATAGCTCTGCTGGAGGATCTCTTCATCTGAAGAAGACGCCTACAGAAGCTCAAGAACTGATTGAAATGGTTGCAAATAACCAATTCATGTACACTTCTGAAAGGAATCCTGTGAACAATAGGACGAATCAGAAGAAAGGAGTCCTTGAGATTGACACTCTAAATGCCATACTGGCTCAGAATAAAATATTGACTCAGCAAGTCAATTTGATTTCTCAAAGTTTGTCTGGAATGCAAAATGCACCAGGCAGTACTAAGGACGCTTCATCTGAAGAAGAAGCTTATGATCCTGAAAACCCTTCAATGGAAGAGGTGAATTATATGGGAGAACCCTATGGAAACACCTATAATTCTTCATGGAGAAATCATCCAAATCTCTCATGGAAGGATCAACAGAGACCCCAACAAGGTTTCAACAACAATAATGGTGGAAGAAACAGGTTTAGCAATGGCAAGCCTTTTCCATCATCTTCTCAGCAACAGACAGAGAATTCTAAGCAGAGCCACTCTGACTTAGCAACCATGGTCTCTGATCTAATCAAAACCACTCAAAGTTTCATGACTGAAACAAGGTCCTCCATTAGGAATTTAGAGGCACAAGTGGGTCAGCTGAGCAAGAAAGTTACTGAACTCCCTCCTAGTACTCTTCCAAGCAATACAGAAGAGAATCCAAAAGGAGAGTGCAAGGCCATCAACATGGCCGAATTTGGAAAGGAGGAAGAGGCAGTGAACACCACTGAGGAAGACCTCAATGGACGTCCACTAGCCTCCAATGAGTTCCCCAATGAGGAACCATGGGAATCTGAGGCTCAAAATGAGACCATAGAGATTCCACTGGACTTACTTCTGCCATTCATGAGCTCTGATGAGTATTCTTCCTCTGAAGAGGATGAGTATGTCACTGAAGAGCAAGTTGCTAAATACCTTGGAGCAATCATGAAGCTAAATGACAAGTTATTTGGTAATGAGACTTGGGAGAACGAACCTCCTTTGCTCACCAAAGAACTGGATGACTTGTCTAGGCAGAGATTACCTCAAAAGAGACAAGATCCGGGGAAGTTTTCAATACCTTGTACCATAGGCACCATGACCTTCAAGAAGGCTCCGTGTGACCTAGGGTCAAGTGTAAACCTCATGACTCTCTCTGTAATGGAGAAGCTAGGGATCTTTGAGGTACAAGCTGCAAGAATCTCACTAGAGATGGCAGACAATTCAAGAAAACAAGCTTATGGACTTGTAGAGGATGTTTTGGTGAAGATTGAAGACCATTACATCCCTGCTGATTTCATAGTCTTAGAGACTGGGGAGTGCATGGATGAATCCATCATCCTTGGCAGACCCTTCCTAGCCACAGCAAAGGCTGTGATTGATGTTGACAGAGGAGAACTGATCATTCAAGTGAATGAGGAATCCTTTGTGTTTAAGGCTCAAGGATATCCCTCTGTCACCATGGAGAGGAAGCATGAAAAGCTTCTCTCAAAACAGAGTCAAACAGAGCCCCCACAGTTAAACTCTAAGTTTGGTGTTGGGAGGCCACAACCAAACTCTAAGTTTGGTGTTGAACCCCCACATTCAAACTCTAAGTTTGGTGTTGGGAGGTTCCAACATTGCTCTGAGCATTTGTGAGGCTCCATGAGAGCCCACTGTCAAGCTACTGACATTAAAGAAGCGCTTGTTGGGAGCCAACCCAATGTTATATTTTATCTATTTTCCTTTGTTATTTTATGTTTTCTGTAGGTTGATGATCATGAGAAGTCACAAAATCAATTGAAAAAGCAAAAATAGAATGAAAAACAGGAAAAAAAACAGCACACCCTGGAGGAAGAACCTACTGGCGTTTAAACGCCAGTAAGGCTAGCAGATGGGCGTTTAACGCCCAGTCTGGCACCATTCTGGGCGTTTAACGCCAGAAAGGGGCACCAGACTGGTGTTAAACGCCAGATATGGGCAAGCACTTGGCGTTAAACGCCAGAAATGGGCACCAGCCCGGCGTTTAATGCTAGAATTGGCTCAAAACGCATTTTTGCATGCCACTTGGTGCAGGGATGACTTTTCCTTGACACCTCAGGATCTGTGGACCCCACAGGATCCCCACCAACCCCACCACCCTCTTTCTTCTTCACCCATTCACCAATCACCTCAATACCTCTTCCCCAAAAAAACCCTTCACCTATCAAATCCCATCTTTCTCTTCACCACTCACATCCATCCTTCATAAAACCCCACCTACCTCACCATTCAAAATTCAAACCACTTTCCCTCCCAAACCCACCCATAATGGCCGAACCCTACCCCTCCCCTCACCCCTATATAAACCCATCTTCACTCCTTCATTTTCACACACCCTAAACACTACTTCTTCCCCCTTTGGCCGAACCACATAGCCTCCTCCATCTCCTCCATTTTCTTTTTCTTCTTCTACTCTATTCTTTCTTCTTTTGCTCGAGGACGAGCAAACCTTTTAAGTTTGGTGTGGTAAAAGTGTTGCTTTTTGTTTTTCCATAACTATTTATGGCATCCAAGGCCGGAGAAACCTCTAGAAAGAGGAAAGGGAAGGCAAAAGCTTCCACCTCCGAGTCATGGGAGATGGAGAGATTCATCTCAAGGGTGCATCAAGACCACTTCTATGAAGTTGTGGCCTTGAAGAAGGTGATCCCCGAGGTCCCTTTTAAACTCAAAAAGAGTGAATATCCGGAGATCCGACATGAGATTCGAAGAAGAGGTTGGGAAGTTCTCACCAACCCCATTCAACAAGTCGGAATCTTAATGGTTCAAGAGTTCTATGCCAGTGCATGGATCACCAAGAGCCATGATCAAAGTGTGAACCCGAACCCAAAGAATTGGCTTACAATGGTTCGGGGGAAATACTTAGATTTTAGTCCAGAAAATGTGAGGTTGGCATTCAACTTGCCCATGATGCAAGGAGATGAACATCCTTACACAAGAAGGGTCAACTTTGATCAAAGGTTGGACCAAGTCCTCACTGATATTTGTGAAGAGGGCGCCCAATGGAAGAGAGATTCAAGAGGGAAGCCGGTTCAATTAAGAAGGCATGACCTCAAGCCCGTGGCTAGAGGATGGTTGGAGTTTATCCAACGCTCAATCATTCCCACTAGAAACCGGTCTGAAGTTACTCTAGACCGGGCCATCATGATTCATAGCATCATGATTGGAGAAGAAGTAGAAGTTCATGAGGTTGTAGCCCAAGAACTCTATAAGGTGGCGGACAAGTCCTCTACCTTAGCAAGGTTAGCCTTTCCTCATCTCATTTGTCACCTCTGTTATTCAGTAGGAGTTGACATAGAAGGAGACATCCTCATTGATGAGGACAAGCCCATCACTAAGAAAAGGATGGAGCAAACAAGAGACCCCTCTCATCATGAGATCCCTGAGATGCCTCAAGGGATGCACTTTCCTCCACAAAACTATTGGGAGCAAATCAACACCTCCCTAGGAGAATTGAGTTCCAACATGGGACAACTAAGGGTGGAGCACCAAGAACATTCCATCCTCCTCCATGAAATTAGAGAAGATCAAAGAATCATGAGAGAGGAGCAACAAAGACAAGGAAGAGACATTGAGGAGCTCAAGCACTTCATAAGACCTTCAAGAGGAAGAACAAGCCGCCATCACTAAGGTGGACCCGTTCTTTAATCTCCTTGTTCTTTATTTTCTTGTTTTTCGAATTCTCATGCTTATGTTTATCCATGTTTGTGTCTTATGATCATTAGTATCTTAGTGTCTATGCCTTAAAGTTATGAATGTCCTATGAATCCATCACCTTTCTTGAATAAAAAAATGTTCTTAATTGAAAAAAGAAAAGAATTGCATGAATTTCAGATTTTATAACAGATTAATTATTTTGATGTGGTGGCAATGCTTTTGTTTTCTGAATGTATGCTTGAACAGTGCATATGTCTTTTGAATTTGTGGTTCATGAATGTTAAAGTTGTTGGCTCTTGAAAGAATGATGAAAAAGGAGACATGTTACTGAGGATCTCAAAAATCACAAAAATGATTCTTGAAGCAAGAAAAAGCAGTGAATACAAAAAAAAGAGAAAAAAAAGAAGGAGAAAAACGAAAAAAAAAATAGAAGAGAAAAAGAAAGAGCAAGCAGAAGAAGCCAATAGCCCTTTAAACCAAAAGGCAGGGGTAATAAAAAGGATCCAAGGCTTTGAGCATCAGTGGATAGGAGGGCCTACAGGAATAACATCCTGGCCTAAGCGGCTAAACCAAGCTGTCCCTAACCATGTGCTTGTGGCGTGAAGGTGTCAAGTGAAAACTTGAGACTGAGCGGTTAAAGTCGTGATCCAAGGTAAAAAGAGTGTGCTTAAGAACCCTGGACACCTCTAATTGGGGACTCTAGTAAAGCTGAGTCACAATTTGAAAAGGTTCACTCAATTATATGTCTGTGGCATGTATGTATCCGGTGGTAATACTGGAAGACAGAGTGCTTTGGGCCACGGCCAAGACTCATAAAGTAGCTGTGTTCAAGAATCATCATACTTAACTAGGAGAATCAATAACACTATCCGAATTCTGAGTTCCTAAAGAAGCCAATCATTCTAAATTTCAAAGGATTGAGTGAGATGCCAAAACTGTTCAGAGGCAAAAAGCTAAAAGCCCCGCTCATCTAATTAATACTGATCTTCATAGATGTTTTTGGAATTCATTGCATATTCTCTTCTTTTTATCTTATTTGATTTTCAGTTGCTTGAGGACAAGCAACAATTTAAGTTTGGTGTTGTGATGAGCGGATAATTTGTACGCTTTTTGGCATTGTTTTTAGTATGTTTCTAGTAGGATTTAGTTAGTTTTTAGTATATTTTTATTAGTTTTTAGTTAAAATTCACTTTTCTGGACTTTACTATGAGTTTGTGTGTTTTTCTGTGATTTCAGGTATTTTCTGGCTGAAATTGAGGGACCTGAGCAAAAATCTGATTCAGAGACTGAAAAGGACTGCAGATGCTGTTGGATTCTGACCTCCCTGCACTCGAAGTGGATTTTCTGGAGCTACAGAATCCCAATTGGCACGCTCTCAATGGCTTTGGAAAGTAGACATCCTGGGCTTTCCAGCAATATATGATAGTCCATACTTTGCCCAAGATTTGATGGCCCAAACCGGCGTTCAAAGTCACCTTCAGAATTCCCAGCGTTAAACGCCGGAACTGGCACCAAAGTGGGAGTTAAACGCCCAAACTGGCACAAAAGCTGGCGTTTAACTCCAAGAAGAGTCTCTACACGAAAATGCTTCAATGCTCAGCCCAAGAACACACCAAGTGGGCCCGGAAGTGGATTTTTATGTCATTTACTCATCTTTGTAATTCTTAAGCTACTAGTTCCCTATAAATAGGACCTTTTACTATTGTATTTTCATCTTGGTTTTTCTGGTTCCCTCTCTGGGACCGAAGCCAATGATCACTTTTGTTCTTATGTATCTTCAACGGTGGAGTTTCTACACACCATAGATTAAGGTGTGGAGCTCTGCTGTACCTCGAGTATTAATGCAATTACTATTGTTCTTCTATTCAATTCCGCTTGTTCTTGTTCCAAGATATCACTTGTTCTTCAACTTGATGAATGTGATGATCCGTGACACTCATCATCATTCTCACCTATGAACGTGTGACTGACAACCACCTCCGTTCTACCTTAGATTGGGTGAATATCTCTTGGATTCCTGATACACGATGCATGGTTGATCGCCTGACAACCGAGCGCTCGCCTGACAAACGAGCCAGCCATTCCGTGAGATCAGAGTCTTCGTGGTATAGGCCAGAACTGATGGCGGCATTCAAGAGAATCCGGAAGGTCTAACCTTGTATGTGGTATTCTGAGTAGGATTCAATGATTGAATGACTGTGACGTGCTTCAAACTCGCGATTGTGGGGCGTTAGTGACAGACGCAAAAGAATCACTGGATTCTATTCCGACATGATCGAGAACCGATAGCTGGATAGCCATGCCGTGACAGGGTGCGTTGAACATTTCCACTGAGAGGATGGGAGGTAGCCACTGACAACGGTGAAACCCTTGCATAAGCTTGCCATGGAAAGGAGTAAGAAGGATTGGATGAAGACAGTAGGAAAGCAGAGAGACGGAAGGTACAAAGCATCTCCATTCGCTTATCTGAAGTTCTTACCAATGAATTGCATAAGTATCTCTATCTTTATCTTTTATTCATATTTCATCTATAACCATCTGAGTCTGCCTGACTAAGATTTACAAGGTGACCATAGCTTGCTTCATACCAACAATCTCCGTGGGATCGACCCTTACTCGCGTAAGGTTTATTACTTGGACGACCCAGTGCACTTACTGGTTAGTTGTGCGGAGTTGTGATAAAGAGTTGAGATTGCAATGAGCGTACCATGTTGATGGTGCCATTGATGATCACAATTTCGTGCACCAACAGGTCGCTGCCAAGTCACGCGGAAGCGTCATCCACGTGTTCGCGCGAGTTGAGTTTTTGCCAGGTCACGTATCCGCTTGATTCACGTGTGTGCATTGCCTGGCTTCAAAGCAGCTATGATAAATTATATATCGTTGTGAAGCCCCAGATATTAGGTTTTCAACGCAACTAGAACCGCATCATTTAGACCTTTGTAGCTCAAGTTATGGTCGATTTGGTACCAAGAGGTCAGATTGGACAGCTTTAGCAGTTTCTTCAGTTTCTTGTATTCCTTCCACTTTTGCATGCTTCCTTTCCATCCTCCAAGCCATTCCTATCCTATAATCCCTGAAATCACTTAACACACATATCAAGGCATCGAATGGTAATAAGAGAGGATTAATATTAGCAAATATAAGGCCTAAGAAGCATGTTTTCAATCATAGCACAAAATCAGGAAGGAAAATGTAAACTCATGCAAATTATATGAATAAGTGAGCAGAGAGTTGATAAATACCACTCAAATTAGCACAAGATAAACCATAAAATAGTGGTTTATCAGCTAACATGAAGAACGAAAATCCTTCAAGTAAATCAAAGAGAGATGAAGAGAAGAAGAAGAATAAAAACAATCTAATCCATTGAAAAACAATAGAGCTCTCTTTCCCAATGGAAAGAGTTAGTAATTCATAACTAAATTATTTAAAAGTAAGAAAGTGGAAGAGGAGAGAAGTGTGGGTGAGAAGAGGGAGTCCGACGGCCCCTCTCTAGCAAAACTATTGGTTCCTCAAAAGTTCTCCTTTAATTATATGAAACTAAGGCCTTTATATAGGCTCTCCTAAATTACAAACTTAAATGAAATTGAAAACAAATTACAATGAAATAAAAATGAACTATTCTAGATAATTCATGTGGCCTTGATTGATTGATGAGTGTGGCTTGAATGAGAGTTGGAGTGGGCTTGGTTGAAGGTTGGGGGCTGCAGGAAGAAGTTAAAGTGCCATTCCAACTTAAATTTGCTCTCTTGAGTATGACCCACTTTACAACGTTGAAAGAATGGAGTTATTTAGGCCTCAAATTGAATGTCCACTATAAAATATTATATATTTTTGGAAAGTCATGGATGTTATCTTTCCAACGCTTTTAAAATAAACTCCTTTAGACCTCTGTAGCTCAAGTTACGCCTAGTTGAAGGTGGAAAGTTCAGTCTGTCAAGTACCCCGGCGTGCCATGCCCACTTCTGGCATGCCACGCCCCCTACGTTGTAAAACTGGCATGCCACGCCCACTCATTGGTGTGCCACACCCCATATGTTCCTCTCTGGCCATTAGAACTGGCGTGCCACGCCCAAAGCTTCAAGTGGCATGCCCATTATGAAAATAGAGCTGGTGTGCCACGCCTTCAATATCAAGTGGCACGCCCAGGTTTTGCAACGCTGAAATAATGGTCTTTTTAACCTCCAGGTTTAATGTCCACCCTAAAGTTTATATAACATTGGAAAGCTCTTGATGTTAGCTTTCCAACGCCACTAAGATCACCTCATTTGGACCTCTACAACTCAAGTTATGTTCGTTTAAAGATGAAGAAGTCAGGCTAGTAACTCTTCTGTGACGTGTTTTTCACCTTGTATTTTTTGGGTCAATATCTTCCTTAATTTCAGTGTCCATTATAAAGTGATATATATGGTTGGAAAGCGTTGAATGTCCACTTTTTAATGGCACTGAACTTACCTCATTTGGAGTTGTGTACCTCAAGATGTTATCATTTGAATGAGCGGAGGTCAGGCTGGTATATGCCCCGGTGTGCCACGCCTATAGTGGGGCTCAAAATAACTCGTCTGGAACTTAAGCCTGGCATGCAACGCCTGATGCTAGGGCATCTTGGCCAGTTTCAGTGACCTTTTCTTTACTGTTTTAGGATAGTTTCATGCATTTTCTTAGTAAATAGGCAAGTTTTGGATGAAAATACACTTACACCTTGATTCAAGCAATTATTGTGAACTTTACATGATTTCATGAGGATTAGGCAGGAATTGTATGATAAAATTGATGATGCATAATCTCATGATTTGGAACAGAGCTTTGATGCACTTTAATTGCTTGATTTCAGGACAAAGGAAGCAAGAAGGAACCACGTTAGCAACCACATTAATCTAATTAACGTGACCACTAACGTGGAATGGGACAAGCCTGTAGCGTTAATGGAAAAAGTGATCGCCAATAACGCCTTTGAAGCCATCATAGCCCATTTTAGTTGCCACGTTAACTACATTAACGTGGTAGCTAACGTAGAGGAGGAAGAGGAGCTCCAACGTTAGTGGTAAAAGTGGTTGCCACTAACATTCCACAAAGGCACAATGAAGCCACATTAGGAGTCACGTTAATCCAATTAATGTGAACTCTAATGTGGGATGAAGAACCAATCACCAACGTTAGTGACACTCACCTTTGTCACTAACGTTGGACCAACCCAAGAGTGCCCACGTTAGTGGTCAAGTTAAGACCACTAACGTGAGAGATAACGTGGAGCTAAGCATGATAAGCCAACGTTAGTGACACTCACCTTTGTCACTAACGTTGGAGGTGGCAATCACTACCACGTTAATGGCCACGTTAATCTAATTAATGTGAACTCTAACGTGGGAGGGAGGGGCGTTTGGAGTGTTAGTGACAAAGGTAAGTGTCACTAACGCTCTCGAGGCTTAGGCATGCCCACATTAAGAGTCACGTTAGTTATACTAACGTGAACTCTAACGTAGGGAAAGGGGGCACAAGGCAACGTTATTAGAAAAGGTGATTCCAAATAACGTTTGCGAAGGACCAAGAGGCGACGTTAGTGGTCACATTAGTGCCACTAACATTGAAGTTAACGTTGATCATTTTGGGTTGGAACGTTAGTGGAAAAGGTGATTGTCACTAACGTTCTCGAACCCACATCCTCACTTAACGTTAACGCCACTAACGTCCTAACTAACGCCCATGCCTAACTCACTTTTTCTGCAAACAAAGCTGAGCCCACTGAAGATTGTAACTGCTTCAACTCAAGATCAAAGGCCCATATCCAAGACTTGGAGAACTCACTAGAAGATCAAGAAAAGTAGTATATATAGGAGTAGTTTTGAACTATTATAGAGCTTTTGGCACTTTTGGAGAACTACATTCGATATATTTACTTTCTACATGTACTCTGTTCTACCCTTTTTCATTTCCATTTCCAGAGCTATGAACAACTAAACCCTTTCATTGGGTTAGAGAGCTCTGTTGTAATTTGATGGATCAATTATAGTTTTCATTCTTCTTCTTCTTTCTTTTCTCTTGATTTACTAGATGGCTTTAGATCTTAATCTAATTGGTTAGTTGTCTTGGAAAAAAAACTCTCCATAATTGGATCTTCTTTGAGCCTTGAAAAAGGGATAAGGAGATCATGCTAGAAATGCTTTCTCATGTTGGACCAAATTAGGGTTTGGGCGGATATAGTGACATGTAATCCTCCCAACACTTTGATTTGGAAATACATGTGGTATAATTAGTGACCACACTTCATCTCTTTCCATTAGCAGTTAAATCAAGGAATTGGGCAATTGTTCAAGCTTAGAGAGATTGGATTGCCAAGGAATTGGGATCCAATCACTCAAGATTGCCAAGGAGATCAATGAATGCATTGATTGAGGAAGAGATGAGAATGAACTTGATCCGGAGAATACAACATCTCCTAAGCCCAATGAATCCCCATCTCTGATCTTACCCACTCTCTTTACTTTCTGCCATTTATTTCCATGTTCATCTTCCCAAATCCCCATTTAAGATTCAGCACTTTATTTTCTACAATTTACTTTCCCACCATTTAATTTCCTGCAAATCTCAACTACATTCTGTTTAGCTCAAATAGCACACTCTTCCAAATAAACTTGCTTGACCAATCAATCCCTATGGGATTTGACCTCACTCTATTGTGAGTTTTTACTTGACGACAATTCGGTATACTTGCCGAAGGGAAATTTGTTGTGAGACAAGTTTTTGTGCATCAAGTTTATGGCACCGTTGCCGGGGATTGATTTTGTATCGACAATTATTAAGTTGGAAGTTCACTAGATTGTGCATTTTCTTTTTAATTGTTTAATTTGCCTAGTCATTTACTCTTAGTTTCAATTAATCTTCTTCCTCATCCCCTATCCCCTCGTTGTTTTTTTTCTTTGAATTTACTTACAATTCTGCTCGCTAACACACTAACTGTTTGATAATTTGCACCACTCACACTAATAATCACTCTACTAAGAATAATCACTTCGTTTGTTTCCTTGTTGTGTGCTCTGTTAGTTGTATGACAGGGAGATGAAGCAGAGCTTCAACTTCCTTTGATTCTAAACCTGAGAGGACCCTCCGTAGATTGAGGAGGGAAGCAAGAGGAAAAAGAGTTATTGGTGCTGAGGAAGAGGAAGAGTACTTTGAAACAAACATAGAGGAGAACATGGAAAACAACCATGAAGAAGAAGCTCACAACCATGCCAGAGAAGGCCCTGTGAATCATGCTGGGAAAGAAAGGAGAGTTCTAGGCTCTTACATCAATCCAAACTCAGGAAATTGTGGAAGTAGCATCCAAAAGCCCACCATACATGCCAACAACTTTGAATTAAAACCCCAGCTCATCACCTTTGTTCAGAACAACTGTTCATTTGGAGGAAGTGCCCAAGAAGACCCCAATCAACATCTAACCACCTTCCTAAGAATATGTGACACTATGAAGTCTAATGGTGCTACATCCGGATGTCTATAGGTTGCTTTTGTTCCCTTTCTCACTCAGGGATAAAGCATCTAAGTGGCTGGTGTCCTTCCCGAATGAGAGCTTAACGAATTGGGAGGACGTGGTAAACAAATTTTTGGCAAGATTCTACCCTCCTCAAAGAATCAACAGGCTGAGAGCTGAGGTACAAACCTTCAGGCAACAAGATGGTGAGACTCTCTTTGAGGCATGGGAGAGGTTTAAGGACTTAACAAGAAGATGCCCATCAGACATGTTCAATGAATGGGTTCAACTACACATCTTCTATGAAGGACTTTCTGATGAGTCAAAGAAGGCCGTAGACCATTCATCAGGTGGCTCTCTAAACAAGAAGAAAACCATTGAAGAAGACATAGATGTCATTGAGACTGTTGTTGAGAATGACTACTTCTATGCTTCTGAAAGAAGCAACACTCGAGGAGTAATGGAGCTGAACCACATGGATGCATTGCTGGCTCAAAACAAGATGATCACCAAGCAGCTAGCAGATCTTACCAAGAAGGTGGAAGAAAACCAAGTTGCAGCAGTCATCACCTCATCACTAGCTCAAGAAGGAGTGAATGTAGGAGAAGATGGTGACTGGAAACAAGCCAACTATGTTGGAAACTCACCCAGACATACCCACGATCCATACTCCAAAACTTATAATTTTTGTTGGAGAAACCACCCTAACTTTGGGTGGGAAAATCAACAAGACCAAGGCCAAGACCAGAGACGCCACAACCACAATCCCAACAACAATGCAACTCACCAACATACATCACGGAGATCCTATCAATACCAACCTAATCACCCTTCTCAACCACCTTACCTCAACCTACCATCACCAACCGAAGATAGACTTTCCAGAATTGAGACTCTACTTGAAGACATATGTAAAGAAGTCCAAGACAACAGAGCGTTCAAGAATGAAGTGCGAGCCAACATCAAAAGCTAGGGAGACACCATCAAGAGGCTGGAGTCCCAAGTGGGATATCTATCTCAACAGTTTCCCAAACCCACTGATAGTTTCTTAAGTGACATAGAGAATAACCCAAGAGGAGAAACAAAGAAAGTAAGGAGGGAAGAATGCAAGATAATCACTATAAGTGATGAGAGGAGTATGGAGGAAGTGCACACACAAACAGAACATCTGCAAGAAATTCTAAGGGAAAATCATGAAGAAAGAAACCATGCACCCCATCCTATACACATGGAAGAACTACAGAAAGGGGAGACCCTAAACCCATATGTACCCTTTCCCCAAAGGCTCAAAGGTGGTGTAGCAAGGATAATGTATTCAAGGTTCCTCGACATGTTTGTATCTCTTGATGTAAATATACCATTCATTAAGGCCCTCTAGCAAATGCCTTCCTACATCAAGTACATAAAGGAGTTGCTGGCCAAAAAGAGTTCTGTTCCGAGGGTAACCTGAAACTGTAGGTCGATCTCGGATGAGATCTTCTGTGCTGGTCGGAGCCGCCGCGTCCGACTTGTAGATGGTGGCCAGAGCTGCCGCGTCCGACTTGTTGGACTGGTTGCACTGCTGATCCTTCGTCACCGGAGGGTGGGGGGTACCTGCAAGAGACTCCGATGCTTAAGTTAGCATGGGTATTAAACAGGTTTTATGTAGAATCAGTGTATGAGTTATACCTGGGTGCTCCAGTGTATTTATAATGGTGAGAAGTGACCTTTTTAGATAAGATAAGTTAGTTTATCTTATCTTATCTTATCTTATCTTTGGGTGAGGTCAGCTTATCTTCAACGGAACCGCCTTTATCTTTCGGCTGCCTTTGGATTGGGCTGTGTTCCTTCGTTTGGGCCTTCTTGGGCCTCTGTGGCGTTTTGGCCAAGCTCTTTGAGAAGAGGTCGGATATTGGCCGAGCTCTTTGAGAAGAGGTCGGATATTGGCCGAGCTCTTTGAGAAGAGGTCGGATATTGGCCGAGCTCTTTAAGAAGAGGTCGGATATTGGCCGAGCTCTTTAAGAAGAGGTCGGATTTGGCCGAGCTCTTTAAGAAGAGGTCGGATATTGGCCGAGCTCTTTAAGAAGAGGTCGGATATTGGCCGAGCTCTTTAAGAAGAGGTCGGATATTGGCCGAGCTCTTTAAGAAGAGGTCGGATTTGGCCGAGCTCTTTAAGAAGAGGTCGGATAGCCTGACCTGAAGAGGTCAGTTGGCTTGTTGCTAAACATCCCAGGTCGGACATCTTGACCCAGGGTATGAACAGTGCCCCTGCTTGAGTTCGATCTTTTCGTGAGATCGTGTTTTTCAGAGCTTCGATCTCTTTGGAAGTCGTGCTCAAGCATCTGTCTGGCTTTGATTCTTCATTGCTTTGAAATCTTTTGCAGATTTTCTAGAGGTTTGGTACTTCACAGTCCGTCCTCTTTTGAGTAGTAGTGTGGGTTTTCTACCCTTGCCTTCTGGATCACGCCTTGCTTTTGTGTTGACAACCCTCTGCTTTGGTGAAGTTATCCTTGCGGCTTGATATCCGGACTCTTTAGTGACTTGTCTGATGACTTTTTAGTGTTCTTTGTATAGAACCTTTTTAGTCTCGGATGACGTACGTAGCCCTGTTTGAGATTGTGCCTTCTTTGAGTTTGTATCCCTTTTAGCTAAGCACTTTTGAGCCTTAAGGTTTTTTCTTAACCTTTTGGCTTGTTCTTTTTTGAGATTGTACTTGCGCCTCTTCTTAGCTGACGTCGACCTGTACGACTTTGCCCCTGCTTGAGTTCGATCTTTCCGTGAGATCGTGCTCTCTTTGGGGGAAGTCGTACTCAAGCATCCTGACTTTGGTCGATCTTGAGTAGTTTTATCTTGTGCGAGTTTGGCATTGCCTTTTTTAGTTTGTTGAGAGGTCTTTTCAGCCTTCTTCCGACTTGTTTGTCTTCACTGTTCGGGCTTTTTAGTCATAATCCAACAACTTTTTAGGTATAGTTCCTGATGGGAAACCTTTTATCGTCTGTTTGGATGACTTTTTAGCGCCGTTTTGATTTGTGCTTTTGCCTTTTAAGTAGTGTCTTTTTTCAAGACTTCGTACCTTTTAGCAAAGCATTTCCTGGCATTCCTCTGGCCGGTGCGAGATGTCTTTGTCCCCTTTGTGGATCTTTGTAGAGTGTCGGTATTTTGTTATCCGACCTCTTTTGATCACTGCCGGTTTTGTCCACTTTCTGCTTGGTTGAGGTGGTCCTTGGGGCTAACTTGTCCGACGACTTTTTAGTGTTCTTTGGTAGAACCTTTTTAGTTGGTCTGAACAATTTTGATAGCCTTGTCATGGAGCCGTGGCTTTTTGGGCAAAGCTATGTCCCTTTTAGCGCACGCTTTTCGTTGGTCCAATTTCTCGTGTCGACGAGCTGTAGCTTTCGTTGGTCCGACTTCTTGTCGGTCCAAGCTGTGGTTTTCGTTGGTCCGACTTCTCTTTGTCGGTCCAAGCTGTAGCTTTTGTTGGTCCGACTTTTTCTTGTTGTTCCAAGCTGTAGCTTTGGGCCGACTTCTTCATGTCGGTCGCTTCTAAGTTATTTCTAGTAATCCTCTTTATTGGACCTCTGTCAGGTCTCTTTCAGGGATTACTTTTTATAACTTTTTATTTATGGGACGACTTCTTTACGTCAGTCCCTTCTCCAAGTTATTTTTGTAATCCTCTTTCTTGGACCTTTGTCAGATCTCTTTCTTGGATCACTTTCGATAACTTCTTACATTATTCTGTGTTCATCTTTGCCGATTTGTAGAAAGTGGTTGGCATCTCTAGCTCGTCCTTTGGGTGAATTGCGTTTTCACCTTTATCGGACGACTCATCTTTATCGTGGTCGTGCAGTGAAATTGTTTTTCACTTTCTGCCGACCTGTAGCTTTATAATCGGACGATGAACTCTGCTTTTACTTTTTTGCCGACCTTGTCGAAATCGGGCGATGAATTCTGGTTTCATCTTTGCCGAATTTTATCATGATCGGGCGGTGAATTTGGTTTTCACCCCGCCGACCTTGTCGTGATCCGGCAGTGAAATTTGCGTTTCAGATTAATGCGTCTTGGTATAGCAGTGAATTTTGTGTTCACTTTGTCGAAATCGAATGATGAATTCGGTTTTCATCGTGGTCGGGCGGTGAAGTTGGTTTTCACCTTGCCGACTTGCCGTAGTCGGGCGTCTTGGTAGGAAACTTTTTAGGGAATCTGCAATCTTTTAAACAATAATATAAAGATAAGAGTGTGTACATGTTAGTACTTACCTTTCTAGGTCAGGCAATCTTTTTGGATCTCGGCCTGGCGCCCTTTTTAGATTGTAGGCATGCCATGACCTTGGTAGCTCTTGCCCTTCAAGTTCGGGAAGTCTGTAGCAACCTTTCCCCAGTTCTTCTAAACAACTTGGTATGGTCCTTTCCAGTTGGGTGCTAGCTTTCCTTCTCCAGGTCGAGTTGTTCCGATATCATTTCGGATTAGGATAAGGTTGTTGTTGGCAAAGCTTTGCTGTACTACCTTCTGATTGTATCTTGAGGCCATTCAACGTTTTAACGCCTCTTCCTTGATCGGAGCTCTCTCTCGGACTCTTGGAAGTAGGTCGAGTTCTTTCCTTTGGATTTGGGAGTTGACCTCTTCATTGTAGAAGATCATTCTTGGGGGATCCTTCTTCGATCTCTACTGGGATCATTGCCTCCATTTCGTAAATCAATCGGAAGGGTGATTCCCCCGTGGTGAAGTGTGGAGTTGTCCGATATGCCCATAGGACTTGTGGGAGCTCTTCAGCCCAAGCTCCCTTTGTGTCCTTTAGTCTCCGTTTTAACCTAGCTAGTATGACTTTGTTGGCAGCTTCTGCTTGTCCATTGGCTTGTGGGTGTTCTACGGATGTGAATTGGTGCTTTATTTTCAAGTTAGCCACTCTTTTCTTGAAACCTGTGTCCGTGAATTGAGTGTCATTGTTTGTGGTGATGGAGTAAGAAACCCCAAACCTTGTAATAATGTTCTTGTACAAGAATTTCTGACTTCTTTGAGCAGTGGCATTAGCTAGGGGCTCTGCCTCAATCCATTTTGTGAAGTAATCCACCCCTACAATGAGGAACTTGACTTGTCCCGATCCTTGGAAAAATAGTCCGAGGAGGTCGAGTCCCCTCTTTGCGAACGGCCAAGGTGATGTTACACTGATGAGCTCCTCTGGTGGGGCAATGTGGAAGTTGACATGCTTTTTGATGTAAAGCTTTGACTTTGTATTTGGGTTTTTGCTCTGTTGTTGCCTCCAAAGGGTGCCCTTGGACTTTTGTATGAGTCCTGGGGTTTCCCTTTTACTGCCACGTCTGTCACTTTATGTTTTACTGTTATTGTCCGAGTTGTTTCCTTATTTGCCCGAGTTGTTTGGTAGTAATTCCATAGTCGACCTATGTCTTTGAGATGTCTACTAAGATCCCGGACAGCGTGTCTGATTAGCTGGATTTCATAGTTTAAATGCGTGTTACTGTGGCTGACCCTGAGTACATCCCTTATACCGCCTTCGAGACCGATTTGTTGTGGTCTTGTAATGTAGCTCGGATGAGGCTTCTGTTATTGCCCCTTGGTTGGCTAGTTTTGAAAATGCATCAGCTCGGGCATTCTGCTCTCAAGGTATGTGTCGGACCTCATATCCCCGAATTGTTCGAGCTGTTGGTGCTGGCTGGTTTTGAAAATGCATAAGCTCGGGCATTCTATGTGTCGGACTTCATTTTTCTCCGATTTGTCCGAGTTGTTGGTGCTGGCTGCATTAGCTCGGGCATTCTATGTGTCAGACTTCATTTTCCCCAATTTGTCCGAGCTATTTTCTGTTTTTGTCCAGAGTCCCCCGAATTGTCCGAGATGTTCTCTGGTTTTGTCCAAGGTCTCCCGAATTATCCGAGCTGTCCTCTGTAGGATTCTTCCAGCTAAGTTTGTTTTCTGCAGGATGCCCTTTATTGGCTTGGTTGGTTGGAACTCTGATAGTGTGAGCTTGAAAGTATGGGTGGAGTCGTCGAGAGGTGAGTATGAGGGTGTAGGCAAACTTTTTCTATCTGTTGATAGGTTAGTTCGGTCCCTTGTAAAGCTTTTCTGATGAAGTAGACGGGTTGTTTCCCACTTTCGTCTTCTCTGACTAGTGCTGAGGCTATTGCCTGACTTCCCCCTGCGAGGTATAATGAGTTCTTCACTTTCCCGTGGTCTGGAAAGGATGGGTGGTTGCCCCAAGAATTTTGAAATCTCGGAAGGCTTGTTCGTACTCCGTTGTCCTTTTCAACTCGTCCGACCTCCTTGGTGTGAGGTGGACGTTCAACTTGTCCGACCTCTTTGGTGTGAGGTAGATGTTTAACTCATTCGACCTCTTTGGTATGAGGTGGACCTTCAACTCGTCCGACCTCTTGGTTGTGAGGTGGACCTTCAACTTGTCCGACCTCTTTGGTGTGAGGTGGACCTTCAATTCGCCCGACATCTTCGGTGTGAGGTGGACCTTCAACTTGTCCGACCTCTTTGGTGTGAGGTGGAGCTTAAACTCGCCCGACATCTTCAGTGTGAGGTGGACCTTCAACTTGTCCGACCTCTTTGGTGTGAGATAGACCTTAACTCGCCCGACCTCTTCGGTGTGAGGTGGACCTTCACCTTGTCCGACCTCTTTGTTGTGAGATGGACCTTCAACTTGTCCGACCTCTTTGTTGTGAGGTGGACCTTAACTCGCCCGACCTCTTCCGTGTGAGGTGGACCTTCAACTCGTCCGACCTCTTTGGTGTGAGGTGGACCTTCAACTCGCCCGACCTCTTCGGTGTGAGGTGGACCTTCAACTTGCCCAATTCTTTATTATGAGGTGGGCCTTCAACTCGTCCGACCTCTTTCTCCTTTTTGCTTTTGATTTGGCGAGGTGGTGGGATCTTCTCCGATTGAGCTTCTCTTTTCTTGGACTCTTTATCCTTGTCCCGTGGTGGGTTAGGAGAATTCGGTTTTTTAGCTTTCTCCTAGTCGAGAGTTCTCTTCCATGTTGATGTATTTCTGTTCCCGTTCCTGTACCTCGTTCAGAGATGTTGGGTGCTTCTTGGATATTAAGTGGCTGAGAGGTCCTTCTCTTAGGCCATTGATGAGTCCCATGATGGCCGCTTTTGTTGGAAGACTTTGTATGTCAAGGCATGCGTTGTTGAATCTTTCCATGTAGCTGTGAAGGCTTTTCTGATCTCCTTGTTTAATTCCCAGCAAGCTTGAAGTGTGTTTGGCTTTATCCTTCTGGATGGAGAACCTGCCGAGGAATCTTCTTAACAAGGTCGTCAAACTTGTGATGGATCTTGGAGACAAACTGTCGAAGCACCATATTGCTGTCTTCGTTAGAGTAGTCGGGAAGACTTTGCATCGAATGGCGTCCGATGTGTCGGTGAGGTACATTCTTCTGAAATTACTGAGATGATGGCTTGGATCCAATGTGCCGCCGTACGGGATCATGTCGGGAGCCTTGAAGTCCTTTGGGACTTTAGCTTTCATGATATCTTTGGTGAATGGGTCTTGATCTTTGTAGGGGCTGTCTTCGTGACCGGATCGAGTTGTTTTGGCCTTGAGATCTGCTTCGAGTTTTAGGAGCTTGTCCTTTAACTCGTGGCATCACCTAACTTCCCTTCGTAGGTCTCTCTCAGCTTCTTGTTGATGTTCCACCTTTTTTTCGAGTTACTTTAAGCAATCTTGAAGTGCCTCCATAGCCTCCTCTTTTGGCGAATTCTCGCCTTTGGTGGGTTGAAGAGTATCTTTTGGTGTAGTATCCGCGTCTTTGTGCGGTGTTCTATCCTCTAGATCTGAATCATGGTCGTTGTCATGGTTGTCCGCCATGGTGATGGGATGACTTCCAGGTTCCCCGGCAACGGCGCCAATGTTTCGAGGGTAACCAGAAACTGTAGGTCGATCTCGGATGAGATCTTCTGTGCTGGTCGGAGCCGCCGCGTCCGACTTGTAGATGGTGGCCAGAGCTGCCGCGTCCGACTTGTTGGACTGGTTGCACTGCTGATCCTTCGTCACCGGAGGGTGGGGGGTACCTGCAAGAGACTCCGATGCTTAAGTTAGCATGGGTATTAAACAGGTTTTATGTAGAATCAGTGTATGAGTTATACCTGGGTGCTCCAGTGTATTTATAATGGTGAGAAGTGACCTTTTTAGATAAGATAAGTTAGTTTATCTTATCTTATCTTATCTTATCTTTGGGTGAGGTCAGCTTATCTTCAACGGAACCGCCTTTATCTTTCGGCTGCCTTTGGATTGGGCTGTGTTCCTTCGTTTGGGCCTTCTTGGGCCTCTGTGGCGTTTTGGCCAAGCTCTTTGAGAAGAGGTCGGATATTGGCCGAGCTCTTTGAGAAGAGGTCGGATATTGGCCGAGCTCTTTGAGGAGGTCGGATATTGGCCGAGCTCTTTAAGAAGAGGTCGGATATTGGCCGAGCTCTTTAAGAAGAGGTCGGATTTGGCCGAGCTCTTTAAGAAGAGGTCGGATATTGGCCGAGCTCTTTAAGAAGAGGTCGGATATTGGCCGAGCTCTTTAAGAAGAGGTCGGATTTGGCCGAGCTCTTTAAGAAGAGGTCGGATAGCCTGACCTGAAGAGGTCGGTTGGCTTGTTGCTAAACATCCCAGGTCGGACATCTTGACCCAGGGTATGAACAAGTTCATTGAAGGGTGGGCAAACAATAAAGATGAACAGGGAGTGCAGTGCTCTCATTCAAACAGAGCCACCTACAAAGAAGAAGGATCCAGGGAGTTTTCACATTCTCTGTGCTATAGGAGAGACAATGATTGATAAAGGGCTCTGTGACCTGGGAGCAAGTATCAACTTAATGCCTCTATCCCTCATGAAAAAGCTTCAAATCAATGAGCTAACACCCACGGACGTAATCATCAAATTGACTG
Organism: Arachis stenosperma; assembly: GCF_014773155.1. Lineage (NCBI taxonomy): Eukaryota > Viridiplantae > Streptophyta > Magnoliopsida > Fabales > Fabaceae > Arachis > Arachis stenosperma. The sequence continues at coordinate 66,182,652 of NC_080381.1, read as the reverse complement.
ACAAAACTCAAAAATAGGCGATAGGAGTGGTTGAAAATGTATTAGTGAAGGTTGGGAACTACTTCCTGCCCACAGACTTTGTTATCCTGGAGATGGAAGAGAATCACATCCATCCCATCATCTTGGGAAGGCCATTTTTAGCCACAGCCAGGGCACTTATAGATATGGAGCGAGGAGAACTAATCTTGAGAATACATGATGAATACCTCACCTTTAATGTCTTTAAACCCTCACAAGAAGCAGATCATGATAACAAAGAGTTAAGGGAAGACCACAGTAATGAGCTGGTGGAAGAGACAAGCATGGAAACACAAGCATCACACCTGAGAACCCCTATGGTTGACAAGCAATGTGGTCGGAAGGAACAACAGCCAAGTGTAATCCAAGAGGAACTAGACCCATCGGAGTCATATGAGACAAGCAATAAAACCCTTCTGAAAGAAGAAACCACAAGGAGCAAGGTGACATCAAGGAACACGAGGAAAAAGGCCCCAAGGGGATAGAGAAACAAGAAGATCCCTACAGAGGATTTCTCTCCAGGAGATGAAGTGGTCTTAGCCTATTTTCCATCTATCCCACCTCATCTCCCCACCATTCCATCTCAGTTGCCTCAAGTGTACACCATCAACAAAATCTTGTCCTTAGAACATGTGGAGCTTCTTAACAAAGCCAATGGAGACAAATTCACTACAAGAGGGGAAGATTTGAAGCACCACCAACCACCCTAACAAAGGCCAAACGTCAAGCTAATGACGCTAAAGAAGCACTTTATGGGAGGTAACCCATGTTCTATACCCTTTTCTTTTAATCTTTAATAGTCGTTTATAAAGTCAAAAATTCATGAATTCTAAATCAACTTCGACAAACACTATAAGAACCCCTACATGTAGCATATAATACATGACAAGTTTGGTGTTCAAGGCATGAACACACTCCAGAATATGAGATTCTTATCGAATCTTGTTGCATCATATGATCACAAACAAGTTTGGTGTCACCAACGTTGCATGCATGGGCATTTGATTGGTCGGTTGGTTTGCATTCAAGAATGGTTCTTAGTTAGTCAAAAACAAAAACAAAAAAAATTGGGGTTGGCTAGCCTCCAAATTTCTTTTACCGCCATAATTTAAATTAATTCTTCTTTTCTTTTGTCTTGCAAGGAATTGGGAAGGAATATTGGAGGAACTTGATCGGACAACCAATTGAAGGGGGTTCGGCCACTTCACCCACGGAAATACACACTTGTCTTCAGGGGGTGCACCTTGGGAAGTGTCACCATGCAACATTGGGAGTTGGATAGCCTTGGAGACCGAACCAATCAATTCACAAATGTGGTGATCCTTGTGCTCATCCAATGCCAAACCCCAACCGTCCACTATTAAGCCACACCATCAATCCACATCCTTCAATCTCATCATTCCCCTATATAACCCCCACTCTACACCCACTCCATAGGCGATCACCCTCTCAATCTATCTCTCTTCTTCCTTCCTTCCACACACACTTTACACCTCTTCATATTTTAACATATGTTCATTCCATCTCTTGTTCTTCTTTCTTCCAAATTCTTCCAAAACTTTACACACTACCAAGTCTGACCCATGGCATCATCGAGCTCGAAAAGAAGAAAAGGAAAGGAGCATATGGAGCAGCCTCCTTTTGATGAGAAGAAATTTAGAACCTTTTACCATGCATTACAATTCGAGTGGATGGCTGAGAAAGAAATCATATACGAGTTAGGCTTCCAAGTCACAAAAACTGAGTGCCCCAAAATCGCATAGAAGGTGGAAAAGAGAAGATGGGAGCTCCTCACTGATCCGATCACAAGAGTAAATGCAACTCTTGTAAGAGAGTTCTATACAAACGCGGTCAGATATGATAAGGCAGATGAATCCTATACAAGCTTTGTAAGAGGGATGACAGTGGATTTTAGTCCTACGAACATCATGAGGGTGCTAAAGCTATGAATCATACCATTCGCGAAAGAGAGCTATCAATCAAGGATAGATAGCAGCCCCAACTATAACCAGATTATGGGAGACATTTGCATACCAGGAGCGAATTGGGAAAGAGATCCCCATAAGAAACCCAGGTTTATAAAAAGAGGAGACCTCCTTCTTGAGGCTAAGGGGTGGTTCAAAATTATAAGGAGATCCATCCTTCCAGCCGGAAACAACTCAGAGGTAAACCTTAAGAGGGCAACAATGGTGCAATGCATAATGAAGGGAGGAAAAATCAAGGTTCATGAACTCAGAGCCCAAAGTATTTGGAAGCTCGCTGAGAAAAGTGATTCTGGAGGAAGGTTAGGCTACCCCAGCACCATTCTCCGTCTTTGCACAAAAGATGGGGTGGTGTTCGAAGATGGAAACCCCGAGTGGATAAAAGTTGGCATCCACATTACTCTTCAATGGATGCATGCCGTTGCACCTCCCCTACCTCAGCGAAGACTAAGAAAGAGGCCAGCCCAACAAGTTGAAGAAGGACAAAACCCGGGTGAACAAGCTCCACCCACTTTAGACATGCACCAATTCCAAGAAGCTATTGATGCATTGTCTAGGCAACACATGGAGAATCAAAGGGAACAGAAGGAGCTTCAAATGCAAATAATGGACCGCCAAGAAGAATCACTCTCTAGATGGATGAATCAACAAGGGGAGTGACAAAAATAATTGATGGAGCAGCAATTGGAGCAAGGGAGACAGTGGAGTGAATCCCTCCACAACTTGAACCAAAAGCAAGACCAAAAACAAGAAGCCATCCAAAAGCTAATCAACATCCAAGCACATCAAGGTGCACACATTCATGATATGCATCGGAAACAAAGAGAACAGGCAGATCTCTTCAATGAATATAGAGCATTCTCGGAAGGAGTCTATATGAGCAAGACCGGTTACCATGTAAACACTCAAGCCAGGCTCGGATATTTAGTCGGACAACTGCCTATATTGCACCCTTTGATCACAAGGTATGACGACGTAAAGGATGAATTAGCACGAGTGGAACGAGAAAGAGCCAAAAAGAGTCACGAATTAGTAAAGAAAGCATTGGAAGATTGGAAAATAGCCAGAATGAATCAGATGCAAGGAAGTGCAAGTGGACATAAAGAGGACAAACATGGGAGAGGACATGAGCATTCCGATAAGTGAAAGGTGGTGGAGTTCTTTCTTAGTTCTATCCTTTTTCAAGTTTTAAATAAGGAAAATCATGTATGAAATAGAACATGCTTCCATAGTAGCTTAGGAATTTTCAATTCTGTCTTTAAGATTTCGTTGTTTAGGTCTAAGTGTGTTGGTCTGGGCCCTAGCTTTCATTTTCATCTTGCTTATATGTATGCTTTCCCTTCTAAGTCAATTAAAAAGAAAATGTTATAAAAAACAAGAGTGGAGTTATCTTGTGAAGTAAATTCTTAAAGTTTGTGGTATGGTCATTGATCAGCTAAGTTGGTTCACTTACAAGGTATATAGGCAACTATATGCTCTAAACTACATGCTTGAAACACATTCTATGAGACTAACCAAAAAATAAGATCCTAATCAGAAAAGAGAAAGAGCAACAAGAGTTGAAAAGGAAAGAAAAATAATAAGAGATAATGCTAGGCACCAAGGGTTTGAATATTGAGGCATGTGTCTGTGGTGTTCATATGCAAGGGATATACTTAGATGAATAAGCTCTTAGGGGTGCCTTATCACTTGGTAACTTGGATTAACTAATCCGGGATTATCAGCTGAAAGTCCACTATCAAGAGTAACCTTTGCTGCAGAGCACTTAGTAACCCAAAGAGGTGCTGGACACCAAGGTCTCAAGAAAGGAAAATAACAAACCATGTGCTTGTGGTGTGTATGTATGGGAGAAAGAGACTTGACGGAGAAAGTTCTTAGGGGTGTCTTAACACCTAGTACCTTGAACCAACTGGTTCGGGAGTGTTGGTTGAAATCTTATCATAAAGAGTCGCCCTCTTACAGAGAATGCAATAAAACTTGGAAAATTAGGAAGTCTCGAAGGATGCAATCAAGTGAGTGTTCAAGGGCATGATAAAGGCCTGAAAACCAGTAAAGGAATGAAACTAAGTTGCTATGCATGAAATCCCATAACCCAGGAATTTAACTTCTATAATGATTACTTGTTTATCTTGTTCTTTCATTCTTTTCTTTCCCATGTTTCAGTACTTAGGGACAAGTGACGTTAGGATTTTTGCTAGTAAAGAATTTATAAAAATATTCGCGTTGTAGATATAGCTTCTAAACTAACAGAAATCCCTTCGTACAAAAGTTTTGGTTGTCACAAGTAACAAACCCCTTTGAAATTGATAACCGAGTATTTAAACCTCGGGTCATCTTCTCAAGGAATTGCAAGGAGGTATGTTCTTATTATTGGCTATGAAAAAGGTAAAATTAGGGGTTTTGGAAATAAGGAAGAAGTATGACAAGTAGTTCAAATGACAATTAAAATAAATAAATACTGTAAAGCAAACCCTTTGGCAAGGTATGAGAAATTGGAAGTCCAGACTTAGTTATTCTTATCAATAATAATGAAAGTTGAATCTTAATTCCACTTAATTAACCTTTTCTAAAGCAAAGGAAAGTCAAGGGACTAATTAGTTTGAGCTTCGAATCCTATTTATTTCCTAAGAAAAGGTTGGGATTATTGAAATTCGATTCAATTAGCAAAGATAACAGTTATCAATTATGTTGAGCTAAGATAACTCATGAGTTACTGATTTCTTAACCAAGACAAAAAGGAAAAGGAATTAAATCTACTAGAATAAAAATGTCTTCAGATTGGGAATAATCAATAACATAAATAAAAGAAAGCAATATTAACTAGAATACCTCAAATAACATTAATTTGAAAGAGTAATCTATAACATAGAAGAATTCATAAACTGATTTGAAAAGCAAGTAATGAAAAATGAATATTGAACCTGATAAGAAAATGAGATAAATTTCTAATTTCTAAAAATCCTAATCCTAAATCCTAAGAGAGAGGAGAGAGCCTCTCTCTCTAAAAACTACCTCTAAAACTAAAATTATGAATTATGAGAGCATCCTGGTGAATGGATGCATTCCCCCACTTCATAGCCTCTAATCTGTGTTCTCTGGGCCAAAAACTGGGTCAGAAACAGCCCAGAAGTCACTTCCAGCACTTTCTGGTCAAGTGACGCGGAGGCGTCATCCACGCGTCCGCGCAGATTGCAGTTCGTAGATGCGATGCGGACGTGTCATTCACGTGTTTGCATCGCCTAACTTCGGGGCAGCTATGGAAAATTATATATCAAATCGAAGTCCCGGACGTTAGCTTTCCAACGCAACTAGAATCGCGTCATTTGAACCTCTGTAGCTAAAGTTATAGCCGTTTGAGTGCGAAGAGGTCAGGTTGGACAGCTTAGCAATTCCTCCAACTTCTTGTATTCCTTCTACTTTTGCATGCTTCCTTTCCATCCTCTAAGCCATTCCTACCCTATAATTTCTAAAAATACTTAACACACATATCAAGGCATCTAATGGTAATAAGAAAGTATTAAACATAGGGAACTTAAGGCCAAAGAAGCATGTTTTCAATCAAAGCACATAATTAGGAAGGCAAATGTAAAACCATGCAAATAGTATGAATAAGTGGGTAAAGAGTTAATAAAATCCACTCAATTAAGCACAAGATAAACCATAAAATAGTGGTTTATCAACCTCCCCACACTTAAACAATAGCATGTCCTCATGCTAAGCTCAAGAGAAACTATATAGATGAAGAGGAATGGTAGCATGTATGAAATGCAACCTATCTATATGAATGCAACTACATGCAAAAATTTTTCTACCTACTTGGTTAAAAATAAATAAGTTCTCCAAGACAAACATAAATCAGATTTCACTAATTCAAATCATACAGTGAAAACAAGTAAACTTGTAAGAAGATAGCTCATGAAAGCAGGGAACATAGAATCAAGCATTGAACCCTCACTGGTAATGTATATGCGCTCAAATCTCTCAAGTGTCTAGGGTCAATCTCTCTACTCTTCTCTAATCATGCTTTCTAAAACTTTGTTCTTCATCTAACCAATCAACAAATATTTAGTATACTAATGCAAACATCATGAGGTCTTTTCAGGGTTGTAATGGGGATGAGGTAAAGGTAGGGATATATATATAAGGCTAAGTGAGCTAATTAAGTGAATCCTTGATTAGTATAAGATCTCACCTAACATACATACTTTGTAAAGCAAAGCTTCTTTACCTATTCTCCCATATTTTTCTCACTTTTGATGTTACATGCTCATGCATTAGTTTTAATTTTGTCCTATGTGCATTGCTTTATTTTGCATATGGGGAATTCTTTTGTATCCCCTTTATTCAAATACTGAATTATATTTAATTTTTTTTTAATGAGCATGCTTCCCAAAAATTTTTGATTTCACATGAGCATGCTTCCCAAATTTTTTTTTTTAATGGGTAATTCAATTATTTTGATTTCACATGGGCATGCTTCCCAAAAATTTTATTTTGGATTATTTCATTCTTTTCAACTTCCCACCCTTTGTTTTTATCATCCATGTTCCCAATAGGTTTCCCACACTTAAACAATTACATAATTTTTGTCTTAAGCTAATCAAGGATTCAACTTGGGATTTTAAATTTATTTTTCTGCTTAAGGCTAGTGTTGTGGTTTATAGAATAAGAGGGAATTAAAGGCTCAAGGGAGCTAACAAGGGTGATGTAAAAGGTAGGCTAATTTTGGGATAAGTGAGCTAGAATCAAACAATGGCCTCAATCATATGCAAGCACATAAATATATTAAATATTGGACATATAGAATGGAACAAAGCAAAGATTACAATTACAGAGAAGAAAACACACAAGAATGAAAATTTATGGTTAAATAATGTAACCATATAAATAAGCTCAAAATCTCACAAGTTGTGTGTTCTTTGGCTCAAAAATCATGTTCCAGATACAACTTCAAACAAGTTTTAACATATAGAAAATTTTAATTTTTAATTTAAATTAGTGAAAGTTTCCAAAAATAGGGTCTTAAAAGAAATTTATTACTTTAACCAAGTAATAACTAAATGCATAAAATCAAACAAACATGCAATCAATCATGCAAATGCAACAATGAACAAGGAAAATAAACCATTGGTGTTGAGATAGAAGAGTAACTAACCCATGGAGATCAGTATCGACCTCCCCACACTTAAAGATTGCACCGTCCTCGGTGCATGCTGAGATGTGCAAGTAGACGGGTTTCTCCAACTGACGCTTTTCTCCAAAGATTGTGCAGATGGACTTGTTTGTCTCCCCTTTTAGAAGTTTCTCTTTTTCCCTTCTTCGGTGGCCATCCTGAAAGAAAAGGAAAAAGAAGAAAAAGTAACCCATAAATAAAGATAAGAAAATAAATAAAGTATGGGTGTTAATGCCAGATAATAAGGGTCTCAATTACATGGTAGCTACAACATGCATGTGAGAAAATAATAGAAGTCACGGCATGACAGTGGCGCAAGATTTGAAACATAGGGGAGGAGAGTGTGGGTAATGAAAGACAGTATAAGCTCATGTCAATGCAAAAAAAAGGAATACAAATATCATAAAAGAATAGCATTGATTTAAATAATATTACCCAACAGTGTAAACAAGTCACTAAGCATCAGATAATACCAGAAAAGTTGTAACAGTTGAATAAGAAAATTTAACACCAATGAAAATAATGCAATGACTGGAAGTATGCAATTAAGTAAAAGAAGGTGAAAGATAAGAAGAATGAGAAGGGAAAGAAGGGAAGAAGAAGTAAGTAATAAAGGAGGGAGGGAAAAATTAGGATGGGGGAAGAAATGATAAGATATTTGGCAAATTAGGATAAGCTGGGCGGCACAAGCGACGCGGACGCGTCGGGTACACGGTCGCGTGACTTGCATTTGAAGTTAATCGACGCGGTCACGTCGGTCACGCGGTCGCGTGACACGTTCTATGCTACTGGCGCGAGGGCAGCCTCGCGCTCGCACAACTTTCTGTTCAAAATCTTGTTTTGCCAGATTTTGGGTGACGCGATTGATGCATTCGCATATTTGCCATTTTAACTAGTTAGTTTAGTTAGTTTTAGCTTAGGTTCATTCACTTTCTTTGAAATAAATGAGCAATTTTGTGAGTTTTCCTCCATGCATCCATGAACCAAGAATTAAGTGAAATTTGGCATAATTCATGCAAATAAATCAAGGAGTTTATATACAAGTTGATGTGAATGATTCCCTTGAAAATTATTGCATAAGATGGCAAAACTTTGAGGAAAGTTCTTTGGTTTATGTTAGGTGATGAAGCAAGAAGACAATGGAGCAAGAAAATATTGGAGAAAGGAAGAACAAGCAAGTTGGCAACTTGGAAATCAAGTTGGCAACTTGCTAGTGTGTGTCCAGCAGAGTTGGCAGCTTGACCTCCCCCTCTTCAAGGATGAATATCTTGAACCACAAGGATCCAATTGGCATGATTCCAATTGCGTTGAGAAGCTGACATCAAGAGCTTTCCAACGATATAATAGTCCATAATGTGGCGAGGAATGGAAGCTCAAATCAGAGGGAAACTCAAGCCCCAAGAGCAAGGAAATGAAGCATTGCAAGTTGCCAACTTGAGCAGCAAGTTGGCAACGCCAGGAGCCATCAGGGGAAGCCACCAGGGGAAGAGTAGCACGTTGCCAACGCCAACACCAAGTTGGCAACGCCCAAGCCAAGTTGAAGAAGAGCCTGGCGTTGTTGCTGGCGTGTTTGCCAACAACTTGGGCAACAACGCCCAGGCAGCTTGAGGATGCTCTCTTCAAGAACGTGTATCTTGAGCTAGAAAACTCCAATTGAGGTGAAATCAGTGGCATTGGAAAGTAGACATCAAGAGCTTTTCAACCATATATCACAATATGAAATTGGAGTTCATTTGAAGGTTCAAATGTTGGCTTCATTTAGAGCCTCAAACATGGAAAGTATTGTTTCTGGATTGCTCACCAAGTTGGCAACGCCCAACCAAGTTGCCAACGCCCAAAATGAAGAGAGGAGCACCAACCAAGTTGCCAACGCCCACAAGCCTTGCCATGCACGTTGCCAACGCCAGGAAGGGCACCAATCAAGTTGCCAACGCCCATAAGCCATGCCATGCACGTTGCTAACGCCCATAAGCCTTGCCATGCACGTTGCCAACGCCAGGAAGCAAACATGGAGCCTTGAGAAAGGCTCGAGCACGTTGCCAACGTGCTGAAGAGAAGGAGTGTTGGCAACAACGCCAGGATGGTGAGGAAATTGTGATGCACGTTGCTAACTTGGAATGTAGGGGCGTTATCCACAACAACTCCAACAAGGCAGCCTGACCATGTCCACTTCAATGGAAGATATCTTGAGCTACAGAGATCCAAATCGAGTGCTTCCAGTTGCATTGGAAAGCTGACATTCAGAGCTTTCCAACCATATATAATAGTCTATGGTGGAGCACAAAATTGAAGCCAAACCAGAGTCATCTTTAGGCCCTAAAAACAAGAACATGAAGTGAAATTCAAGAAGGCTAGAGATTAGCCTTGGAGTGTGGCACGAGCACGTTGCCAACGTGCATATAAGGGTGCGTGTTTTGCAACAACGCCAGCCCCAAGTCCCTGCCTTGGGAGGTTAAGGCACGGGCACGTTGCCAACTTGGGAGTGAAGGTGCGTTTTTGGCAACAACTTGGCAGCTTAACCTTACCTTCTTTGAGGAACCATAACTTGAGCTAGGAAAGTCCAATTGAGGTGATTCCAGCGGCATTAGAAAATAGACATCAAGAGCTTTCCAATGATGTATAGTAGTCCATATTGAAGTAGAAGGTTGACACTCAAATTCTGAGCTACATTTAGCATGAAAGTAGAGCCAAGAAGAGGAGAAGCAAGTTATTAGCAACAACTTGGGCTAGCAACGCCCAAGTCTCAAACTCACTTTCAGGAAATGATGATGCACGTTGCCAACGTGCATTAAGGCCTGCGTTATTGACAAAAACGCCAAGCCAATGGGCCAGAAGCATGATGAACTCTTCCTTTCCAAGTCTAGCAACACTTCTTCCAATTGAGCCAAGAATTCAACAAAGAGGAAGCCCATATTGTTAACCCAATTCAAGATATTTGAAAGAGCTTTAGGAGTAGTATAAATAGAAGAGATTGATGTACTTGTAGGGGACTTTTGAATACTTTTTGACACTTAGAATTTTTATACACTTTTAGCACTTGTACTTGGCTTTTGTTAGAACTTCCGGGTACTCTCCCGGAAAGCTCATCTTTGGTTTTCTATTGGAATTCTTCTTCTTCATTTTCAAGTTTTGAGCACTTCATTCTTCTTCTTCTTCTTCTTCCTTTACAATTAATTTAATTCTTGTTTATGGCAATTGTTGTTGAACTTGGAGCAATGACTCACTAAACCCCACTTTCATTAGGGGGAGGAGCTCTGTTTGTTGGAATGAATTGGTGAACCCATCTTCTCCTCCTCAATTCTAGTGGTTGATCTAAAGAGGGAACTCTTGATCTTTAAAGATTCAACCACCATCGAGAGAGGGGTTAATCTACATGAATTATGTGGTGAATTTGAGGAATGAGCCACATAATTCAGTTTAGAGTTCATCCTTTCATGATTTCTTTAATCAATATACCTTGGTTAGTGTTCATACCCTGACCGAGCTCCTCCAAACTCGGCAAATTCATAAAAGGTCCGACCTCGTCCCAAGGCTCACGCCTTAAGGTCGGACCTCGGACAAAGAGCAAAGAAGGCCCGTCACAAAAGAACACAGCCCAAAAACCTAAAAGATGAAAAGGCCTAGGAAAGGCGGTTCCACAAAGATAGGGATAAAGCTCCCAAAAAGATAAGATAAGATAAGAATATCTTATCCAGGGAAGATCACGGCCAACTACTATAAATACACTGGAGCACCCAGGTATGACATTCATTCTACATTCTACACATTATCTGCTTGGACCCATGCTAACTTAAGCATCGGAGTGTCATTGCAGGTACAACCACCAACCACTCTATCAAGCTCGGGTCCCTGAACCCCCACCTCGGGCCTCTCCAGACGACCGAGCTACACGTTTCAGGTAACCCCCGGAACATTGGCGCCGTTGCCGGGGACCTGGAAGTCATCCCTCCATCATGGCGGATGACCCCCACGACAATGACCACGCTGCATCTGAACAAGAGGACGAAATCGACACCGGAGAACGACCGGATAGCCCTCTATCACCACGCACTCCAGGAGGAAACAAACAGAATCGCCCAAAGACATCACTCCCAAACAAAGATCCGCAAAATTCCGAAAAAGAGAAGAGCTCGGAAATTCTAGAAGCGGTCCGGGCACAACAACATCGGCTGAAACAACTCGAAGAGGACATAAAGAAGCAGAAAGAAACTGAACGAGATCTGAGAAGGGAAACTCGAAAGCGCAGAGAATTAGAAGAAAAACTGCAGAAAATAGAGGCCAACCTGAAAGACCGGACAGAACGCGGCACCACCCCCGAAAGCAACCATGATCCCTTCACGAAAGAGATCATGAACGAGAAGGTACCACGAAACTTCAAACCACCCGACATGGATCTCTACGACGGCACCACCGATCCAAGACACCACCTCAGCAACTTCAGAAGCAGAATGTACCTAGTCGACGCCTCCGACGCGATTCGGTGCAAAGCCTTCCCCACCACTCTCACCAAGTCAGCCATGAAGTGGTTCGACAACCTGCCACCAAGATCAATCACCAGCTTCGAAGACCTAACCAAAAAATTCCTAACAAGGTTCTCTATTCAAAAGGACAAAACAAAACATGCCCCCAGTCTACTCGGGATCAAGCAAGGTAACCAAGAAACTCTCTGAGAATACATGGGGCGATTCAACAAAGCCTGCCTGGACATACAACACTTGCCCACTGAAGCAGCCATCATGGGACTAGCAAACGGCCTAAAAGAAGGACCGTTTAGCCAATCCCTATCCAAATGATACCCGACCTCCCTATACGAGGTGCAGGAGCGGGCAGAAAAATATATCAACATGGAGGAAACCTCCCAGCTAAGAGACTCTTCTAAGAAGGAATCAACCTACCCACTCCGAGATCGGGATCGGGAACAGAAGAAAAAAGAAGACCCCAACTCGGACAAGCCATGGAAGTACCACAACTACACCCCCCTCCGAGTCTCCCTGGTAGACGTCTACAGAGAAGTATGCCACACTGAAAAGATCCCACCGCCCCGACCGCTAAAACACAAGAGAGCGGGAAGAGATCGGTCCGAATACTGTGAATATCACAAACTCTACGGTCACTCTACTAACGACTGCTACGACCTAAAAAATGTTATAGAAAAGCTGGCCAGAGAAGGAAAGCTCGACAGATACATAGCAGAGAAAGGAGAAGAGACCAGGAAGAGAAGACGGGGAGATAACGAAGGTCGGGCCGAACAAATCCCGCGAACCCCTGAAAGACACGTTCACATGATAAATGGAGGTTTTGCAGGCGGAGGAACATCCAGATCCTCGCGAAAAAGACACCTCAAAGAAGTCTATCATGTCCGAGAAGACAGTCCCTTGCCCGAGTTACCTACTATCTCATTTACCCGGGAAGATGCTCAAGGGATAATTCCCGGACACGACGATCCAATGGTAGTCACCATTATCCTAGCAAACGCCAACTTACATCGAACCCTGATTGACCAAGGAAGCTCAGCAGATATCCTGTTCAAAACGGCATTCGACAAGCTCGGACTTGAAGAAAAAGAACTAAAGGCCTACCCCACCGACCTATTTGGGCTAGGGGATACCCCGATCCATCCCTTAGGATACATCCCGCTACACACTACCTTTGGAAGAGGCGAGCAATCTAAAACATTAAGCATCGACTACATTATAGTCGACGTCACCTCGGCATACAATGCCCTCATCGGGCGACCAACCCTAAACAGACTGGCAGCTATAGTCTCGACCCCACACCTCTGTATGAAGTTCCCTACCGCAAAAGGAATCGCTACCCTAAAAGGCGACCAAAAACTAGCGCGGCGATGCTACAACGAAAGCCTGAGCCTAAAAGGGAAGGAGGTCAACACGATAGAACTCGGACGAGTTCAGTCCCGAGAAGATCTCCGACCACAACCAGAGGGAGAGACCGAAAAAGTCCAGATTGGGAACACACCTGAAAAAATAACAAACATAGGAGCGAACCAGGCCTAAAAGAGGAACTCATAACCCTCTTAAAGAAGAATTCCGACCTCTTCGCCTGGAAAGCCTCCGACATGCCGGGCATAAGCCCCGACCTGATGTGCCATAAACTATCAGTTTACCCGGGATCCCGACCTGTCCAACAAAGACGCCGGAAGCTCGGACCCGAGCGCATGCAAGCAGTAGATGAACAAGTACAAGCACTACTAGATGCAGGGTTCATTAGGGAAGTAAAATACCCCCTATGGCTCGCAAACGTGGTCCTGGTAAAAAAGCCCAACGGAAAATGGAGGATGTGCGTTAATTACACATACCTCAACAAAGCCTGCCCCAAAGACCCATATCCACTACCAAACATCGACGCCTTAGTAGACGCAGCTTCAGGCTACAGATATCTCTCCTTCATGGACGCATACTCGGGATACAATCAAATCCCGATGTACGGACCCGACCAAGAAAAGACCTCGTTCATAACCCCAAGGGCGAACTACTGCTACGTAGTAATGCCCTTCGGGCTGAAGAACGCAGGGGCAACCTACAAGAGGCTAATGAACAAAGTGTTCTCAGAGCACATCGGACTACAGCTAGAGGTGTACGTCGACGACATGCTGGTAAAGACACAAGAAAGACAGAAACTTGCTGACCGACCTCACCAGCATCTCCGGCACCCTCAGAAAACACAACATGAGACTTAACCCGACAAAGTGCACCTTCGCCGCCGAAGCCGGAAAGTTCTTAGGCTTCATGCTGACTCAAAGGGGCATCGAAGCAAACCCAGACAAATGCCAAGCGATACTCAATATGAAGAGCCCGACGTGTGTCAAAGAAGTACAACAACTGAATGGAAGGCTAGCCGCCCTATCAAGATTCTTGGCAGGATCAGCAATAAAGTCACTACCTCTCTACTCACTCCTAAAGAAAGGGAAACCCTTCTCATGGACCCCGGAGTGCGAAAAAGCCTTTCAAGAATTTAAGGAGTTCCTCGGGCAGCCACCAATCCTAACCCGACCTCTAAAAGGAGAAGAACTCGTATTATACCTCTCGGTTGGACATCGAGCAGTCGCTTCAGCATTAATACGAGAAAATGACCAAGGACAACACCCCATATACTTTGTAAGCAAGGCACTACAAGGGGCCGAATTAAACTATCAGAAGATAGAAAAATTCGCCTACGCCCTAGTATTCACAGCTCGGAGGCTCCGTCCCTACTTTCAAGCCCACACCATCAAAGTCCGGACAAACCAACCCATGAGACACATCCTCCAAAAAACAGACCTGGCAGGACGAATACTGCAATGGGCGGTGGAACTATCTGAGTTCGACCTCCACTATGAAACCCGGACTGCCATAAAATCTCAGTATCTAGCCGACTTCATCGCAGAATACACTGAGACCCCTGGAACCCCACTCTCATGGAACCTATATGTCGATGGGTCTTCAAATAAAACTGGAAGCGGAGCCGGGGTTATACTCGAAAGCGACCAAGGAACGCAGATAGAACTATCCCTAAAATTCGAGTTCCAGGCCTCGAATAACCAAGCCGAATACGAGGCCCTACTAGCAGGTCTAAAGCTAGCCGAAGAGGTCGGAGCCCAGAAAATCACGATCTTCAGCGACTCCCAGGTCATCACATCACAAGTGAATGGAAGCTACCAGGCCAAAGACCCAACTATGAAAAAATACCTGGACCAAACACAGGCACAATTACGCCACTTTCCAGAGATACAGATCCAGCATATACCTCGGGAACAAAACGCCCGGGCAGACGCCCTCTCAAAGCTCGCCAGCACCAAGCCCGGAGGCAACAACAGAAGTCTCCTCCAGGAAACCTTACAATCTCCCTCCGTGCTAAGAAAGGAAGAAACGCTAAATATATCCGACCAACAGCAAGGATGGATGACCCCCATACTCAGCTACCTGAAGTCGGGAACTCTCCCGGCCGAAAGAAAAGAAGCTAAAAGACTCACGAAAGACGCCCAGAATTATACACTAATTCACGACGTATTATACAGGAGAGGATTCGCAAACCCCCTCCTTAGGTGCGTCCCGACCTCAGAAACAAAGAGCGTCCTCGAAGAAGTCCACGGAGGCATGTGTGGGAACCACCTCGGAGCTCGGGCATTATCCAAGAAAATAGTCCGAGCCGGGTTCTACTGGCCAACTCTGCAAAAAGACGCAACGGAGTTTGTGAAAATATGCCCCCCTGCCAAAAACACGCCAATTTCCACAAAGCACCACCCGAAGACCTTATCAGCATCACCGCACCATGGCCCTTCGCGAAATGGGGACTTGACCTACTCGGCCCGTTCCCCCAAGGACCGGGGCAAGTCAAATACCTCATAGTTGGGGTCGACTACTTCACAAAGTGGATCAAAGCTGAACCCTTAGCCACCATTACGGCTCAGAAAAGCCGCAAATTCCTATACAAAAACATTGTCACAAGGTTCGGAGTCCCCTACTCCATTACAACCGACAATGGAACACAGTTCACGGACACAAGTTTTCAGAACTTGGTGGCCGAACTAAAAATCAAACAGCAATTCACCTCAGTCGAGCACCCACAAGCCAACGGACAAGCAGAGGCCGCAAATAAAGTCATCTTGGCCGGGTTAAAACGAAGACTCCAAGAGGCCAAAGGGGCATGGGCCGAGGAGCTCCCCCAAGTATTATGGGCATATCGGACAACTCCACACTCTACAACGGGAGAATCGCCATTCCGACTAGCTTATGGGATGGAGGCAATGATTCCTATCGAAATAGATGAAGGGTCACCCAGAGTCATCTTCTACAACGAAGAAGGTAACCCGCAGGCGCAAAAGGAAGAACTCGACCTCCTCCCCGAGGTCCGAGAAAGAGCCCGGATCCGAGAAGAAGCCTTAAAACGGCGAACGGCCCTTAGATACAATCAGAAAGTAATAAAACGGAGCTTCTCCACTCACGACCTAATTCTAATCCGAAATGACATCGGAACACAAAAGTCGGGAGAAGGAAAGCTAGCTGCAAACTGGAAAGGACCCTACAAAGTAACAGAAGTCTTAGGAACAGGCTATTACAAGATATCCGACCTAGAAGGCAATGAGCTGCCCAGGGCCTGGCACGCCTGTAATCTAAGACGGTACTACAGCTAGAAAAATTTGACCCGAGGTGTACTCTTTTTCCCTACAAGGGTTTTTTAATGAGACACCCGGTCAAAGTAAGGCACCCGAGCTAGTCAAGGGTAAACACTCTGTAAATATTCTTTCTTTTTTAATACTAATCAAATTTTTCTATTTTCTTTTGTTCTTCCTCGTGATAAAACAAATCCTGAAAAAGTACCCCGCCAAGGCGCATTAATTTATGCTCGACAAAACGCAAAAAATCATTGCCGAGAGACCACACAAGGTCGGCAAGGATAAAAGCGACGAGGTTCAAATTAATGTGAGAAGTTATAAAAGTAACTCTGAAAAAGGCTCAAAGAAGCCAAATAAAAAGAGATTACAAAAATAACTTAAGAAGGCCGACCAATGAAAGGTCGGACCCAACAAAGGGTGTACTCGACCGCCCAAACCCGAGGTCCGAGAAAAAGCCCGGACCCGAGAAGGAAGCCTTAAAACGGCGAAAACAAAGATTTCGAAAACGCCTACTAAAAAAGTTGCTATACAAAAACAACTAAAAAAGTACGAGCGAAAAAACGAAATCGAGCGCTAGCTAAAAAGTTGTTATCCAAAAAAACAACTAAAAGCATAAAAGCGGAGCAACAAGTCAAAACGACGAAAAACAAAGATTTCGAAAACGCTTACTAAAAAGTTGCTATACAAAACAACTAAAAAGTACGAGCGAAAAAACGAAATCGAGCGCTAGCTAAAAAGTTGTTATCCAAAAAACAACCAAAAAGCTAAAAGCGGAGCAACAAGTCTAAACGCGAACAAAAACACCGCATAATAAGCTACAAAGTAGCTAAAAGCAAAAAGGGTGTCCAAAGCATTCACAGAAACCATCCAAAAACAAAAGAGCCCACAGGCCGGGCAAAACCAAAGATAAAAGATCACAGAGAATCAAAGATCCTTTCCGGACGCCACATCAGCAGAAGGCTGCGGAAGAACATAGAAATGGGACCGCATCAACGGCACCGTCATCTCGGTTTAAAACCTCCACACCAGATCCGTCCCCGACCAAAGGTGAAGTCGGGTTCGCAACCGGAACTTCGGGGTCGGACACCGGAACCTTGGGGTCGGACACCGGAACCTCATCCTCGTTGGGAGCAGGAACAACCTTTCCCTCCACACAACGTTATCCATACTGAATAACTCAGATCCAGGTCAGGAGCAAAACCGGACCTGAGCCTTCAAATTTTCATACATAGCATCCATACCCTTAGCCACATGCCCTTCTAGCTCGTAAAAGTCATCCTGAGCAGATCGCAACTTCTCCTTTGTCTCCACAAGCTCGGCAAGTGCCCGAGTATAATTCTCCTTCGCCGCCTTCGCCATCTCCTCGGACGAACTCGCCGCCGCCACAGCCGCGGTAGCTTTAGCTTTCTCCTTCTCCAAAGACTCCTCCAGCTCAGCAATCCTAGCAGCCTTCAGTTTACTAATTCTCTCAAACTCAGACTGAGCTTTCTCAAGTCGGGAACTGGTCGCACCAATAGGGGCTTTCTTGAACTCCCGGGCAATAGCGGCATGAAGACTAGCCATCCGGACACAGCTCCGCGCCATATACTGAAAATGGTGCTCCATAGACACATCATCAGTAGAAATAAAAGTCTGAGGGAGAATATGCTGTTCAACCCAACCAAGAGCATCGAAATCCTTGTCATTAAAACCCGCAGGCTCTTGAGAGGTCTTCTGTTTCTTGGGAGGAGGACCCGAGGACGAAGGAGGGGAAGAGGTAGCAGGTCCAGAGGTCGGAGGATCCTGATTTATAGCTCGGAACTGGGGAGTCGGAATAGTCTTTGACCGAGTAGTGACACCTACAGTAGTCTTCTCCGGAGAAGATCGGGCAGAAGCCCCCCAGCCTCGATATTCCGAGCGGCCACAGACTTCTTCGTACGAAGGTACTTCATGGAATCCGCCTGAGAAGACATCTCTGCAGAAATAAAAGAAAGGATTACCACAGAAATTCCACCAAAACAAAGCAAAGCCAAAAATACTAAAAAGCTGAATCTCGGAGAGGTCGGGAACTACCTAACTCGGAACGTGCTCCACTCATCTAGACTCTCAAAAGTATACTTAGTAGACACTACTTCTCTTGCCAATAAGAGGAAAAGAAGGCTCCCCACTCTCATCTAGAAAGAAAGGTCGGACATCCAGTAGCCGGACCTTGAATAAAAGTTCTTAAAATCATGAAAGGACTCATCATACAGGGTACAAAACTTCCTCCCTGGTTAGCCCTAAAAGAGACCCAAGATACCTTCCCTCCACCCGACCCCGGCTTCGTCAACACAAACAAATAGGAAAAAGAGAAATAGAGGGAGGGACCCCAAAAACTGACACAAAAGTTGAAACGCTTTAAACGCCCAAGAATTTGGATGGAGCTGCGTAGGGGCAAGGTTACAAGACCACAACCCTCGGACTCCAGGTCGGTAAAAGTCGGACACCAGCTTAGAGAAAAACAATCATAAGCATAAAGAAGAGCTTCTCGAACTCTAAAGGCGGGAAGCACACTCTCTCCTCGGAATCCGGGCCACTAGTTCATAATCCCTCTCAGACTCTCTATTTTCACATCTGCTACTGTGCCTACAACTAGCTAAATACTCGAATCTACCACAGAAGGGACTCTTAGAGGAAGAGGGTCTACCCAACAAGACCCCGTGGAATCTTAGTCGACATCGCTTGAAGAACCTTTCGAGACATTAAAATTCCTACTACAAAGAAATACAACAGCAACCAAAAATCATGTAAAGAAGAAAGCAAAACCCGGAGCGAAAACACCAGAGAACAAAAAAGAGCCCCCCCCCCATATACAAACAACAGCGTGCGGCGCCTCTTTTTGGGCAACCAGGCATAAAGAAAAGAACAAAAACAAAGAGCTACACAAACAGAAGCATATGATCACAAGAAAGGAAAAATATGGGAAAACAAACCTGAAGAAGAAACGAAGGCGAAAGAGCTCCGAAACAAGAAGAAACGAAGGCGAAAGAGCTCCGAAACAAGAAGAAACGAAGGCGAAAGAGCTCCGAAACAAGAAGAAACGAAGACGGAGAGCTCCGAAACAAGGAGAACAAGACGGGGCACAGAGGAAACCCGGAAAAGCACACAGAAAGATTCAGGAAGCAGAGTAAAAGAAGAAGCAGTGCTCGAAAAGGATAGAGAGAAATGCAGAAAGAGAAAAGGGGCAAATAAATAAAGCCTCCACAGAGCCCGAACGGAAATCGAGGAAAAACGGTAAAATGCAATAAATGCAGGAAACAGTCATTTTTGAAATTTGAAAAACTACTATGCCCGAGCTCGACCTCCCAAAAAGGACGAACTCGGGCAGGGGCACTGTTCATACCCTGACCGAGCTCCTCCAAACTCGGCAAATTCATAAAAGGTCCGACCTCGTCCCAAGGCTCACGCCTTAAGGTCGGACCTCGGACAAAGAGCAAAGAAGGCCCGTCACAAAAGAACACAGCCCAAAAACCTAAAAGCCGAAAAGGCCTAGGAAAGGCGGTTCCACAAGCCTTGCCATGCACGTTGCCAACGCCAGGAAGGGCACCAATCAAGTTGCCAACGCCCATAAGCCATGCCATGCACGTTGCTAACGCCCATAAGCCTTGCCATGCACGTTGCCAACGCCAGGAAGCAAACATGGAGCCTTGAGAAAGGCTCGAGCACGTTGCCAACGTGCTGAAGAGAAGGAGTGTTTGGCAACAACGCCAGGATGGTGAGGAAATTGTGATGCACGTTGCTAACTTGGAATGTAGGGGCGTTATCCACAACAACTCCAACAAGGCAGCCTGACCATGTCCACTTCAATGGAAGATATCTTGAGCTACAGAGATCCAAATCGAGTGCTTCCAGTTGCATTGGAAAGCTGACATTCAGAGCTTTCCAACCATATATAATAGTCTATGGTGGAGCACAAAATTGAAGCCAAACCAGAGTCATCTTTAGGCCCTAAAAACAAGAACATGAAGTGAAATTCAAGAAGGCTAGAGATTAGCCTTGGAGTGTGCACGAGCACGTTGCCAACGTGCATATAAGGGTGCGTGTTTTGCAACAACGCCAGCCCCAAGTCCCTGCCCTGGGAGGTTAAGGCACGGGCACGTTGCCAACTTGGGAGTGAAGGTGCGTTTTTGGCAACAACTTGGCAGCTTAACCTTACCTTCTTTGAGGAA
Source organism: Arachis stenosperma (assembly GCF_014773155.1). NCBI lineage: Eukaryota > Viridiplantae > Streptophyta > Magnoliopsida > Fabales > Fabaceae > Arachis > Arachis stenosperma. The sequence continues at coordinate 66,162,180 of NC_080381.1, read as the reverse complement.
CCATAACTTGAGCTAGGAAAGTCCAATTGAGGTGATTCCAGCGGCATTAGAAAATAGACATCAAGAGCTTTCCAATGATGTATAGTAGTCCATATTGAAGTAGAAGGTTGACACTCAAATTCTGAGCTACATTAGCATGAAGTAGAGCCAAGAAGAGGAGAAGCAAGTTAGCAACAACTTGGGCTAGCAACGCCCAAGTCTCAAACTCACTTTCAGGAAATGATGATGCACGTTGCCAACGTGCATTAAGGCCTGCGTTATTGACAAAAACGCCAAGCCAATGGGCCAGAAGCATGATGAACTCTTCCTTTCCAAGTCTAGCAACACTTCTTCCAATTGAGCCAAGAATTCAACAAAGAGGAAGCCATATTGTTAACCCAATTCAAGATATTTGAAAGAGCTTTAGGAGTAGTATAATAGAAGAGATTGATGTACTTGTAGGGGACTTTTGAATACTTTTTGACACTTAGAATTTTTATACACTTTTAGCACTTGTACTTGGCTTTTGTTAGAACTTCCGGGTACTCTCCCGGAAAGCTCATCTTTGGTTTTCTATTGGAATTCTTCTTCTTCATTTTCAAGTTTTGAGCACTTCATTCTTCTTCTTCTTCTTCTTCCTTTACACTTAGTTTAATTCTTGTTTATGGCAATTGTTGTTGAACTTGGAGCAATGACTCACTAAACCCCACTTTCATTAGGGGGAGGAGCTCTGTTTGTTGGAATGAATTGGTGAACCCATCTTCTCCTCCTCAATTCTAGTGGTTGATCTAAAGAGGGAACTCTTGATCTTCAAAGATTCAACCACCATCGAGAGAGGGGTTAATCTACATGAATTATGTGGTGAATTTGAGGAATGAGCCACATAATTCAGTTTAGAGTTCATCCTTTCATGATTTCTTTAATCAATATACCTTGGTTAGTATGTGAGATGTAACTCTCCTTGGTTGAGATTATAGGAATTGTGTGGCTGGATTAGATTTGAGCTTCATCTCTTCTCATGAACAATTAGATCACGAGAGTGGCAATTGGTTATGTTGAGAGAGGTTGAATCACCAAGAGATTGGGATTCAATCACCCACTTGCCATAGATCTATATCCATGATTGAGAAGGATTTGACTAACATCAATTCATGAAAACTAACATCTCTGATCCTTAATGATCCTCTCTATCATTAACTCTCATTTCTTTTGTTCTTAGTGTTTGAAAACCCATTGCCCAATTCCCTTCTACATTCTTGCAATTTATTATTCTTGTCATTTACATTCTGTTTCCTTATTTCTTACTCTTATGCTCTTTAGAATTCAGCACTTTATTTTCTTGCAATTTACTTTTGATGTCATTTAAGTTTCTTGCAATTTAAGTTTCCGTTATTTACTATTATTCATTTCTCTCTTCTAGTTCTTTACATTCTTTACCATTTAAATTCTTGCAATTATGTTCAAAAATCAAAATGCTCATGAAACTAAAACTATGTTTGCTTGACTAAATCTACCAATTAACTAAAGTTGCTTAATCTACCAATCTCCGTGGGATCGACCTCACTCTTTGTGAGTTTTATTACTTGATACGACCCGGTATACTTGCCGGTTATACGTGAAATCTTAAATTTTACGTATCAGCGATCGCGTGGATGGCCATTTTTGAAAGACGAAGCAGCCGCGTGGGGCACGCGTTCGCGTGGGAGGACTCGGGCTTCTAGCACGAGTCCTGCCCAATTCCAGCACAACTTTCGGCCATGCACCTTTTTGACGTCGATTTTCATGGCACGCGGCCGCGTGGGTGACACGGTCGCGTGGGAGGCCAAAGTTCCACATGACGCGGTCGCGTGAGCGACGCGGTCGCGTGGGGTCAAATTATGCTAAAGGCGCGCCTCCAGCCACGCTTTCGCGTGACTCTCTGTTCAATTATTTTCTCCCTAACGCACTAGTGACGCGGACGCGTCAGCGACGCTGCCGCGTCGTGTGCAACTTTTGATTTTTTTTTTCGAATAAGATGCAAATGCAGATGCAATGAATGTTATGCAAAATTTGCTGGTTTAATAGAAATTTAAAAACAGACTAAAATTAAAACTAAAAAGAGAACGATCATAACATGGTGGGTTGTCTCTCACCTAGCACTTTTAATTAAAGTCCTTATGTTGGACATTTGACGAGCTCCTTGTTATGGTGGCTTATGCTTGTACTGAACCAGGAATCCCCACCAATGTTTGTACGTCCAATATCCTCTGGGATCCCAAACTTTGCTTGTGCACCCGTCTTCTTGTTGATCATCATGATTCCATCCGGGTAGCAAATAATCTGAATCCTCAGGGGAGCTGTCAAATAACTTTCTAGAATTCTCAGGGGAGCTACCAAATAACTTCCTAGACCCATTCAACTGAGCTCTACACCAACCTTTACGTTTAAACTTTGAGCACATAACCATGTTGAACCTTGCAGGACAATACTTACCACTAACCATCTTCCTCTTACTCTTGATGCCACAGAGAGCTCTGAGTAGACCATCCGTCTCCAGTAGCCCATATTCAAGTGGGAAAGTAAAGGATAAGGATAGGAATTTTACCTACTTGAACGTTGTGTTGGATGGTAATGGTCTTGGGAGAGATATTTCTAATGAATTTGCAAGCTCCACTCCCTTGTGCTCTTCTCTAACAACTTCCACCTCTTTGTAAGCTTCTTCAATCTCAACCTCTTCCTCTTGGTAGCTTTCTGCCAATTTAATCACTTCTTCATTGCTCACCAAGGGCATGGGAGGTTGTGCCTCTTCTTCTTGAATCTCCATCTCTTGATTAACTTCTTCCAAGTCTTCTATCATGACATGCTTTGGAGGTTGAACACCTTCCTCAATAATAAATTCAAACTCCTTAGAAGAGGGTTCTGTGACTTGAGGTTCCCTTGGAGGTTCTGCATCTCCTAAATCTTCAACCACTTCTTCCTCTGCAACTATTATGGCTTTCTCCACTTGTTCCAGTATAAAGTCTTGCTCCTTATTATCCGCTGGAGTCTCTAGTGTCTCCCTCATGCTACGTTCTTCATTGGAATCTCTACATGGGGCCATGGGAGTCTGTTGGATGTCTGAACGTCTGAAAGATAATTGATTTATTGCTTGCTCCAGTTGATGAAGGGTTGCATGAAATTGATCTACTGTTTCCTTGAAATGATCCCTTGACTCTTGTTCCTCCTTGATGATTACCTTTCCATGACAACTCCCTTCAATTACTCTTGCACCTTCAAGGTTCTCTTCTACCTTCACCTTTAGTGCCTCCTCTAGCTCCTTATGAAGTATGGGTTCGTGAAGACGATCCTCTCTCTCTTGTTCCATATTAATAGCACAATCGGGATCATCTTGCTCTTGGATTGATAGATGTGGGTGTTCTTTCATGGATGGTGGTGATGGGATAGGTGGATTATTATGTGGTTGAGATGGAAGTGCATTGGAGCTTGAGGGTTGAATATTGAAGGTATTTGGTGGTCCGATTTGGGTGACGAGAGCTTGTATAGTAGAGTTTAGATCGGCAAATGCTTTCTCCATGGAGGTTTGGGGTGAATAGGAGGGTTCATTTGTTGGGAGAAAGGGTTCATGGTAGGAAGGTGGTTCATCTTGATAATGATTTGGAGATGGTGAATATTGAGGTGTTGGTTCTAAGTATGGCTCGTAGGGTGGTTGGTGTGGTGGATAAGGATTAGGGTCATATGGAGGTGTTTGGTGGAAAGAGGCTTGTGAGTATGGTGGTTCAAAGTTATGTTGTGAGGATGGTCTATAGGCACGGGGTGGGGCTTGTTGGTAGTTACAAGGTTGTCCACCATATCTTTCAGCTGGGTATGCATTGTAGAATGGTCGTTGTCCATGATATCTTGGAGGGTGTTGTTGCATAAAGGGTTAATTAGATCCTCTTGGCTCCATCCATCCTTGATTGGTCTGACCTTGATGCATATTCCTGCTGTGGTTTCTATTTCCTTCAACAAAGTTAGAACCAAACTCAAAGCGAGAGGGGTGAGAATTCATAGTAGTTATCAGAAATAAAAGGGAAGAAAGAAAACAAATAAACAAGTAAAAGAAAAATATATATATTTTTTGAAAAATATTTACAATAACCAATAATAAGGCACACGTTTGCAATTCCCCGGCAACGGCGCCATTTTGACGTTAGGATTTTTGCTAGTAAAGAATTTATAAAAATATTCGCGTTGTAGATATAGCTTCTAAACTAACAGAAATTACTTCGTACAAAAGTTTTGGTTGTCACAAGTAACAAACCCCTTTGAAATTGATAACCGAGTATTTAAACCTCGGGTTGTCTTCTCAAGGAATTGCAGGGAGGTATGTTCTTATTATTGGATATAAAAAAGGTAAAATTGGGGGTTTTGGAAATAAGGAAGAAGTATGACAAGTAGTTCAAATGACAATTAAAATAAATAAATACTGTAAAGCAAACCCTTTGGCAAGGTATGAGAAATTGGAAGTCCAAACATAGTTATTCTTATCAATAATAATGAAAGTTGAATCTTAATTCCACTTAGTTAACCTTTGCTAAAGCAAAGGAAAGTCAAGGGACTAATTAGTTTGACCTTCGAATCCTATTTATTTCCTAAGAAAAGGTTGGGATTATTGAAGTTCAACTCAATTAGCAAAGATAATAGTTATCAATTATGTTGAGCTAAGATAACTCCTGAGTTACTGATTTCTTAACCAAGACAAAAAGGAAAAGGAATTAAATCTACTAGAATAAAAATGTCTTCAGATTGGGAATAATCAATAACATAAATAAAAGAAAGCAATATTAACTGGAATACCTCAAATAACATTAATTTGAAAGAGTAATCTGTAACATAGAAGAATTCATAAACTGATTTGAAAAGCAAGTAATGAAAAAGGAATATTGAACCTGATAAGAAGATGAGATAAATTCCTAATTTCTAAAAGTCCTAATCCTAAATCCTAAGAGAGAGGAGAGAGCCTCTCTCTCTAAAAACTACATCTAAAACTAAAATTATGAATTATGAGAGCATCCTGGTGAATGGATGCATTCCCCCACTTCATAGCTTCTAATCTGTGTTCTCTGGGCCGAAAACTGGGTCAGAAACAGTCCGGAAGTCACTTCCAGCGCTTTCTGGTCCGTACAGGTTGCGGCCAAGTGACGCGGAGGCATCATCCACGCGTCCAGATGGATTGCAGTTCGCAAATGCAACGCGGGTGCATCATTCACGCGTTCGCGTCGCCTAACTTCGGGGCAGTGATGAGCGGATAAGTTATACGCTTTTTGGCATTGTTTTTAGGAAGTTTTTAGCATGATCTAGTTACTTTTAGGGATGTTTTCATTAGTTTTTATGCTAAATTCACATTTCTGGACTTTACTATGAGTTTGTGTATTTTTCTGTGATTTCATGTATTTTCTGGCTGAAATTGAGGGACCTGAGCAAAACTCTGATAGGAGGCTGACAAAGGACTGCTGATGCTGTTGGAATCTGACCTCCCTGCACTCGAAATGGATTTTCAGAAGCTACAGAACTCCAAATGGCGCGCTCTTAACGGCGTTGAAAAGTAGACATCCATAGCTTTCCAGAAATCTATAATAGTCCATACTTTATTCGTGATTAGATGACGTAAACTGGCGCTCAACGCCAGATCCATGCTGCATTCTGGAGTCAAACGCCAGAAACACGTCACGAACCAGAGTTGAACGCCCAAAACACGTTACAACTTGGTGTTCAACTCCAAGAGAAGCCTCAGCTCGTGGACAGATCAAGCTCAGCCCAAGCACACACCAAGTGGGCCCCGGAAGTCGATTTATGCATCAATTACTTACTTCTGTAAACCCTAGTAGCTAGTTTAGTATAAATAGAACTTTTTACTAGTGTATTAGAAGTCTTTTGATCATTCGGTCTTGTGACTGATGCCAGGGCATCTAGGCCAGTTTCACTGACCTTTTCTTTACTGTTTTAGGGTAGTTTCATGCATTTTCCTAGTAAACAAGGCAAGTTTTGGGTGAAAATACACTTACACTTTCATTCAAGCAACTATTGTGAATTTCGCATGATTTTATGAGATTTTTGCCAAAATTACATGATATTTTAATGATGCATAATCTCATGATTTTGGCTAGAGCTTTGATGCACTTTAATTGCTTGATTTCAGGACAAATGAAGCTTGGAAGAATCACGTTAGCACTCACGTTAACTTAGTTAACGTGACTACTAACATGAGATGGCAATTGGCTTGCAACGTTAATGAGAAAAGTGATCACCAATAACGCCTGCGAAGCCATTCATAGCCTACGTTAAGAGCCACGTTAACTTAGTTAACGTGGTACTTAACGTAGAAGAAAAAGGGGACTGCACGTTAATGAGAAACTTGAACTCCAATAACGTTTCTCCTCAACGTTAGTGGTAAAAGTGAACACCACTAACGTTGGGAAACTAGGCAATGCCCCACGTTAAGAGTCACGTTAACTAAGTTAACGTGAACTCTAACGTGGATGAGGGTCAACAAGGCCAACGTTAGTGACACTCACTTTTGTCACTAACGTTGGATCAATTGCATTGCCTACGTTAACTCTCACGTTAAGATTGTTAACGTGAAAGTTAACGTGGAGTGGAGTTCAAAGAGCCAACGTTAGTGACACTCACTTTTGTCACTAATGTTGGAAGAAGGCTTCATTACTACGTTAAGAGCCACGTTAACGTAGTTAACGTGGGTTCTAACGTAGGAGCTTAAGGCAATTAGACCGTTAGTGACAAAGGTGAGTGTCACTAACGCTCTTGAAGGTGATAGGTGCCCATGTTAAGAGCTACGTTAGCTAAGCTAACGTGAGACCTAACGTAAGGGACAAAAGGCAAGCAACGTTAATGGGAAAAGTGATTCCCATTAACGTTTGCGAAAAGGGGCACAAGCCAACGTTAATGGGAAAAGTGAGTCCCATTAACGTTGGCCAAGAATTGAGAAGGAATGTCAGAAGTCACGTTAAGACTTCTAACGTTGAGAATAACGTGGGCATATAAGGGTGGAACGTTAGTGGAAAAGGTGAATGCCACTAACGTTCTCGCACCCAGAAATGTATTCCATGATGAGCCTAAACTCACATTTCTCTGCAAGATGGGCCCACTACAGAAGAGAATTGCTTCAACTCAAGGTCCAAAGCCCACATCCAAGACTTGAAGAACTCACTAGAAGATCATGAAGAGTAGTATATATAGGAGTAGTTTTGAACTAGCTAAGGACTCTTGGACCTTTTACTTTTTGCACTTTGGAGAATCTACTCTCTGCATATTTACTTCTCTGTACTTCTAGCATGGATTCTTCTTTTCTGCCATTTTGATTCCTAGAGCTATGAACAACTAAACCCCTTTCATTGGGTTAGGGAGCTCTACTGTAATTTGATGGATCAATATTAGTTTTCATTCTTCTTCTTCTATCTTTTCTCTTGATTTTACTAGAAAGCTTTCAATCTCAACTCCATTGGTTAGTTATCTTGGAAAAGAAACTCTCCATAATTGGATCTCTTCGAAACCTTGGAAGAGGAATGAAGAGATCATGCTAGAATTGCTTTCTCATGCTGGACCAATTTGGGTTGGGATGGATATGTGACTATAATCCCCTTAATACTTGAATTGGGAAATGTATGTGGTATAATCAGTGACCATACTTCATCTCTTCTCATGAGCAATTGACCAAGGAATTGGCTATTGATCAAGATTTGAGAGATTGGATTACCAAGGAATTGGGATTCAATCACTTAAGATTGCCAAGGAGATCAATGAATGTATTGATTGAGGAAGAGATGAGAATAAACTTGATCCGGAGAATTGCAACATCTCCTAAACCCAATGATCTTCCCATTTCTGATCTTACCCATTCTCTTTAATTTCTGCTATTTACTTTTATGAGCATTACCCCAATTCCCCATTTAAGATTCTGCACTTTAATTTCTGCTATTTACTTTCTAGTCATTTAATTTTCTGCATCTAAATCTAAATTCTGTTTAGTTCAACTAGCATATTCTTCTAACTAAAGTTGCTTGACCAATCAATCCTTGTGGGATTCGACCTCACTCTATAGTGAGTTTTACTTGACGATAATTCGGTATACTTGCCGAAAGGAGATTTGTTGAGAGACAAGTTTCCATGCATCAAGTTTATGGCGCCGTTGCCGGGGATTGATTTTGAATCAATAATGATTAAGCTAGAAGATCACTAGATTGAACATTTTTTTCTTTTTGTTATTCTTTTCGATATTCAGTAATTTAGCTTAGTTTGCTTTTAATTTCTTCCTCACCCCCTATTCCCTCTCTATTTTCTGTTCTCTTTTCTTAGTTTATCATAATTCAGCTCACTAACCCACTAACTGTTTGATAAATTGCATCACTCACACTAACAATCATTCTAACAAAAATTGTCTTCACTATATCCCCTGTTGTGCATTCTGTTGTTGTATGACAGGGAGAAGAGAAGGAATCTCAACATCCTTTGATTCAGAGCCTGAGAGAACCCTTTGAAGACGAAAAAGGGAAGCAAGAGGAAAAAGAATTGTTGGTGCTGAGGAAGAGGAAGAGTATTTTGAACCCAACATGGAAGAGAATTTGGAGAACAATCATGAAGAAGAAGCTCATAATCATGCCAGAGAAGGTCATGCAAACCGGGTTGGGCATGAAAGGAGGGTCTTAGGATCCTATATCAATCCTAATCCAGGAAACTGTGGAAGCAGCATTCAGAAACCCACCATTCATGCCAACAATTTTGAGCTAAACCCTCAGCTCATCACTTTGGTGCAAAATAATTGCTCATTTGGAGGAGGTGCTCAAGAAGACCCTAACCAACACTTGACCACCTTCTTGGGGATTTGTGACACAGTGAAGACAAATGGAGTCCACCCGGATGTCTATAGGTTGCTCTTGTTCCCCTTTTCACTCAAGGACAAGGCAACAAAGTGGCTTGAATCCTTCCTAAAAGAAAGCCTGATAGATTGGGAGGAGGTAGTGAACAAGTTTTTAGCAAGATTTTATCCTCCTCAAAAGATTAATAGGCTAAGAACTGAGGTGTAGACTTTCAGGCAACTAGATGGTGAGACACTTTATGAAGCATGGGAGAGATTCAAAGACTTGACAAGGAGATGGCCACCAGAGATGTTTAATGAGTGGGTTCAACTTCACATCTTCTATGAAGGTCTTTCTTATGAGTCAAAGAAGGTTGTAGATCATTCATCAGGAGGTTCCTTAAACAAGAAGAAAACTGTTGAAGAAGCCATAGATGTCATTGAAACAATTGCTGAGAATGACTATTTCTATGCCTCTGAAAGAAGTAATACTAGAGGAGTAATGGAGCTGAACCACATGGATGCACTGTTAGCCCAAAACAAGATCACCAAGCAGCTAGCAGATCTTACCAAGAAGGTGGAAGAGAACCAAGTTGCAGCAGTCATCACCTCATCACCAACTCATGAAGGAGTAAACATAGGAGAAGAAGGTGACTGGGAGCAAGCCAACTATGTGGGAAATCCACCTAGACAAGTCCATGATCCATACTCTAAAACATACAACTCTGGATGGAGAAATCACCCCAACATTGGATGGGAAAACCAACAAGACCAAGGACAAGATCTGAGACGTTCTAACTTTAACTCCAACAACAATGCCACCCATCAAAACACCTCACAGAGATATTACCAACATCCATCCAACCAACCTTCTCAACCACCTAATCTCAACCCACCATCATCCACAGATGATAGGCTTTCAAAGATTGAGGCTCTACTTGATAACATGTGCAGAGAAGTCCAAGACAACAAGGTGTTTAAGGAAGAAGTGAGAGCTAACATCAAGAATCAAGGAGAAAACATCAAGAGATTGGAGTCACAAGTAGGCTATCTATCTCAACAAATTCCCAAACCCACTGATGGATTCCCCAGTGATACAGAGAAGAATCCAAGAGGAGAACCAAAGAAAGTGAGATGGAAAGAATGCAAAATGATAACCACAAGTGATGAGGGAAGTATGAATGGAATAGAACACCTCCAAAATCACCAATAGGAAAACCAAGAGGAGGGAAGCTATGCAACTTCACTCACATCCAAGGAAGAGCTAAAGAAAAAGGAGGCATTGAACCCATATGCACCCTTTCCCCACAGGCTTAAAGGTGGTGTAGCAGGAAAAATATACTCAGGGTTTCTTGATATGTTTGCATCTTTAGATGTAAATATACCCTTCATTGAAGCCCTCCAACAGATGCCCTTCTACATCAAGTATATAAAAGAGCTACTAGCCAGAAAAAGTCCATTGAAGGGTGGACAAACAATCAAGATGAACAGAGATTGTAGTGCTCTAATTCAACCAGGACCACCCACAAAGAAAGAGGATCCAGGAAGTTTCCACATTCCTTGTGCCATAGGAGAAACAAGGATTGACAAAGGACTTTGTGACTTGGGAGCAAGCATCAACTTAATGCCTCTCTCTCTCATGAAGAAGCTCCAAATCAATGAACTAACTCCTACTGATGTAATTATCAGATTGGCGGACAAAACCCAAAAATAAGCAGTAGGAGTAGTTGAAAATGTGCTGGTGAAGGTTGGGAGCTACTATCTTCCCACAGATTTTGTTGTTTTGGAAATGGATGAGAATCCTATCTACACCATCATTCTGGGAAGACCCTTTCTAGCCACAGCTAGAGCACTCATAGATGTAGAACGAGGAGAGTTAGTGCTGAGAATACATGATGAGCAGCTTGCTTTCAAAGTCTATAACCTCTCACAAAGAGCAGATCACAAAGACAATAAGATGATAGAAGAGCCAAACGAGAAAGCACAAACAACACAATTGGAAGCCCCATTGGTTGAGAAGCCACATAGTCAGGAAGAACCATGTTCAAAGGTGATCCAAGAGGAACCAGATCCACCAGAGTCATGCAGGACTAATAACAAGATTCCCCTGGAGAAAGAATCCATAGAAAACAAGAAAACATCAATGGAAACAAGGAAAAGAATTCCAAAGGGATGGAGAAATAAGAAAATTCCTACAGAAAATTTCTCACCAGGTGATGAAGTTATTTCTACATACTTTCCTTCTATACCACCTCACCTACCCACTATTCCATCTCAGCTACCTCTTGTGTATACTATCAATAAAATCTTATCCTTAGAGCATATGGAGCTCGTCAACAAAGCTAACGGATATAGATTCACTGCAAGAGGAGAGGACTTCAAGCACTATCAACCACCTTGACAAAGAACCAAATGTCAAGCTAGCGACGCTAAAGAAGCGCTTCATGAGAGGCAACCCATGTTCTATAACCCTCTCTTCTTTAAATTTCTAATAACAATAGCAATAAGGAAATTTCCATGAAATTTCAAATTAATTTTGACAACTGACATTAATTCCCTCCACATGCAACGTATAGTACATGATAAGTTTGGTGTTCAAAGCACACCAAGTGTGGTCTGAACACACCTTATGAGAAAAGTTCATTCCCCAAACTTGTTGCACCATATGATTGCAAACAACTTTGGTGTACCAACGTGCATGCATGAGGAGTCTAATGCTTAATTGAATTGTTTTCACGGAAAGCATTTAGCTAATAGAAACAAAAGAAAAAGAAAAAGAAAAAAAAGAAACATTTTAATAGTCACACTTTTTTCCACCAATTGTACAACTAATCTTCACAGTCTCTCTTTGTCATATATAGGGAATCAAAAAGTACATTGATGGGAATTGATAGGACAATTAATACAAGGAGATTCAGCCACTACACCAAGGGAATTTTACATTTGTCTTCATAGGGAATGTCCTTGGAGGTGTTGCCATGCAACATGAGGGAAAACCCCAGAGTAAAGTATCATCTCAAATAATGGAGGAATCGTTGAGCTAGCGACGCTAAAAGAGCGCTCTGTTGGGAGGCAACCCAACCTGAGGTAGTTTCCTTTTCATCTTCACTTCAATAAAGATCACAAGTTGTTCCCCTGTATTGCGAGGAGCTAAGTTTGGTGTTCCACACCAAAACAATCCAAGAGTGAAAGTGTAATTCTACGTTTGGTGTCCCACCAAAGATATTAGTTAGAATCACACTACACCCCCAAAAACACATTGCTAGCGCCAACCAATCAAGGGAATCACTTAGCTGTAGTTTAGTTTCCAGTTAAGAATTGTTTGTTAACAACATGATATAAGGTTCTCTGCATGTATGCAAACTTTTGTAATGGGCAAGGAACTAAGTTTGGTGTTAACACACCAAATTCAGTTCAGAAGTCACAAGCATACATGCAAGCTAACTATTTCTCAAGTGCTTTCGGGAACAAGCAACTTCCAATAACTTTGCAGGAACCTTATGAGGAAATGGTGCACCTTCATCCAAGGAGGTAAAGTAGCAAAGACTATGGATAAGGACAAAGAGGAGGATAACTAGAAACCATCACTCAAAGGTTGTATTGTTACTTAACTCCATATGCTGAGAATGTTAAAATTGGAAGTCCAAATGCACCTTTGATTAATAGTTGCTCGTTAGTTGGAACCTTCTCAATTCTGTCTTCAATTCTCCTTGTTTAAGTCTATGTTATTGAGCCTAAATGTCTTGAATGTTCACTTGCACCTTTCTTACTTGTATGCTTGTCTCTTTAAGTTAATCAAAAAGAAATGTTATGGAAAGAACAAGAATGGAGTCATTTTGTGAAGTGCATTCTAAGTGTTTGTGGTAGGATGATTAGTAAGCTAAGTTGGTTCACCAAGAAAGGAAAGAAAGCAACTATCCATCCTAAGTCATAAGTTTGAGACACATTCCTTGAGGCTAGCTAAATAATAAGATCCCAACAAGAAAGAAAAAGAGTAACACAAGTGAAAATAAGAAAGAGAATACAAAAAGGAACAATGCTAGGCACCAAGGGTCTTGAAACTGAGGCATGTGTCTGTGGTGTTTATGTACAAGGGATATACTTGGATGAATAAGCTCTTAGGGGTGCCTTATTGATAAACCCCATTTGTAGGGTTTATCTTGTATTGATTTTTGGGGATTTTATCACATTTTACCCACATTTATTCAATGAAATAGCATGGTTTTGTATATTCTCCTTTAATTGTGCTTAAGAGTGAAAACATGCTTTTTAGGACTTAAAATAGCTAAATCTAATTCTCCTTGATTCCATTAGATGCCTTGATATGTTTGTTAAATGATTTAATGTTTAGGAGGCATAGATTGGATCAAGGGAATGAAGAAAGAAAGCATGAAAAGTTGGAGAACTCATGAAGAAATGAAAGAACCGGAAAGCTGTCAAGCCGACCTCTTCGCACTTAAACAACCATAACTTGAGCTACAGAGGTCCAAATGATGCGGTTCCAGTTGGGTTGGAAAGCTAACATCTGGGGCTTCAAAAAAATATAAGATTTGCCATAGTTGCTATATGTATAAGGACGCGTACGCGCACTGTACGCGTACGCGCCGTTGGTGCACGTGGTTCACTTCATGCAAACTCGTGGCTAGCGAATTTACAAGCCTTGTGGGCCCAATCCAACTCATTTCTGATCATATTTAAGCCAAGGATTGAAGAGGGATGGACATGTTAGTTACCATTAGCATTGTTTAGTAGTTAGAGTTAGTTTCTAGAGAGAGAAGCTCTCACTTCTCTCTAGGATTAGGATTAGGATTAGTTCTTAGATCTAGGTTTTAATCTTTGCTTTCTTCCACTTCTATCTCTCAATTCTTTGTTGCTACATTCTTCTTCTTCTACTCTTTTGTTGTAATTTCCTTTATGTTGTTCTTATATTTTGTTATAGATCTAGTATTGTTCCTTCTACGTTCTTCCAATTCAATAAGAGGTAATTCATACTAAATGTGTCTTCTTTGCTTTTCTATTGTTGATCTCTTGTTTTTGTAGTTGTAGATTCCTTTAATTCTTGCATTTAATAATGATTACTTCTATTGCACTTTATGTGTTTGTTGAAATGTCTCTTTTAGCTTTAGTGTATATTTTGTTCCTCTTGGCCTAGGTAGAGTAATTAGTGACACTTGAGTTATCTAATTCCTTAGTTGATTGATAATTGGAGAGATTGCTAATTGGTTTGGAGTGCACTAAAGCTAGTCTTTCCTTGGGAGTTGGCTAGATCTTGTGGCTCAAGTCAATTCATCCACTTGACTTTCCTTTATTTAGTAAGGGTTAACTAAGTGGTAGCAATGAACAATTCTCATCACAATTGAGAAGGATAACTAGGATAGGACTTCTAATTTTCATACCTTGCCAAGAGCCTTTTACAGTTGTTAGTTTATTTTCATTGCCATTTACTTTTCATGCTTCTTATCCAAAACCCCAAAATAACTCATAACCAATAACAAGACACTTTATTGTAATTCCTAGGGAGAACGACCTGATGTTTGAATACTTCGGTTTATAAAATTAGGGGTTTGTTACTTGTGACAAACAATCTTTTGTATGAAAGGATTATTGTTGGTTTAGAAACTATACTTGCAACGAGAATTCATTTGTAAAATTCTATACCATCAAAAATCCAATCATCAAAATGGCGCCGTTGCCGGTGAATTGCAATGGTGTTGTGTTATTGGTTATTGTATATATGTGAATATTGTGAATAGCTTGATTTTTGGATTGCTTGTTAGTTTTTGCTAGTCTTAGTATTTGGTTTCATTATTTCTTATTAGTTTTTTGTTTCTTATTTTCTCTTGCTACCATGAATTCTCACTTTGGCTATGAGTGTAGTTAAAACTATGTTGTAGGTGATGGAAACTTTGATGAGAATGTGTATCAAGAATGGGATAATCAAAGGTGGGAAGAGCCTTATGCTTATGATCAATCCTCTTGGCAACAACCTCCACCAATGCACTATAAAGAAGAGCCATTCTATGATGCATACCAATCCAATGGCTATGGTGAATCTCCTTGTGATTTTCAAGAACCACCACCATATGCCTATGAATCATACCCTCAACATAGCCCTCAACCATACTCACAAGCCTCTTTTCACCAAATACCTCCATATGACTCTAATCCTTATCCACCATACCAACCACCTTTTGAACCATATGAGCCATACATGGAACCACAATTCCAAGATTACTACTTCCAAGAACCACCTCAATACACACCACCACCTTACCAAGAAGAACCACCTTCCTATAATGAACCTTTTCTCCAAGACAATGAACCCTCTTATCTACCCCAATCCTCAATGGATGAAATCCTTAGCCTTATACTTCAAGGGCAAGGAGAAATGCAAAGGGAGACACTAGAATTTATGGCTACCTTGGCCAAGGTAGTAAGCATTTTAGCCTCCCAATGCTTGAGCACTCAAAGTACTCCCATGGTCACATGTGGAGAATGGTGGACGAAATTGTGATTCATTCTTTTCTAACTCGAAACAATCCCCGGTAATGGCTCTAAAAACTTGGTGCTCAATATCACGGTGTCTAAAATTCAATTTATAACTCCGCACAACTAACCAGCAAGTGCACTTGGTCGTCCAAGTAATACCTTACGTAAGTAAGGGTCGATCCCACGGAGATTGTTGGTATGTAGCAAGCTGTCACCTTGTAAATCTCAATTAGGCAGATTAAATTGGTTTATGGATTTTCGAATAATTAATAATAAACAGAAAATAAAATAAGATAGAAATACTTATGTAAATTAATAGTGGAAATTTCAGATAGGCATATGGAGATGCTGTGCTCCTCTTGAATCTCTACTTTTTCATTGCTTTTATCCAATCCTTCTTACTCCTTTCAATGGCTACATCCCATCCTCTCAGTGAAAACGTTCCTATGCTCTGTCACAGCACGGCTAATCATCTGTCGGTTCTCAATCAGGTTGGAATAGAACCCCTTGATTCTTTTGCGTTTGTCATCACGCCCAGCCTTCAGGAGTTTGAAGCTCGTCACAGTCATTCAATCCCAGAATCCTACTCGGAATACCATAGACAAGGTTTAGGCTTTCCGGATCCTCATGAATGCCGCCATCTATCTAACTTATACCACGAAGATTCTGTTGGGGAATCTAAGAGATATGCGCCCGGCCTAGGGTAGAACGGAAGTGGTTGTCAGTCACCCGCGTTCATAGGTGAGAATGATGATGAGTGTCACGGATCATCACATTCATCAAAGTGTTGTGCAACGTATATCTTGGAATAAGAATAAAAGAGAATTGAATAGAAAGTAATGGTAATTGTATTGAAACTTGAGGTACAGCAGAGCTCCACACCCTTAATCTATGGTGTGCAGAAACTCCACCGTTGAAAATACATAAGTGAAAGGTTCAAGCATGGCCGGATGGCCAGCCCCCCATGGTCTAAGGACTAGGCGTCCAGAGATATTCCTTAGATCTAAAGTGATCAAAAGATAAGACGTCTAATACAATAGTTAAATGTCCTATATATACTAGACTAGCTACTAGGGTTTACATGAGTAAGTAATTGATGCATAAATCCACTTCTGGGGCCCACTTGGTGTATGCTTGGGCTGAGCTTGATCTATCCACGAGCTGAGACTTTTCTTGGAGTTAAACTCCAAGTTATAACGTGTTTTGGGCGTTCAACTCCGGATCATAACGTGTTTCTGGCGTTTAACTCCAGACAGCAACATGTACTTGGCGTTCAACGCCAAGTTACGTCGTCAATTTCCGAATAAAGTATGGACTATTATATATTGTTGGAAAGCTCTGGATGTCTACTTTCCAACGCCATTGAGAGCGCGCCATTTGGAATTCTGTAGCTCCAGAAAATCCATTTTGAGTGCAGGGAGGTCAGATTCCAACAACATCAGCAGTCCTTTTGTCAGCCTTTTTCAGAGTTTTGCTCAAGTCCCTCAATTTCAGCCAGAAATTACCTGAAATCACAGAAAAACACACAAACTCATAGTAAAGTCCAGAAATGTGAATTTAACATAAAAACTAATGAAAACATCCCTAAAAGTAGCTTGAACTTATTAAAAACTACCTAAAAACAATGCCAAAAAGCGTATAAATTATCCGCTCATCACAACACCAAACTTAAATTGTTGCTTGTCCCCAAGCAACTGAAAATCAAATAGGATAAAAAGAAGAGAATATACTATAAATTCCAAAATATCAATGAATATTAATTCTAATTAGATGAGCGGGACATGTAGCTTTTTGCTTCTGAACAGTTTTGGCATCTCACTTTTTCATTTGAAGTTCAGAATGATTGGCTTCTCTAGGAACTTAGAATTTCGGATAGTGTTATTGACTTTCCTAGTTAAGTATGTTGATTCTTGAATACAGCTACTTATGAGTCTTGGCCGTGGCCCTAAGCACTTTGTTTTCCAGTATTACCAGCGGATACATAAATGCCACAGACACATAACTGGGTGAACCTTTTCAGATTGTGACTCAGCTTTGCTAGAGTCCCCAGTTAGTGGTGTCCAGAGCTCTTAAGCACACTCTTTTTGCTTTGGATCACGACTTTAACCACTTAGTCTCAAGCTTTTTACTTGGACCTTCATGACACAAGCACATGGTTAGGGACAGCTTGATTTAGCCGCTTAGGCCTGGATTTTATTTCCTTGGGCCCTCTTATCCATTGATGCTCAAAGCCTTGGATCCTTTTTACCCTTGCCTTTTGGTTTTAAGAGCTATTGGCTTTTTCTACTTGCTTTTTCTTTTTCTTTATAATTTTTTTTTCGCCACTTTTTTTTCGCAAGCTTCTTCTTTTTCACTACTTTTTCTTGCTTCAAGAATCAATTTCACGATTTTTCAGATCATCAATAACATTTCTCTTTGTTCATCATTCTTTCAAGAGCCAACAGTTTTAACATTCATAAACAACAAGATCAAAAATATGCACTGTTTAAGCATTCATTCAGAAAACAAAAAGTATTGTCACCACATCAATATAATTAAACTAAATTCAAGGATAAATTCGAAATTCATGTACTTCTTGTTCTTTTGAATTAAAATATTTTTCATTTAAGAGAGGTGAAGGATTAATGGAATTTATTCATAGCTTTAAGGCATAGTTACTACATACTAATGATCATGAAGTAGAGACACAAAACATAGATAAACACAACATAAAAACTGAAAAGCAGAAAGAAATAAGAACAAGGAATGAATCCACCTTAGTGGCGTCTTCTTCTTGAAGGACCAATGATGTTCTTAAGCTCTTCTATGTCCCTTCCTTGCCTTTGTTGCTCCTCCCTCATTGCTCTTTGATCTTCTCTTATTTCATGGAGAATGATGGAGTGCTCATGATGTTCCACCCTTAATTGTTCAACATTGTGGCTCAAATCTTCTAAGGAAGTGTTGAGTTGTTCCCAATAGTTGTTGGGAGGAAAGTGCATCCCTTAAGGCATCTCAGGGATTTCTTGATGATGAGCTTCCTCATGCATCTCTTGAGAACCGTGAAGGGTCTCTCTTGCTTGCTCCATCCTCTTCTTGGTGATGGGCTTATCCTCTTCAATGAGAATGTCTCCTTCTATGATAACTCTAGATGAGTAACATAGATGGCAAATAAGGTGAGGAAAAGCTAGCCTTGCCATGGGTGAGGGCTTGTCGGCTATTTTGTAGATTTCATTGGAGATGACCTCATGAACTTCTACTTCCTCTCCAATCATGATGGCCTGATCCACAGTAACTTCAGATCGGTTGCTAGTAGGAATGATGGAGCATTGAATGAACTCCAACCATCCTCTAGCCACAGGCTTGAGGTCCAGTCTTCTTAGTTGGACTGGCTTGCCTTTGGAGTCTCTCTTCCATTGAGCTCCTTCCACACATATGTCCATAAGGACTTGGTCCAACCTTTGATTAAAGTTGACCCTTCTAGTGTAGGGGCGTTCATCTCCTTGCATCATGGGCAAGTGAAATGCCAACCTCACATTTTCCGGACTAAAATCTAAGTATTTCCCCTGAACCATTGTGAGATAATTCTTTGGACTCGGGTTCATACTTTGATCATGGTTCCTAGTGATCCATGCATTGGCATAGAACTCTTGAACCATTAAGATTCTGACTTGTTGCATGGGGTTGGTTAGGACTTCCCATCCTCTTCTTCGGATTTCATGTCGGATCTCCGGATACTCATTTTTCTTGAGCTTGAAAGGGACCTCATGGATCACCTTCTTCTTTGCCACAACATCCTAGAAGTGGTCTTGATGGCTCTTGGAGATGAATCTTTCCATCTCCCATGACTCGGAGGTGGAAGCTTTTTGTCTTCCCTTTTCCTTTTCTAGAGGATACTCCGGCCTTAGGTGCCATTGATAGTAATGGAAAAACAAAAAAGCTTATGCTTTTACCACACCAAACTTAAAATATTGCTCGCCCTCGAGCAATAGAAGAAAGAAGAGAAGAAGAAGAAGAAGAGAATATGGAGTAGAAGGGGAAGTATAGGTTCGGTCAAGGTATGGAAGAGAGGGTTGTGTTATGTGAAAATGAAGTAGAATGGAAGGGTATATATAGGGAGAGGGGAGAGTGAAGTTTCGGCCATTTAGGGTGGGATTGGGTGGGAAAATGTTTTTTGAATTTTGAAGGTAGGTGGGGTTTATGGGGAAGAGTGGATGGATGTGAGTGGTGAAGGGGGTGATTGGGAAGAGGAATTGAGGTGATTGGTGAAGAGTGTTTGGGAAGTGTGACATGGGGAATACAAATCACAAAAATAGGATTAGGAGGTAAGGTGGGAATATAGTAGGTGGGGATTCTGTGGGGTCCACAGATCCTGAGGTGATCCTGTGGGGTCCACAGATCCTGAGGTGTCAAGAAATTCCATCCCTGCACCAAATAGGCATGTGAATTGCCTTTGCACACCATTCTGGCGTTTAAACGCCGTGTGGTGCACATTCTGGGCGTTCAACGCCCATGTAAAGCATGTTTCTGGCGTTGAACACCAGTTTCATGCTTGTTACTGGCGTTCAGCGCCAGCTTTTCTTCTCTAGGCACATTCTTGGCGTTCAGCGCCAGAATGTTGCTTGTTTCTAGCGTTCAGCGCCAGAATGATGCTCTGTTCTGGCGTTGAACGCCGGCCAGATGCATCTTACTGGCGTTGAACGCCAGTCTGTGCTTCTTCCAGGGTGTGATTTTTTTCTTCTGCTATTTTTGATTCTGTTTTTAATTTTTATGATTTTTTCGTGACTCCTCATGATCATGTACCTAATAAAACACAAAATAACAATAAAATAGAATAAAATAAAAATTAGATAAATAAAATTGGGTTGCCTCCCAACAAGCGCTTCTTTAATGTTAATAGCTTGACAGTGGCTCTCATGGAGCCACAAGGTGATCAGGTCAATGTTGTATAGTCCCAACACCAAACTTAGAGTTTGGATATGGGGTCTTAACACCAAACTTAGAGTTTGGTTGTGGCCTCCCAACACCAAACTTGGAGTTTGACTGTGGGGGCTCTTTTTGACTCTGAACTGAGAGAAGCTCTTCATGCTTACTCTCTTTTGTCACAGAGGGATGGCCATGTGCCTTAAACACAAGGTAGTCCCCATTCAATTGAAAGACTAATTCACCTCTATTGACATCTATCACAGCTCCTGCTATGGCTAGTAAAGGTCTTCCAAGGATGATGCAATCATCCTCTTCCTTTCTAGTGTCTAAGATTATGAAATCAGCAGGGATGTAAAGGCCTTCAACCTTTACCAACACGTCCTCTACTATTCCATAAGCTTGTCTCAATGACTTATCTGCCAATTGTAATGAGAACAAGGCAGGTTGTACCTCAATGATCCCCAGCTTCTCCATTACAGAGAGTGGCATAAGATTTATCCTTGACCCCAGATCACACAGAGCTTTTGCAAAGGTCATGGTGCCTATGGTACAAGGTATTAAGAACTTGCCAGGATCTTATTTCTTTTGAGGTAGAATTTGTTGAACCCAGGTATCCAGTTCACTAATGAGCAAGGGAGGTTCACTTTCCCAAGTCTCATTACCAAACAACTTGGCATTCAGCTTCATGATAGCTCCTAAATATTAAGCAAATTGCTCTCCAGTTACATCTTCATCCTTTTCAGAGGAAGAATAGTCTTCAGAGCTCATGAATGGCAGAAGAAGATTTAATGGAATCTCTATGGTCTCTAAATGAGCCTCAGATTCCTGTGGATCCTTAATAGGAAACTCCTTCTTGCTTGAGGGACGTCCCAGGAGGTCTTCCTCACTAGGATTTTCGTCCTCCTCCTCCCTTGTGCATTCGGCCATATTGATTACATCAATGGCCTTGCACTCTCCTTTTGGATTTTCTTCTGTATTGCTTGGGAGAATACTGGGAGGAGTTTCAATGACTTTCTTACTCAGCTGGCCCACTTGTGCCTCCAGATTTCTGATGGAGGATCTTGTTTCACTCATGAAACTGAAAGTGGCCTTTGACAAATCAGAGACTACATTGGCTAAATTAGAAGTGTTTTGTTCAGAATTCTCTGTCTGTTGCTGAGAAAATGATGGAAAAGGCTTGCCATTGCTCAGCCTATTGCGTCCACCATTGTTAAAGCCTTGTTGAGGCTTTTGTTGATCCTTCCATGAGAAATTTGGATGATTTCTCCATGATGAGTTATAGGTGTTTCCATAAGGTTCACCCATGTAATTAACCTCTGTCATAGCAAGGTTCTCAGGATCATAAGCTTCTTCAGAAGCTGCCTCTTTAGTACTGTTGGATGTATGTTGCCATCCATTTAGATTTTGAGAGATCATGTTGACCTGTTGAGTCAACACTTTGTTCTGAGCCAATATGGCATTCAGAGCATCAATTTCAAGAACTCCTTTCTTCTGAGGTATCCCATTATTCACGGAATTCCTCTCAGAAGTGTACATGAATTGGTTGTTTGCAACCATGTCAATGAGTTCTTGAGCCTCTTCAGGCGTTTTCTTTAGGTGAATAGATCCACCTGCAGAATGGTCCAATGACATTTTCGAAAATTCAGACAGACCATAATAGAATATATCTAATATGGTCCATTCTGAAAACATGTCAGATGGACACCTTTTGGTCAGCTGCTTGTATCTTTCCCAAGCTTCATAGAGGGATTCACCATCTTTTTGTTTGAAGGTTTGAACATCCACTCTCAGCTTGCTCAGCTTTTGAGGAGGAAATAATTTATTCAAGAAGGCAGTGACTAGCTTATCCCAAGAGTCTAGGCTATCCTTGGGTTGTGAATCCAACCATATTCTAGCTCTGTCTCTTACAGCAAAAGGGAAAAGCATGAGTCTGTAGACTTCAGGATCAACTCCATTCATCTTTACAGTCTCATAAATCTGCAAGAACTCAGTTAAAAACTGATAAGGATCTTCAGATGGAAGTCCATAGAATTTGCAGTTTTGTTGCATTAAGGCAACTAGCTGAGGTTTCAGCTCAAAGTTATTGGCTCCAATGGTAGGAATGGAGATGCTTCTTCCATCAAATTTGGACGTTGGCTTTGTGAAGTCACCAAGCATTCTCCATGCATTATTATTATTTTTGGCTGCCATCTCCTTCTCCTATTCGAAAATTTCTGAAAGGTTGTTTCTGGATTGTTGTAATTTAGTTTCTCTTAGTTTCCTTTTCAGAGTCCTTTCAGGTTCAGGATCAATTTCAACAAGAGTGCCTTTTTCCTTGTTCCTACTGATATGAAAGAGAAGAAAACAAAAAAAGAAAGAAGAATCCTCTATGTCACAGTATAGAGATTCCTTTATGTTAGTAGAAGAAGAAAGGGGATAAGGAAAGGAGAATGGTTCAGATTTTTAGATGAAGAGAGGTGAAGAGAAGTGTTAGTAAATAAATAATTAAATAGAATAAGAAAAGAAAGGGAGAATTTAGAAAATAATTTTGCAAAAGGGGTTAGTATTTTCGAAAATTAAAAGATATTAAAATTAAAACATGAAACACTTAGTTAATTAAAAAGAATTTTTGAAAAGGGTGAGATATTTTCGAAAATTAGAGAGGGAAAAGTAGTTAGGTGGTTTTGAAAAATATAAGAAACAAACACAAAGTTAGTTAGTTGATTGAAAAAGATTTGAAATTAAATTTTAAAAAGATAAGAAGATAAGTTAGATAATATATTAAAATCAAATTTTGAAAAAGATAAAATTTTGAGAAGGATAAGATAAGAAGATAAGATAAAAAAAATAAGATAAAAATTTTAAGAAAAAGATATTTTGAAAAAGATTTAATTTTTTAAAATGACTTAACTAACAAGAAACTACAAGATAAGATTCTAGAATTTAAAGATTGAACCTTTCTTAACAAGAAAGTAACAAACTTCAAATTTTTGAACCAATCACATTAATTGTTAGCTAATTTTCGAAAATTTGATATAAAGATAAGAAAAAGATTTTGAAAGTAAATTGAAAAATAATTTTGAAATTTTCGATAAATAGGAAAAAAAATGAAAAAGATATGATTTTTGAAAAAGATTTTGAAAAGATAAGATTTTTAAAATTGAAATTTTGACTTGACTTGTAAGAAACAACTAATTTTGAAAATTTTTGACCAAGTCAACCCAAAATTTCGAAAATTTGGAGGGAAATAAGGAAAAGATATTTTTTTTATTTTTGAATTTTTAATGATGAAAGAGAAAAACAACAAAAATACTCAATGCATGAAATTTTTAGATCAACACAATGAATGCATGCAAGAATGCTATGAATGTCAAGATGAACACCAAGAACACTTTGAAGATCATGATGAACATCAAGAACATAATTTTGAAAAATTTTTTATGCAAAGAAAACATGCAAGACACCAAACTTAGAAATCTTTAATGCATGGACTCTAACAAACGAAAAATGCACAGGAAAAACAATA
The DNA here is from genome assembly GCF_014773155.1 of Arachis stenosperma. Lineage (NCBI taxonomy): Eukaryota > Viridiplantae > Streptophyta > Magnoliopsida > Fabales > Fabaceae > Arachis > Arachis stenosperma. The sequence goes on along the minus strand of NC_080381.1, from coordinate 66,138,475 downwards.
AACAACACAAAACAAGAAAACATCAAGATTAAACAAGAGGACTTATCAAGAACAACTTGAAGATCATGAAGAACACTATGAATGCATGGAATTTTCGAAAAATGCAAGAAAAAATTTTAAAGCATGCAATTGACACCAAACTTAAAAATTGACTCAAGACTCAAAGAAGAAACACAAAATATTTTTGATTTTTATGATTTTCTAATTTTTTTTTTTGTATTTTTATTAATTTTTTTCGAAAATAAAGTTTGGGAAAACGAAAAAGAAAAGAAAAATTTTGAAAAGAAAATTACCTAATCTGAGCAACAAGATGAACCGTCAGTTGTCCATACTCGAACAATCCCCGGCAATGGCGCCAAAAACTTGGTGGACGAAATTGTGATTCATTCTTTTCTAACTCGAAACAATCCCCGGTAATGGCTCCAAAAACTTGGTGCTCAATATCACGGTGTCTAAAATTCAATTTACAACTCCGCACAACTAACCAGCAAGTGCACTGGGTCGTCCAAGTAATACCTTACGTGAGTAAGGGTCGATCCCACGGAGATTGTTGGTATGTAGCAAGCTATGGTCACCTTGTAAATCTCAGTTAGGCAGATTAAATTGGTTTATGGATTTTCGAATAATTAATAATAAACAGAAAATAAAATAAGATAGAAATACTTATGTAAATCAATAGTGGAAATTTCAGATAGGCGTATGGAGATGCTGTGCTCCTCTTGAATCTCTACTTTCTCATTGCTTTTATCCAATCCTTCTTACTCCTTTCCATGGCAAGCTGTATGTAGGGCATCACCGTTGTCAATGGCTACATCCCATCCTCTCAGTGAAAACGTTCCTATGCTCTGTCACAGCACGACTAATCATCTGTCGGTTCTTAATCAGGTTGGAATAGAACCCCTTGATTCTTTTGCGTTTGTCATCACGCCCAGCCTTCAGGAGTTTGAAGCTCGTCACAGTCATTCAATCCCAGAATCCTACTCGGAATACCATAGACAAGGTTTAGACTTTCCGGATCCTCATGAATGCCGCCATCTATCTGACTTATACCACGAAGATTCTGTTGGGGAATCTAAGAGATATGCGCCCGGCCTAAGGTAGAACGGAAGTGGTTGTCAGTCACGCGCATTCATAGGTGAGAATAATGATGAGTGTCACGAATCATCACATTCATCAAAGTGTTGTGCAACGTATATCTTGGAATAAGAATAAAAGAGAATTGAATAGAAAGCAATGGTAATTGTATTGAAACTTGAGGTACAGCAGAGCTCCACACCCTTAATCTATGGTGTGCAGAAACTCCACCGTTGAAAATACATAAGTGAAAGGTTCAGGCATGGCCGGATGGCCAGCCCCCCATGGTCTAAGGACTAGGCGTCCAGAGATATTCCTTAGATCTAAAGTGATCAAAAGATAAGACGTCTAATACAATAGTTAAATGTCCTATATATACTAGACTAGCTACTAGGGTTTACATGAGTAAGTAATTGATGCATAAATCCACTTCCGGGGCCCACTTGGTGTATGCTTGGGCTGAGCTTGATCTATCCACGAGCTGAGGCTTTTCTTGGAGTTAAACTCCAAGTTATAACGTGTTTTGGGCGTTCAACTCCGGATCATAACGTGTTTCTGGCGTTTAACTCTAGACAGCAGCATGTACTTGGCGTTCAACGCCAAGTTACGTCGTCAATTTCCGAATAAAGTATGGACTATTATATATTGATGGAAAGCTCTGGATGTCTACTTTCCAACGCCGTTAAGAGCGCGCCATTTGGAGTTCTGTAGCTCCAGAAAATCCATTTTGAGTGCAGGGAGGTCAGATTCCAACAGCATCAGCAGTCCTTTTGTCAGCCTTTTTCAGAGTTTTGCTCAAGTCCCTCAATTTCAGCCAGAAATTACCTGAAATCACAGAAAAACACACAAACTCATAGTAAAGTCCAGAAATGTGAATTTAACATAAAAACTAATGAAAACATCCCTAAAAGTAGCTTAAACTTACTAAAAACTACCTAAAAACAATGCCAAAAAGCGTATAAATTATCCGCTCATCAGAGAACCAATTAAAGAGCATAGCATGAAGGAGAGATTGGAAACTCCGGTGGAAAATGAGGAATGCCATTTTGTATTAGAACAATTGGAGAAACCTGTGATTATTGAAGAAAAGGAAGAAGTGGTTGAAGACTTAGGAGATGCGGAACCTCCATGGGAAGCTAAAATCAAAGAAAATCCCTCCAAGAAGAGTAAATTTGATGTTGAGGAGGAATGTGCACAGCCTCCGAGGCATATTCTATATGAAGACTTGGAGAGAATGAAGCAAGAATTGAGTTCCCTTGGTGATGAAGATCATGCATCTAATCTTCTTGGTGAAGAATCCTTTGAATTTGAAAAACCTTCTCCTAATGAATTTGAGAGTGATGTGGAGGTAGATTTCTCTCAACCTCCCATTTATGACTTGAGTGATGGAGAAGATTTAGAGGAAGTTGATGAACAAAGGATTGAGAATGAAGAAGTTTATGAAGAGGTGGAGATTGACAAAGAAGCAAACAAGGGAGTAGAGCTTGCAAGCACATTGGAGATACCTCTCCCCAAGCCACCACCATCCATTCTCTCATTCAAGTGGATAAATTCCTTATACTTAAGCTTTGTTATTCCCCTTGAATATGGTTTGCATGAGACGGATGGTCAACTTAGAAAAATTAGTGGCTTTAAGAGTAAAAAGGTGATGGTTAGTGGTTGGAAGCATCATTCTAGGTTCACTATGGTCACATGTCCAAAGCTTGATAGCAAAGGTTGGTGTATAACTAGAGTACATGGGTCTAGAAGGATGTTTGGTCACTTTGTTGAGAATTCACCTTGCTCACCACCTACATGGATTAATGATAATCAACTTGGAGATGGGTGTGAAGACAAAATATGGGATCCGGGAACACATGAGGATCAACATTGGGAGCCCATGGTTTGTGAAGAACTCCATCAAAGCTTGGAGATATTAATCTTGAATAATGGAGCTTATTAGAAGTCCAAGTATTGGTGGAAGTTCCAAGATGAATACAAGCACAAGCCACCTTGAGAGGAGCTCCCTATAAGTCCAACTTAAGGACAATAAACAAAAGTGCTAGGTGGGAGACACCCCACCATGGTAACTTCGTTTCATTTTACCTTTTTATACATATTGGTAGAATTAGTTTAAATTCTTGTTTTGATTGTTTTAATGAGTTTAATTGGTAGTTTAGTATGTTAAATAAGGTTTTATGGTATTTTGGTAGCTGTTTGGAAGTTTGGAATGCTTGGATTGGTGCAAAAACATAGCAAAATTTTTTGAAAAATAGAGCGCCATCCACGCGTACGCGCACTGTACGCGTACGCGTACATCAAGCGTTTTGGACCATCCACGCGAGCGCGCCATGCGTGCGTATGCGTGGATTGAGAAGTTCCACCTTCCATACATTGACCCGAGAGTTGTGCCTACGCCGCGCCAACGTTGTGCCTCTGGCACAAACCCCATTCTCGCGCACGCGCACATGACGCGTACGCGCCACTCTCGAAATAAACCATCCGCACACGCGCCATGCGTGCGTACGCGTGGATATCCTTCCTTCACCACATTTCTTTTCTTCTCCTCTTTCTATTTCTTTCCTTCTCCTTTCTTCTTCCCTCCTCCTACCCCTCATCCAACACTTCCAAACACCATCGATAACCATTTATTTTTAGTTAGTTATTAGTTAGTTAGTTAGTTGATTAGTTAGTTTTTGTTTAGTTTTCATTTTATTTTCTCTCTTTTCATCATAAGTGTTGGATTATTGACTTTGTTTACTATACATTGCTGCCCCTCATTGCCTAAATGCTATTTTAGCATGAATATTTTTAGATAATCTTTGTTGGATTCTATGATTGAGGTTATATTTTGCTACTTGGTTTTGAGTTTTTCATGCTTACCTTTTTCGAATACCAAGTGATGAGAATTACCTTCGAGCTTGTAACTCTTTTTGAATTGCATGATTTGGCCACCATGTGATTTGAGCCTTATTTTGTAATTAGGCAACTTCTTGATGGATGATGATGTGCATTTACCTTAATGCATTGTATTTCATGAACATATGCATCTATAGGCTTAGCTTGCATGCTTTCATGCTTCTTTAATGCTTGTTTTACCTTACAAGTTCACTTAAAGCATCTCAAGCATACTAGAATGAGTAAAGTGCATGCTTCTTTTGTGACATAGCTTTTATGCTAATGTGTGTTCTAAACCGCGCAATTTAGAATTCACACACCTAATATTTCTTAATGTCACACTAATTCACTCACTCAATTCTAGTGATTTACCTCACTCCAACAAAGTATGCTTCCTTGATTTTGTATTGTCTCATCTTATGGTGTTATATTTTTGTTTTCCATGAACAATGCACCACAAGCAAACATGAAAGCGGAAGAAAGAACACGCAGCAATCCGGAGATTCGCCGTACCCCCTTGCTCATCTTTGAGTGCACCGAGGACGGTGCAGACTTTTAAGTGTGGGGAGGTCGTCCGACCGATCGGCGATTTTGGGTGACAAATTTCTAATCCCAACACTTTTGCATTTCATTCTAGGATTTTAGGATTTTTACTTGCATTTTTTTATTTTTGCATATATATACACAATAAGCTTAGTCAAAATAATGAAATTTTTCAAGAATTCTATCTATAGGGCACCAATTGATTTGAGTAAAAACTTTTCATAGAACTTGCTTGAATTATATATATTGTGGATCATGTTTTTGAGCTAAGAACACAAGCAAGTGAGATTTGAGCCTAATGGTGTGGTTACATCTTATAACCACTTATTTTCCTTCTTGTGTGCATTATTCTCTTTCTATGATTGTAATCTTTGATTTGTTTGATTCTTTATGTCCATTATTTTGTGTATTCATGCATTTATATGATTGAGGCCATCATTTCATTGAGCTTACTTACCCAAATAGCCTTACCTTTTATCTTCCATTGTTAGCCAATTTGAGCCTACGCTTAACCCACTTGTTCTTATTTTAGCACATTACAAGCCTTTAAGTGAAAAACAATAATTGTTCCTTATTTGGATCTTTGATTAGCTTAGGCTAGTGTGTGTAAGCATCATTCAAGAGTGGGAAAACTTGGGACATTGGGTGAATAAAAGGGTGTATTTTATATTTTGTTGAAAATATTGAGAATTGGGTACATACTCATATATTGATCAAATGTAAAACCTTATGCATTGATGTTCTTGTATATAAAAAAAAGAAAAATGAGAAAAAGAAAAAGAAAAGAAAAAAAATAATATGGAAAAGAAAAAAAATAGAAAAAGAAAGAAAAAGAAGAAAAATAATAAAAAGGAGACAAAATGCCCCAAAGTGAAGCTCAATAAGATCAATGCATAAGTGTTGTGAAATGAAAAAGAAAATGCATGAGTATGTGAAAAGGTGAAAAATGGGTAGTTAGGCTAGCTTTGAAATTGTATAGGATGTCGTAGGTTAGGTGAGAACTCTAAGTTTATCAAAGATTCAAATTTTAAGCTCACTTGACCAAATATGCATCCAACCTTAACCCTAGCCCCATTACAACCTATGAAAAGACCTCATGATATATGTATGCATGCATGAAATATTTGTTGATTGTAAGAAGAAAAACAAATCTTAGAAAGCATGAAATAGAGGAGAATTGAGAGATTCAACCCTAAACACTTGAGCGAATAGAGTGCAAACACATCAGGTGAGGGTTTGATGCTCAATTACAAATCTCCACCTATGATCATCTCCTTTCATGCAAGTTTGTAAAAAAAAATATTTAATAGCTCAATTCAATTGTGGATTAGACTTGCTAGTCCTTTAGCCCTCATACATATATGCTTCTTGGAAATTGATTTATTTTGACCAAGCAATTGCATTCATTTAGATAGTTGCATGTAGGTAGATTGCATTTACTTAGTTTCCATTGAATAAATGTTGATGCCTTTCGCTTTCTCTTGGTTTAAGCATGAGGACATGCTTGGTTTAAGTGTGGGGAGGTTGATAAACCCCATTTGTAGGGTTTATCTTGTATTGATTTTTGGGGATTTTATCACATTTTACCCACATTTATTAATGAAATAGCATGGTTTTGTATATTCTCCTTTAATTGTGCTTAAGAGTGAAAACATACTTTTTAGGACTTAAAATAGCTAAATCTAATTCTCCAGGATTCCATTAGATGCCTTGATATGTTTGTTAAGTGATTTAATGTTTAGGAGGCAAAGATTGGATCAAGGAATGAAGAAAGAAAGCATGAAAAGTTGGAGAACTCATGAAGAAATGAAAGAACCGGAAAGCTGTCAAGCCGACCTCTTCGCACTTAAACGACCATAACTTGAGCTACAGAGGTCCAAATGATGCGGTTCCAGTTGGGTTGGAAAGTTAACATTCGGGGCTTCGAAACAATATAAGATTTGCCATAGGTTCTATACGTATAAGGATGCGTACGCGCACTGTACGTGTACGCGCCGTTGGTGCACGTGGTTCACTTCATGCAAACTCGTGGCTAGCGAATTTACAAGCCTTGTGGGCCCAATCCAACTCATTTCTGATCATATTTAAGCCAAGGATTGAAGAGGGATGGACATGTTAGTTACCATTTGCATAGTTTAGTAGTTAGAGTTAGTTTCTAGAGAGAGAAGCTCTCACTTCTCTCTAGGATTAGGATTAGGATTAGTTCTTAGATCTAGGTTTTAATCTTTGCTTTCTTCCACTTCTATCTCTCAATTCTTTGTTGCTGCATTCTTCTTCTTCTACTCTTTTGTTGTAATTTCCTTTATGTTGTTCTTATATTTTGTTGTAGATCTAGTATTGTTCCTTCTACATTCTTCCAATTCAATAAGAGGTAATTCATACTAAATGTGTCTTCTTTATTTTTCTATTGTTGATCTCTTGTTTTTGTAGTTGTAGATTCCTTTAATTCTTGCATTTAATAATGATTACTTCTATTGCACTTTATGTGTTTGTTGAAATGTCTCTTTTAGCTTTAGTGTAGATTTTGTTCCTCTTGGCCTAGGTAGAGTAATTAGTGACACTTGAGTTATCTAATTCCTTAGTTGATTGATAATTGGAGAGATTGCTAATTGGTTTGGAGTGCACTAAAGCTAGTCTTTCCTTGGGAGTTGGTTAGAACTTGTGGCTCAAGTCAATTCATCCACTTGACTTTCCTTTATTTAGTAAGGGTTAACTAAGTGGTATCAATGAACAATTCTCATCACAATTGAGAAGGATAACTAGGATAGGACTTCTAATTTTCATACCTTGCCAAGAGCCTTTTACAGTTGTTAGTTTATTTTCATTGCCATTTACTTTTCATGCTTCTTATCCAAAACCCCAAAATAACTCATAACCAATAACAAGACACTTTATTGTAATTCCTAGGGAGAACGACCCGAGGTTTGAATACTTCGGTTTATAAAATTAGGGGTTTGTTACTTGTGACAAACAATCTTTTGTATGAAAGGATTATTGTTGGTTTAGAAACTATACTTGCAACGAGAATTCATTTGTAAAATTCTATACCATAAAAAATCCAATCATCACTTATCACTTGGTAACTTGGATTAACTAATCCGGGATTATCAGCTGAAAGTCCACTATCAAGAGTAACCCTTGTTACAGAGCACTTAGTAACCCAAAGAGGTACTGGACACCAAGGTCTCAAGAAAGAAAGAATAACAAACCATGTGCCTGTGGTGTGTATGTATGAGGGAAAGAGATTTGAGGGAGTAAGTCCTTAGGGGTGTCTTAACACCTAGCACCTTAAAACCAACTGGTTTGGGAGTGTTGGCTGAAAGCTTATCATAAAAAGTCGCCCTCTTACAAAGCACCTAGCAAGAAGGATCAATAAGAAAGAAACCTCAAGGGATGTAATCAAGAGAATGACTAGGGATTTGATAAAGGCTTGAAACCTAAAAGGAAAGAACCTAAGTTGCTATTCATGAAACTCCATGAACCATGAATGTTATTCCCATCTTTTCTTCTTGTTCTTTTATTTCATCTTTCTTATGCTTCAGTACTTGCTTAGGGACAAGCAAGCTTTAAGTTTGGTGTTGTGATGCCAGGACATCTAGGCCAGTTTCACTGACCTTTTCTTTACTATTTTAGGGTAGTTTCATGCATTTTCCTAGTAAACAAAGCAAGTTTTGGGTGAAAATACACTTACACCTTCATTCAAGCAACTATTGTGAATTTTGCATGATTTCATGAGATTTTTGCCAGAATTACATGATATTTTAATGATGCATAATCTCATGATTTTGGCTAGAGCTTTGATGCACTTTAATTGCTTGATTTCAGGACAAATGAAGCATGGAAGAATCACGTTAGCACTCACGTTAACTTAGTTAACGTGACTACTAACATGAGATGGCAATTGGCTTGCAACGTTAATTTGAAAAGTTATCACCAATAACGCCTGCAAAGCCATTCATAGCCTACGTTAAGAGCCACGTTAACTAAGTTAACGTGGTACTTAACGTAGAAGAAAAAGGGGACTCCACGTTAATGAGAAACGTGAACTCCAATAACGTTTCTCCTAAACGTTAGTGGTAAAAGTGAACACCACTAACGTTGGGAAACTAGGCAATGCCCACGTTAAGAGTCACGTTAACTAAGTTAACGTGAACTCTAACATGGATGAGGGTCAACAAGGCCAACGTTAGTGACACTCACTTCTGTCACTAACGTTGGATCAATTGCATTGCCTACGTTAACTCTCACGTTAAGATTGTTAACGTGAAAGTTAACGTGGAGTGGAGTTCAAAGAGCCAACGTTAGTGACACTCACTTTTGTCACTATCGTTGGAAGAAGGCTTCATTACTACGTTAAGAGCCACATTAACTTAGTTAACGTTGGTTCTAACGTAGGAGCTTAAGGCAATTAGAGCGTTAGTGACAAAGGTGAGTGTCACTAACGCTCTCGAAGGTGATAGGTGCCCACGTTAAGAGCTACGTTAGCTAAGCTAACGTGAGACCTAACGTAAGGGACAAAAGGCAAGCAAAGTGATTCCCATTAACGTTTGCGAAAAGGGGCACAAGCCAACGTTAATGGGAAAAGTGAGTCCCATTAACATTGGCCAAGAATTGAGAAGGAACGTCAGAAGTCACGTTAAGACTTCTAACGTTGAGAATAACGTGGGCATATAAGGGTGGAACGTTAGTGGAAAAGGTGAATCCCACTAACGTTCTCGCACCCAGAAATGTATTCCACGATTAATCTCACTAAGTGCCTGAGCCTAAACTCACATTTCTCTGCAAGATGGGCCCACTACAGAAGAGAATTGCTTCAACTCAAGGTCCAAAGCCCACATCCAAGACTTGAAGAACTCACTAGAAGATCATGAAGAGTAGTATATATAGGAGTAGTTTTGAACTAACTAAGGACTCTTGGACCTTTTACTTTTTGCACTTTGGAGAAACTACTCTCTGCATATTTACTTCTCTGTACTTCTAGCATGGATTCTTCTTTTCTGCCATTTTTGATTCCTAGAGCTATGAACAACTAAACCCCTTTCATTGGGTTAGGGAGCTCTGCTGTAATTTGATGGATCAATATTAGTTTTCATTCTTCTTCTTCTATCTTTTCTCTTGATTTTACTAGAAAGCTTTCAATCTTAATTCCATTGGTTAGTTATCTTGGAAAAGAAACTCTCCATAATTGGATCTCTTCGGAACCTTGGAAGAGGAATGAAGAGATCATGCTAGAATTGCTTTCTCATGCTGGACCAATTTGGGTTGGGATGGATATGTGACTATAATCCCCTCAATACTTGAATTGGGAAATGTATGTGGTATAATCAGTGACCATACTTCATCTCTTCTCATGAGCAATTGACCAAGGAATTGGCTATTGATCAAGATTTGAGAGATTGGATTACCAAGGAATTGGGATTCAATCACTTAAGATTGCCAAGGAGATCAATGAATGCATTGATTGAGGAAGAGATGTGAATGAACTTGATCCGGAGAATCGCAACATCTCCTAAACCCAATGATCTCCCCATTTCTGATCTTACCCATTCTCTTTAATTTCTGCTATTTACTTTTATGAGAATTACCCCAATTCCCCATTTAAGATTTTGCACTTTAATTTCTGCTATTTACTTTCTATTCATTTAATTTTCTGCATCTAAATCTAAATTCTGTTTAGTTCAACTAGCATATTCTTCTAACTAAAGTTGCTTGACCAATCAATCCTTGTGGGATTCGACCTCACTCTATAGTGAGTTTTACTTAACGATAATTTGGTATACTTGCCGAAGGGAGATTTGTTGAGAGACAAGTTTCCATGCATCAGTGACCACATTTGGGGGCTGGCCATTCAGCCATGCCTGAACCTTTCACTTATGTATTTTCAACGGTGGAGTTTCTACACACCATAGATTAAGGGTGAGGAGCTCTGCTGTACCTCAAGTTTCAATGCAATTACTACTATTTTCTATTCAATTCGATTTATTCCTGTTCTAAGATATTCGTTGCACTTCAACTTGATGAATGTGATGATCCGTGAAACTCATCATCATTCTCACCTATGAACGCGTGTGACTGACAACCACTTCCGTTCTACCTTAGACCGGGTGCATATCTCTTGGATTCCTTAATCAGAATCTTCGTGGTATAAGCTAGAATTGATGGCGGCATTCATGGGAATCCGAAAAGTCTAACCTTGTCTGTGGTATTCCGAGTAGGATTATGGGATTGAATGACTGTGACGAGCTTCAAACTCCTAAAGGCTGGGCGTTAGTGACAAATGCAAAAGAATTACGGGATTCTATTCCAACCTGATTGAGAACCGACAGATGATTAGTCGTGCTGTGACAGAGCATTTGGACCATTTTCACTGAGAGGATGGGATGTAGCCATTGACAACGGTGATGCCCTACATACAGCTTGCCATGGAAAGGAGTAAGAAGGATTGGATGAAAGCAGTAGGAAAGCAGAGATTCAACAGGGATAAGCATCTCCATGCGCTTATCTGAAATTCCCACCATTAATTTACATAAGTATTTCTATCATATTTTATTTATCTTTTAATTATCTAATCCAATCACATTTGAATCAGCCTGACTGAGATCTACAAGATAACCATAGATTGCTTCATACCAACAATGTTCGTGGGATCGACCCTTACTCACGTAAGGTATTACTTGCACGACCCAGTGCACTTGCTGGTTAGTTGTGCAGAGTTGTGACTAAGTGTAATTCACGTGTGAGAGCTACCAAACTATTGGAGCCATTGTTGATGATCACAAATCCGTGCACCAAGTTTTTGGCACCGTTGCCGGGGATTGTTCGAGTATGGACAACTAACGGTTCATCTTGTTGCTCAGATTAGGTAATTTTCTTTTTATTTTCCTTTCAAAAAAAGTATTCAAAAATCTTTCAAAAATTTTTTTTCTTTATTTTCGTTTTTCAAAAATATAATTTTAGAAAAAAAATAATAAAAATACAAAAAAATCATAAAATCATAAAAACCAAAAATATTTTGTGTTTCTTGTGTGAGTCTTGAGTCAATTTTTAAGTTTGGTGTCAATTGCATGCTTTAAAAATTTTTTCTTGTATTTTTCGAAAATTCATGCATTCATGGTGTTCTTCATGATCTTCAAGTTGTTCTTGACAAGTCTTCTTGTTTGATCTTGATGTTTTCTTGTTTTGTGTTGTATGTTGTTTTTCATATGCATTTTTGCATTCAGAGTGTCCATGCATTAAAGAATTATAAGTTTGGTGTCCTGCATGTTTTCTTTGCATCAAAAATTTTTTCAAAAATATGTTCTTGATGTTCATCATGATCTTCAAAGTGTTCTTGGTATTCATCTTGACATTCATAGTGTTCTTGCATGCATCATGTGTTTTGATCCAAAATTTTCATGCTTTGGGTCATTTTTATGTTTTTCTTTCTCATCATTAAAAATTCAAAAAATCAAAAAATATCTTTTTCTTAATTTTCTCATGATTTTCGAAAATTTGAGTTGACTTAGTTAAAAAAATTTTTAAATTAGTTGTTTCTTACAAGTCAAGTCAAATTTTCAAATTTAAAAATCTTATCTTTTCAAAACTTTTTCAAAAATCAAATCTTTTTCATTTTTATCTTATTAATTTCAAAATTTATTTTCAAAATCTTTTTCTTAATTTTATTTCAAATTTTTGAAATTACACTAACAATTAATGTGATTGATTCAAAAATTTGAAGTTTGTTACTTTCTTGTTAAGAAAGGTTCAATCTTTAAATTCTAGAACCATATCTATTAGTTTCTTGTTAGTTAAGTAATTAATTTTAATTTTAAAAATTAAATCTTTTTCAATCCTATCTTTTTATCATATCTTCTTATCTTATCTTTTTATATTATCTTTTTCAAAATTTTATCTTTTTCAAAAATTTGATTTCAAAATATCTTATCTAACTCCTTATCTTCTTATCCTTTCAAATTTGACTTTAATATCTTTTTCAACTAACTATTTGACTTTTTGTTTGTTTCTTATCTTTTTCAAAACCACCTAACTACTTTTCCCTCTCTAATTTTTGAAAATATCTCATCCCTTTTTCAAAATTCTTTTTAAATTAACTAATTATTTTAAATTTTAATTTTAATTATATATTATCTTTAATTTTCAAAAATCATTAACTACTTTTTCAAAATTATTTTCGAATTCTCCCTCTCTTCTCTTCTTCTATTTATTTATTTATTTACTAACACTTCTCTTCACCTCTCTTCATCTCCAATCACTGCCTCTATCCTCACCCTTGTGATTGGATTCTCCACTTTTATTCCTTTCTTCTTCTACTAATAATAAGGATCCTCTTTGTCCAGATATAGAGGATTCTTCTTCCTTTTCTTTTTCTCTTCTCTTTCATATGAGCAAGAATAAGGAAAAAGACACTCTTGTTGAAGCTGATCCTGAACCTGAAAAGACTCTGAAGAGGAAACTAAGAGAAGCTAAATTACAACAATCTAGAGATAACCTTTCTAAAATTTTCGAACAAGAGAAGGAGATGGTAGCCGAACCCAACAACAATAATGCAAGAAGGATTCTTGGAGATTTCACTAAACCAACATCCAAATTTGATGGAAGAAGCATCTCAATTCCTGCCATTGGAGCAAACAATTTTGAGCTAAAACCTCAATTAGTTGCTCTAATGCAACAGAACTGAAAGTTTCATGGACTTCCATCAGAAGATCCCTACCAGTTCTTAATTGAGTTCTTGCAGATCTGTGAGACTGTTAAGACTAATGGAGTAGATCCTGAAGTCTACAGGCTCATGCTTTTCCCTTTTGCTGTAAGAGACAGAGCTAGAACATGGTTGGACTCACAACCTAAAGATAGCATGGACTCCTGGGATAAGCTGGTCACAAACTTCTTGGATAAATTCTTTCCTCCTTAAAAGTTGAGCAAGCTTAGAGTGGATGTTCAAACTTTCAAGCAAAAAAATGGTGAATCCCTCTATGAAGCTTGGGAAAGATATAAGCAGATGACCAAAAAGTGTCCTTCTGACATGTTTTCAGAATGGACCATATTAGATATATTTTATTATGGTCTATCTGAGTTTTCCAAGATGTCATTGGACCATTCTGCAGGTGGATCCATTCACCTAAAGAAAACACCTGCAGAAGCTCAAGAACTTATTGACATGGTTACAAATAACCAATTCATGTACACTTCTGAGAGGAATTTCATGAATAGTGGAACGCCTCAGAGGAAGGGAGTTCTTGAGATTGATGCTCTGAATGCCATATTGGCTCAGAACAAAGTGTTGACTCAGCAAGTCAACATGATCTCTCAAAGTCTGAATGGATGGAAAAATGCATCCAACAGTACTAAAGAAGCAGCTTCTGAAGAAGCTTATGATTCTGAAAACCCTGCAATGGCAGAGGTTAATTACATGGGTGAACCTTATGAAAACACTTATAATTCATCATGGAGAAATCATCCAAATTTCTCATGGAAGGATCAACAAAATCCTCAACAAGGCTTTAATAATGGTGGAAGAAACAGGCTCAGCAATAACAAGCCTTTTCCATCATCTTCTCAGCAACAGACAGAAAATTTTGAGCAGAGCCCCTCTAATTTAGCAAATTTAGTCTCTGATCTGTCAAAGGCCACCTTAAGTTTCATGAGTGAAACAAGGTCCTCCATCAGAAATTTGGAGGCACAAGTGGGCCAGCTGAGTAAGAAAGTCATTGAAACTCCTCCCAGTATTCTCCCAAGCAATACAGAAGAAAATCCAAAAGAAGAGTGCAAGGCCATTGATGTAATCAATATGGCCGAATGCACAAGGGAGGAGAAGGATGAAAATCCTAGTGAGGAAGACCTCCTGGGACGTCTCTCAAGCAAGAAGGAGTTCCCTATTAAGGACCTAAAGGAATCTGAGGCTCATATAGAGACCATAGAGATTCCATTAAATCTTCTTCTGCCATTCATGAGCTCTGAAGACTATTCTTCCTCTGAAGAGGATGAAGATGTAACTGGAGAGCAAGTTGCTCAATATCTAAGAGCCATCATGAAGCTGAATGCCAAGTTATTTGGTAATGAGACTTGGGAAGGTGAACCTCCCTTGCTTATTAGTGAACTTGATACATGGGTTCAGCAAACTCTACCTCAAAAGAAATAAGATCCCGGGAAATTCTTAATACCATGTACCATAGGCACCATGACCTTTGAAAAAACTCTGTGTGACCTAGGGTCAGGCATAAATCTTATGCTACTCTCTGTAATAGAGAAGCTGGGGATCAGTGAGGTACAGCCTGCCTTATTCTCATTACAATTGGCATACAAGTCAGTAAGACAAGCTTATGGATCAGTAGAGGACGTGTTGGTAAAGGTTAAAGACCTTTACATTCCTACTGATTTTATAATCTTAGACACTAGGAAGGAGGAGGATGAATGCATCATCCTTGGAAGACCTTTCCTAGCCACAGCAGAAGCTGTGATAGATGTTAACAGAGGAGAATTAGTCCTTCAATTGAATGGGGACTACCTTGTGTTTAAGGCACATGGCTATCCTTTTGTAACAAGGGAGAGTAAGCATGCAGAGCTTCTCTCAATACAGAGTCAAACAAAGCCCCCACAATCAAACTCTAAGTTTGATGTTGAATCCCCACAACCAAACTCTAAGTTTGGTGTTGGGAGTTCACAACATTGATCTGATCACCTTTGTGGCTCCAAGAGAGCCCACTGTGAAGCTATTGACATTAAAGAAGCGCTTGCTGGGAGGCAACCCAATTTTTATCTAATTTTATTTAATTGTTATTTTATGTTTTAGTAGGTTCATGATCATGTGGAGTCACGAAAAAATTATTAAAATTAAAAACAGAATCAAAAACAGCAAAAGAAAAATCACACCCTGGAGGAAGGACTTATTGGCGTTTAAACGCCAGTAAGGTGCATCTGGCTGGCGTTCAATGCCATAACAGAGCATGGATCTGGCGCTGAACGCCAGAAACAAGCAATATCCTGGCGTCTGGATGCCAGGAATATGCCCTAAGGAAAGCTGGCATTGAACACTAGTAACAAGCATGGAACTGGCGTTCAACGCCAGAAACATGCTGCACATGGGCGTTGAACGCCCAGAACGTGCATCACTTCGGCATTTAAACGCCAGAATGGTATGCTAAGGCATTTTACATGCCTAATTGGTGCAGGGATGTAAATCCTTGACACCTCAGGATCTGTAGACCCCACAGGATCATCTCAGGATCTGTGGACCCCACAGGATCCCCACCTAACATATTCCCACCTTACCTCCTAATTAATCCTATAACACACTTTCCCAAAAACCCTTCACCAATCACCTCAATCTCTCTTCCCAATTACCCCCTTCACCACTCACATCCATCCACTATTCCCCATAAACCCCACCTACCTTCAAAATTCAAAAATCTTTCCCACCCAAACCCACCCTAAATGGCCGAACCTACCCTCTCTCACCTCCCTATATATACCCCTCCATTCTACTTCATTTTCACACAACACAACCCCCTCTTCTATACCTTGGCCGAATACACCTCCCCTTCTCCTCCATATTTTCTTCTTCTTCTTCTTCTCTTGTTTCTTCTCTTGCTCGAGGGCGAGTAATATTTTAAGTTTGGTGTGGTAAAAGCATAAGCTTTTTGTTTTTCCATTACCATTAACAGCACATAAGGCCGGAGAATCCTCTAGAAAAGGAAAAGGGAAGACAAAAGCTTCCACCTCCGAGTCATGAGAGATGGAAAGATTCATCTCCAAAGCCCATCAAGACCACTTCTATGATGTTGTGGCAAAGAAGAAGGTGATCTCCGAGGTCCCTTTCAAGCTCAAGAAAAATGAGTATCCGGAGATCCGACATGAAATCCAAAGAAGAGGTTGGGAAGTCCTAACCAATCCCATGCAACAAGTTGGAATCTTTATGGTCCAAGAGTTCTATGCCAACGCATGGATCACTAGGAACCATGATCAAAGTGTGAACCCAAATCTAAAGAATTATCTTACAATGGTTCGGGTGAAATACTTAGATTTTAGTCCGGAAAATGTGAGGTTGGCGTTCAACTTACCCATGATGCAAGGAGATGCACGCCCCTACACTAGAAGGGTCAACTTTAATCAAAGGTTGGACCAAGTCCTTATGGACATATGTGTGGAAGGAGCTCAATGGAAAAGAGACTCCAAAGGCAAGCCGGTCCAACTAAGAAGACTGGACCTCAAGCATGTGGCTAGTGGATGGTTAGAGTTCATTCAACGCTCCATCATCCCCACTAGCATCCGATCTGAAGTTACTGTGGATCGGGCTATCATGATTCATAGCATCATGATTGGAGAGGAAGTAGAAGTTCATGAAGTCATCTCCCATGAATTCTACAAAATAGCCGATAAGTCCTCTACCTTGGAAAGGCTAGCTTTTCCTCATCTTATTTGACATCTATGTTACTCAGCTGGAGTTATCATAGAAGGAGACATCCTCATTGAGGAGGACAAGCCCATCACTAAGAAATGGATGGAGCAAACAAGAGAGCCCACTCATGGAACCCAAGAGATGCATGAGGAAGCTCATCACCAAGAAATCTCGGAGATGCCTCAAGGGATGCACTTTCCTCCCAACAACTATTGGGAACAACTCAACACTTCCTTAGAAGATTTGAGTTACAATGTGGATCAATTAAGGGTGGAACATCAAGAGCACTCCATCATTCTCCATGAAATTAGAGAAGATCAAAGGGCAATGAGGGAGGAGCAACAAAGGCAAGGAAGGGACATAGAAGAGCTTAAGGACATCGTTGGTCCTTCAAGAAGAAGACGCCACTAAGGTGGATTCATTCCTTGTTCTTATCTTTTTTTCTGTTTTTCGGTTTTTATGCTTATTATGTCATCTATATTTGTGTCTTTACTTCATGATCATTAGTGTTTAGTAATTATGTCTTAAAGTTATAAATAAATTCCATGAATCCTTCACCTCTCTTAAAAGAAAAATGTTTCTAATTCAAAGAACAAGAAGTACATGATTTTCTAAATTATCCTTGAATTTAGTTTAATTATATTGATGTGGTGACAATACTTTTTGTTTTCTGAATGAATGCTTGAACAGTACATAATTTTGATCTTGTTGTTTATGAATGTTAAAATTGTTGGCTCTTGAAAGAATGATAAACAAAGAGAATGTTATTGACAATCTGAAAAATCATGAAAATTGATTTTTGAAGCAAGAAAAAGTAGTGAAAAAGCAAAAGCTTGTGAAAAAAAAAAGTTGCGAAAAAAATAGAAAGAAAAAGAAAAAGCAAGCTGAAAAAGCCAATAGCCCTTAAAACCAAAAGGCAAGGGTAAAAAGGATCCAAGGCTTTGAGCATTAATGGATAGGAGGGCCCAAGGAAATAAAATCCAGGCCTAAGCGGCTAAATCAAGCTATCCCTAACCATGTGCTTGTGGTATGCAGGTCCAAGTGAAAAGCTTGAGACTGAGTGGTTAAAGTCGTGATCCAAAGCAAAAAGAGTGTGCTTAAGAGCTCTGGACACCTCTAACTGGAGACTCTAGCAAAGCTGAGTCACAATCTGAAAAGGTTCACCCAATCATGTGTCTGTGGCATTTATGTATCCGGTGGTAATACTGGCAAACAAAATGCTTAGGGCCACGGCCAAGACTCATAATAGTAGCTGTATTCAAGAATCAACATACTTAACTAGGAGAATCAATTACACTATCCGAAATTCTAAGTTCCTAGAGAAGCCAATCATTCTGATCTTCAAAGGAAAAAGTGAGATGCCAAAACTGTTCAGAAGCAAAAAGCTACAAGTCCCGCTCATCTAATTAGAATTAATATTCATTGATATTTTGGAATTTATAGTATATTCTTTTCTTTGTATCCTAATTGATTTTCAGTTGCTTGGGGACAAGCAACAATTTAAGTTTGGTGTTGTGATGAGCGGATAATTTATACGCTTTTTGGCATTATTTTTAGGAAGTTTTTAGCATGATCTAGTTACTTTTAGGGATGTTTTCATTAGTTTTTATGCTAAATTCACATTTCTGGACTTTACTATGAGTTTGTGTGTTTTTCTGTGATTTCAGGTATTTTCTGGTTGAAATTGAGGGACCTGAGCAAAACTCTGATAGGAGGCTGACAAAGGACTGCTGATGCTGTTGGAATCTGACCTCCCTGCACTCGAAATGGATTTTCTGTAGCTATAGAACTCCAAATGGCGCGCACTTAACAGCGTTGGAAAGTAGACATCCAGAGCTTTCCAGCAATATATAATAGTCCATACTTTATTCATGAGTAGATAACGTAAACTGGCGCTCAACGCCAGTTCCATGCTGCATTCTAGAGTCAAACGCCAGAAACACGTCACGAACCAGAGTTGAACGCCCAAAACACGTTACAACTTGGCGTTCAACTCCAAGAGAAGCCTCAGGTCGTGGACAGATCAAGCTCAGCCCAAGCACACACCAAGTGGGCCCCGGAAGTGGATTTATGCATCAATTACTTACTTCTGTAAACCCTAGTAGCTAGTTTAGTATAAATAGAACTTTTTACTAGTGTATTAGAAGTCTTTTTTTCATTCGGTCTTGTGACCACGTTTGGGGGCTGGCCATTCGGCCATGCCTGAACCTTTCACTTATGTATATTCAATGGTGGAGTTTCTACACACCATAGATTAAGGGTGTGGAGCTCTGCTGTACCTCAAGTTTCAATGCAATTACTACTATTTTCTATTCAACTCGATTTATTCCTGTTCTAAGATATTCATTGCACTTCAACTTGATGAATGTGATGATCCGTGACACTAATTATCATTCTCACCTATGCACGCGCGTGACTGACAACCACTTCCGTTATACCTTAGACCGCGCGCATATCTCTTCGATTCCTTAATCAGAATCTTCATGGTATAAGCTAGAATTGATGGCGGCATTCATGGGAATCCGGAAAGTCTAACCTTGTATGTGGTATTCCGAGTAGGATTCCGGGATTGAATGACCATGACGAGCTTCAAACTCCTAAAGGCTGGGCGTTAGTGACAAATGCAAAAGAATTACGGGATTCTATTCCAACCTGATTGAGAACTGACAGATGATTAGTCGTGCTGTGACAGAGCATTGGACCATTTTCACTGAGAGGATGGGATGTAGCCATTGACAACAGTGATGCCCTACATACAGCTTACCATGGAAAGGAGTAAGAAAGATTGGATGAAAGCAGTAAGAAAGCAGAGATTCAACAGGGACAAGCATCTCCATGCGCTTATCTAAAATTCCCACCATTAATTTACATAAGTATTTCTATCCTATTTTATTTATCTTTTAATTATCTAATCCAATCACACTTGAATCAGCCTGACTGAGAGCTACAAGATAACCATAGATTGCTTCATACCAACAATTTCCGTGGGATCGACCGTTACTCACGTAAGGTATTACTTGGACGACCCAGTGCACTTGCTGGTTAGTTGTGCGGAGTTGTGACTAAGTGTAATTCACGTTTGAGAGCTACCAAACTATTGGAGCCATTGTTGATGATCATAAATCCGTGCACCAGGCAGCTCTGGCAAATTATATATCAAATTGAAGCCCCGGACGTTAGCTTTCCAACGCAACTAGAACTGCATCATTTGGACCTCTGTAGCTAAAGTTATGGCCGTTTGAGTGCAAAGAAATCAGGCTGGACAGCTTAGCAATTCCTCCAACTTCTTGTATTCCTTCCACTTTTGCATGCTTCCTTTCCATCCTCTAAGTCATTCCTGCCCTATAATATCTAAAAACACTTAACACACATATCAAGGCATCTAATGGTAATAAGAGAGGATTAAACATAGGGAATTTAAGGCCAAAGAAGCATGTTTTCAATCAAAGCACATAATTAGGAAGGCAAATGTAAAACTATGCAAATAGTATGAACAAGTGGGTAAAGAGTTGATAAAATCCACTCAATTAAGCACAAGATAAACCATAAAATAGTGGTTTATCAACAAGTAAGCTTTAAGTTTGGTGTTGTGATGCTAGGGCATCTTGGCCGGTTTCACTGACCTTTTCTTTACTGTTTTAGGGTAGTTTCATGCATTTTCTTAGTAAATATGTATGTTTTGGATGAAAATACACTTACACCTTGATTCAAGCAATTATTGTGAACTTTACATGATTTCATAAGGATTAGGCAGGAATTGTATGATAAAATTTATGATGCATAATCTCATGATTTGGAACAGAGCTTTGATGCACCTTAATTGCTTGATTTCAGGACAATGGAAGCAAGAAGGAACCACATTAGCAACCACGTTAATCTAATTAACGTGACCACTAACGTGGAATGGGACAAGCCTGTAGCGTTAATGGAAAAAGTGATCGCCAATAACGCCTTCGAAGCCATCATAGCCTACGTTAGTTGCCACGTTAACTACATTAACGTGGTAGCTAACGTAAAGGAGGAAGAGGAGCTCCAACATTAGTGGTAAAAGTGGTTGCCACTAACATTCCACAAAGGCACAATGAAGCCACGTTAAGAGTCACGTTAATCCAATTAACGTGAACTCTAACGTGGGATGAAGAACCAATCACCAACGTTAGTGACACTCACCTTTGTCTCTAACGTTGGACCAACCCAAGAGTGCCCACGTTAGTGGTCACGTTAAGACCACTAACGTGAGAGATAATGTGGAGCTAAGCATGATAAGCCAACGTTAGTGACACTCACCTTTGTCACTAACGTTGGAGATGGCAATCACTACCACGTTAGTGGCCACGTTAATCTAATTAATGTGAACTCTAACGTGGGAGGGAGGGGCATTTGGACCGTTAGTGACAAAGGTAAGTGTCATTACGCTCTCGAGGCTTAGGCATGCCCACGTTAAGAGTCACGTTAGTTATACTAACGTGAACTCTAACGTAGGGAAAGGGGGCACAAGGCAACGTTATTGGAAAAGGTGATTCCCAATAACGTTTGCGAAGGACCAAGAGGCGATGTTAGTGGTCACGTTAGTGCCACTAATGTTGAAGTTAACGTTGATCATTTTGGGTTGGAATGTTAGTGGAAAAGGTGATTGTCACGAACGTTCTCGAACCCACATCCTCACTTAACGTTAATGCCACTAACGTCCTAACTAACGCCCATGCCTAACTCACACTTTTTTTGCAAACAAAGCTGAGCCTACTGAAGATTGTAATTGCTTCAACTCAAGATCAAAGGCCCATATCCAAGACTTGGAGAATTCACTAGAAGATTAAGAAGAATAGTATATATAGGAGTATTTTTGAACTATTATAGAGCTTTTGGCACTTTTGGAAAACTACATTCGATATATTTACTTTCTGCATGTACTCTGTTATACCCTTTTTCATTTCCATTTCCAGAGCTATGAACAACTAAACCCCTTCATTGGGTTAGGGAGCTCTGTTGTAATTTGATGGATCAATTATAGTTTTCATTCTTCTTCTTCTTTCTTTTCTCTTGATTTACTAGAAGGCTTTCGATCTTAAACTGATTGGTTAGTTGTCTTAGAAAAGAAACTCTCCATAATTGGATCTCCTCTGAGCCTTGGAAAAGGGACGAGGAGATCATGCTAGAAATGCTTTCTCATGTTGAACCAAATTGGGGTTTGGGCGGATATAGTGACATGTAATCCGCCGAACACTTTGATTTGGAAATACATGTGGTATAATCAATGACCACACTTCATCTCTTACCATGACCAATTAAATCAAGGAATTGGGCAATTGTTCAAGCTTAGAGAGATTGGATTGCCAAGGAATTGGGATTCAATCACTTAAGATTGCCAAGGAGATCAATGAATGCATTGATTGAGGAAGAGATGAGAATGAACTTGATCCGGAGAATACAACATCTCCTAAGCCCAATGAATCCCCATCTTTGATCTTACCCATTTTCTTTACTTTCTGCCATTTATTTCCATGTTCATCTTCCCAAATCCCCATTTAAGATTCTGCACTTTATTTTCTGCAATTTACTTTCCCGCCATTTAATTTCCTGCAAATCTCAACTGCATTCTGTTTAGCTCAACTAACACACTCTTCCAACTAAATTTTCTTGACCAATCAATCCCTGTGTGATTCGACCTCACTCTATTGTGAGTTTTTACTTGACGATAATTCAGTATACTTACCGATGTTGAGAGACAAGTTTTCGTGCATCAACGCCCATAGCACCAAGTGGCACGCCCTCTTTGAGACTTGGCTTCACAAACTTGGCGTGCCACGCCTAGAGCTCCTAGTGGCACGCCCATTGATGAGAATTGGTTTCAAAAGCTTGGCGTGCCACGCCCAAAGCTTCAAGTGGCACACCCAGCTTCACACGCCTAGCTTTATTTGTTATTTTCTTCCTCTTTTGTTGTTCTTTTCACCAAAAATTCAGCACAAACCCATTTCAAAGCAATGAACCATAATATATATCATTTAGTTCATGAAATTGCATTGATTCAATGAGATTATGCTCTTTTATAGTCCTTTTAGATAAGAAAAAGGGTACATGATGCGCAGTCATCATTTGTCTCCCTTGGATTGAAGTGTGTCCTTAGATGTGGTATTTGTGTTTTTAAACGGCGTTCTATTTTCTAAGTAAGAGTTGTGATTGTTGCCAAGGTTGTCGCCATGATGATGGAATGACTTCCAGGTTCCCCGGCAACGACACCGATGTACCGAGGGTTACCTGAAACTGAAGGTCGATCTCGGACGAGATCTTTTGTGTTGGTCAGTGCTACCGTGTTTGACCTACTAGAGAGGGAGGTGCTGTTGATCCTTGATCACCAGAGGGTGGTGGTACCAGCAAGAGACTCTGATGCTTAAGCTAGCACGTGCTTTAGGCAAGATTTTTGTGTAGAATCAGAGTATGAGTCATATTTGGGTGCTCCAGTGTATTTATAGTAGTGTGGAGTGACTTCCCTTTAGATAAGTTAAGTTAATTATCTTATCTTATCTTTTGTGGGTGAGTCTCCTTATCTTTGGCTTGCCGCCTTTTAGGTGGGCTGTGATCTTCTGCTTTGGGCCTACTTGGGCCATTATAGAAATTTGGCCGAGCTCTTTGGGAAGAGTCGGTGTCGACCAACCTCTATAAGAGGTCGGTCATTTTTATCTTCTTTGTGAACTTTCGGGAACTTTTGGCTTGGGGGCATGGGAACACAAAGCTAGCTGATGAGCGGATAATTTATACGCTTTTTGGCATTGTTTTTAGGTAATTTATAATTTACTAGGATCTAGCTACTTTTAGGGATGTTTTCATTATTTTTTATGCTAAATTCAAATTTCTGGACTTTACTATGAGTTTGTGTGTTTTTCTGTGATTTCAGGTATTTTCTGGCTGAAATTGAGGGACCTGAGCAAAACTTTTATAAAAAGGCTGACAAAGAACTGCTGATGCTGCTGGATTCTGACCTCCCTGCACTCGAAATATATTTTCTGGAGCTATAGAACTCTAAATGGCGGGCTCTCAACGGCGTTGGAAAGTAGACATCCAGAGCTTTCCAGCAATATATAATAGTCCATACTTTATTCGAGACTAGATGACGTAAACTGGCGCTCAATGCCAGTTCCATGCTGCATTCTGGAGTCAAACGCCAGAAACACGTCATGAACCAGAGTTGAATGCCAAAAACACGTTACAACTTGGCGTTCAAATCCAAAAGAAGCCTCTGCATCCTGGATTTCTTCATTAATTACTTACTTCTGTAAACCCTAGTAGGTAGTCTAGTATAAATAAGACATTTAATTATTGTATTAGACATCCTGGATTGTATTTTTGATCCTATGATCACGCTTTGGGGGCTGGCCATTCGGCCATGCCTGGACCATCACTTATGTATTTTCAACGGTGGACTTTCTGCACACCATAGATTAAGGGTGTGGAGCTCTGCTGCACCTCGAGTTTCAATGCAATTACTACTATTTTCTATTCAATTCAGTTTATTCCTATTCTAAGATATTCGTTGCACTTAACCATGACAAAGGTGATGATTCGTGACACTCATCATCATTCTCACCTATGAACGCGTGACTGACAACCACCTCCGTTCTACCTTAGACTGAGCGCATATCTCTTGGATTCCTTAAATTAGAATCTTCGTGGTATAAGCTAGAATTGATGGCGGCATTCATGAGAATCTGGAAAGTCTAAACCTTGTCTGTGGTATTTCGAGTAGGATTCAGGGATTGAATGACTGTGACGAACTTCAAACTCGCGATTATTGGGTGTGATGACAAGCGCAAAAGAATCAATAGATTCTATTCCGACATGATCGAGAACCAACAGATGATTAGCCGTGCTATGACAGAGCATTTGGACCAGTTTCACTGAGAGGATGGGATGTAGACATTTACAACGGTGATGCCCTACATACAGCTTGCCATGGAAAGGAGTAAGAAGGATTGGATGAAGGCAGTAAGAAAGTAAAGATTCAAAAGGAGCACAACATCTTCATAAGCCTATCTGAAATTCCCACCAATGATTTACATAAGTATTTCTATCTTTATTTTCTGTTTATTTATTATTATTATTCGAAAACTCCATAATCATTTATTATCCGCCTAACTGAGATTTACAAGATGACCATAGCTTGCTTTATACCAACAATCTCTGTGGGATCGACTCTTACTCACGTAAGGTTTATTACTTGGACGACCCAGTGCACTTGCTGGTTAGTCATGCGAAGTTGTGAAGAAAGTGCTGAGTTATAAACGCACATACCAAGTTGAATGCCATTGTTAGAGATCACAATTTCGTGCACCAAGTTTTTGGTGCCGTTGCCGAGGATTGTTCGAGTATGGACAACTGACGGTTCATATTGTTGCTCATATTAGGTAATTTTCTTTTTGTTTTATTTTCAAAAAATTTTCAAAAAAAATTTTTCTCACCTGTTTTCGGAACTTTTTCAAAATTCTTTCAAAAAAAATATATTTTTTTTTCTTCCTTTTGTTTTCGAAAATTATTCTAAATTTTTAGAAATGAATTCTAGAGTTTCATGGTAACATGTTGAAGTCTGGCTGGCTGTAAAGCCATATCCAAATTCTTTTGGATTGAGACTTCCACTTGTCAACATAAAAGGCATGTATATGGAGTTGGATGAAGTTTCAGCTGTTGCATGCCTGATTTATATCCTAAAGCTGGCTGGCTATTAAGCCATGTCCAACCCTTGAATTGGAGCTTTAGGCTAACATTGAAAGATTCCTGGAATTCTTCTTAAAAATTTTTGAAATTCTTATTTTCTTTTTCCTATATGTTTTTCGAAAATTAAATAAAAGAAAATACAAAAAAATCATAAAATCATAAAAACCAAAAAATATTTTGTGATTCTTGTTTGAGTCTTGTGTCATGTTTTAAGTTTGGTGTCAATTGCATATTCATCTTGTTCTTGCATTTTTCGAAAATTCCTACATTCATAGTGTTCTTCATGATCTTCAAGTTGTTCTTGGTAAGTCTTCTTGTTTGATCTTTAAATTTTCTTGTTTTGTGTCTTTTGTTGTTTTTCATATGCATCTTTGCATTCATAGTGTCTAAGCATTAAAGATTTCTAAGTTTGGTGTCTTGCATGTTTTCTTTGCATAAAATTTTTTTCAAAAATATGTTCTTGATGTTCATCATGATCTTCAAAGTGTTCTTGGTGTTCATCTTGACATTCATAGTGTTCTTACATGCATCATTGGTTTTGATCCAAAAATTTTCATGTTTTGGGTCATTTTTTATGTTTTTCCCTCTCTTCATTAAAAATTCAAAAATAAAAAAAAATCTTCTCCTTTTTTCTCTCAAAATTTCAAAAATTTGAGTTGACTTAGTCAAAAATTTTTAAAACATAGATATTTCTTATAAGTCAAGTCAAATTTTCAATTTTAAAAATCTTATCTTTTCAAAACTTTTTCAAAAATCAAATCTTTTTCATTTTTTTTACTATTTTTCCGAAAATTTTTAAAATTTATTTTCAAAATCTTTTTCGTATCTTTATTTCAAAATTTTGAAAACTTTACTAACAATTAATGAGATTGATTCAAAAATTTGAAGTTTGTTACTTTCTTGTTAAGAAAGGTTCAATCTTTAAATTCTAGAGTCATATCTTTTAGTTTCTTTAGTCAAGTAATCAATTTTAATTTAAAAATTAAATCTTTTTCAACCATATCTTTTTAAATCATATCCTTTTCAAAAATTTGATTTCAAAATATCCCTTCTAACTTCATATCTTCTTATCTTTTCAAAATTGATTTTCAAATCTTTTTCAACTTACTCATTGACTTTTTGTTTGTTTCTTATCTTTTTCAAAACCACCTAACTACTTTTCTCTATCTAATTTTCGAAAATTCCTCACTTTTTTTAAATTCTTTTAATTAATTAATTGTTTTAAATTTTAATTTTAATTTCATTTCTTCTTTTAATTTTCGAAAATCACTAACTTATTTTTCAAAATTAATTTTCGAAAACTACTCCCTTTCATCTTCTTCTATTTATTTATTTATTTACTAACACTTCTCTTCATCTCAAGAATCTGAACCTATCTTCACCCTTGTGTTTGGATTCTTACTTTTTCCTTCTTTTATTCCTTTCTTCTTCTACTAATATAAAAGAATCTCTCTACTGTGGTAAAGAGGATCCCTATTATTATTTTCTGTTCCCTTCTTTTTCATATGAGTAGGAGCAAGGACAAGAACATTATTGTCAAAGCAGATCCTAAACCTGAAAGGACTCTGAAGAGGAAACTAAGAGAAGCTAAATTACAATAATCCAGAGACAACCTTGCAGAAATTTTCGAAAAAGAAGAGGAGATGGCAGCCAAAAATAATAATGCAAGGAGGATGCTCGGTGATTATACTACACCTACTTCCAAATTTGATGGAAGAAGCATCTCAATCCCTGCCATTGGAGCAAACAATTTTGAGCTGAAATCTCAACTAATTGCTCTACTGCAACAGAACTGCAAGTTCCATGGACTTCCATCAGAAGATCCCTACCAGTTTTTTAACTGAGTTCTTACAGATCTGTGAGACTATTAAGACTAATGGAATAGATCTTGAAGTCTACAGGGTCATGCTTTTCCCCTTTGCTGTAAGAGACAGAGCTAGAATATGGTTGGATTCACAACCTAAAGATAGCCTGGACCCATGGGATAAGCTGGTCGCGGCCTTCTTGGCTAAGTTATTTCCTCCTCAAAAGCTAAGCAAGCATAGAGTGGATGTTCAGACTTTCAAACAAAAAGATGGTGAATCCCTCTATGAAGCTTGGGAAAGATACAAGCAGATGACCAAAAGGTGTCCTTCTGACATGCTTTCAGAGTGGACCATTCTAGATATATTCTATTATGGTCTATCTGAGTTCTCCAAGATGCCATTGAATCATTCTACAGTTGATCCATTCACCTAAAGAAAATGCCTGCAGAAGCTCAAGAACTTATTGACATGGTTGCAAATAACCAGTTCATGTACACTTCTGAGAGAAATTCCGTGAACAATGGGACGCCTCAAAAGAAGGGAGTTCTTAAACTTGATGCTATGAATGCCATCTTGGCTCAGAACAAAATGTTGACTCAGCAAGTCAACATGATTTCTCAAAGTCTAAATAGATGGCAAAATGCATCCAACAGTACTAAAGAGGCATCTTCTGAAGAAGAAGCTTATGATCCTGAGAACCCTACAATAGCAGAGGTAAATTACATGGGTGAACCTTATGAAAACACCTATAATTCATCATGGAAAAATCATCCAGATTTCTCATGGAATGATCAACAAAAGCCTCAACAAGGCTTTAATAATGGTGAAAGAAACAGGCTCAGCAACAGCAAGCCTTTTCCATCAGAAATTTGGAGGCACAGGTGGGTCAGCTGAGTAAGAAAGTCACTGAAACTCCTCCTAGTACTCTCCCAAGTAATACTAAAGAGAATCCAAAAAGAGAGTGCAAGGCCATTGACATAATCAACATGGCCGAACCTAGAGAGGAAGGAGAGGACGTGAATCCCAATGAGGAAGACCTCATGGGACGTCTCTCAATCAAGAAGGAGTTCCACATTGAGAACCTAAAGGAATCTGAAGGTCATATAAAGACCATAGAGATCCCATTAAACCTCCTTCTGCCATTCATGAGCTCTGAAGACTATTCTTCCTCTGAAGAGGATGAAAATATAACTGGAGAGCAAGTTGCTCAATATCTAGGAGCTATCATGAAGTTGAATGCCAAGTTGTGTGGTAGTGAGACTTGGGAAGGTGAACCTCCCTTGCTCATTAGTGAACTAGATACATGGGTTCAGCAAACTTTACCTCAAAAGAGACAAGATCCTGGTAAATTCTCAATACCCTGTACCATAGGCACCATGACCTTTGAGAAGGCTCTGTGTGACCTAGGGTCAGGGATAAATCTTATGCCACTCTCTGTAATGGAGAAACTGGGAATCATTGAGGTACAACCTGCCACATTCTCATTGCAGCTGGCAGACAAGTCAGTAAGACAAGCTTATGGATTGGTAGAGGACGTATTAGTGAAGGTTAAAGGCCTTTACATCCCTGCTGATTTCATTATCTTAGACACTAGGAAGGAGGAGGATGAATGCATCATCCTTGGAAGAGCCTTCCTAGCCACAGCAGAAGCTGTGATTGATGTTGATAGAGGAGAGCTAGTCCTTCAATTAAATGGGAACTACCTTGTGTTTAAAGCTCAAGGATCTTCCTCTGCAACCATGGAGAGGAAGCATGAAAAGCTTCTTTCAATACAAAGTCAAACAAAGCCCCCAAAATCAAACTCTAAGTTTGGTGTGGGGAGGCCACAACTAAACTCTAAGATTGGTGTTAAACCCCCACATTTAAACTCTAAGTTTGGTGTTGGGGGTCCACAACATTGACCTGATCACCTGTGAGGCTCCATGAGAGCCCACTGTCAAGCTATTGACATTAAAGAAGTGCTTATTGGGAGGCAACCCAATTTTTATTTATCTAATTTTATTTTTATTTTATTATTCTTTTATTTTTTATTAGGTTCATGATCATGTGGAGTCACAAAATAAATACTAAAATTAAAAATAGAATCAAAAACAGCAGAAGAAAAAGCACACCCTGGAGGAAGGGCTAACGCCAGTAAGGAGCATCTGGCTGGCGTTCAACACTAGAACAGAGCATGGATCTGGCATTGAGCGCCAGAAACAAGCAGCATCCTGGCATTTAAATGCCAGGAATACACCATGAGGAAAGCTGGCGCTGAATTCCAGAAACAAGCATGGAACTGGCGTTCAATGCCAGAAACATGCTGCAAATAGGCGTTGAACGCCCAAAACAAGCATGAAGCTGGCGTTCAACGCCGAAAACAAGCATCAATCTGGTGTTGAATGCCAGGATTGCATGCAGATGGCATTTTACACGCCTCATTGGTGCAGGGATGATAATCATTGACACATCAGGATCTGTGGACCCCACATGATCATCTCAGGATCTGTGGACCCCACATAATCTCCACCTACCTCAACTCATCTTCTCTCCTCTTCACACAATCCAATAACAACTCTTCCCTAAAACCCTTCACCAATCACCTCAATCTCTCTTCCCCATCACCTCTTCACCACTCACATCCATCCATTTTTCCCCATAAACCCCACCTACCTTCAAAATTCAAAATCCCTTTTTCCCACCCAACCCACCCAATACGGCTGAAGAACTGAAGATTGATGGTTTAGAAGTTATAGTAAATTGGGGTTTTGAAAGTGGGGAACAAGTAAATTAAAGGACAAATAAAATAAATAATTAACTATAAAATAACTCTTGGCAAGATATGAAAATTCGGAAGTCCTATCCTAGTTACTCCTATAAGAATGGAAGTTAATCCTACTTAGTTAACCTTTGCGTAAGCAAGGTAAAGTCAAGTGAACTAATTGGTTAGATTTCCCAAGTCCTAGCCAAATCCTAAGGAAAGACTAGAGTTAGTGGAATTCCAGTTAATTAGCTGTCATAACAATCAATCATGAATAGTTGATAACTCAAGAGCTTCCAGTTAATCAACTAAAGCCAATAATATAAAAAGCTAAATAAGAATCTTAGATCTGAAATACCTCAAATTGAATTAATAAAAGTATCAAAAGTAACATGGGCAGTTGTAGCCAAATAAAGAAGTTGAGTTAAACATAGAAATCCATAAACTAAATTGAGGAAATAAATAAAAGGAACATTGAACCCGATATGAAGATGAAATAATCCTGAAGTGAAAAGAAATCTTAATCCTAAAATAAATTCTAATCCTAATCCTAATCCTAAGAGAGAGGAGAGAGCCTCTCTCACTAAAAACTACATCTATAACTAAAAATTATGAATTATGAAAGCATGTTGAATCTCCGCATGTTTCCTGACTTTAATCTGTGTTTCTGGGCCAAAAACTGGGTTGAAATGCGGCCTAATATCTCTGCCATCTACTTTTGTAATTCTGCAGATTGCATACGTCACGCGTCTGCGTCATCCACGCGTTCGCGTCACTTAGCATTTCTCGTACCATGCGTGCGCGTCGTCCACGTTTTCGCGTCGTTCGTGCAGCTTCCAATCCGCGCGGTCGCGTCAGGCACGCGAACGCATCACTCTGATTTCTTCCATTTTGCGTGGTCGCATGAACCATGCGATCGCTAGACTTCTCGCTGGTCGTCTCCTCAATTCCTTGTATTCCTTTCATTTTTGCATGCTTCCTCTTCATTCTCTAAGCCATTCCTGCCCTATAAAGCCTGAAACACTTAACACACAGATCAAGGCATCGAATGGTAATAATAAAGGATTAAGATTAGCTAAATTAAGACCAAAAAAGCATGTTTTCAATCATAGAACTAAACTAGGAAAAAAATTGTAAAATCATGCAAATCATATGAATAAGTGGGTGAAAAGCTTGATAAAACCACTCAATTAAATACAATATAATCCATAAAATAGTGGTTTATCAACCTCCACACACTTAAACATTAGCATGTCCTCATGCTAAACTCAAGGAGACTAAATAAATAAGTAGGAAAAGGCAAGACTCATGCAATGCAACCTATGAATGTGAATACAGCTACATGCAAATATGATTCTACCTACTTGGTGAAAAAGTAAATAAATCTTTCAAGAACAAATATGAACTAGATTTCACTAATTCAAATCACAAAATACAATATGAATAACTTGCAAGAAGAAGATAGCTCATGAAAGCAGGGAACATAGAATTGAGCGCTGAACCCTTACTGGTAGTGTATATCACTCTAACTCTCAAGTGTCTAGGGTCAATTCTCTCAAATCTTCACTAATCTTGCTTTCTATAGCTTGCTCTTCATCTAACAATCAACAAAAATTTAATGCACCAATACACAAATCAAGAGGTCTTTTAAGGGTTGTAATGCGGTTAGGGTCAAGGTAGGATTGTATTTGGCCAAGTGGACTAAAATCTGAATCCTTAATTAACATAAACTTTCCACCTAACTTAAGACAATCCATTTAATTAAAATACAAAATCTAACTTCCCATTAACTGTGTTTTCCACATGTTCATGCATCCTAAAATTGAGTTTAGTACATATGCATTGATACCAACACTTACTTTGGGGCATTTTGTCCCCTTTTATTAATTGCTCTTTTCTTTTTTCTTTTTTACTTTTTTTTCTTTTTATTTTTCTCAATGCATATGATTAAAGTATTAAATGCAATAATATGTGCTCAACTATTATTTTGCACATTTTCACTAAAATATACAACACCAAATTATTCAAACCAAATATTTTCAAACCTAACTTCCCCACACTTAAATCATGAGCACTTTTACTAGTCTAAGCTAACCAAGGATTCAAATTAAGGACATTATTGTTTTCCGTTTAGAGTTAGTAATGAGCTAAAGTAAAGAACAAATGGGTATATTAGGCTCAAATTGGTTTGCAAAGGATAATGAAAGGGTAAGGCCATATGCGTATGTAAGCTTAGTGAAACAAGGGCCTCAATCATATCAGTGCATGCATACATCAAACAATGGAAATATAGAATTAAGCAAGACAAAGATAATAATTTTAGAGAGGAAAACACACACCAAAAATAAAATATTGGTTGATAAAATGTAACCAATCAAATAGGCTCAAAACCTCACTGGTTTTGTGTGTTCGAGCTTTAAACCATGTTCCAAAATAAGATTTCTTCAAACAAGTTTTTCAAAAAGTTTTATTCAAATTAGTGAAATGCTATAAAAATTTCTTGAAAAAGAAAATATTACTTTAACTAAGTGGTAAAATATGCACAAAAAATAAACATGCAATCAAACATGCAAATGCAACAATGAAAAAAAAATTGGTGTTGAGAAGGGACTAACTAACCCGTGGAGATCGGTATCGACCTCCCCACACTTAAAGGTTGCACCGTCCTCGGTGCATGCAAAGATGTGCAGGTGGCGGGGGTTGTGGTTCCTCAGCTAGTACTCTTTTGTTCCTTTCCTTGCCAGTGGTATAACAAGGAAAAGAATAGGAAAGGTGGTAATCAATGCACAGGTATGGATAATGATGTGAACACATGGTCATGACTACATGTGGCAAATCAACAATGGAAATATAGCAAATGCATGTGAGGAAAATTGAATGCAAGGTGTATATTGGCATGCCGGCAAAGGGCATGAGCAGCATAGGTCAAGCATTTAATGTCCAAATTAGATTACCAAGTCTCTCAAATTAATAATATGTTTGTAAAAACAATTATATTTAAATAATAAAATAGAGAAGGGGTTATGTAAAAAGCAGGCATTTAGAGTAGTAGATTTAAAAGAAATCCAAGAATAGTGCAAAACGCCATATGCGCGTTTTCACAAACACATAGCATGCATGTTAAATAAGGTATGGAAAATATTAATTAGAACATGCAAGCAACCCTATAAAAATAATATATAATTGTCAAATAATTTCTCAATAATCCACAAAATAAATATCAACACCAAAAAAATATGCATGAATGCAATGAATGAAAGTATGCAGATAAAGTAAGTAAAATAGAATAAAGGAAAAGAAGGATGAGAAGTTAAGGAGATGAAGAGAAAGGAAGGAAGAAAGGAGGAAGGGGGGAATGAAGAAATAAGAAAGGAAAAGAAAAAGTAGGATTTGGGGAAGAAAAAGATAAGATTTTTTTGGCAGATTAAGATAAGCCGTGCGCCGCTGGTGACGCGGACGCGTGAGTGACGCGTTCGCGCGGTTGGCGCTATTGTCAAGTGACGCGGCCGTGTGGGGCACGCGGTCGCGTGAGTGAATTCCTGCTACTAGCGCGAGGGCAGCCGGGCGCTCACGCAACTTTCTGTTTGAAACTCATTTTGCCAAAATTTTGAGTGACGCGATCGCGTGGGGGACGCGATCGCGTGATAGGCCATATTATGGGGATTGACGCGGACACGTGGGACACACATTCGCGTGGTAGGACTGGTGCTGCTAGCACAAGTCCAGCCCAATTCTAGCTCAACTTTCGGCCAAACACCATTTATACGTCGAATTTGAGGCACGCGTTCACGTGGGTGACGCGGACGCGTGGGAGGCATTTTTCCCACATGACGCGGATGTGTCAGTGACGCGGTCGCGTGGATCAAGTTGTGCCAAAGGCACGCCTCCAGCCACGCACTCGCGTGATTCTCTGTTTAAATTATTTTCTTCCCAACGCACTTGTGACGCGGACGCGTCAACGACGCTGTCGCGTCGCGTGCGAAATTTGTTTTTTTATATAATGCAGTATGCAGAATGCAATACTTAATATGAATGCAATGCAAGTATGTATGATTCCAGGTTCAATC
Source organism: Arachis stenosperma (assembly GCF_014773155.1). Taxonomy (NCBI): domain Eukaryota; kingdom Viridiplantae; phylum Streptophyta; class Magnoliopsida; order Fabales; family Fabaceae; genus Arachis; species Arachis stenosperma. The sequence goes on along the minus strand of NC_080381.1, from coordinate 66,104,272 downwards.
AAAACTCAAAAATAAAGTAGAATGGAGAAAGAACGATCATACCATGGTGGGTTGTCTCCCACATAGCACTTTTAGTTAAAGTCCTTAAGTTGGACATTTGATGAGCTTCCTGTCATGGTGGCTTATGCTTGTACTGATCCAGGAATCTCCACCAATATTTGGAATTCCAACAGCCTCCAGGGTCCCAAACAAGGTAAGTAAAGCCCTTACGTGAGTTCAAAAAGGCTTCAAGGCTCCCGAGGTGTTGAATGTCGGGATAGATTCCAGGATCCCAAACTCTACTTTTACACCCATTTTTATCTTGATCTACATTTTTCCAGTCGGGTGACAAGTAATTTGAATTCTCACTGCAGTGACCAAACAGCTTCCGAGATCCTTTCAATTGAGCTTGATACCAATCCTTGCACCTCAAATTGAAGTGTGAAACCTCATTGAATCTTGCATACCATCTCTGAGTGCGAGTCATTTCTTTTTTACTCTTAAAGCTGCAGAGAACTCTAAGCTGGCCATTTGTTTCAAGTAAACCGTATTCAAGTGGAAAAATAAAGATAAGAGTCAAGGATTTTACCCATGTGAAGTCTGTGTTGGTTGGTAGTGGCCTTGGGATCAGTGTTTTTAGTGGTTCTGCAAGCTCTACTCCCTTGTGTTCTTCAGTGAATTCCTCCACTTCTTTGCAAACCTTTTCCATTCCAGCCATATCCTGATCAAAGTCTTCCATATCTTCCTCATCACTTGAGTCATAATTAGGAGGTTGAGAAAAGTCGACCTCTGCATCATCCTCATATTCACTTGGGGAAGAATCTTCTGTCTCAAAGAATTCACTTGCGGATGCAAGTTCATCACTCGGAGGACCTGACTGGTGACTGATGAGCGGATAATTTATACGCTTTTTGGCATTGTTTTTAGTATGTTTTTAGTAGGATTTAGTTAGTTTTTAGTATATTTTTATTAGTTTTTAATTAAAATTCACTTTTCTGGACTTTACTATGAGTTTATGTGTTTTTCTGTGATTTCAGGTATTTTCTGGCTGAAATTGAGGGACCTGAGCAAAAATCTGATTCAGAGACGGAAAAGGACTGCAGATGCTGTTGGATTCTGACCTCCCTGCACTCGAAGTGGATTTTCTGGAGCTACAGAAGCCCAATTGGCGTGCTCTCAACGGCGTTGGAAAGTAGACATCCTGGCTTTCCAGAAATGTATAATAGTCCATATTTTGCCTGAGATTTGATGGCCCAAACCGGCGTTGCAAATCAGCTTCAGAATTCTCAACGTTTAACGCTGGAACTGGCATAAAAATTGGAGTTAAACGCCCAAACTGGCATAAAAGCTGGCGTTTAACTCCAGGAAGAGTCTCTACACGAAAATGCTTCAATGCTCAGCCCAAGCACACACCAAGTGGGCCCGGAAGTGGATTTTTCTGTCATTTACTCATTCCTGTAAACCCTAGATTACTAGTTCTCTATTAATAGGATCTTTTGACATTGTATCTGTACCTCATGACACTTTACACGTTTCTCATTGTATCTTCTACAGCATGAGTCTCTAAACCCCATGGTTGGGGATGAGGAGCTCTGCTGTGTCTTGATGGATTAATGCAATTACTACTGTTTCTCATTCAATCATGCTTGCTTCCGTTCTAAGAAATCACTTGTTCTTAACCCGGATGAATGTGATGATCCGTGACACTCATCATCATTCTCAACTATGAACGCGTGCCTGACAACCACCTCCGTTCTACCTTAGATTGAGTAGATATCTCTTGGATTCCTTAATCAGAATCTTCGTGGTATAAGCTAGAATTGATGGCGGCATTCAAGAGAATCCGGAAGGTCTGAACCTTGTCTGTGGTATTCTGAGTAGGATTCAATGATTGAATGACTGTGACGAGCTTCAAACTCGCGATTGTGGGGCGTTAGTGACAGACGCAAAAGAATCACTGGATTCTATTCCGACATGATCGAGAACCGACAGCTGAATAGTCGTGCCGTGACAGGGTGCGTTGAACATTTTCACTGAGAGGATGGGAGGTAGCCATTGACAACGGTGAAACCCTACATACAGCTTGCCATGGAAGGAGCCTTGCGTGTTTGAAGAAGAAGACAGTAGGAAAGCAGAGGTTCAGAAGACAGAGCATATCCAAAACCTCAACCTATTCTCCATTACTGCAATTCAAGTACCCGTTTCATGTTCTTTTGCTTTTTACAATCAATCCTGATAATTTTTGATATCCTGACTAAGAGTTACAAGATAACCATAGCTTGCTTCAGGCCGACAATCTCCGTGGGATCGACCCTTACTCACGTAAGGTATTACTTGGACGACCCAGTGCACTTGCTGGTTAGTTGTGCGGGATTGCAAAAGTGTGATTGCAATTTCGTGCACCAAGTTTTTGGCGCCGTTGCCGGGGATTGTTCGAGTTTGGACAACTGACGGCTTATCTTGTTGCTTAGATTATGACTGTTTTATTTTTGTTGGTTTAGAGTCTTTTATTTGAGTATAATTTCATATTTTAAGTTTGGTGTCAATTGCATGCTTTTGTTTTTCTTTTAATTTTTCGAAATTACTCGTTCTTGGTCCTTTTTGATCTTTTAAAAATTCTAAGTTTGGTGTCTTCTTTGTGTTTCTCTTTAAAATTTTGAAAATTCATGTTTGATTTTCTGAAAAATTTTAAGTTTGGTGTCTCTTTGTTGTTTTTATCTTTCCTCTTTCCAAAAAAAATATATATACATATATATCTTGATTATTATTCACATGAATTCCCTTTTCTCCATCATGGACATAAATGGGAATGAACAGTCCAAAAGGACTCTGGGGTCATATGCTAACCCCATTACAGCTGCATATGGGAGTAGCATCTGTATACCTCCCATCAAAGCAAGCAGCTTTGAGCTAAACCCTCAACTCATTATCATGGTGCAGCAAAATTGCCAGTATTCCGGTCTTCCACAGGAAGAACCTACTGAGTTTCTGGCACAATTCTTACAACTTTCTGACACAGTACGTGATAAAGAGGTGGATCAGGATGTCTACAGATTATTACTGTTTCCATTTGCTGTAAAAGATCAAGCTAAGAGGTGGTTAAATAACCAACCTACAGCAAGCATAAAGACATGGAGACAGTTATCAGACAGATTCCTGAATCACTTTTACCCTCCAAAAAGGATGACACAGCTAAGGCTGGACATCCAAGGCTTTAAACAAAAGGATCATGAATCCCTTTACAATGCCTGGGAGAGGTATAGAAGTATGCTAAGAATATGCCCCTCTGAAATGTTTTCAGAGTGGGTACAGTTAGACATCTTTTACTATGGGCTTACAGAAAAAGCTCAGATGTCTCTAGACCACTCAGTTGGTGGATCTATACATATGAGGAAGACGATTGAAGAGGCTCAAGAGCTTATAGATACTGTTGCTAGAAATCAACATTTGTACTCTAGCCATGAGTCCTCTACAAAAGAAGAAGCTATGGCATTAGCCACTGATCCTAATCCTCAAGAACAGATGGTTGAGCTTACTCAACAATTACACCTGATGGCAAAACAGTTAGCAAAATTTAAAGAGATGCTCCAAGAGACTAAAACTGCTAACAAGAACATAGAATCACAGTTGAATCAGACAAAACAGCAACTATCTAAACAGATAATAGAAGAATGCCAAGCAGTTCAACTGAGGAGTGGGAAAATATTGAATAACACTGCTCAAAGTAGCAAAAAGTCAATAAAGGAACAATTGACAGAGGATAGCCAAACCACTATCCAAAATCCCTCTGAGGACAGTAAGAGCCCAGAGAGGAATGCTATTGGCGTTCAAACGCCAGAAACGGGGGGAAAGCTGGCGTTAAACGCCCATTCCCTGCCCAGTTCTGGCGTTCAAACGCCAGAAAAGGGGGAAAAGTTGGCGTTAAACGCCCATTTTCCACCGAATCTTGGCGTTCAAACGCAAAAGGGAAATCAGACACCTGAGAGTGCTGATAGTAACCCCTCTAAAAAGGCTTCTCCAACCACCTCTGTAAGGAATAAACCTGCAGCAACTAAGGTTGAAGAATATAAAGCTAAGATGCCTTATTCTCAGAAACTCCGCCAAGCGGAACAGGATAAGCAATTCGCTCGCTTTGCAGATGGTGGACGAAATTGTATCTCTTTATAGAATATGATAATAGAACCTGGTCCAAGATCAACTTCGTTCAACTAACCAGCAAGTGCACTGGGTCGTCCAAGTAATACCTTACGTGAGTAAGGGTCGATCCCACGGAGATTATTGGCTTGGAGCAATCAATGTTATTTTATTAATTTTAGTCAGGAGGCTAATGAAGTTATTTGGATTTATTTGTAAAAGGCCAAACTACAAACTACTTAAAATTGTAAGTTGGAATAATAAAGAATACTAGCGTTACTTGTTGTGCAGTAATGGAGAATATGTTGGAGTTTTGGAGATGCTTTGTCCTTTGACTTCAACTCTTCCTTGAAATCCTCTTCTCACACGCAAGTTCCTTCCATGGCAAGCTCTATGTAGGGTGTCACCGTTGTCAGTGGCTACTTCCCATCCTCTCAGTGAAAACGTTCCTATGCCCTGTCACAGCACGGCTAATCATCTGTCGGTTCTCAATCAGGTTGGAATAGAATCCATTGATTCTTTTGCGTCTGTCACTAACGCCCAGCCCTCAGGAGTTTGAAGCATGTCACAGTCATTCAATCCCGGAATCCTACTCGGAATACCACAGACAAGGTTTAGACTTTCCGGATTCTCATGAATGCCGTCATCATTCCAGCTTATACCACGAAGATTCTGATTAGGGAAGCTAAGAGACATTCATTCAATCTGATGTAGAACGGAGGTGGTTGTCAGGCACACGTTCATGGGTTGAGGAAGGTGATGAGTGTCACGGATCATCACCTTCTTCACAATTAAGCGCGAATAAACATCTTAGATAAGAACAAGCGTGTTTGAATGGAAAACAAAGGAATTGTATTAAATCATCGAGACGTTGCAGAGCTCCTCACCCCCAACAATGGAGTTTAGAGACTCATGCCGTCACAAAGTATGTAATTCAGATCTGAAAATGTCATGAGGTACAAGATAAGTCTGTAAAAGTTGTTTAAATAGTAAACTAGTAACCTAGGTTTACAGAAAATGAATAAACTAAGATAATTGGTGCAGAAATCCACTTCTGGGGCCCACTTGGTGTGTGCTGGGGCTGAGACTAAAGCTTTCCACGTGTAAAGACCTTTCTTGGCGTCAAACTCCAGGTTATGACGTGTTTTGGGCGTTCAACTCCGGATCATGACGTTTTTCTGGCGTTTAACTCCAGACAGCAGCATGAACTTGGCGTTTAACGCCAAGTTACGTCGTCTATCCTTACGCAAAGTATAGACTATTATATATTGCTGGAAAGCCCTGGATGTCTACTTTCCAACGCCGTTGAGAGCGCGCCAATTGGACTCCTGTAGCTCCAGAAAATCCGTTTCGAGTGCAGGGAGGTCAGGATCCAACAACATCAGCAGTCCTTTTTCAGCCTAAGTCAGATTTTTGCTCAGCTCCCTCAATTTCAGCCAGAAAATACCTGAAATCACAGAAAAACACACTAACTCATAGTAAAGTCCAGAAATATAATTTTTGCCTAAAAATTAATATTATTTTACTAAAAACTAACTGAAACATGCTAAAATCTACATGAAATTACCCCCAAAAAGCGTACAAAATATCCGCTCATCACAACACCAAACTTAAACTGTTGCTTGTCCTCAAGCAACTAGATAAATAAAATAGGATTTAGCAGAAATTAAGAAGTAATAATATTTTAGAGTTTTAAATGAAGCTCATATTCTTATTAGATGAGCGGGGCTTGTAGCTTTTTGTTTCTGAACAGTTTTGGCATCCCCCTGTATCTTTAAATTTTCAGGATAATTGGCATCCTTAGGAACTCAGAATTCAGATAGTATTATTGACTCTCCTAGTGTAGTATGTTGATTCTTGAACACAGTTATTTTATGAGTCTTGGATGTGGCCCTAAGCACTTTGTTTTCCAGTATTACCACCAGATACATAAATGCCACAGACACATAACTGGGTGAACCTTTTCAGATTGTAACTTGGCTTTGCTAAAATCCCCAGTTAGTGGTGTCCAGAGCTCTTAAGCACACTCTTTTGCTTTGGATCACGACTTTAACCACTCAGTCTCAAGCTTGTAACTTGGACCTGCATGCCACAAGCATATGGTTAGGGACAGCTTGGTTTAGCCGCTTAGGCCTGGATTTTATTTCCTTGGGCCCTCCTATCCATTGATGCTCAAAGCCTTGGATCCCTTTTTGACTCTTAGCTAGTGCTCATGGCTTGTTTTTTTTTTCTTTTTTTTTTTTGACTGCTTTTTCTTGCTTCAAGAATCAATTTCATGATTTTTCAGATCATCAATAATATTTTTCGTGTTCCTCATCCTTTCAGGAGCCAATATTCATCAAATTCAAAGTACAATTTATGCACTGTTCAAGCATTCATTCAGATAACAAAAAGTATTGCCACCACATATAATTAATTATAGTCTTTATTACTAAGAACTCAAAAATATAAATTACTTCTTTATTCTAAAAAAATTCTACTACTTTATTTATGCCTGATGATGATGAGAAAAATAAATTATAGCTTAATTGGAAATAAAATCAAAATAGACATGCTAATTACTACTACTCCTATATAACTTCTAAGGTAAAATCCTATAATAATACTATCACAGAGTTAAAGCTGGAATTAGAACTTAACAACCTGTATTTTGGGAAGTGGATGTTCCTCTAGTCTGTGGGGTGCCTTCAAGAATTAATTTCTGACGCTTCAGCTCCCTTAAGTTCACATCCTTGCTCTTCCTGTTCTCTTAGGTGCCATGATCTTAATGAGTTTTAACTCAGTGATCATGGCAAATCACACCAAACTTAGATCAAGCAAAAGAAAGGAAAGGAGAGGAGTAGAAGGAAAGGCGTTTTCAAATAAAGATAAGATGAGTTGAAAAAGATATGAGAAGAAATTAAAAATATTTGAAAAAGAATTGGATTGGAAAAAGATTTGTGTTTATGAATTAAGATACATTTGATATTTTTGAAAAAGGGATTTTAGAAATTAGGATAAAAACTTTTGGAATTGAAAGTGATAATTTGAAATATGTTTATGCAAGAAATCATGAATTGAAACATAAAAATTTTGAAAAATTATGAAAAAAACGAATTGTACCTCCTCCCCACCATCCTGGCGTTGAACGCCCACATGGTGCATGTTTTGGGCGTTCAACGCCCACATGTTGCTTCTCCTGGGCGTTCAACGCCCATTTGGTGCTTCTTTCTGGCGTTGAACGCCAGGAAGTCCTTCGTCACTGGGCATTTTTCTGAACGCCCAGGATGCTAGCAGACTGGCGTTAAACGCCCAGAAGGTGCATCTTTCTGGCGTTTAACGCCCAGAAGATGCTTCTTTCTGGCGTTTAACGCCCAGATGGCTACCCTTACTGGCGTTAAACGCCCAGTGGGTGCTTCTTTTGGGCGTTCAACGCCCAAAGTATTTCTTACTGGCTTTTTCATGCCAGTGAGCTTCCAAATTTCCCTGTAACTCTGTGACTTCAAACAATTGCTATTTCACCTTTGAAGACACTTGGACTTAAACCTGTAAAAAAAAAAAGAAATTTAATTAGTAAAGAAACTTTGTAAATGGCTGGGTTGCCTCCCAGCAAGCGCTTCTTTAGTGTCATTAGCTGGACTATTACTGAGTTTTAATCAAGTCTCAGTTTTAAGCATTCTTGCTCAAAATTGCCTTCAAGATAATGTTTGACTCTTTGTCCATTTACAATGAACTTTTTATTAGAGTCATTATCCTGAAGCTCTATGTATCCATATGGTGATACGCTTGTAATTACATATGGACCTCTCCACTGGGATTTTAATTTCCCAGGGAATAATTTGAGCCTTGAATTAAATAGCAGAACTTTCTGTCCTGGCTCAAAGACTCTGGATGACAATTTCTTATCATGTCATCTTTTTGCTTTCTCTTTGTAGATTTTTGCATTCTCAAAAGCATTGAGTCTAAATTCCTCTAGCTCATTTAACTGGAGCAATCGTTTTTCTCCAGCTAACTTGGCATCAAGGTTTAGGAATCTGGTTGCCCAGTAGGCCTTGTGTTCCAGTTCCACTGGCAAGTGACATGCCTTTCCATACACAAGCTGGTATGGAGAGGTCCCTATAGGGGTCTTAAATGCTGCTCTATATGCCCACAGAGCATCATCCAAGCTTCTTGCCCAATCCTTTCTACGGTTAATTACAGTCCGTTCCAGGATTCTTTTGAGTTCTCTATTTGAGACTTCAGCTTGCCCATTAGTTTGTGGGTGATATGGAGTAGCTACCCTGTGGTTGACTCCATAACGTACCAGAGCAGAGTAAAGCTGTTTATTACAGAAATGAGTGCCCCCATCACTGATCAACACTCTAGGGACACCAAATCTGTTGAAGATATGTTTCTGGAGGAATTTCAACACTGTTTTAGTGTCATTAGTGGGTGTTGCAATAGCCTCCACCCATTTGGATACATAATCCACTGCCACCAGAATATAAGTGTTTGAGTATGATGGTGGGAAAGGTCCCATGAAGTCAATGCCCCATACATCAAACAACTCAATCTCCAAGATTCCTTGTTGAGGCATGGCATAACTGTGAGGTAGGTTGCCTGATCTTTGGCAACTGTCACAATTAAGCACAAATGCTCGGGAATCTTTATAGAGAGTGGGCCAGTAGAAGCCACTTTGGAGGACCCTTGTGGCTGTTCGCTCACTTCCAAAATGTCCTCCATACTGTGATCCATGGCAATGCCAAAGGATCTTCTGTGCTTCCTCTTTAGGCACACATCTACGGATTACTCCGTCTGCACATCTCTTGAAGAGATATGGTTCATCCCAAAGATAGTACTTTGCATCTGTGATTAATTTCTTTGATTGCACCCTACTGTACTCTTTGGGTATGAATCTCACTGCCTTGTAGTTTGCAATGTCTGCAAACCATGGCACTTCCTGGATGGCAAACAGTTGCTCATCCGGAAAGGTTTCAGAGATCTCAGTGAGAGGGAGGGACGCCCCTTCTACTGGTTCTATTCGGGACAGGTGATCTGCTACTTGATTTTCTGTCCCTTTTCTGTCTCTTATTTCTATATCAAACTCTTGCAGAAGCAACACCCATCTGATGAGTCTGGGTTTTGAATCCTGCTTTGTGAGTAGATATTTAAGAGCAGCATGATCAGTGTACACAATCACTTTTGATCATACTAAATAGGATCTGAATTTGTCAATGGCGTAAACCACTGCAAGTAGCTCTTTTTCCGTGGTTGTGTAATTCTTCTGTGCATCATTTAGAACACGGCTGGCATAGTAAATGACGTGCAGAAGCTTGTCATGCCTTTGTCCCAACACTGCACCAATGGCATGGTCACTGGCATCACACATGAATTCAAATGGTAATGTCCAGTCTGGTGCAGAGATGATTGGTGCTGTGACCAATTTAGCTTTCAGAGTCTCAAATGCCTGCAGACACTCTTCATCAAAGATAAATGGCGTGTCAGCAGCTAGCAGGTTGCTCAGAGGTTTGGCGATTTTTGAAAAATCCTTTATAAACCTCCTATAGAATCCTGCATGCCCCAGAAAGCTTCTGATTGCCTTAACATTGGCAGGTGGTGGTAATTTTTCAATTACTTCTACCTTAGCTTGGTCCACCTCTATTCCCTTGTTCGAAATTTTGTGCCCAAGGACAATTCCTTCAGTCACCATAAAGTGACATTTTTCCCAGTTTAAAACCAGGTTAGTCTCTTGGCATCTTTTCAGAACAAGTGCTAAATGGTTAAGGCAGGAGCTGAATGAGTCTCCAAATACTGAAAAGTCATCCATGAAGACTTCCAGAAATTTTTCCACCATATCCGAGAAAATGGAGAGCATGCACCTCTGAAAGGTTGCAGGTGCATTGCACAGGCCAAATGGCATCCTTCTGTATGCAAATACTCCAGATGGGCATGTGAACGCCGTTTTCTCCTGATCCTGGGGATCTACTGCAATTTGATTATAACCTGAATATCCATCCAGGAAGCAGTAGTATTCATGACCTGCTAGTCTTTCTAGCATCTGGTCTATGAATGGTAAAGGAAAATGATCCTTTCTGGTGGCTGTATTGAGCCTTCTATAATCAATGCACATACGCCACCCTGTAACTGTTCTTGTAGGAACCAGTTCATTTTTTTCATTATGAACCACTGTCATGCCACCCTTCTTAGGGACAACTTGGACAGGGCTCACCCAGGGGCTGTCAGAAATAGGATAAATAATCCCAGCCTCTAGTAATTTAGTGACCTCTTTCTGCACCACTTCTTTCATAGCTGGATTCAGCCGCCTTTGTGGTTGAACCACTGGCTTGGCGTCATCCTCCAGCAAGATTTTGTGCATGCATCTGGCTGGGCTAATGCCCTTAAGATCACTAATGGACCACCCAAGAGCTGTCTTGTGCGTCCTTAGCACTTGAATTAGTGCTTCCTCTTCCTGTGGCTCTAAGGTAGAGCTTATAATTACAGGAAAGGTATCACCTTCTCCCAGAAATGCATATTTTAGGGATGGTGGTAATGGTTTGAGTTCGGGTTTTGGAGGTTTCTCCTCTTCTTGAGGGATTTTCAGAGGTTCTATTATCTTCTCTGATTCCTCCAAATCAGGCTGAACATCTTTGAAGATGTCCTCTAGCTCTGATTCCAAACTCTCAGCCATATTGACCTCTCTTACCAGAGAATCAATAATATCAACACTCATGCAGTCATTTGGGGTGTCTGGATGTTGCATTGCTTTGACAACATTCAATTTGAACTCCTCCTCACTGACTCTCAAGGTTACTTCCCCTTTTTGGACATCAATGAGGGTTCGGCCAGTTGCTAGGAAAGGTCTTCCTAGAATGAGAGTTGCACTCTTGTGCTCCTCCATTTCCAGCACCACAAAGTCAGTAGGAAAGGCGAATGGCCCAACCTTGACAATCATGTCTTCAATCACGCCTGATGGGTACTTAATGGAGCCATCAGCAAGTTGAAGACATATCCTGGTTGGTTTAATTTCTTCAGTTAAACCAAGCTTTCTGATGGTAGATGCAGGTATTAGGTTGATACTTGCCCCAAGATCACATAAAGCTTGCTTGGTACAATTACCCTCTAATGTGCATGGTATCATAAAGCTCCCAGGATCTTTAAGCTTCTCAGGTAAGCTTTTCAGAATGACTGCACTGCATTCTTCAGTGAGGTAGACTTTTTCAGTCTCCCTCCAATCCTTCTTATGGCTTAAGATTTCTTTCATGAACTTAGCATAAGAAGGTATTTGCTCAAGTGCTTCTGCAAACGGAATCTTTATTTCAAGAGTCCTGAGATAGTCCGCAAAGCGGGCAAATTGCTTATCCTGTTCCGCTTGGCGGAGTTTTTGAGGATAAGGCATTTTGGCTTTGTATTCCTCAACCTTAGTTGCTGCAGGTTTATTACCTACAGAAGTGGGTTGGGACGCCTTTTTAGAAAGGTCAGCACTTGTATGTGACTGATTCCCCACTGTCATTTGAATGCCAGTGGTGGGAGCTGGAGTGGCGTCAAACGCCACTTCCTTGTTTGTTACTGGCGTTTGAACGCCAGAACCATGCTCCCTTTGGGCGTTCAACGCCAGATCCATGCTTGTTTCTGGCGTTGAACGCCAGAAATGAGCATGGGATGGGCGTTCAGCGCCAGCATCATTCCTCTCTGGGCTCTGATTGTCCTCAGAGGGATTTTTAGTATCCTCTTGTTCATTTTTTGGTTTCCTGCTGCTTTGAAGTGAGGTATTTAATGTTTTCCCACTTCTTAATTGAACTGCTTGGCATTCTTCTGTTATTTGTTTTGACAGTTGCTTTTCTGTCTGCTTTAATTGCACTTCCATGTTCCTGTTAGCCATTCTTGTTTCCTGTAATATTTCCTTGAATTCGGCTAGTTGCTGAGTTAGAAAATCTAATTGCTGATTGAATTCATTAGCCTGATCCACTGGACTGAGTTCTGCAATTACTGTTTTAGCTTCTTCTTTCATAGAGGATTCCCTGCTTAGGTACAGATGCTGATTTCTGGCAACTGTATCAATAAGCTCTTGAGCTTCTTCAATTGTTTTTCTCATGTGTATAGATCCGCCAGCTGAGTGGTCTAGAGAAATCTGAGCTTTTTCTGTAAGCCCATAGTAGAAGATGTCTAATTGCACCCATTCTGAAAACATTTCAGAGGGGCATTTTCTTAGCATCTCTCTGTATCTCTCCCAGGCATCATAAAGGGATTCATTATCTCCTTGTTTGAAGCCTTGGATGCTTAGCCTTAGCTGTGTCATCCGTTTTGGAGGGAAATAGTGATTCAGGAATTTTTCTGACAGCTGTTTCCATGTTTTTATGCTGTTCTTAGGCTGGTTATTTAACCACCTCTTAGCTTGATCTTTTACAGCAAATGGAAACAGTAGTAATCTGTAGACATCCTGATCCACTTCCTTATCATGTAATGTATCAGCAATTTGCAGAAATTGTGCCAGAAACTCTGTAGGTTCTTCATGTGGAAGACCAGAATACTGGCAGTTTTGCTGCACCATGATAATGAGCTGAGGATTCAGCTCAAAGCTACTAACTCCAATGGAGGGTATACAGATACTACTCCCATATGAAGCAGTAGTGGGGTTAGCATATGACCCCAGAGTCCTCTTGGACTGTCCATTCATACTTACTTCCATAATGGAATATAAGTTGAAAATTTATATGTTGAGAATTATTTATTTTATAGTAATGGAATAACAAAAATGGGATATAGATATAAAAAAAAATATTTTGAAGATATTTTGTGAAAGAAAATTATTTATTATTTATTAATTTTTTATTTATTTATTTATTTATTTTTTTTTATAAAATAAAAACGAAATAAATAAATGAAAGTGAAAATATTTTGAAATTGAAAATTGAATTTTTAATATAAAATTTTCGAAAAATGTAGTTCAAAATTAGTTAGAAAATAAATTTTTTTTTGAATTTTGAATTTTATGATGAAAGAGAAAAACACACAAAAGACACAAGATTTAAAATTTTTAGATCTAATGTTCCTTGTTTTCGAAAATTTTTGGAGGGAAAACACCAAGGAACACCAAACTTAAAAATTTTAAGATCAAGACACAAGAAAAACCCAAGAACACCTTGAAGGTTCACAAGAACACCAAGAACAAAAGAAAGAACACCAAACTTAAAATTTTTATAAAATCAAGACAAGTTTTCGAAAATTTAAAGAAAGATTAACAAGAAAACACCAAACTTAAAATTTGGCACAAGATTAAATTAAGAAAAATTATTTTTGAAAAAGATTTTCAAAAGTACTGGTGCTCCCTTATCAAGAATATAAACCAATGCTTTAGCCAATTGGGAATAAATATGACACTTGATGCAGATATTCCAATTAGTGCTTTAAAAGGAACACAAGTGAAACAAGAAAAGACACAAAGCAAGAAAAACTCAAGATCAAACAAGAAAAATAAGCAAGAACAACTTGAAGATTAATAAAGAACAAAAATCACAAGTCGAAATTTTTAAAGAAAAATATGAGATATGCAATTGACACCAAACTTAGAACAAGACACTAAAACTCACGAAAATTAGCAATTAATTAAGAAAAAAAATAATAAATTTTGAAAAGAAATTTTTGAAAAGAAACTATCCTATCAAGATTTAATGACTCTATAACAATAAAAACAAGAATAAAAATAAAAACAAATTATTCCTAATCTAAGAAATAAAATAAGCCTTCAATTGTCCAAACTCAATAATCCCTGGCAACGGCGCCAAAAACTTGGTGGACGAAATTGTATCTCTTTATAGAATATGATAATAGAACCTGGTCCAAGATCAACTTCGTTCAACTAACCAGCAAGTGCACTGGGTCGTCCAAGTAATACCTTACGTGAGTAAGGGTCGATCCCACGGAGATTATTGGCTTGGAGCAATCAATGTTATTTTATTAATCTTAGTCAGGAGGCTAATGAAGTTATTTGGATTTATTTGTAAAAGGCCAAACTACAAACTACTTAAAATTGTAAGTTGGAATAATAAAGAATACTAGCGTTACTTGTTGTGCAGTAATGGAGAATATGTTGGAGTTTTGGAGATGCTTTGTCCTTTGACTTCAACTCTTCCTTGAAATCCTCTTCTCACACGCAAGTTCCTTCCATGGCAAGCTCTATGTAGGGTGTCACCGTTGTCAGTGGCTACTTCCCATCCTCTCAGTGAAAACGTTCCTATGCCCTGTCACAGCACGGCTAATCATCTGTCGGTTCTCAATCAGGTTGGAATAGAATCCATTGATTCTTTTGCGTCTGTCACTAACGCCCAGCCCTCAGAAGTTTGAAGCACGTCACAGTCATTCAATCCCGGAATCCTACTCGGAATACCAAAGACAAGGTTTAGACTTTCCGGATTCTCATGAATGCCGTCATCAATCCAGCTTATACCACGAAGATTCTGATTAGGGAAGCTAAGAGACATTCATTCAATCTGATGTAGAACGGAGGTGGTTGTCAGGCACACGTTCATGGGTTGAGGAAGGTGATGAGTGTCACGGATCATCACCTTCTTCACAATTAAGCACAAATAAACATCTTAGATAAGAACAAGCGTGTTTGAATGGAAAACAAAGGAATTGTATTAAATCATCGAGACGCTGCAGAGCTCCTCACCCCCAACAATGGAGTTTAGAGACTCATGCCGTCACAAAGTATGTAATTCAGATCTGAAAATGTCATGAGGTACAAGATAAGTCTGTAAAAGTTGTTTAAATAGTAAACTAGTAACCTAGGTTTACAGAAAATGAATAAACTAAGATAATTGGTGCAGAAATCCACTTCTGGGGCCCACTTGGTGTGTGCTGGGGCTGAGACTAAAGCTTTCCACGTGTAAAGACCTTTCTTGGCGTCAAACTCCAGGTTATGACGTGTTTTGGGCGTTCAACTCCGGATCATGACGTTTTTCT
Organism: Arachis stenosperma; assembly: GCF_014773155.1. Classification (NCBI taxonomy): domain Eukaryota; kingdom Viridiplantae; phylum Streptophyta; class Magnoliopsida; order Fabales; family Fabaceae; genus Arachis; species Arachis stenosperma. The sequence goes on along the minus strand of NC_080381.1, from coordinate 66,089,239 downwards.
GGCGTTTAACTCCAGACAGCAGCATGAACTTGGCGTTTAACGCCAAGTTACGTCGTCTATCCTTGCGCAAAGTATAGACTATTATATATTGCTGGAAAGCCCTGGATGTCTACTTTCCAACGCCGTTAAGAGCGCGCCAATTGGACTGCTGTAGCTCCAGAAAATCTGTTTCGAGTGCAGGGAGGTCAGGATCCAACAGCATCAGCAGTCCTTTTTCAGCCTAAGTCAGATTTTTGCTCAGCTCCCTCAATTTCAGCCAGAAAATACCTGAAATCACAGAAAAACACACTAACTCATAGTAAAGTCCAGAAATATGATTTTTGCCTAAAAATTAATATTATTTTACTAAAAACTAACTGAAACATGCTAAAATCTACATGAAATTACCCCCAAAAAGCGTACAAAATATCCGCTCATCAGCAGACTATCTAAGGACTCTTGAAATAAAGATTCCGTTTGTAAAGGCACTTGAGCAAATACCTTCTTATGCCAAGTTCATGAAAGAGATCTTAAGCCATAAGAAGGATTGGAGAGAAACTGAAAAAGTGTTTCTCACTGAAGAATGTAGTGCAGTCATTCTGAAAAGCTTACCAGACAAGCTTCAAGATCCAGGAAGCTTTATGATACCATGCACATTGGAAGGTGCTTGCACCAAGATAGCCCTGTGTGACCTTGGGGCAAGTATCAATCTAATACCTGCATCCACTATCAGAAAGCTTGGGTTGACTGAAGAAGTTAAACCAACCCGAATATGCCTCCAACTTGCTGATGGCTCCATTAAATATCCATCAGGCATAATTGAGGACATGATTGTCAAGGTTGGGCCATTTGCCTTTCCAACTGACTTTGTAGTGCTGGAAATGGAGGAGCACAAGAGTGCAACTCTCATTCTAGGAAGACCTTTCCTAGCAACTGGACGAACTCTCATTGATGTACAAAAAGGGGAAGTAACCCTGAGAGTCAATGAGGATGAGTTCAAGTTAAATGCTGTAAAAGCTATGCAGCATCCAGACACACCAAATGACTGCATGGGCACTGACATTATTGACTCTCTGGTAGAAGAGATCAACATGACTGAAAGTCTAGAATCAGAGCTTGAGGACATCTTCAAGGATGCTCAGCCTGATCAGGAAGAACCAGAGGAAACAAAAGAATTTTTGAAAATTCCTCAGGAGGAGGATAAGCCGCCCAAACCTGAACTCAAACCACTATCACCATCCCTGAAGTATGCATTTCTGGGAGATGGTGACACTTTTCCAGTGATTATAAGCTCTGCTTTAAATCCACAGGAAGAGGAAGCACTGATTCAAGTGCTAAGGACACACAAGACAGCTCTTGGGTGGTCCATAAGTGATCTTAAGGGCATTAGCCCAGCAAGATGCATGCACAAGATCCTATTGGAGGATAATGCCAAACCAGTAGTCCAACCACAAAGGCGGCTAAATCCAGCCATGAAGGAGGAGGTGCAGAAAGAGGTCACTAAATTACTAGAGGCTGGGATTATTAATCCTATTTCTGATAGCCCCTGGGTGAGCCCTGTCCAAGTTGTTTCCAAGAAGGGAGGCATGACAGTAGTTCATAATGAAAAAAATGAACTGGTTCCTACAAGAACAGTCACAGGGTGGCGTATGTGTATTGACTACAGAAGGCTCAATACAGCCACCAGAAAGGATCATTTTCCTTTACCATTCATAGACCAAATGCTAGAAAGACTAGCTGGTCATGATTATTACTGCTTTTTGGATGGCTATTCAGGCTACAACCAAATTGCAGTAGATCCTCAGGACCAAGAGAAAACAGCATTCACTTGCCCTTCTGGCGTGTTTGCCTACAGGAGGATGCCTTTTGGTCTGTGTAATGCTCCTGCAACCTTTCAGAGATGCATGCTATCCATCTTCTCTGATATGGTGGAGAAATTCCTGGAAGTCTTCAAGGATGACTTCTCAGTATATGGAGACTCATTCAGTTCCTGTCTTAACCACCTAACACTTGTCCTGAAAAGGTGCCAAGAGACTAACCTAGTTTTAAACTGGGAGAAATGTCACTTTATGGTGACTGAAGGAATTGTCCTTGGGCACTGTTCATACCCTGACCGGGCTCCTCCAAACTCGGTCAGTTCATAAAAGGTCCGACCTCGTCCTAAGGCTCACGCCTAAAGGTCGGACCTCGGACGAATAAAGTAAGGGAAGGCCCACCAAAAGGAACACAGCCCAAACCTAAGGGCCGAAAAGGCCTAGCAAAGGCGGTTCCACAAAGATAGGGATAAAACTCCCAAAGATAAGATAAGATAAGAATATCTTATCCAGGGAAGATCACGGCCAACTACTATAAATACACTGGAGCACCCAGGTATGGCATTCATTCTACATTCTACACATTATCTGCTTGGACCCATGCTAACTTAAGCATCGGAGTGTCATTGCAGGTACAACCACCAACCACTCTATCAAGCTCGGGTCCCTGAACCCCCACCTCGGGCCTCTCCAGACGACCGAGCTACACGTTTCAGGTAACCCCCGGAACATTGGCGCCGTTGCCGGGGAACCTGGAAGTCATCCCTCCATCATGGCGGATGACCCCCACGACAATGACCACGCTGCATCTGAACAAGAGGACGAAATCGACACCGGAGAACGACCGGACAGCCCTCTATCACCACGCACTCCAGGAGGAAACAAACAGAATCGCCCAAAGACATCACTCCCAAACAAAGATCCGCAAAATTCTGAAAAAGAGAAGAGCTCGGAAATTCTAGAAGCGGTCCGGGCACAACAACATCGGCTGAAACAACTCGAAGAGGACATAAAGAAGCAGAAAGAAACTGAACGAGATCTGAGAAGGGAAACTCGAAAGCGCAGAGAATTAGAAGAAAAACTGCAGAAAATAGAAGCCAACCTGAAAGACCGGACAGAACGCGGCACCACCCCCGAAGGCAACCATGATCCCTTCACGAAAGAGATCATGAACGAGAAGGTACCACGAAACTTCAAACCACCCGACATGGATCTCTACGACGGCACCACCGATCCAAGACACCACCTCAGCAACTTCAGAAGCAGAATGTACCTAGTCGACGCCTCCGACGCGATTCGGTGCAAAGCCTTCCCCACCACTCTCACCAAGTCAGCCATGAAGTGGTTCGACAACCTGCCACCAAGATCAATCACCAGCTTCGAAGACCTAACCAAAAAATTCCTAACAAGGTTCTCTATTCAAAAGGACAAAACAAAACATGCCCCCAGTCTACTCGGGATCAAGCAAGGTAACCAAGAAACTCTCCGAGAATACATGGAGCGATTCAACAAAGCCTGCCTGGACATACAACACTTGCCCACTGAAGCAGCCATCATGGGACTAGCAAACGGCCTAAAAGAAGGACCGTTTAGCCAATCCCTATCCAAACGATACCCGACCTCCCTATACGAGGTGCAGGAGCGGGCAGAAAAATATATCAACATGGAGGAAACCTCCCAGCTAAGAGACTCTTCTAGGAAGGAATCAACCTACCCATTCCGAGATCGGGATCGGGAACAGAAGAAAAAAGAAGACCCCAACTCGGACAAGCCACGGAAGTACCACAACTACACCCCCCTCCGAGTCTCCCTGGTAGACGTCTACAGAGAAGTATGCCACACCGAAAAGATCCCACCGCCCCGACCGCTAAAACACAAGAGAGCGGGAAGAGATCGGTCCGAATACTGTGAATATCACAAACTCTACGGTCACTCTACTAACGACTGCTACGACCTAAAAAATGTTATAGAAAAGCTGGCCAGAGAAGGAAAGCTCGACAGATACATAGCAGAGAAAGGAGAAGAGACCAGGAAGAGAAGACGGGGAGATAACGAAGGTCGGGCCGAACAAATCCCGCGAACCCCTGAAAGACACGTTCACATGATAAATGGAGGTTTTGCAGGCGGAGGAACATCCAGATCCTCGCGAAAAAGACACCTCAAAGAAGTCTATCATGTCCGAGAAGACAGTCCCTTGCCCGAGTTACCTACTATCTCATTTACCCGGGAAGATGCTCAAGGGATAATTCCCGGACACGACGATCCAATGGTAGTCACCATTATCCTAGCAAACGCCAACTTACATCGAACCCTGATTGACCAAGGAAGCTCAGCAGATATCCTGTTCAAAACGGCATTCGACAAGCTCGGACTTGAAGAAAAAGAACTAAAGGCCTACCCCACCGACCTATTTGGGCTAGGGGATACCCCGATCCATCCCTTAGGATACATCCCGCTACACACTACCTTTGGAAGAGGCGAGCAATCTAAAACATTAAGCATCGACTACATTATAGTCGACGTCACCTCGGCATACAATGCCCTCATCGGGCGACCAACCCTAAATAGACTGGCAGCTATAGTCTCGACCCCACACCTCTGTATGAAGTTCCCTACCACAAAAGGAATCGCTACCCTAAAAGGCGACCAAAAACTAGCGCGGCGATGCTACAACGAAAGCCTGAGCCTAAAAGGGAAGGAGGTCAACACGATAGAACTCGGACGAGTTCAGTCCCGAGAAGATCTCCGACCACAACCAGAGGGAGAGACCGAAAAAGTCCAGATTGGGAACACACCTGAAAAAATAACAAACATAGGAGCGAACCAGGCCTAAAAGAGGAACTCATAACCCTCTTAAAGAAGAATTCCGACCTCTTCGCCTGGAAAGCCTCCGACATGTCGGGCATAAGCCCCGACCTGATGTGCCATAAACTATCAGTTTACCCGGGATCCCGACCTGTCCAACAAAGACGCCGGAAGCTCGGACCCGAGCGCATGCAAGCAGTAGAAGAACAAGTACAAGCACTACTAGATGCAGGGTTCATTAGGGAAGTAAAATACCCCCTATGGCTCGCAAACGTGGTCCTGGTGAAAAAGCCCAACGGAAAATGGAGGATGTGCGTCGATTACACAGACCTCAACAAAGCCTGCCCCAAAGACCCATATCCACTACCAAACATCGACGCCTTAGTAGACGCAGCTTCAGGCTACAGATATCTCTCCTTCATGGACGCATACTCGGGATACAATTAAATCCCGATGTACGGACCCGACCAAGAAAAGACCTCGTTCATAACCCCAAGGGCGAACTACTGCTACGTAGTAATGCCCTTCGGGCTGAAGAACGCAGGGGCAACCTACCAGAGGCTAATGAACAAAGTGTTCTCAGAGCACATCGGACTACAGCTAGAGGTGTACGTCGACGACATGCTGGTAAAGACACAAGAAGACAGAAACTTGCTGACCGACCTCACCAGCATCTTCGGCACCCTCAGAAAACACAACATGAGACTTAACCCGACAAAGTGCACCTTCGCCGCAGAAGCCGGAAAGTTCTTAGGCTTCATGCTGACTCAAAGGGGCATCGAAGCAAACCCGGACAAATGCCAAGCGATACTCAATATGAAGAGCCCGACGTGTGTCAAAGAAGTACAACAACTGAATGGAAGGCTAGCCGCCCTATCAAGATTCTTGGCAGGATCAGCAATAAAGTCACTACCTCTCTACTCACTCCTAAAGAAAGGGAAACCCTTCTCATGGACCCCGGAGTGCGAAAAAGCCTTTCAAGAATTTAAGGAGTTCCTCGGGCAGCCACCAATCCTAACCCGACCTCTAAAAGGAGAAGAACTCGTATTATACCTCTCGGTTGGACATCGAGCAGTCGCTTCAGCATTAATACGAGAAAATGACCAAGGACAACACCCCATATACTTTGTAAGCAAGGCACTACAAGGGGCCGAATTAAACTATCAGAAGATAGAAAAATTCGCCTACGCCCTAGTATTCACAGCTCGGAGGCTCCGTCCCTACTTTCAAGCCCACACCATCAAAGTCCGGACAAACCAACCCATGAGACACATCCTCCAAAAAACAGACCTGGCAGGACGAATACTGCAATGGGCGGTGGAACTGTCCGAGTTCGACCTCCACTATGAAACCCGGACTGCCATAAAATCTCAGTATCTAGCCGACTTCATCGCAGAACACACTGAGACCCCTGGAACCCCACTCTCATGGAACCTATATGTCGACGGGTCCTCAAATAAAACTGGAAGCGGAGCCGGGGTTATACTCGAAAGCGACCAAGGAACGCAGATAGAACTATCCCTAAAATTCGAGTTCCAGGCCTCGAATAACCAAGCCGAATACGAGGCCCTACTAGCAGGTCTAAAGCTAGCCGAAGAGGTCGGAGCCCAGAAAATCACGATCTTCAGCGACTCCCAGGTCATCACATCACAAGTGAATGGAAGCTACCAGGCCAAAGACCCAACTATGAAAAAATACCTGGACCAAACACAGGCACAATTACGCCACTTTCCAGAGATACAGATCCAGCACATACCTCGGGAACAAAACGCCCGGGCAGACGCCCTCTCAAAGCTCGCCAGCACCAAGCCCGGAGGCAACAACAGAAGTCTCCTCCAGGAAACCTTACAATCTCCCTCCGTGCTAAGAAAGGAAGAAACGCTAAATATATCCGACCAACAGCAAGGATGGATGACCCCCATACTCAGCTACCTGAAGTCGGGAACTCTCCCGGCCGAAAGAAAAGAAGCTAAAAGACTCACGAAAGACGCCCAGAATTATACACTAATTCACGACGTATTATACAGGAGAGGATTCGCAAACCCCCTCCTTAGATGCGTCCCGACCTCAGAAACAAAGAGCGTCCTCGAAGAAGTCCACGGAGGCATGTGTGGGAACCACCTCGGAGCTCGGGCATTATCCAAGAAAATAGTCCGAGCCGGGTTCTACTGGCCAACTCTGCAAAAAGACGCAACGGAGTTTGTGAAAATATGCCCCCCCTGCCAAAAACACGCCAATTTCCACAAAGCACCACCCGAAGACCTTATCAGCATCACCGCACCATGGCCCTTCGCGAAATGGGGACTTGACCTACTCGGCCCGTTCCCCCAAGGACCGGGGCAAGTCAAATACCTCATAGTTGGGGTCGACTACTTCACAAAGTGGATCGAAGCTGAACCCTTAGCCACCATTACGGCTCAGAAAAGCCGCAAATTCCTATACAAAAACATTGTCACAAGGTTCGGAGTCCCCTACTCCATTACAACCGACAATGGAACACAGTTCACGGACGCAAGTTTTCAGAACTTGGTGGCCGAACTAAAAATCAAACAGCAATTCACCTCAGTCGAGCACCCACAAGCCAACGGACAAGCAGAGGCCGCAAATAAAGTCATCTTGGCCGGGTTAAAACGAAGACTCCAAGAGGCCAAAGGGGCATGGGCCGAGGAGCTCCCCCAGGTATTATGGGCATATCGGACAACTCCACACTCTACAACGGGAGAATCGCCATTCCGACTAGCTTATGGGATGGAGGCAATGATTCCTATCGAAATAGATGAAGGGTCACCCAGAGTCATCTTCTACAACGAAGAAGGTAACCCGCAGGCGCAAAAGGAAGAACTCGATCTCCTCCCCGAGGTTCGAGAAAGAGCCCGGATCCGAGAAGAAGCCTTAAAACGGCGAACGGCCCTTAGATACAACCAGAAAGTAATAAAACGGAGCTTCTCCACTCACGACCTAATTCTAATCCGAAATGACATCGGAACACAAAAGTCAGGAGAAAGAAAGCTAGCTGCAAACTGGAAAGGACCCTACAAAGTAACAGAAGTCTTAGGAACAGGCTATTACAAGATATCCGACCTAGAAGGCAATGAGCTGCCCAGGGCCTGGCACGCCTGTAATCTAAGACGGTACTACAGCTAGAAAAATTTGACCCGAGGTGTACTCTTTTTCCCTACAAGGGTTTTTTAATGAGACACCCGGTCAAGTAAGGCACCCGAGCTAGTCAAGGGTAAACACTCTGTAAATATTCTTTCTTTTTTAATACTAATCAAATTTTTCTATTTTCTTTTGTTCTTCCTCGTGATAAAACAAATCCTGAAAAAGTACCCCGCCAAGGCGCATTAATTTATGCTCGACAAAACGCAAAAAATCATTGCCGAGAGACCACACAAGGTCGGCAAGGATAAAAGCGACGAGGTTCAAATTAATGTGAGAAGTTATAAAAGTAACTCTGAAAAAGGCTCAAAGAAGCCAAATAAAAAGAGATTACAAAAATAACTTAAAAGGCCGACCAATGAAAGGTCGGACCCAACAAAGGGTGTACTCGACCGCCCAACCCGAGGTCCGAGAAAAAGGCCCGGACCCGAGAAGGAAGCCTTAAAACGGCGAAAACAAAGATTTCGAAAACGCTTACTAAAAAGTTGTTATACAAAAACAACTAAAAAAGTACGAGCGAAAAAATGAAATCGAACGCTAGCTAAAAAGTTGTTATCCAAAAAACAACTAAAAAGCATAAAAGCGGAGCAACAAGTCAAAACGGCGAAAACAAAGGTTTCGAAAATGCTTACTAAAAAGTTTCTATACAAAAACAACAAAAAAAGTACAAGCGAAAAAACGAAATCGAGCGCTAGCTAAAAAGTTGTTATCCAAAAAACAACTAAAAAGCATAAAAGCGGAGCAACAAGTCAAAACACGAACAAAAACACCGCATAATAAGCTAAAAAAATTACTACAAAGTAGCTAAAAGCAAAAAGGGTGTCCAAAGCATTCACAGAAACCATCCAAAAACAAAAGAGCCCACAGGCCGGGCAAAAAACCAAAAGATAAAAAGATCACAGAGAATCAAAGATCCTTTCCGGACGCCACATCAGCAGAAGGCTGCGGAAGAAACATAGAAATCGGGACAGCATCAACGGCACCGTCATCTCGGTTCAAAGCCTCCACACCAGATCCGTCCCCGACCAAAGGTGAAGTCGGGTTCGCAACCGGAACTTCGGGGTCGGACACCGGAACCTTGGGGTCGGACACCGGAACCTCATCCTCGTTGGGAGCAGGAATAATCTTTCCCTCCACAACAACGTTATCCATACTGAATAAGCTCAGATCCAGGTCAGGAGCAAGAACCCGGACCTGAGCCTTCAAATTTTCATACATAGCATCCATACCCTTAGCCACATGCCCTTCTAGCTCGTAAAAGTCATCCTGAGCAGATCGCAACTTCTCCTTTGTCTCCACAAGCTCGGCAAGTGCCCGAGTATAATTCTCCTTCGCCGCCTTCGCCATCTCCTCGGACGAACTCGCCGCCGCCACAGCCGCGGTAGCTTTAGCTTTCTCCTTCTCCAAAGACTCCTCCAGCTCAGCAATCCTAGCAGCCTTCAGTTTACTAATTCTCTCGAACTCAGACTGAGCTTTCTCAAGTCGGGAACTGGTCGTACCAATAGGGGATTTCCTAAACTCCCGGGCAATAGCGGCATGAAGACTAGCCATCCGGACACAGCTCCGCGCCATATACTGAAAATGGTGCTCCATAGACACATCATCAGTAGAAATAAAAGTCTGAGGGAGAATATGCTGTTCAACCCAACCAAGAGCATCGAAATCTTTGTCATTAAAACCCGCAGGCTCTTGAGAGGTCTTCTGTTTCTTGGGAGGAGGACCCGGGGACGAAAGAGGAGAAGAGGTAGCAGGTCCAGAGGTCGGAGGATCTTGATTTATAGCTCGGAACTGGGGAGTCGGAATAGTCTTCGACCGAGTAGTAACACCCACAGTAGTCTTCTCCGGAGAAGATCGGGCAGAAGCCCCCCCAGCCTCGATATTCCGAGCGGCCACAGACTTCTTCGTCCGACGAAGGTACTTCATGGAATCCGCCTGAGAAGACATCTCTGCAGAAATAAAAGAAAAGGATTTCCACAACAGAAATTCCACCAAAACAAAGCAAAGCCAAAAATACCAAAAAGAGGAATCTCGGAGAGGTCGGGAACTACCTAACTCGGAACGGAGAAGGCTTGGATCTCCCAACATTTTCTTCGTGTCCAAGTGAGGTGCCCGACCCCATAAACTGCTCACCACACCCACAAAAGCCTGCTCCACCTCATCTAGACTCTCAAAAGTATACTTAGTAGACACTACATTCTCCTGCCAACAAAGAGGAAAAGAAGGCTCCCCACTCTCATCTAGAAAGAAAGGTCGGACATCTCCAGTAGCCCGGACCTTGAAATAAAAGTTCTTAAAATCATGAAAGGACTCATCATACAGGGTACAAAACTTCCTTCCCTGGTTAGCCCTAAAAGAGACCCAAGATACCTTCCCTCCACCCGACCCCGGCTTCGTCAACACAAACAAATAGGAAAAAAGAGAAATAGAGGGAGGGACCCCCAAAAACTGACACAAAAGTTGAAACAGCTTTAAAAACGCCCAAGAATTTGGATGGAGCTGCGTAGGGGCAAGGTTACAAGACCACAACACCTCGGACTCCAGGTCGGTAAAAGGAAGACGGACACCCAGCTTAGAGAAAAAACAATCATAAGCATAAAAGAAGAGCTTCTCGGAACTCTCTAAAGGCGGGAAGCACACTCTCTCCTCGGAATCCGGGGCCACTAGTTCATAATCCCTCTCAGACTCTCTATTTTCACATATGCTACTGTGCCTACGGAACCTAGCTAAATACTCAGAATCTACCACAGAAGGGACTCTTAGAGGAAGAGGGTCTACCCAACCAAGACCCCGTGGAATCTTAGTCGACATCGCTTGAAGAACCTTTCGAGACATTAAAATTCCTACCTACAAAGAAGAATACAACAGCAAGCAAAAATCATGTAAAGAAGAAAGCAAAAACCCGGAGCGAAAACACCAGAGAACAAAAAAAGAGGCCCCCCCATATACAAACGACAGCAGTGGCGGCGCCTCTTTTTGGGGCAACCCAGGCACAAAGAAAAAGAAACAAAACAAAGAGCCACACAAAGAACAGAAGCATATGATCACAAGAAAGGAAAAATATGGGAAAACAAACCTGGAAGAAGAAACGAAGGCGAAAAGAGCTCCGAAATAAGAAGAAACGAAGACGAAGAGCTCCGAAACAAGGAGAACAAGACGGCGGCACAGAGGAAACCCCGGAAAAGAAAGATTCAGGGAAGCAGAGTAAAAAGAAGAAGCAATGCTCGAAAAGGATAGAGAGAAAAATGCAGAGAAAGAGGAAAAGGGGCAAATAAATAAAGCCTCCACAGAGCCCGAGCGGAAATCGAGGAAAAACGGTAAAATGCAATAAATGCAGGAAACGGCCATTTTTGAAATTTGAAAAAACTACTATGCCCGAGCTCGACCTCCCAAAAAGGACGAACTCGGGCAGGGGCACTGTTCATACCCTGACCGGGCTCCTCCAAACTCGGTCAGTTCATAAAAGGTCCGACCTCGTCCTAAGGCTCACGCCTAAAGGTCGGACCTCGGACGAATAAAGCAAGGGAAGGCCCACCAAAAGGAACACAGCCCAAACCTAAGGGCCGAAAAGGCCTAGCAAAGGCGGTTCCACAAAGATAGGGATAAAACTCCCAAAGATAAGATAAGATAAGAATATCTTATCCAGGGAAGATCACGGCCAACTACTATAAATACACTGGAGCACCCAGGTATGGCATTCATTCTACATTCTACACATTATCTGCTTGGACCCATGCTAACTTAAGCATCGGAGTGTCATTGCAGGTACAACCACCAACCACTCTATCAAGCTCGGGTCCCTGAACCCCCACCTCGGGCCTCTCCAGACGACCGAGCTACACGTTTCAGGTAACCCCCGGAACAGGCACAAAATCTCAAGCAGGGGAATAGAGGTGGATAAGGCAAAGGTAGAGGTAATTGAAAAATTACCACCACCTGCCAATGTTAAGGCAATCAGAAGCTTTCTGGGGCATGCAGGATTCTACAGAAGGTTTATAAAGGATTTTTCGAAAATTGCTAAACCTCTAAGCAACCTGCTAGCTGCTGACACACCATTTGTGTTTGACACACAGTGTCTACAGGCATTTGAGACCCTGAAAGCCAAGCTGGTCACAGCACCAGTCATCTCTGCACCAGACTGGACATTACCATTCGAATTAATGTGTGATGCCAGTGACCATGCCATTGGTGCAGTGTTGGGATAGAGGCATAACAAGCTTCTGCATGTCATTTATTATGCCAACCGTGTTCTAAATGATGCACAGAAGAATTACACAACCACAGAAAAAGAGTTACTTGCAGTGGTCTATGCCATTGACAAGTTTAGATCATATTTAGTAGGATCAAAGGTGATTGTGTACACTGACCATGCTGCTCTTAAGTACTTACTCACAAAGCAGGATTCAAAACCCAGGCTCATAAGATGGGTATTGCTTCTGCAAGAGTTTGATATAGAAATAAGAGACAAAAAAGGGACAGAGAACCAAGTAGCTGATCATTTGTCCCGACTAGAACCAGTAGCTGGGGCGTCCCTCCCTTCTACTGAGATCTCTGAGACCTTCCCAGATGAGCAACTCTTTGCCATTCAGGAAGCTCCATGGTTTGCAGATATTGCAAATTATAAAGCTGTGAGGTTCATACCCTAGGAGTACAGCAAAGTCCAAAGAAAGAAATTAATTTCTGATGCCAAGTACTACCTATGGGATGAGCCATATCTCTTTAAGAGATGTGCAGACGGAATAATCCGTAGATGTGTACCTAGAGAGGAAGCACAAAGAATCCTGTGGCATTGCCCTGGATCACAATATGGAGGACACTTTGGAGGTGAGCGAACAGCAACCAAGGTCCTCCAATGCGGATTCTACTAGCCTACTCTCTATAGAGATGCCCGAGAGTTTGTGCGTAACTGTGACAGTTGCCAAAGAGCTGGTAACTTGCCTCATGGTTACACCATGCCTCAGCAAGGGATCTTAGAGATTGAATTGTTTGATGTATGGGGAATTGACTTCATGGGCCCCTTCCCACCATCATACTCAAACACTTATATTCTAGTGGCAGTAGACTATGTATCTAAATGGGTGGAAGCAATTGCCACACCCAATAATGATACCAATACCGTGCTGAAATTCCTACAGAAACACATCTTCAGCAGGTTTGGTGTTCCCAGAGTACTGATCAGTGATGGAGGTACCCATTTCTGCAATAAACAACTGTACTCTGCTATGGTTAGATATGGAATTAGCCACAAAGTAGCAACTCCGTATCACCCACAGACAAATGGGCAAGCTGAGGTCTCTAACAGAGAGCTCAAAAGAATCCTGGAACGGACTGTTATTGCCCGTAGAAAGGATTGGGCAAAGAGCTTGGATGATGCTCTGTGGGCATACAGAACAGCATACAAGACTCCTATAGGAACCTCTCCATACCAACTGGTGTATGGGAAGGCCTGTCATCTGCCCGTGGAACTGGAACATAAAGCCTACTGGGCAACCAGATTCCTAAACATGGATGCTAAGTTAGCCGGTGAAAAAAGATTGCTCCAGCTAAATGAGCTAGAGGAATTCAGACTCAATGCCTTTGAAAATGCAAAAATCTATAAGGAAAAGGCAAAGAAGTGGCATGACAAGAAATTGTCATCCAGAGTCATTGAGCCAGGACAAAAGGTCCTGCTCTTCAACTCTAGGCTCAGATTATTCCCAAGAAAGCTTAAGTCCCGATGGAGTGGTTCATATGTGATTACAGGAGTATCATCATATGGATATGTTGAGCTTCAGGATAATGATTCTGACAAGAAGTTCATTGTCAATGGACAGAGGATCAAGCATTATCTTGAAAGGAATTTTGAGCAAGAATGCTCAAAACTGAGACTTGAGTGATTTTCAGTGAAGGTCCAGCTAAAGACAGTAAAGAAGCACTTACTGGGAGGCAACCCAGTGATTAGAAGGGTATCAGTTCTGTCTAATCAAGGTTTGATACATATTCTTAAAAGGCAATCATCAAAATTGAAGGAATTCACAGAGTTACAGAAGGATTCAGTGCAAAAAGCAGAGAAAAATAGCTTACTGGCCAAAAAACGCCAGTAAGGGGTACTTTGGGCGTTAAACGCCAGAATGGGCACCATTCTGGGCGTTTAACGCCAGTAAATGTGCCATTTTGGGCGTTAAACGCCAGAATGGGCACCATTCTGGGCGTTTAACGCCAGGTGTGCAGCATCCTGGGCGTTTAGCAAAACGCCCAGTGAAGAAGGGATTTCTGGCGTTTAACGCCAGCCAGGATACCTGGCTGGGCGTTAAACGCCCAAATAGGCCACCATCCTTGTCCACACCATTCGAATTTGCTCTCCTCCTCTCTCCTCTCTTTGCCTTCTTTTGCTTGAGGACAAGCAAACCTCTAACACTACAAGAAAATGGAACATTTGTAACAAAAAATTTGTATCAAATTTAAAATTGTTACAAATTACAGTTTTTTCGTAACAATAATTAATTATTGTTACAAAATAAGAATATTTTGTAACAACGTGATTGCTTTTGTTACAAATTATGTTGGCTTTCGTATTAAATCGTTGTTTTGTTGCAAAATGTTATAATATTTTGTAACAAAAGATTATATTGTTGCAAAAATTCATAACATTTTGTAACAAAATATCTATTTGTTTCAAAAGCTCTAAATATTTTGTAAAAAAAAATTAATTTGTCACAAAATACTATATTTTTTTAACAAGTTATTTATTTGTCACAAAATTCAAAGATTTTTTGTAACTGATAAAAAATTTTGTTTCAACATATTAAATGTAAGACTTCAAATTCTTAAAAATTAATATAATAATTTATTATATTTATTTAAGATTTTATATTCAAAAATTTATTTTACTAAAAATATTTAAGTCAAATTAATGATATTTTAAATTTAAAATTATTTTAAGAATTAAATAATAAGTCATTTATGATTTATTATATTTATTCAAAATAAATTTTTAGAGATTTATATATTAAATAGAATATTTTCTTATTTATAATTTAAAATTTTAGTAATTAAAAAATATAAAAATTTTATATAATTTAATTTGAATATTTAAGATTTTTGCTTTTAATAATTTAAATTTTATGAATAAAAAAAATTAATTTGAGTATCTGCAATTTTATCTTAATTAGTAATTATTTAAAAATAATTATAAAATAATAATAAAATAATATTTTAAGAATAATTAATTTAATTACTCTATTTCTTAAAATTAAAATATTTATTTAAAAATAATTTAAAAATTTATAGTTAAATAATATCTGTATATAATTATTAAATTAAAATTAATTTTCAGTTACTATACTACCTTTATTTTTATTGAAAATAATTAAATTACCCAATCCCTAATTGTAATACAACTCACATACCCCACTCCCTAACATTCCGAGTGTTTGGATAATTAAATTTATTATATTGTTGATGATTTTTTTTTAAAAAAATTATTTTATTGAAAGTAATTAAATAAAAACTTTATGATACTTTGAATTTAAAAATAAGAGTAAAGGACATTTTCGTCCCTGACCTCTTTTTTCACGGACATTTTCGTCCTCAAGGAATGGAAAATACATTCAAGTCCCTGACCTCTGAAAAACGTGGACATTTATGTCCTTCCGTTGAATTCAGCCGTTTGTACTGAACGGAAAAGGATGAGCTGGCAGAGGTGGCGCTGAGGTGACCGTAACGGAGGACAGGTGGCATGGAGCATTTCGTAACAGGACGTATAAGTCCCTGGAGACGGAGCATTTCGTAACAAGACGTATAAGTCCCTGGAGACGAAAACGACGCCGTTTCGTCTCCTCCCCCATCTGCCCTTTTATTCTTTCTTCGTCTCTTTTCCCTTCCATTCTTCTTCCTCAGCCCCTGCCTCCATCACCGCCGCACAGCCGCGCCTCCGTCAGCCACCATCAACGCCGGCGACCTCATCCTTCCTCTCTTTTCGCGTCTTCTTCCCTTTCTCACTCTCTTACTCCCATTAATCTCTCTCTCTCTTCTCACTTTCTCTCATCTCTCTCTGCTAAGCTGACCCTCCCATTTTGTTTCAAGCATGTATCAGGTGCTTGTCACACACCAATACTCTATAACTAGCATGAGACCCCTCAGATGTATCTTTCAATGTGACTTGCCACCCCATTGCCTTGGCAATGTCTTGAAATCTAACACATAGACATTATCATAGGTTCTTGGGTAGGTGTCAAATGCTTCACACCTAAATTATAAAAATTGCAGAATATTACAAAACACTAACAAGATCGTAAAAGTAATTTGGGGGAATTGATATAGAGGCTCTTTCAGTACATGGAATTTGTGCTACTAACAGAAACAACATTCATAACCCAGCAGTCAAATATCAGAAAATGTGTATATATCGTGGAATGAAGTTAAGTTCAGGTTTACCTTTTGTCCTTTTGCCAATATCAAAAAATAGTGCTGGACCATTGCCCATAATGGTTCAGAATAAATGTATGTATTCCTGTACATCATCATAAACAGATTAGATAACGTTTAGATTAAGAGGAACAAAAGAGTTGGAAATGTAAAAACAGTTAAAAGAATAGCGTTATTCCAACGCACAACAACTAAAAGCTTAAAATTATACGAACTTCTTCAACCCTTGTACAAAGATAAAGGACATGAGCTACTCAATAAGAGAGAGAGTTCAGTATCGTTTCATAGAAATTCACATGTTTGTTAGGCCACCAGCAGTCAAATTTCTGACTAATCAATGCTGCTGCAAACCTGAGAAAGCACTCAAAAAGAATGGAACATCATGAGCTGGGAGCTGGACCTGCTAATCCCAAAAGGCAACATCTTATTTGTGGCCAATTGCAGACCAAGTGCCGCAACCAAGCCATACGCCACCATCCCAACCAAAGGAAGAGGAACACCTATCAAACACAAAACATAAAAATGTCACTCACACATTCTTTCAAACACATTGCCTACAAATAATACCCTTCACACCACAAAATCCAGAGACCAAAAAGAATCACACATAAAACAACAATATGGCAAACACACACATCAAGCCAAAATCCTAACAGAATCAAATCATAGAACAGTTCAATTGCAAGCACCGTCGAATAGTTGCAACACATTCAAGAGAAGGCAAGTGGCAGGAACCTTGGTTTCCTGGTTGGGTTCTGCGGCGGAGCATTTGAGAGGCGGCGGCAACCTCATACGCTGCGTGACGTCAAAGAGGCCCAAGCTCCGGTGGTTGGGAGCACGGTGGTGCCAAATGGGTACAAAGGAACGAAAAGACGATAGGGACATGAGAAGGTGAGAGTGGCTATGGTGGTGGAAGCTTCTAGTTGCTTAAGCTTCTAGTAGCTTCGCCATCATTGATGGTGGCTGACGGAGGTGCCGATATGCGGCGGTGATGGAGGCAGGGGCCGAGGAAGAAGAATGGAAGGGAAAAAGGACGAAGGAAGAAAAAAAGGCAGAGAAATTGGGGGAGGTTACAAAAACGGCGTCGTTTTCGTCTCCAGGGACTTATATGTCCTGTTACGAAATGATCCATGCCACCTGTCCTCCGTTACGCCCACCTCAGCGCCACCTCTGCCAGCTCATCCTTTTCCGTTAAGTGCAAACGGCTGAATTCAACGGAATGACATAAATGTCCACGTTTTTCGGGGGTCAGGGACTTGAATGTATTTTTCATTCCTTGAGGACGAAAATGTCCGTGAAAAAAAAGGTCAGGGACGAAAATGTCCTTTACTCTAAAAATAATTAGGAGAAATTATCTTTTTTGTGATTGAAAAATAAAAAAGAATTGTACGATTCAATTTAAGTAATTTTTATTTAAGTAATTTCTATTATAAATAAATTATGTTTTATTTTATTCATTTACACTCTTAGAGATTAATTTATTAGAAATGATTAGATTAATTTTTATAAATATTTTAAGTTTAAGTCAATTAATATTTATGTATAATTTTTATTATAATTAGTTATTTTATAAATTGAAATTAAAGTTTCAGTTATAGAAAAATAATAAAAAGTTATATCATTTAATTGGAATAAATAATATTTTGAGTTTACATTATATTTTATAAAATATGATAATATGTTTATTTTATAATTTAAATTAAAAATAATTAATTGAACTTGACAATATGTTAATAAATAATGTTCTTAAATATTTTTAATAGAGTACATTTAATTTTAAAATTATTATATTCTCTAATTTTATCAAAATATTTATTTATATCTATCCTTTATTCTTTTATAAAATTATATTTTATTTTAAAAATTATTCTACTCTTTAATTTTATCAAAATATCTATTCATATCTATCCTTTATTCTTTTATAAAATTTCTAATTTCTAATCCTAATTCCCAAATTAAAAATTAGAAATCTAATTCTCAAATTAAGAAACCTAACCCTAAAATCCCCCTTTCAGCTTCGCATAATAGCCTTCAACACACATACCCCTTACAGCGGAGAAGAGAGAAAGAGAAAGTGAGGATCTGAGAGAACAGAGGAGAAGGTGGAGGGCTGCTGCCTCGCCGCCGCCGCTGTCGCACGCATCGCCACTCCGTGGAGCCGCACCTTGCTGCCGGTCTACCATCGAACTGCCGCAGGCGTTGTCGCCGCGGAGAGAGGGAGTAACGTATTGAAGAGAGGAGGAGGAAGGAGACCCGTGCACCGTCGGAGCCAATGTCACCCAGTCGCCGCTGTTCTCCGTTCAAGCCTCTGCCAAGTCACCGTCGATGAAGCTTCTGCCACCGCCAAGAATCGCGAGCAGACGCATAGAGGGAGGAAGATGCAGGGAGAAGAAGGAGGCGCTGTTCGAGTTGCTGTGCCTAGTTGCCTTCCGCGGAGCCACCGCCGTCGATTATCACTGGGGAACTACCGCCGTGCCTCTTGTCACTGGAATCACGGACTAGAGAGAAGGGGCTGCCTCTTCTATTGCTGCTGCTTCGTTCTTTTATCGTAAGCGATCTCTGTTTTCAGTTCCATTGAATTCATTTCTATTTTCGATTCCATTGAGTTTGAATTCTCCATTTTGCTGTTATTAATAATCGTAATGTTATTAAGTTTGGATTATTGCTGTGAATGTGACTGATTTTGTTGTTATGAGAGATTAATTGGTAGATTTAAGCTTGGATTGAGGTTGTGAAAATGTGATTGGGTGAAAATGTGTTGAGACTATTTTGATTTGAGGCTGTGATTTGTGAATAATGATTTTAATTGTTTGAAAGTGACTAATTACTCGAATTCCTGGTTACACTGATTTCTTGATTTAGTTGTGAAATTGAGATTTATTTGATGATGGTAGATATTGTTGAAAGATTGTTTGAGAAATTATTGGTTATTGGATATGTTAATTTGAGAAATTATTGGTTTCTGATAGATCTCTGATAAGAATAGGTTTGGATTGGTCTATAGGAGGAGAGGTAAGGAGTAGATAAACTGAATTTTCATTGCTTTCACTACTTAATTCATAATTGTTGCTGGTTGGCTGCTGGTTAGCTCCTTTAAGCTAGTTTAGCAGGTTAGGAGCAAGAATTCTAGGCTTAACTACTGCATATAAATACTGGGGTTTAGTTGGTTTTAGTTAGATAATTTTTGTTCAGTTTGGCAGTTCAGGAGAAGGAAACATTCTCCAGAGTTGGTTAGATCCAATAGTGTACTTCAATAAGGGATTGTGAAAATCTCCTATTTTCTGCTCGACACTATCAATCTCAAATGCTAATCTGTCCTAAACCTGTGATGTGCAGTGTATCGATCCTTGGCTCCATAGGAAAACATCATGCCCGGTGTGCAAGTCATCTATCACCTAATTTACCGCTGGTTTCAGATGGATAATTTCTTATTCTACTACAGAATGTTAGCTGTCCCATTTTGGTCCGAGGTATAGCAATGGATGATAATATATTTCCATTAGTTGATAAGTAATAGAAATGCTTCCTTTTTTCAGTATGCTGTTACTATCTGGCCTGTTAGATATATAAAAAGTGAATACAAAGGGTCTAGAACTTACAAGTTGGTGTTTTGTTTCTAAACTGCTCTGAGATATGATTCATTTTGCGGTATGCATATATAGGTAACTATTCTGATTCATGGTCTTGTAAGATGTAATTGATCACTTGTAGGTCCTAATGAAGTCTGCCAAACCAGTGGCAAGTCTGAAGGCCGCAGTTTTTTCCCCATGACAGATGAGTTACAAATATATCTGGTTGATGGGGCTACACAGGTATATGCTGGGATTTAGACTTAGTAAATTTGTATCACACTATTAAGGGCTTGCTTGCTTTTCTACTTTTTGGAGGCATGCTACTGTTCGCATATAATATCTTGTGATTCCTAGTGCAGTTTCATGAAACTAGTCATCACATCACATTTATGATTTATCTCACGTTACTTGATGAACAAACCCTTTAATTTATGCTACTTACTTGTGATTGATATTTACTTGATTATGTGCTCTACACATACATGTGTATCACTTGTTTTGGCATTTTGAATTGTTGAGAAGTGAATACAAACTTGCTTGTTTTGAAAATTTAGAAACTTTCTGAACTTAAGGAACTTTTGACTATGCACCTAACTTTTTGTTTTGTTTTGTTTTTTTATTTACAAGAGTGCTGAAATGGTGACAACATGCCACTTTGAGAGCTCAAGAATATTTTGATTCATAGTGACACTAATCTATGTTAGAACTTTTAACTTTTGGTTGAACTTTTATGTTAGAACTTTTATGTTTTGGTTGAACTAATCAATGTACTCACTAGCTAATGTTATTTTGTTTCAAGACAATTTTAGCTAAAAGGATCTTGTTTAACTTATGTATGTTTTTGCATATTATATACATGTAAACTTGATTATTAAAATCGTTAATATATTAGTTAATTTAAAAAATAATTTAGTAAATTATGCATGTAATTTGTAATTAAAAAAAGTTGTTACAAAATAATTAATTTGCTTTCGTAACTAAAAAAAAATGTTACAAAATCATGTTACATTGTGTAACAAAATCTTTTGATAGGAAAAAAATTGACTGTCACGAAAAATACCTTCAAGATCAAAATTTGTTACCACTTTTGTAACGGCTTCTGGTTTTTTGTATCAGAAAAAATTGTTACAAAATATGGTATTGAATTGTAACAGTTCCATTTTTCGTTACAAAAACTTTTTGTAACGGGACTTACTGCAATGGACCCTTTTTTTGTTACAAAAAACTTTTGTTTCAAAATTTTGACGTTTTGTAACAATATTTTTTGTTATAAATGCGCCTTTTTCTTGTAGTGTAAGCTTGGTGTGCTTTCCGTGATCACTAGGCCAAGATTTATCAAGATCATGGCTCCTAGAGGAAAACAAACCAATTCAAGAGGCAAGAAAGAGAATAATCCAAAGGATGTTTGGAGTCAAGAGAAGTTCTTAACCAAAGAACATGCAGACCATTACCACAAAATAATGGGTCTGAGGTCAGTGATCCCGGAAGTCAAATTCAATCTGAAAGAAGATGAATATCCGGAGATCCAAGAGCAAATTCGAAACAGAGGATGGGAAGTTCTAACCAACCCTGAGACAAAGGTTGGAAGGAACATGGTTCAGGAATTCTACTCAAATCTGTGGCTGCCAGATAAGCAGAGAATGACTGGAACTGCTTTTCATACCTACAGAACCATGGTCAGAGGGAGAATTATTTACTTCCATCTGGACAAAATAAGAGAGGTCTTCAAATTGCCTCAACTGCAAGATGATCCTGAATCCTTTAATAGGAGGATGGTGAGAGCAGATAAAGGGTTGGATCAAGTTCTAGAGGACATATGCCTCCCTGGAACTAAATGGATAACCAATTCAAAAGGTGTCCCAAACCAACTCAAGAGGGGAGACTTCAAACCAATTGCAAGAGGTTGGCTAGACTTTATTGGGCGTTCCATATTACCCACTAGCAACCGTTCTGAGGTTACCATCAAGAGAGCAGTGATGATTCATTGCATTATGCTTGGAAAAGAAGTGGAGGTTCATCATCTGATTGCTTGTGAGATCTACACAATTGCAAACAAGAATTCCACTGAAGCCAAACTGGCGTACCCAAGCTTGATCTCCTTGCTCTGTAAAGAGGCTGGGGTAAAGATGGGAGTAGATGAATTCATACCCATTGAACATCCAATCACCAAGAAGTCAATGGAAGGACAAATGCAAGACAATTCTATCAAAAAGAGGGCGCAGGAGTTCCTCCCTGAATTTCCTGAAATTGACTACTGGGCCAGCCTAGAAGCATCTATCACCAAGTTGCAAGAAACTATAGAGCAACTTAAGGAAGAACAGCAGAATCAGAACTGCATGCTCTGCAAATTGCTGAAGGAACAAGAGAAGCAGGGGCATGAACTTCAAGAGATGAAACGCCAAAAGCTCTCCCCTCAAGTGGAGGGAGCATCCACTTCTCAAAATCAAGGTTGTTGAGTCCTAACTCTGTGATAACCTCTATCATTAGGAGCCTATTTAAATTTTTTGTTTTCTATTACTATTAGTCTTATCTTCTATCTATTTCTGAGTTTTGTTCTTAATTCATGATTAATAAAATTTAAAGTTCATGTCCTAAAGCTATGAATGTCCTATGAATCTATCACCTCTCTTAAATGAAAAATGCTTTAATCACAAAAGAACAAGAAGTACAGGATTTCGAATTTATCTCTGAAACTAGTTGAATTAGTTTGAAGTGGTGCAATACTTTTTGTTTTCTGAATGAATGCTTGAACAGTGCATATGTCTTTTGAATTTGTTGTTTTAAGAATGTTAAAATTGTTGGCTCTTGAAAGAATGATGGAAAAGGAGAACTGTTATTGAGGATCTGAAAAATCATCAAATTGATTCTTGAGGCAAAAAAAAAAACAAAAAAGAAAAAAAAAGAGAAAAAAAGAAAAAGAAAGAAATAAAGATGTGATCCAAGGCAAAAGAGTGTGCTTAAGAACCCTGGACACCTCTAATTGGGGACTCTAGCAAAGCTGAGTCACAATCTGAAAAGGTTCACCCAATTATGTGTTTGTGGCATGTATGTATCCGGTGGTAATACTGGAAGACAGAGTGCTTTGGGCCACAGCCAAGACTCATAAAATAGCTATGTTCAAGAATCATCATACTTAACTAGGAGAATCAATAACACTATCTGAGTTCTGAGTTCCTATGGATGCCAATCATTCTGAACTTCAAAGGATAAAGCGAGATGCCAAAACTGTTCGGAAGCAAAAAGCTACTAGTCCCGCTCATCTAATTGGAGCTAAGTTTCTTTGATAATTTGGAGCCTATAGTATATTCTCTTCTTTTTATTCTATTTTGATTTTCAGTTGCTTGGGGACAAGCAACAATTTAAGTTTGGTGTTGTGATGAGCGGATAATTTATACGCTTTTTGGCATTGTTTTTAGTATGTTTTTAGTAGGATTTAGTTAGTTTTTAGTATATTTTTATTAGTTTTTAATTAAAATTCACTTTTCTGGACTTTACTATAAGTGTGTGTGTTTTTCTGTGATTTCAGGTATTTTCTGGCTGAAATTGAGGGACCTGAGCAAAAATCTGATTCAGAGACGGAAAAGGACTGCAGATGCTGTTGGATTCTGACCTCCCTGTACTCGAAGTGGATTTTCTGGAGCTATAGAAGCCCAATTGGCGCGCTCTTAATGGCGTTGGAAAGTAGACATTCTGGGCTTTCCAGCAATGTATAATAGTCCATACTTTGCTCGAGATTTGATGGCCCAAACCGGCGTTGCAAATCAGCTTCAGAATTCCCAGCGTTTAACGCTGGAACTGGCATAAAAATTGGAGTTAAACGCCCAAACTGGCATAAAAGCTGGCGTTTAACTCCAGGAAGAGTCTCTACACGAAAATGCTTTAATGCTCAGCCCAAGCACACACCAAGTGGGCCCGGAAGTAGATTTTTCTGTCATTTACTCATTCCTATAAACCCTAGATTACTAGTTCTCTATTAATAGGATCTTTTGACATTGTATCTGTACCTCATGACACTTTACACGTTTCTCATTGTATCTTCTACAGCATGAGTCTCTAAACCCCATGGTTGGGGGTGAGGAGCTCTGCTGTGTCTTGATGGATTAATGCAATTACTACTGTTTCTCATTCAATCATGCTTGCTTCCGTTCTAAGATATCACTTGTTCTTAACCCGGATGAATGTGATGATCCGTGACACTCATCATCATTCTCAACTATGAACGCGTGCCTGACAACCACCTCCGTTCTACCTTAGATTGAGTAGATATCTCTTGGATTCCTTAATCAGAATCTTCGTGGTATAAGCTAGAATTGATGGCGGCATTCAAGAGAATCCGGAAGGTCTAAACCTTGTCTGTGGTATTCTGAGTAGGATTTAATGATTGAATGACTGTGATGAGCTTCAAACTCGCGATTGTGGGGCGTTAGTGACAGACACAAAAGAATCACTGGATTCTATTCCGACATGATCGAGAACCGACAGCTGAATAGCCGTGCCGTGACAGGGTGCGTTGAACATTTTCACTGAGAGGATGGGAGGTAGCCATTGACAACGGTGAAACCCTACATACAGCTTGCCATGGAAGGAGCCTTGCGTGTTTGAAGAAGAAGACAGTAGGAAAGCAGAGGTTCAGAAGACAAAGCATCTCTAAAACCTCAACCTATTCTCCATTACTGCAATTCAAGTACCCGTTTCATGTTCTTTTGCTTTTTACAATCAATCCTGATAATTTTTGATATCCTGACTAAGAGTTACAAGATAACCATAGCTTGCTTCAAGCCGACAATCTCCGTGGGATCGACCCTTACTCACGTAAGGTATTACTTGGACGACCCAGTGCACTTGCTGGATAGTTGTGCGGGATTGCAAAAGTGTGATTGCAATTTCGTGCACCAGTGACTATCATCATCAATGAAATATGCGTCTTGGGTTATTCCGTCTAGTTCTTCATAAGATATCTGCATTGGAGGCTGTGCAACATCCTCTTTAGCGTCAATTGTAACATCCTTGACGGGGACTTCCATGGCTCTATAATCCCGTGGAGGTTCAGCATCTCCTAAATCTTCAACCAACTCTTCTTCTTCTACAATGACAGCGTCCTCTATTTGTTCCAGTACAAAGTTATGCTCTATGCTGTCTATTGGAGTTTCTAGTGACTTCTTCGCACTACGTTCTTCATTAGATTCTCCACATGAAGCCATGGGAGTCTGTTGAGTGTCTGAACGTCTGGAAGATAATCGATTTCTTTCTTGATCCAGGTATTTAAGTATGAAATCGTATTCATCCTTGATGATTTCCTGTTCAACTATTTCTTCACCTTCAAGTACAAAATCCTCCTTTATGGCTTATTTTCTATGATAACTCTCTTCAACTACTCCTTCATCTACAAAGGTCTTTACTACCTTTACCTTTAGTGCCTCCTCTAGCTCCTTATGAAGTATAGATTCACGAAGATGATCCTTTCTCTCTTGTTCCATGTCAATAGTATCATTGGGATCATGTTGCTCTTAGGTTGATGGATGTTGGTGCTCTTCTATGGATGGTGGTGATGGGATGGGTGGATCATTATGTGGTTGAGATGGAAGTGCAGTGAAGCTTGAGGGTTGAATATTGGGTGTAGAGGGTTGGCCCATGCGGGATATAAGTGCTTGAAGAGTAGAGGTGAGACTAATGATAGAGGCAAGTTTGCTTTCCACGGAGGTTTGGGGTGGATAGGAGGGTTCATTTGTTGGGAAAAAAAGGTTCATAACACGGAAGTGGTTCCTCTTGATAAGGATATGGAGATGGTGTATATTGAGGTGGTGGTTCTGGGGAATAGTTGGATTGGTGTTGGGGTGGATAAGGATCATATGGTTGCGAATGGTGAACAAGAGCTTGTGAGTATGGTGGATTGAGGTTGCATTGAAAGGATGGTCTCTGAGCACAGGGTGGGGCTTGTTGGTAGCTACAAGGTGGTCCACCATATCTATCAGCTTGGTATGTATTGTAGAATGGTCTCTGTCCATGATATCTAGGATGATGTTGTTACCTAAAGGGGTGATCAGATCCTTGTGGCTCCATCCATCTTTGATTGCTTAGACCTTGATGCATAGTCCTGTTATAGCTTCCATTCCTTGCAACAAAATTAGAACCAAACTCAAAGCGAGAGGGGTGAGAATTCATAGTCGCTATCAGAAATAAGAGGGAAGAGAAGGAACAAATAAACAAGTAAAAGAAAAATATTTACAATAACCGAAAATAAGGCACACGTTTACAATTCCCCGGCAATGGCGCCATTTTGAAGAACTGAAGATTGATGGTTTAGAAGTTATAGTAAACTCTCATTGTAAGTATAGTTACTAAACCAAGCAATCAACCTTTCTTACAAACGTTTTGGTTGTCACAAGTAACAAACCCTTTTAAAATCGATAACCGATTATTCAAACCTCGGGTCGTCTTCTCATGGAATTGCATGGAGGTATGTTCTTATTATTGGTTATGGGTTTTGTAAATTGGGGTTTTGAAAGTGGGGAACAAGTAAATTAAAGGACAAATAAAATAAATAATTAACTATAAAATAACTCTTGGCAAGATATGAAAATTCAGAAGTCCTATCCTAGTTACTCCTATAAGAATGAAAGTTAATCCCACTTAGTTAACCTTTGCGTAAGCAAGGGAAAGTCAAGTGAACTAATTGGTTAGATTTCCCAAGTCCTAGCCAAATCCTAAGGAAAGACTAGAGTTAATGGAATTCCAGTTAATTAGCCGTCATAACAATCAATCATGAATAGTTGATAACTCAAGAGCTTCCAGTTAATCAATTAAAGCCAATAATATAAAAAGCTAAATAAGAATCTTAGATCTGAAATACTTCAAATTGAATTAATAAAAGTATCAAAAGTAACATGGGCAATTGTAGCCAAATAAAGAAGTTGAGTTAAACATAGAAATCCATAAACTAAATTGAGGAAATAAATAAAAGGAATATTGAACCTGATATGAAGATGAAATAATCCTGAAGTGAAAAGAAATCTTAATCCTAAAATAAATTCTAATCCTAATCCTAATCCTAAGAGAGAGGAGAGAGCCTCTCTCACTAAAAACTACATCTATAACTAAAAATTATGAATTATGAAAGCATGTTGAATCTCTGCATGTTCCCTGACTTTAATCTGTGTTTCTGGGCCGAAAACTGGGTTGAAATGCGTCCCAGAATCTCTGCCAGCTACTTTTGTAATTCTGCAGATCGCGCACGTCACGCGTTTGCGTCGTCCACGTGTTCGCGTCACTTAGCATTTCTCGTACCACGTGTGCGCGTCGTCCATGGTTTCACGTCATTCGTGCAGCTTCCAATCCGCGCGGCCGCGTCAGGCACGCGAATGCATCACTCTGATTTCTTCCATTTCGCACAGTCGCGTGAACCTTGCGACCGCGTGACTTCTCGCTGGTCGTCACCTTAATTCCTTGTTGTCCTTCCATTTTTGCATGCTTCCTCTTCATTCTCTAAGCCATTCCTGCCCTATGAAGCTTGAAACACTTAACGTACAAATCAAGGCATCGAATGGTAATAAGAGAGGATTAAGATTCGCTAAATTAAGACCAAAGAAGCATGTTTTCAATCATAGAACTAAACTAGGAAGGAATTGTAAAATCATGCAAATCATTTGAATAAGTGGGTGAAAAGCTTGATAAAACCACTCAATTAAATACAATATAAACCATAAAATAGTGGTTTATCAACGGCAGAACCTTAACCCCTCTCCCTCCACTATATAAACCCCTCCATTCTTCTTCATTTTTACACAACACAACCTTCTCTTCTCCTCCTTGACCGAAACACAACCATCTCTTCTTCTCCTCCATATCTTCTTCTTCTTCATCTATTCTTTCTTCTTTTGCTTGACGGCGAGCAATACTCTAAGTTTGGTGTGGTAAAAGCATAGTTTTCTTTTGTTTTTCCATAACCATTGATGGCACTTAAGGCCAGAGAAACCTCTAGAAAAGGGAAAGGGAAGACAAAAGCTTCCACCTCAGAGTCATGGGAGATGGAAAGATTCATCTCCAAAGCCCATCAAGACCACTTATATGAAGTTGTGGCCAAGAAGAAGGTGATCCCCGAGGTCCCTTTCAAACTCAAGAAAAATGAGTATCCGGAGTTCCGACATGAGATACAAAGAAGAGGTTGGGAAGTTTTGACCAACCCCATTCAACAAGTCGGAATCTTAATGGTTCAAGAGTTCTATGCCAATGCATAGATCACTAGGAACCATGATCAAAGTGTGAACCCTAATCCAAAGAATTATCTTACAACGGTTCGGGGGAAATACTTAGATTTCAGTCTGGAAAATGTGAGATTGGCATTCAACTTGCCTATGATGCAAGAAGATGTACGCCCCTACACTAGAAGGGTCAACTTTGATCAAAGGTTGGACCAAGTCCTTATGGACATATGTGTGGAAGGAGCTCAATGGAAAAGAGACTCCAAAGGCAAGCCGGTTCAATTAAGAAGACTGGACCTCAAGCCTGTGGCTAGAGGATGGTTGGAGTTCATTCAACGCTCCTTCATCCCCACTAGCAACCGATCCAAAGTTACTGTGGATCGGGCCATCATGATTCATAGCATCATGAATGGAGAGGAAGTAGAAGTTCATGAAGTCATCTCCCTTGAATTCTACAAAATAGCCAAAAAGTCCTCCACCATGGCAAGGCTAGCTTTTCCTCATCTTATTTGCCATCTGTGTTACTCAGCTGGAGTTATCATAGAAGGAGACAACCCTATTGAAGAGGATAAGCCCATCACTAAGAAGAGGATGGAGCAAACAAGAGAGCC
Source organism: Arachis stenosperma (assembly GCF_014773155.1). NCBI lineage: Eukaryota > Viridiplantae > Streptophyta > Magnoliopsida > Fabales > Fabaceae > Arachis > Arachis stenosperma. Next base: position 66,060,698 of record NC_080381.1, on the reverse strand, counting down.
CACTTATGGATCCCAAGAGACGCATGAGGAAGCACATCACCAAGAAATTCCGGAGATGCCTCAAGGAATGCACTTTCCTCCCAACAACTATTGGGAATAACTCAACACTTCTCTAGAAGATTTGAGTTACAATATGGATCAATTAAGGGTGGAACATCAAGAGCACTCCATCATTCTCCATGAAATTAGAGAAGATCAAAGAGCAATGAGGGAGGAGCAACAAAGGCAAGGAAGAGACATAGAAGAGCTCAAGGACATCATTGGTTCTTCAAGAAGAAAGCCCCACCATCACTGAGGTGGACTCCTTCCTTGTTTTATTTCTCTGTTTTTTAGTTTTTATGCTTAATGTTTATTTATGTTTGAGTCTTTACTACATGATCATTAGTATTTAGTAACTATGTCTTAAGGCTATGAATAATTCCATGAATCCTTCACCTTTCTTAAATGAAAAATGTTTTTAATACAAAAGAACAAGAAGTACATGAATTTCGAATTTATCCTTGAAATTAGTTTAATTATATTGATATGGTGACAACACTTTTTGTTTTCTGAATGAATTCTTAAACAGTGCATAATTTTGATTTTGTTGTTTATGAATGTTAAAATTATTGGCTCTTGAAGGAATGATGAACAAAGAGAAATGTTACTGATAATCTGAAAAATCATAAATCTGATTCTTGAAGCAAGAAAAAGCAGTGAATAGCAAAAACTTGCGAAAAAAAATTTGGCAAAAAAATAGAAAGAAAAAGAAAAAGCAAGCAGAAAAAACCAATAGCCCTTAAAACCAAAAGGCAAGGGTAAAAAGGATCCAAGGCTTTGAGCATCAATGGATAGGAGGGCCCAAGGAAATAAAATCCAGGCCTAAGCGGCTAAATCAAGCTGTCCCTAACCATGTGTTTGTGGCATGCAGGTCCAAGTGAAAAGCTTGAGACTGAGTGGTTAAAGTCGTGATCCAAAGCAAAAAGAGTGTGCTTAAGAACTCTGGACACCTCTAACTGGGGATTTTAGCAAAGCTGAGTCACAATCTGAAAAGGTTCACCCAGTCATGTGTCTGTGGCATTTATGTATCCGGTGTTAATACTGGAAAACAAAGTGCTTAGGGCCACGGCCAAGACTCATAAAAGTAGCTGTGTTCAACAATCAACATACTTAACTAGGAGAATCAATAAAACTATATGAAATTCTATGTTCCTATAGATGCCAATCATTCTAAACTTCAAAGGATAAAGTGAGATGCCAAAACTGTTCAGAAGCAAAAAGCTACAAGTTCCGCTCATCTAATTAGAACTAATATTCACTGATATTTTGGAATTTATAGTATATTCTCTTCTTTTTATCCTATTTGATTTTTAGTTGCTTGGGGACAAGCAACAATTTAAGTTTGGTGTTGTGATGAGTGGATAATTTATATGCTTTTGGCATTGTTTTTAGGTAATTTTTAGTAGGATCTAGCTACTTTTAGGGATGTTTTCATTAGTTTTTATGATAAATTCACATTTCTGGACTTTACTATGAGTTTGTGTGTTTTTCTGTGATTTCAGGTATTTTCCGGCTGAAATTGAGGGACCTGAGCAAAACTCTGATAAAAAGGCTGACAAAGGACTGCTGATGTTGTTGGATTCTGACCTCCCTGCACTCGAAATGGATTATCTGGAGCTACAGAACTCCAAATGGCACACTCTCAATGGAGTTGGAAATTAGACATTCAGAGCTTTCCAGCAATATGTAATAGTTCATACTTTATTCGAGACTAGATGATGTAAACTGGTGCTCAACGCCAGTTCCATGCTGTATTCTGGAGTCAAACGCCAGAAACACGTCATGAACCAGAGTTTAATGCCAAAAACATGTTACAACTTGGCGTTCAAATCCAAAAGAAGCCTCTGCACGTGTAACGCTCAAGCTCAGCCAAAGCACACACCAAGTGGGCCCCGGAAATTGATTTCTACATTAATTACTTACTTCTGTAAACCCTAGTAGCTAGTCTAGTATAAATAAGACATTTTATTATTGTATTAGACATCCTAGGTTGTATTTTTGATCCTGTGATCACGTTTTGGGGGCTGGCCATTCGGCTATACCTGGACCATCACTTATGTATTTTCAACGGTGGAGTTTCTACACACCATAGATTAAGGGTGTGGAGCTCTGCTGCACCTCGAGTTTCAATGCAATTACTACTATTTTCTATTCAATTCAGTTTATTCCTATTCTAAGATATTCGTTGCACTTAACCATGACGAAGGTGATGATTCGTGACACTCATCATCATTCTCACCTATGAACGCGTGACTGACAACCACCTCCGTTCTACCTTAGACTGAGCGCATATCTCTTGGATTCCTTAAATTAGAATCTTCGTGGTATAAGCTAGAATTGATGGCGGCATTCATGAGAACCTGGAAAGTCTAAACCTTGTCTGTGGTATTCCGAGTAGGATTCAGGGATTGAATGACTGTGACGAACTTCAAACTCGCGATTGTTGGGTGTGATGACAAGCGCAAAAGAATCAATGGATTCTATTCCGACATGATCGAGAACCAACAGATGATTAGCCGTGCTGTGACAGAGCATTTGGACCAGGTTCACTGAGAGGATGGGATGTAGACATTGACAACGGTGATGCCCTACATACAGCTTGCCATGGAAAGGAGTAAGAAGGATTGGATGAAGGCAGTAAGAAAGCAGAGATTCAAAAGGAGCACAGCATCTTCATAAGCCTATCTGAAATTCCCACCAATGATTTACATAAGTATTTCTATCTTTATTTTTTGTTTATTTATTATTATTATTTGAAAACTCCATAATCATTTATTATCCGCCTAACTGAGATTTACAAGATGACCATAGCTTGCTTTATACCAACAATCTCCGTGGGATCGACCCTTACTCACGTAAGGTTTATTACTTGGACGACCCAGTGCACTTGCTGGTTAGTCGTGCGAAGTTGTGAAGAAAGTGCTGAGTTATAAACGCGCATACCAAGTTGAATGCCATTGTTAGAGATCACAATTTCGTGCACCACTAGCGTTCATTAAAGTGAACTTAGTGTTCACTTTCATGAACTTTTGCGCGACACAATGATTTAAGAAAATTGTCGTGTCGGTATAGAATTTCCTCAAATTAGATCTCGTTGCAAGTATAGTTCTACGCCAACAAACAATCCTCCCAATCAAAAATTTTGAGTTGTCACAAGGAACAAATCCCAAATAAGAAATAACCGGAGTATTTAGACTCCGGGTCGTCTCACGAAGAGTTACAATGAAGTGTATGCGTATTGGATGTGAGGGTATTGATGCGCATAAACTTGTTATGCTACGATTTTAGGAAATTGCACGAGCGGCAAAATTCCTTTCGGCAAGTGCACCGGTTATCGTCAAGTAAAAACTCACAATAGAGTGAGGTCGAATCCCACAAGGATTGGTTGAATGAGCAATTCGAATTAGAAGTTTGGTTAGTTGAGCGGAATCAAGAATTGGATGTGAATTTGCATAAAGTAAATTGGCGGGAAATGTAAATTGCAAGGAAATGAAATTTGCAGAATCTTAAATTGTGAGAAATTAAATGCGAGAAGTTAAATTGCTGAAATTAAAAGGGAATTGGGGTGATTGCGTGAATTGAAATTGCAGAATGTAAATAGAAAGTGTAGATCAGAAAGAGGGGTTCATTGGGGTCAGGAGATATTGAAATCTTCGAATCAAAACATTTTCATCTCTTCCTCAACCAATGCATTCATTGAATCTTGCTTGGCAATATTATATGATTGGATCCCAATTCCTTGACTCACCAATTCTCTCTAAAAACAAACAAATTCCCAATCCCTTGGTTTAAATGTTCATAAGAAGAGATGATGCTCGATCACTGATTATACCACACAGTTTCATGAACCACAATTTGGTAGGATTACATGTCACAATATCCATCCAAACCCCAATCCAATTCACTGTGAGAAAGCTTCTCTAGCATGAATCCATCATTCCTTTCCCAAGGTTCCGAAGGATTCCAATTATGGGCAGTTTCTTTCCCAAGACAACTACCCAATGGAATTAGATCGAGAAGCTTTCTAACAAAATTCAAGAGAAAAGATTGAAGAAGAAGATGAAACTATTATTGATTCATTGAATTACAATAGAGCTCCCTAACCCAATGAAAAGGGGTTTAGTGCTTCATAGCTCTGAATTCAATTACACAATATCCCAAAGTTCTCTAGTGTAAAAAAATGTCAAAAGGTCCAAAAATCCTAACTAACTTCAATTCTATCCTATTTATACACTTTCTAAATTGAGCTTCTGTTGTGTTTCTTGGGCTTTGAGGCCTTTCCTTGATTTCCTTTTGCTTTAGGCTTATGGTCCATAATCCTGATGAGGCTGTGATCCAATTCTGTAACATTCATTGAGCAAACTTAGTGATAAACAAGTAATGACACAAGACTCAACAAATTGAAGTTCCAGACTCATCAATTCTTCAGGCCCAATCCCATAAACCATGATATTCAATTGGGTTTCATGCCATAATACGTTTAAGTTAACATTTGAGCTCAATTGCTAACTTAAACTTCAATAGATTTGGCCCAGAAACCCTTTCAAAAGATGGCGTTTAAGTTGAAGTTTAAGTTTCAGTTTAAGGTTAAACTGAAACTTAAACGTGGAATTGGAAGAAAGCAACCCAGGAGTGTACAATGTCGAACACGTTTAACCTCCAGTTTAAGGTTAAACTGGAGGTTAAACGTGGAAATGAAGAAAACAATCCTGGAGGAGTAAATGGGGTCGAACACGTTTAACCTCCAGTTTAAGGTTAAACTGGAGGTTAAACGTGGAATGAAGAAAACACTCTGGAGGAGAGGAATAGGTCGAACACGTTTAACCTCCAGTTTGAGGTCAAACTGGAGGTTAAACGTGGGAAATGAGAAGGCAACCCTGGAGGAGCAAAAATGTCGAACACGTTTAAGCTCCAGTTTGAGGTCAAACTGGAGCTTAAACGTGGAAATGGCTTCTTGATGCATAATGAGGTTCGAACACGTTTAACCTCCAATTTGAGGTCAAACTGGAGGTTAAACGTGGAAATACTCCCTTGGTGGCATTCCCATTCTGGCGTTTAACCTTCAGATTAAGGTCAAACTGGAGGTTAAACGCCAGTTTCCTCTTTTCTCAGCTTTCATGATTCTGGCGTTTAACCTTCAGTTTAACCTTAAACTGAAGGTTAAACGCCACTTTCAGCTTTTGGTGCATTTCTTGTTCTGGCGTTTAACTTCCAGTTTAAGGTTAAACTGAAGGTTAAACGCCAGTTACGGCATCATATGGCTTGGCACATGTGATCTTCAAGCTTCCTTTATTGATTTTGTTGCTTCTTTGCCTAGCCTCTTCTTCCCTGAAATCATCCAAACAATTGCATCAAAGTCTTGCAAAAATTCATGAGAAAGCTTCCATTCATAGCATTCAAGTAATATAACTAAAACTCATGGATTTTGCATCAAAATTATACTGCTTGGATGGTTCATTGCTTTGTTGCTCATTTAACCATTCTTGGTTACTTTAAGCTCAAGAAAATGCATAAAACAACTAAAACTAACAGAAAAATGCTAGTGAAACTAGCCTAAGATGCCTTGGCATCACAACACCAAACTTAATACTTGCTTGTCCCTAAGCAAGTCCTGAGATATTTGAGAAGAAAGTATGAAACAGAAAGCAATTACATTGGCTATATTAGCAAGCATTTGAAGTTCATCAGAAGGGTTTTATGCAGAAAGTTGCAGCATCACTTTTTCATTCTTATCAGGTAGAATCATCACTTTTTCATTGCATCCATCAAACACTGCTATGGCCTCTTGTTATTCTCATGTCCTTGGCACTTTTTCTTTCTTTGTTTTTCTTTTTCTTAGAGCTCTTTTGCTCCTTGTTCGCTCAGTGTCATGTGTTGCACAAGCCTTTGGCATTTTCCTTTTCTTATCAGTGCAGTACACATATCCACTACAGGCATTTTAGTTCACATTTCTTTTTGAGACATTGGTGCCCAGCACCTCTTTGTGTAACTAAATGTTTTGTAGCTAGGTTGCTCTTGATAATGGACTTTTGGTTGATAATCCCGAGTTAGTTAACCCAAGTTACCAAGTGTTGAAATACTCCATAGAACCTATTCATCCAAGCAGATCCTAGTACATAAACACCACAGGCATATGTCTCAAAAGTTCAAACCATTGGTGCCTAGCTTTATTTTCTTAATTCTTTTGCTTTTTGATTGCCCCTTTTCAGTGGCTTTTTCTTCTCTTTTTTTTTTCTTTCTTTTTCATGGCCAAAGACATCTATTCATCAAGATCCATAGACAATATTCAACTTCTACACAAAAATGATAATTCTACACTCAAATTCCAGTGAGCTAACTAAACAATCAAGCATGCATACCACCACTTAATTCTACTTGATTTGTCACTAATTGAGCCAAGTTACTTTTGTTCAAACTTTTCTTTTAATTTCTTTTTTTTTTTGAAACAGAACAAGCATGGCAAGCATTTGTTTAAGAAGGTGAAGTTATATCCAAACATCTAGGCATTTACTTTATTCAAAGCAATAAACAGACAAACATACTAAAAACTTCACATTCCAGAAAGATTCAACAATTTCAGTTTAAACCAGAATAAGCATGCTTTTGTTTGCCTCTTAAAGAAAGGTCAAGGAACAATACCACCTTGTGAAATTTCTTGTTTTCTCTTTGTTGCCAGGAAACAATTTGATTTCTCCTTCTTCTACTAGTTGTTGCATCATGTTCTTTCTAAGATCCTTGTTTCCTTTCCTGCAAAGAGTGATGAAGTTGCTTGTTTTTCAAGCACTTGAATGGTTAGTTCACTATATATGGGCAAGTGTCTGAGTCTTAAGTTGGTGTGTGAACACCAAACTTAGTCTCCTACTTACTCCTCTGCCCTTTGAATCCTTGAATTCTCCTTGGAATGAAGTTGCTGCTAAGGACTTTAAGCATTTCTGTGATTGCTTAGAATGGTTGTTCCTTTCATATAATTCAAAGGTTGTTGTGTTCAGTTAATCTGTATGGTGGAACAGCAAACTTAGAGTCACACATTCCCCTTTGAATTATTGATCCACAAATTCATTGTTTGGTGTGAAACACCAAACTTAATTCCTTGCAATGCACAGAAACTACTTCACCTTTTTATTGAAACAAATAAAAGAAACAGTAAAAGAGTATTACCTCAGGTTGGGTTGCCTCCCAACAAGCGCTTCTTTAACGTCATTAGCTTGACGGTCAGCTTCAGTTGAGGTGATATTTAACCTTGTCCTTCTCCTCCACATCTCCCAAGTAATGTTTGAGTCTTTGACCATTCACAGTGAAGGTTCGTTGTGACTTTTCTTCCATGATTTCTACTTGTCCATATTGGGAGACCTTGGTGACAAGGAATGGTCCAGACCACCTTGATTTTAGCTTCCCTGGGAATAGCTTCAGCCTAGAATTGTAGAGCAATACTTTTTGTCCCTCTTCAAATTTCCTTGGGGCTATGTTGCTGTCATGCTTCTTCTTTGCTCTTTCTTTGTAAATTTTGGCATTCTCATAAGCTTCAGCTCTGAATTCTTCCAACTCTTGAATTTGCAACATCCTTCTTTCTTCAGCAGCTTTGCTGTCCAAGTTCAAGAGTTTCAAGGCCCAGAATGCCTTGTGTTCCAACTCCAGTGGCAAATGGCAAGCCTTTCCATATACTAGTTGGTAAGTGATACGTAAAAAAATTAATTTCACGTATTTACCGGCAAGTATACCGGGTCGTATCAAGTAATAAGACTCACAAAGAGTGAGGTCGATCCCACGGAGATTGGTAGATTAAGCAACTTTAGTTAATGGTAAATTTAGTCAAGCAAACATAGTTTTGATTTCATGAGCATTTTGATTTTTGAACATAATTGCAAGAATGTAAATGACACAAAATGTAAAGAACTAGAAAAGAAAAATTAAATGAAAGTAAATAACGGAAACTTAAATTGCAAGAAACTTAAATGACATCAAAGATAAATTGCAAGGAATTAAAGGTTGCAGAAATTTAAAGAACATAAGAGTAAATAGCATGAATTAAAGGAACAAAATGTAGATGACAAGAAGAATAAAATGACCGAATGTAAAAGGGAATTGGGTTGTGGGAAATTAAACAACTAGAGGCAATAGAAATAAGAATTGATGGTAGAGAAGATCATTAGGGATCAGAGATGCAAGTTTTCATGAATTGATGTTAGTCAAATCCTTCTCAATCATGGGTATAGATCCATGGCAAGTGGGTGATTGAATCCCAATCTCTTGGTGATTCAATCTCTCTCAACATAACCAAATGCCACTCTCGTGATCTATTTGTTCATGAGAAGAGATGAAGCTCCTTTCTAATCCAGCCACACAATTCCTATAATCTCAACCAAGGAGAGTTACATCTCACATACTAACCAAGGTATATTGATTGAAGGAATCATGAAAGGATGAACTCTAAACTGAATTATGTGGCTCATTCCTCAAATTCACCACATAATTCATGTAGATTAACCCCTCTCTCGATGGTGGTTGAATCTATGAAGAGCAAGAGTTCCCTCTTTAGATCAACCACTAAAATTGAGGAGGAAAAGATGAATTCACCAACTCATTTCAACAAGCAGAGCTCATCCCCCTAATGAATGTGGGGTTTAGTGAGTCATTGCTCCAATTTCAACAACAATTGCCATAAATCAAAATTAAACTCAATGTAAAGGAAGAAGAAGAAGAAGAATGAAACGCTTAAAACTTGTAAAAGAAGAAGAAAAGTTCCAATAGAAAACCAAAGATGAGCTCCTCGGCAGAGTACCCGGAAGTTCTTACAAAAGCTAAATAAAAGTGCAAAAGAGTCCAAAAAGTCTAAGTGTCAACAAGTATTCAAAAGTGTAAAAGTTCCCCACAAGTACATCAACCTCTTCTATTTATACCACTCCCAAAACTTCTTCAGAGATCTTCAATTTGGGTTAGCAATGTGGGCTTTCTCATTGTTGAATTCTTGGCTCAATTGGAGGTGTTTTGGCCTTTGTGATGAATAGGGGAAGTAAAGCAAGTTGGCACCAATTCTGGCCCATTGAGGGGCGTTGTTGGCAATAACTCAGGCCTTAGTGCACGTTGGCAACGTGCATGCCAATTTCCTGGAAGTGAGTTTGAGACTTGGGCGTTGCTAGCCCAAGTTGTTGCAAACAACTTGCTCTTTCTCTTTTTGGCCTTACTTTCATGCTAAATGTAGCCCAGAATTTGAGTGTCAACCTTCAGCTTCAATATGGACTATTATACATCATTGGAAAGCTCTTGATGTCTATTTTCTAATGCCATTGGAATCACCTCAATTGGACTTTCCTAGCTCAAGTTATGGCTCCTCAAAGAAGGTAAGGTCAAGCTGCCAAGTTGTTGCCAAGTTGTTGTGAATAACGCACCCTCAACCCCAAGTTAGCAACGTGCTTGAGCATCACTCTCCCAAGGCAAGGACTTGAGGCTGGCGTTGTTGCAAAACACGCCCCCTTTGTGCACGTTGGCAACGTGCTCGATCCCACATCCAAGGATCATCTCTAGCTCCCTTGAATTTCATTTCATGTTCTTGTTTTTAGGGCCTAAAGATGACTCTGGTTTGGCTTCGATCTTGTGCTCCACCATGGACTATTATATATGGTTGGAAAGCTCTGAATGTTAGCTTTCCAACGCAACTGGAAGTACTCAATTTGGATCTCTGTAGCTCAAGATATCTTCCATTGAAGTGGACATGTTCAGGCTGCCTTGTTTTGGTAAGTTGGCGTTGGCAACGCCCATCTAGCGTTGGCAACGTGAGTGGTGCGGCATTTGGGCGTTTGGAACGCGGTTGGTGCGCCATTGGGCGTTTGGCAGCCTGGTTGGTGCGCCATTGGGCGTTTGGCAGCCTGGTTGGTGCGCCATTGGGCGTTTGGCAACTTGGCTGGCACCAAAACTTGGTGCCTAGCCAAGCTTTCTTGTGTGGCGTTGGCAACGCCATTCTTGAGTTGGCAACGCCAGCTCCTTTTCTTCCAGGGCTCCATTTGTTGCTTGGTTGTGTGGCGTTGGCAACGCCCATCTTGAGTTGGCAACGCCAGCTCCTTTTCTTCCAGGGCCAAGCTTGATTGTTTGGCGTTGTTAGCCTGCGTTGTCCTCCAAAACGCCCCTCATTTCTAGGCTGGCAACGTGCTCGAGGCTCCAAATCCAGGGCCAAGTTCCTTGTGTGGGCGTTGGCAACGCCAGCTTCAAGTTGGCAACGCCAACTTTGCTTCCTCCAGGGCCAAGTTCCTTGCTTGTGTCTTGTGTGTGGCGTTGGCAACTTGGTTCTAGAGTTGGCAACGCCAACCTTGCTTCCAGGGCCAAGTTCCTTGTGTGTGAGCGTTGGCAACTTGGTTCTAGAGTTGGCAACGCCAACTTTGCTTCCAGGGTTGCCAAGCTTGCTTGGTGTGGTTGTGTGTGGCGTTGGCAACGCCAATCTCAAGTTGGCAACGCCAACTTCTTGCCTTGGTTGCCTCCAGGACCAAGCTTGCCTTGTGTTGTGGAGTTGGCAACGCCAATCCCAAGTTGGCAACGCCAACTCCTTGCCTTGGTTGCCTCCAGGACCAAGCTTGCCTTGTGTTGTGGAGTTGGCAACGCCAATCCCAAGTTGGCAACGCCAACTTCTTGCCTTGGTTGCCTCCTGGACCAAGCTTGCCTTGTGTTGTGGAGTTGGCAACGCCAATCCCAAGTTGGCAACGCCAACTTCTTGCCTTGGTTGCCTCCTGGACCAAGCTTGCCTTGTGTTGTGGAGTTGGCAACGCCAATCCCAAGTTGGCAACGCCAACTTCTTGCCTTGGTTGCCTCCTTCTTGCTTCCATGCTTCCTTGTTTCATCACCTATCATCAACAAGGGAGATAGCTTCAAAGTCTTACCAATTCAAGCAATAAATTTCATGAGATTCATTCATACTCATTCATATATGCATTCCTTAAATCATTTGCATGAATTTGGCTAGAATTAACATGTTCCTTGATATCATCATGCATGGAAACAAAACTCATAAAAGGACTTGTTTATTTAGAGAAAATGAGTGAATTTAAACTAAAACTAACTAAACTAACTAACTAATAATGCAAATATGCATTTGCATCACAACACCAAACTTAAAGTATTGCTTGTCCTCAAGCAAAATATAAAGGACTTTGTCACAAGAATTTAAGATGTAAGACTTGAATGTTCTCCCAGAGAGTAATTTCTCATTGAGCATGTTATCCTCACTTGTGTGGTCATAAATTTATTGTAATTGAACACAACTATTCAACTTTTTCAATTAAAATGCTTGCTTCACTACTAAATTGGTTAACTTCACTAGACTTCTTTCACACCTTAGCACATAATCCTTGAACCAATTTTTTTCTGCTTATTTCTTTTTCCTTCTTTTTTTTTTCCTTTTTCTTTCAATTAAGCTCGAAATCTTGTCTTAAGGCGGCTCTTTAGCATAAGCTTTCAATCAACAATCCCAAACCAGTTGGTTCAAGTTGTTAAGTGTTGAGACACTCTTAAAGATTTACTCACTCAAGCCTCTTTCCTTAACACATTCAGTCACAGGCATATAACATTGAAATTTTGTTTGGATAGTGGTGTCCAGCACCTCTTTGGGTTGCTAAATGTTCTGTTATAGAGCTACTCTTGATTGTGGGTTTTCAATCGATAATCCCGAGTTAGTTAACTCAAGTTACCGGGTGATGAAGCACCCCTCGGATTTACTAGCCCGAGTATGTCTCTTAACATCAATCACCACAGACACATATCCAACTTTTGTCATTGATGCCTAGCCTTTCATTCTTTGTATTCTATTTTCTTTATTGTCAAGGTTATTTGTGCTTTTACTGATAAAGCCCTTGTGATCCTTAACCAAACTAGTCTTGTATTAGCAAGCATTCTTTTGAATTTCTTGAACATTGCTTCTTTCACAATGAATATACTAGCACTTTTCTTATGGGACAACATGATCCTTTTTAAGCTAGATTTCTCTCTGTTCTTGCTCAAACTACATCTTTTATTCCAATGACAAGTAAAAATATTAAAGACAAGCAACTATTCCAAATCTGTGAGTGGTGATGCATGGAATGGGCAACATAAAAGATAATGCTTCAAAAAGAAAAAAAAATATTGCATCCTAGAAGGTATACCATATTTCAGACATACATCTTCTTTATTTAAAACATAAAGAAACATAAAGAAAAAATAAAGGAACTTCACCACCTTTAGTCTTCATGTCCCTTTTCCTTTGCTTGATTCTCCTTGCTTTCCTTTGCCCTTTGGATCTTTTTTCTTTTTGCTTCTTAGCTCTCCTTGTTGCTTTGTTGTTGAATCTCCCTTTGGATCTTCTTTCTTTTTGCTCCTCCTTTCCCCTTGTTGTTGTGTTGTTGCATCCCTCTCTTCTCTTTGCCAAATTCCTGAGCTTATCATTGTCTCCTGTAGCCTCTGTTGATTGAATCTCACCCTTGCTAGTTCTTGCTGTTCAAATATCTTCCGAGCCTCATTAAAACATTTGATTTGTGGGTTGATCAATGGGGGTATGGAACAGAGGTAACTAAGCTTTTCTTGGGTGCATATGTCATAGTCAAGTCTGTCCTTGTGCCTGGCTTCCTTGAACATTCTGTTTTCATTGAAATCTCTGTAGAGTGTTTCATGTCTAGCATCCAACCTATGGAGAAGTTCTCTTTGCTGAGCTTGCTCTATCCTTAGTTGAGCTTGTTCTTGTATCACTTTCTCCATGGCTTTTTCATGTTCCATAGCTGAATTGTTGATGGCTTCTTGCATCTTGGCATATTGTTCTTGTTGCAACTCCATCATGTGTGTTTGGTACTCATTTTGTTGGTTCATCCATTGAACTTGAACCCCTCTTTGTTGATCCATCAATTGCCAAAGGTCCCTTTGTTGTTGTGCTTGTTCCTCTTGGCTTCTTTGAATTTGTGAATATTGCCCAGAAATCCCTTCCAAGGCGGCTTGGAGTTGGTTCATGTTCAAGGTGTGGGATTCATCCATTTCTTGAGGCTCCTCCTCTTGTCTTACTTCTTTTCTTTTCTTCCTTCTTGCTAAAGGTTGCCTTTCCAATTGGGTTGTGGTGATGAACTCCAACCTTTCTTTGGTAAGAGGTTTTCCAATAGAGACCAAATCAGTTTCTTCAAATTCTCCCAGAGGCACTCCAGCTTCTTCACATAGGCGCAGAATAGTACTAGGGTATCCTAGCCAGCTGTCCTGTTTGACCTTTTGAGCTATTTCAATGATGTTCTTGGCTATAATGTCTCCAACATTGATTTCCCCTCCTTTCATTATGCAATGGATCATTATAGCTCTATTCACCGTTACCTCAGAGTTATTTGAAGTAGAGATCAATGACCTCCTCACTATGTCATGCCATCCTTTTGCTTGAGGTATGAGATCACCTCTCCGAAGTTTGAGTGGTCGGCCATGTGAATCCAATACCCAATCAGTGCCTATTCTGCACAAGTCACTCACCATATCCACATATCTTGGGTCATTTTCAACCCTTTCTTCATAGCTAGGTCGTTTGAACTGTTTGTGCTTGACCCTTAGCACCCTATTGATGGTGTCCGGGCTAAAATCAACATCCACACCTCTTACATAGCTCATGTATGGTTCTTCATCATCATATTCTCTTATCACATTAGTGAAGAACTCATGGATGAGAAGCATGCTTATTTCTTGAGGTTGGTCACAGAGAAGCTCCCATCCCCTTTTTCTGATTATTTTTTGTATCTCAGGGTATTCATCTTTTTTAAGCTTGAATGGTAGCTCTGGAACAACATCTTTGCTTGACATCCAACTAAAAATTCGCTCATTGTGTTTGGATTTGAATCTTCTTTGATCAAATTCATCTTCTCTCCTATCCCTTGATGATGAGGCCATTGAGATTCACTTGCAAGATTGAATCTCCCCAACACCAAACTTAGATGAATGCTTGTCCTCAAGCACAAGGAAAATGATTGTGAATGAGAAAGATATGGGATAAGCACGGTGACTTAGAGAAGGTAGAAAATGATGGTGCAGGAGATTGAGTGTTTCGGTTATGTGAGAGATGTGATGCTTCAAGAGTTTTTGTTGGGTAAAGATGAGGTTCAAGGTTAGAATTTGTGAAACATGGAGTAGGTTGGAGGTTGAGTATGAGTTCGGCTAGTGAAGTGAAAGTTGGTGGGTAGAAGAATGAATGATGAATGAATATGGTTGAAGTATTTAAAGTAAAAGTTGGTGGGAAGACATTTAAGGCTCGGTCATGGCATGCTTCCTTGTGCATAATGCATGTTGATTTCTTTTTCCCCATGCACAAAGTTTAAAATTCATGTGACTACCCTTCCTTATGTATCCGTGATCTTTCTTCAAGATTCCCCATCATTTCTTTCCTTCTTTCATTATATGCTTCCAAGATTCCCCATCACTTCTTTCTTTCTTTCCTGCAACAAAATGCCAAAGGCTTGAGATTCTTAAAGTGACATTAATGGCTAAAAACTTATGATTATGTTCCTATACAAAATTGACTAAATTAGATTCCCTAATCTAATTTTTTTAGCATTAATAATGCAAGTAAAGACACCAAACTTAGTTTGTGACTAAGTGTTCTATGGAATTAATTCCAAAGATAGCCACATCAAACTTAGTAATTTACCTACATTAAATGCCTTTTTTTTTCACGTTTTTTTTTTATTTTATTTTATAACTAAAGTAGATGACAAAACTTTCATAGCTTAGCATTTTCGTGTATGTATGGACACCAAACTTAGTTTGTGGCTAAGTGTTATAGAACACACATTTGCCATTACTTCAAGATTGGCCACACCAAACTTAGTGCCTTGCATACACCATGTACTAGTCTACTTGATCATTATTGGTTACTAAAACATGAAATTAAAAGACTCCCTGTGCATGGGTTGCCTCCCATGAAGCGCTTTGTTTATTGTCCTTAGCTCGACATTGCAGCTTCTTTGCTCATGTTAAGAGTTGCACACTCTCATCCTTGCTCCAAGGGCCACCAAAATAGTGCTTCACCCTATGTCCATTGACTGTGAAGGTTTGTTTTGAGGCTTCATCAAGCAATTCAACATAGCCATGAGGTGATACTTTGGTGATGGTGTATGGACCAGTCCATCTAGACCTCAGCTTCCCAGGGAAGATCTTCAATCTTGAATTGAATAATAACACCTTTTGGCCTGGTTCAAATGTTCTTTGAGAGATCCTCTTATCATGCCATCTCTTTGCTCTCTCCTTGTATATTTTGGCATTGTCATATGCCTCCAATCTGAACTCCTCAAGCTCATTGAGTTGTAGCAACCTCTTCTCTCCTGCTGCTTGAGCATCTAGATTTAGAAGTTTGGTGGCCCAGAAAGCCTTATGTTCAAGCTCTACAGGGAGGTGGCATGCCTTTCCATACACCAATTGAAAGGGAGATTTTCCTATGGGTGTCTTGAAGGCTGTCCTATATGCCCAAAGTGCATCATCTAGCTTCCTAACCCAATCCTTTCTTGTTGTTCCCACAGTTTTCTCCAAGATCCTTTTTAGCTCTCTGTTAGCAAGTTCAGCTTGTCCATTGGTTTGTGGGTGATATGGGGTAGCTACTTTGTGTGTAACACCATACTTGTGGAGTAAGGAATTGAGTTGCTTGTTGCAAAAGTGGCTTCCCCCATCACTTATAAGCCCTTTGGGTACTCCAAATCTTGTGAAGATGTTCTTCTTGAGGAATTGCAAGACCACGTTGGTATCACATGTGGTGGTGGCTATTGCTTCTACCCATTTGGAGACATACTCTACTGCTACCAGGATGTATTTGAACGTGTAGGATGGAGGAAAAGGTCCCATGAAATCTATTCCCCACAAATCAAAGAGTTCCACTTCCAAAATGAACTTTTGGGGCATCTCATTTTTCTTTGACAAACCCCCTGCTCTTTGACATTCATTGCATTGGCTCACAAACTCCCTAGCATCCTTGAAGATTGAAGGCCAATAGAAACCACTTTGAAGGACCTTAGCAGCAGTTCTTTCAGCTCCAAAATGACCACCATAACTAGAGTTGTGACAATGCCATAGTATGTTCTTCATCTCATTTTCTGGCACACATCTTCTTATCATTCCGTCTGGGCATCTTTTGAACAAGAATGGTTCGTCCCAAAAGAAGAACCTAGCCTCATGCAACAGCTTCTTCACTTGTTGTCTTGTGTACTCTTGTGGGATGATTCTTCCTGCCTTGTAGTTGGCCATGTCTGCAAACCATGGGACATGTTGAATGTGCAAGAGATGTTCATCTGGAAACTCTTCATTTATTGATGGAAGGTTGTCTTGGCATTCATCTTGTGGCACCCTTGATAAGTGATCAGCAACTTGATTTTCACTGCCCTTTCTATCTTTGATCTCAATGTCAAACTCTTGTAGGAGTAGCACCCATCTAATTAGCCTTGGTTTGGCATCCTGTTTTGACATAAGATACTTAATGGCAGCATGGTCAGTATACACTAAGACTTTAGATCCAATCAAATATTGTCTAAACTTATCAAAGGCATACACCACAGCTAGTAGCTCTTTCTCTGTTGTGGTGTAGTTCTTTTGAGCTTCATTCAACACCTTACTTGCATAGTAGATAACATGAAGCTTCTTTTCCTTCCTTTGCCCCAACACAGCGCCAATTGCAAGGTTGCTTGCATCACACATGAGTTCAAAAGGTAGTCCCCAAGTTGGGGGTGTGATGATTGGTGCTGTGGTGAGCTTAGCCTTTAGAGTTTCAAAAGCATGCTTGCATTCATCATCAAAGATAAAAGGATTTTCTACCACCAGCAAATTGCTTAGTGGCTTTGCTATTTTGGAAAAATCTTTGATGAATCTCCTATAAAATCCAGCATGTCCTAAGAAACTTCTAACAGCTTTCACACTAGTTGGCAAAGGAAGTTTTTCTATAATTTCTACTTTTGCCTTGTCAACTTCTATACCCTTTCTTGAAATTTTGTGACCAAGAACAATGCCTTCGGGTACCATGAAATGGCATTTTTCCCAATTCAAAACTAAGTTTGTTTCTTGGCATCTTTTCAAGACTAATGTAAGATGGTGCAAGCAAGTATTGAATGAATCACCAAAAACAGAGAAATCATCCATAAAGACTTCAATGAATTTTTCTACCATGTCTGAGAAGATTGAAAGCATGCATCTTTGAAAGGTAGCTGGGGCATTGCAAAGTCCAAATGGCATCCTCCGGTATGCAAAGACTCCAAAGGGACAAGTGAAGGAAGTCTTCTCTTGATCCATGGGGTCAACCACTATCTGATTATACCCAGAATATCCATCAAGAAAACAATAATAAGCATGGCCAGCCAACCTTTCAAGCATCTGATCAATGAAAGGTAGAGGAAAGTGGTCTTTTCTTGTTGCATCATTCAACCTCCTATAGTCTATGCACATCCTCCACCCTGTCACTGTTCGTGTTGGGATAAGCTCATTCTTCTCATTAACAATGACAGTCATGCCTCCTTTCTTAGGTACTACTTGCACTGGACTGACCCATGGGCTGTCAGATATAGGGTAGATGATCCCAGCCTTGCACAACTTCAGGACTTCCTTTTGAACAACCTCCTTCATTGTGGGATTCAATCTTCTTTGAGGTTGTACCACAGGTTTGGAGTTCTCCTCCAAGAGTATCTTGTGCATGCATATGGCAGGGCTTATGCCCTTCAAGTCATCAATGGTCCACCCCAAAGCCTCTTTGTGAGTTCTCAAAACCACAAGGAGCTTTTCTTCTTCCTCTGCATTCAATGTGGAATTGATGATCACTGGGAAGCTGTCTTTCTCACCGAGGAATGCATATTTAAGATGAGGGGGTAGTGGTTTCAACTCTTGTTGTGGTGCCTCTTCTTTGGTAGCTTCACTTGGTTCCTTTGATGCTTCCAACGTATTTTCTTCTTGTCCCTTGATGTTATGGACTTCCTCTTGTTGCATTTGATGGTTTGTGTTAAGCACTTCTTCAACCAAAGAGTCCACTACATCAATCCTCATGCAATTTTCTTTCTCAACAGGGTGTTGCATTGCTTTGAAGACATTTATGGTCATTTGTTCATCATGCACCCTGAAGATCATCTCTCCCTTTTCCACATCAATGATTGTTCTAGCTGTAGCCAAAAAGGGTCTACCAAGAATGACTGAATTGTTTCCCTCTTCATCCATATCTAGGACCACAAAATCAGCTGGGAATATGAAGTTTCCCACCTTCACCAAGAGGTTCTCAACTACTCCATTTGGCACTTTGATGGATCTGTCAGCAAGTTGGAGTGACATCCTTGTGGGTTTGAGCTCTTCAATCATCATTTTCTTCATCATGGTAAGGGGCATTAAGTTAATTCTTGCTCCCAGGTCACAAAGTGATTTGTCAACAGCCATGCTCCCAATCGTGCAAGGTATGAGAAAGCTGCCAGGGTCTTTAAGTTTTGGAGGTAACCCTTGTTGAATGATGGCACTACACTCTTGATTGAGAACCACGGTTTCTTTTTCTTGCCAACTCCTCTTCTTGGTGATCAACTCCTTAAGAAACTTTGCATACAATGGCATCTGTTCTAGAGCCTCTGCCAATGGGATGTTGATTTCAAGTTTCTTGAAGATCTCTAAAACCTTGGGAATTGTTGGTCCTTTGCTCCTTTGTGTATCCTAGTTGGGTATGGAAGCTTGGGTACATAAGCTTTCACTCCTTCATTTTTGTTTTCTTTTTGTGGATTCATACTTTCCTTGCCATCACGGTTGCCTTCTTGACTTGGTGGATTGCCTTGTGGCTTGACAACCTCTTTGCCTTTGTTAGATGTTGAAGCCTTTTCTCCATCTTGCCTCTCCACTGTGTCTTGCTCTTTGGGTTTTGTTGCTTCTTTATTTGAACTTTCACCAACTACCTTGCCACTCCTTAACTGCAAAGCCTTACATTCTTCTCTTGGGTTGGGTATTGTGTCACTTGGGAGGACATGGGTTGGTTTCTCGGCTTGTTTGGCTAGTTGTCCCACTTGTCTCTCAATGTTCTTCATAGTGACCGCTTGTTCTTGTTGTCCCTTAGCTAAAGCTTGAGTGGTTTGAGCAAGTGCTTGCAAGGTTGCTTCCAGACTTGAGATTCTGGCCTCATGATGGTCAATTGGAGGTATGATGGGGGTTGATTGTTGTTGGAAGTTGTTGGGTGGATTAGTGTGGTAATTTTGTGAGTTGGATGTTGGTGCATAGAAGTTATTTTGGTGGGTTTGTGAGTTATGATGGGGGTGTTGATATGTGTTTTGTGTTTTTCTATATTGGTTAGTGTTGGTGGCATGGTGATTTTGGTTATTTGTGTTACGGTTGTGGTTGTGGTTGCTGTTCTTTTGCCAATGGTTTTCACCCCACTTTAGATTGGGATGATTTCTCCATGATGAATTGTATGTATCCCCATGAAATTCATCCTGAGAATTTGAAGTGTTCTGCATGTATTGAACTTGTTCTTGTGGTTGTTCAACCGTGATCCCTTCACCTTGGCTCCATTCAAGTGATGGTTGATTTGTTGTGTTCACTGATGCAAGTTGCATACCATCCATTCTCTTTGTTATCATCTCCATTTGTTGTTGGATTTGTTGGTGCATTAACTTGTTTTGTGCCAAGATAGCATCAACACCTTCAAGCTCCATTACACCTTTCTTTGGGGGTGGATTGTGTTGCCTCTCTGATGAGTAATAATATTGATTGTTTGCCACAATCTCAATGAGGTTTTGAGCCTCCTCAGCAGTTTTCATCATGTTGAGTGATCCTCCTGATGAGTAATCTAGTCCCTTCCTTGCTTCTAAGCTTAAGCCTTCATAGAAGTTTTGGAGCTTAACCCAATCACTAAACATGTCTGGGGGACATCTTCTCATTAGTGCCTTATATCTTTCCCAGGCTTCGTACAATGACTCCCCTTCCATTTGCCTAAAAGTCTGAACCTCTGTCTTCAACTTGATGACCTTTTGAGGTGGGTAGAATTTTGCTAGAAATTTGCCCATCACTTCATTCCAATCATTGAGGCTTTCCTTGGGGAATGATTCTAGCCATTGAGTGGCTTTATCCCTCAAGGAGAATGGAAATAGCAACAACTTGTAGACATCTGGATGCACTCCATTTGTCTTCACTGTATTGCATATCCTCAGAAAAACAGAGAGATGTTGATTTGGGTCTTCAAGAGGTCCCCCTCCATAAGAGCAATTGTTCTGTACCAAAGTGATGAGCTGAGGTTTTAGCTCAAAGTTATTGGCCTGAACATTTGGTGTAGCAATGCTGCTCCCACAATGTCTTGGATCAGGGATGGTATACGAAGATAACACCCTTCTAGCGTGTCCACCATTATTGTTGACCCCTCCAGGAGGATTTTGTATCTCATCCTCCATGACTTGGTCTTCTCCCTCTGATTCCTCTGACTCCTCTTCACCAACTATGAACTTTCCTCTTTCTGCTCTCCTTATCCTTCGGAGGGTTCTCTCGTCCTCAATATTACGTCTACTAGCTCCTGACATACACAAACAAACCAAAATAACAAGTGAGACACTCTAAAACTAGAGTGAAATTGGGGTTAGTGAAACAAAGTATCAAACAGTTAGTGGGCTTAGCAAAAACACAATAAAAAATGCTTAATCTAAACCACCTTTCACTTAATCATTGTCAATCTAACCAATCCCCGGCAGCGGCGCCAAAAACTTGATACGTAAAAAAATTAATTTCACGTATTTACCGGCAAGTATACCGGGTCGTATTAAGTAATAAGACTCACAAAGAGTGAGGTCGATCCCACGGAGATTGGTAGATTAAGCAACTTTAGTTAATGGTAAATTTAGTCAAGCAAACATAGTTTTGATTTCATGAGCATTTTGATTTTTGAACATAATTGCAAGAATGTAAATGACACAAAATGTAAAGAACTAGAAAAGAAAAATTAAATGAAAGTAAATAACGGAAACTTAAATTGCAAGAAACTTAAATGACATCAAAGATAAATTGCAAGGAATTAAAGGTTGCAGAAATTTAAAGAACATAAGAGTAAATAGCATGAATTAAAGGAACAAAATGTAGATGACAAGAAGAATAAAATGACCGAATGTAAAAGGGAATTGGGTTGTGGGAAATTAAACAACTAGAGGCAATAGAAATAAGAATTGATGGTAGAGAAGATCATTAGGGATCAGAGATGCAAGTTTTCATGAATTGATGTTAGTCAAATCCTTCTCAATCATGGGTATAGATCCATGGCAAGTGGGTGATTGAATCCCAATCTCTTGGTGATTCAATCTCTCTCAACATAACCAAATGCCACTCTCGTGATCTATTTGTTCATGAGAAGAGATGAAGCTCCTTTCTAATCCAGCCACACAATTCCTATAATCTCAACCAAGGAGAGTTACATCTCACATACTAACCAAGGTATATTGATTGAAGGAATCATGAAAGGATGAACTCTAAACTGAATTATGTGGCTCATTCCTCAAATTCACCACATAATTCATGTAGATTAACCCCTCTCTCGATGGTGGTTGAATCTATGAAGAGCAAGAGTTCCCTCTTTAGATCAACCACTAAAATTGAGGAGGAAAAGATGAATTCACCAACTCATTTCAACAAGCAGAGCTCATCCCCCTAATGAATGTGGGGTTTAGTGAGTCATTGCTCCAATTTCAACAACAATTGCCATAAATCAAAATTAAACTCAATGTAAAGAAGAAGAAGAAGAATGAAACGCTTAAAACTTGTAAAAGAAGAAGAAAAGTTCCAATAGAAAACCAAAGATGAGCTCCTCGGCAGAGTACCCGGAAGTTCTTACAAAAGCTAAATAAAAGTGCAAAAGAGTCCAAAAAGTCTAAGTGTCAACAAGTATTCAAAAGTGTAAAAGTTCCCCACAAGTACATCAACCTCTTCTATTTATACCACTCCCAAAACTTCTTCAGAGATCTTCAATTTGGGTTAGCAATGTGGGCTTTCTCATTGTTGAATTCTTGGCTCAATTAGAGGTGTTTTGGCCTTTGTGATGAATAGGGGAAGTAAAGCAAGTTGGCACCAATTCTGGCCCATTGAGGGGCGTTGTTGGCAATAACTCAGGCCTTAGTGCACGTTGGCAACGTGCATGCCAATTTCCTGGAAGTGAGTTTGAGACTTGGGCGTTGCTAGCCCAAGTTGTTGCAAACAACTTGCTCTTTCTCTTTTTGGCCTTACTTTCATGCTAAATGTAGCCCAGAATTTGAGTGTCAACCTTCAGCTTCAATATGGACTATTATACATCATTGGAAAGCTCTTGATGTCTATTTTCTAATGCCATTGGAATCATCTCAATTGGACTTTCCTAGCTCAAGTTATGGCTCCTCAAAGAAGGTAAGGTCAAGCTGCCAAGTTGTTGCCAAGTTGTTGTGAATAACGCACCCTCAACCCCAAGTTAGCAACGTGCTCGAGCATCACTCTCCCAAGGCAAGGACTTGAGGCTGGCGTTGTTGCAAAACACGCCCCCTTTGTGCACGTTGGCAACGTGCTCGATCCCACATCCAAGGATCATCTCTAGCTCCCTTGAATTTCATTTCATGTTCTTGTTTTTAGGGCCTAAAGATGACTCTGGTTTGGCTTCGATCTTGTGCTCCACCATGGACTATTATATATGGTTGGAAAGCTCTGAATGTTAGCTTCCCAACGCAACTGGAAGTACTCAATTTGGATCTCTGTAGCTCAAGATATCTTCCATTGAAGTGGACATGTTCAGGCTGCCTTGTTTTGGTAAGTTGGCGTTGGCAACGCCCATCTAGCGTTGGCAACGTGAGTGGTGCGGCATTTGGGCGTTTGGAACGCGGTTGGTGCGCCATTGGGCGTTTAGCAGCCTGGTTGGTGCGCCATTGGGCGTTTGGCAGCCTGGTTGGTGCGCCATTGGGCGTTTGGCAGCCTGGTTGGTGCGCCATTGGGCGTTTGGCAACTTGGCTGGCACCAAAACTTGGTGCCTAGCCAAGCTTTCTTGTGTGGCGTTGGCAACGCCATTCTTGAGTTGGCAACGCCAGCTCCTTTTCTTCCAGGGCTCCATTTGTTGCTTGGTTGTGTGGCGTTGGCAACGCCCATCTTGAGTTGGCAACGCCAGCTCCTTTTCTTCCAGGGCCAAGCTTGATTGTTTGGCGTTGTTAGCCTGCGTTGTCCTCAAAAACGCCCCTCATTTCTAGGCTGGCAACGTGCTCGAGGCTCCAAATCCAGGGCCAAGTTCCTTGTGTGGGCGTTGGCAACGCCAGCTTCAAGTTGGCAACGCCAACTTTGCTTCCTCCAGGGCCAAGTTCCTTGCTTGTGTCTTGTGTGTGGCGTTGGCAACTTGGTTCTAGAGTTGGCAACGCCAACCTTGCTTCCAGGGCCAAGTTCCTTGTGTGTGAGCGTTGGCAACTTAGTTCTAGAGTTGGCAACGCCAACTTTGCTTCCAGGGTTGCCAAGCTTGCTTGGTGTGGTTGTGTGTGGCGTTGGCAACGCCAATCTCAAGTTGGCAACGCCAACTTCTTGCCTTGGTTGCCTCCAGGACCAAGCTTGCCTTGTGTTGTGGAGTTGGCAACGCCAATCCCAAGTTGGCAACGCCAACTCCTTGCCTTGGTTGCCTCCAGGACCAAGCTTGCCTTGTGTTGTGGAGTTGGCAACGCCAATCCCAAGTTGGCAACGCCAACTTCTTGCCTTGGTTGCCTCCTGGACCAAGCTTGCCTTGTGTTGTGGAGTTGGCAACGCCAATCCCAAGTTGGCAACGCCAACTTCTTGCCTTGGTTGCCTCCTGGACCAAGCTTGCCTTGTGTTGTGGAGTTGGCAACGCCAATCCCAAGTTGGCAACGCCAACTTCTTGCCTTGGTTGCCTCCTTCTTGCTTCCATGCTTCCTTGTTTCATCACCTATCATCAACAAGGGAGATAGCTTCAAAGTCTTACCAATTCAAGCAATAAATTTCATGAGATTCATTCATACTCATTCATATATGCATTCCTTAAATCATTTGCATGAATTTGGCTAGAATTAACATGTTCCTTGATATCATCATGCATGGAAACAAAACTCATAAAAGGACTTGTTTATTTAGAGAAAATGAGTGAATTTAAACTAAAACTAACTAAACTAACTAACTAATAATGCAAATATGCATTTGCATCAGTAAGGAGACATTCCAATTGGTGTTTTGAAAGCTGTCCTATATGCCCAAAGGGCATCATCTAGCTTAATCGACCAATCCTTCCTTGAAGTTCCCACAGTCTTTTCCAGGATTCTTTTGAGTTCCCTGTTAGATATTTCGGCTTGCCCACTTGTCTGTGGATGGTATGGTGTGGCTACCTTGTGTTTGACTCCATATTTTAGAAGCAATGCCTCTAATGGTTTGTTGCAGAAGTGGCTTCCTCCATCACTGATGATTGCTCTTGGAACCCCAAAACGGCAAAAAATTTGTTTTCTGAGGAAGTTCAGGACTACCTTGTTATCATTGGTTGGAGTTGCTATTGCTTCAACCCATTTGGAGACATAATCTACTGCCACAAGAATGTAATTATTTGAGTATGAGGTGGGAAAGGGTCCCATGAAATCTATTCCCATACATCAAACAATTCAAGTTCCAGAATGAATTGTTGTGGCATTTCATTTCTTCTTGGCAGGTTTCCCGCTTTCTGGCATTCATGACAGTGTTTCACTAGTTCCTTTGCATCTTTGAAGATAGTGGGCCAATAAAAACCACACTGCAACACCTTAGCTGCTGTTCTTTCTCCTGCAAAATGTCCTCCATAAGTGGATCCATGGCAGTCCCATAAGACTTCCCTTCCTTCCTCCTCTGATATGCATCTTCTGAGTATGCCATCCGAACATTTTTTGAACAAGTATGGTTCGTCCCAGATGAAGTATTTGGCATCATTTACCAATTTCTTCCTTTGATGCTTGTTAAATTCCAACGGCAAGCTCCCAGTGGCCTTGAAGTTTGCTATGTCTGCAAACCAGGGTGCTTTGTGGATTACCATGAGTTGTTCATCAGGAAAACACTCATTTATATGTGTGCTTTGTGTGCTTCCTTCTTCACATGGTATCCTTGATAAATGGTCTGCCACCTTGTTCTCTACACCCTTCTTGTCTTTGATTTCAATGTCAAATTCCTGCAACAAAAGAACCCATCTAATAAGTCTTGGTTTGGATTCTTGTTTAGCAAGTAAGTATTTTAAAGCTGAATGATCAGTGAAGACAATGACTTTAGATCCAATGAGATAGGATCTAAATTTGTCAAATGCAAAAACTATTGCCAAGAGTTCTTTTTCAGTGGTTGTGTAATTCCTTTGGTTATCATTCAAGACTTTACTGGCATAATAAATCACATGTACCAAATTGTCTTTCCTTTGTCCTAACACTGCCCCAATAGCAAGGTCTGATGCATCACACATCAGTTCAAAAGGTAGATTCCAATCAGGTGGGGCAATGATAGGTGCAGAGGAAAGTTTTTGCTTCAAAAGTTTATAGGCTAGCATGCAATTTTTATCAAATACAAAGGGTGTATCAGAGACAAGTAAGTTACTCAAAGGTTTAGCTATTTTAGAAAAGTCTCTAATAAACCTTCTGTAAAAGCCAGCGTGTCCCAAAAAACTCCTAACTGCCTTGACATTACTTGGTGGAGGTAGTTTTTCAATGAGTTCCACCTTAGCTCTGTCCACCTCAATGCCTTTATTGGAGACTTTGTGGCCAAGGACTATTCCTTCTGTGACCATGAAATGACACTTTTCCCAGTTTAATACTAGGTTGGTCTCTTGGCATCTCTTAAGCACCAAGGCAAGGTGGTGTAGGCAGCTAGGAAAAGAATTTCCAAACACAGAAAAATCATCCATGAAAACTTCAATAAACTTTTCGATCATGTCCGAAAAGATGGACAGCATGCACCTTTGGAAAGTTGCAGGTGCATTGCACAATCCAAAGGGCATGCGTCTATATGCAAACACTCCATATGGACAAACAAATGATGTTTTCTCTTGATCTCTTGGATCAACTACTATCTGATTATAGCCTGAGTATCCATCCAGGAAGCAATAGTAAGCATGTCCTGCAAGCCTTTCAAGCATCTGATCCATGAATGGAAGTGGGAAATGATCTTTTCTGGTGGCTTCATTGAGCTTCCTGTAGTCTATGCACATCCTCCACCCAGTAACAGTTCTTGTGGGTATGAGTTCGTTCCTCTCATTTGGCACCACAGTTATGCCACCTTTCTTGGGAACTACATGGATGGGACTAACCCATGGGCTATCAGAAATGGGGTAGATTACCCCTGCCTGCCATAACTTCATGACCTCCTTTTGTACCACTTCTTTCATGGCGGGATTCAATCTTCTCTGAGCTTGAATGGAGGGTCTAGCATCCTCTTCTAACAAGATTTTATGCATGCATATGGATGAACTTATCCCCTTCAAATCAGCTAGGGTCCATCCAATGGCATCTTGATGGGTTTGTAGCACCTTGATCAATTCTTCTTCCTGTTCTTGGCTCAGGGCAGAACTAATGATAACAGGATGGCTCTCATCACTACCCAAGTATGCATACTTGAGATTAGGGGGCAATGCTTTGAGCTCAGGTTTTAGTGCTTCCTTCTTTTCTTTCACTCTTTCTGGCATGCTTGGCATGGTTGTTTCAGCAGCCTTGACGTCACTAACTTCCATATCCTTGGTGAACTCCTCCTCTGCCACTTCCTTTGTTATTTCCTCAAAGGTTTCTTGTACTGCAATGTCCACTACATCCACCCTCATGCATTCCTTTAGTGATTCTGATGGATAGCTCATTGCCTTGAATACATTAAACACCAATTTCTCATCATGTAGTCTAAGAGTGAGTTCACCCTTTTGGACATCTATGATGGCTCCAGCAGTAGCCAAGAAGGGTCTTCCCAGGATTATCGAAGCTTTGGCTTCTTCCTCCATATCTAACACCACAAAATCGGCAGGAAATATAAAATCTCCCACTTTCACCAACAAATCCTCAACTATTCCATGAGGGAATTTAAAAGTTCGATCTGCCAATTGGAGGGCCATTCTTGTTGGTTTAGCTTCCTCAATCTTCATTCTTCTCATCATTGTTAGAGACATCAAGTTGATACTTGCCCCTAAGTCGCACAAGGCCTTCTCCACCATGACTTCTCCTATGATGCAGGGGATTTGGAAACTGCCTGGATCCTTCAATTTCTAAGGTAATTTGTGTTGAATGATGGCACTACATTCTTCAGTTAACAACACAGTTTCCTCATTTCTCCAGCTTCTCTTCTTGGTCATTAATTCCTTTAAGAATTTTGCATAGAGTGGCATTTGCTCTATTGCTTCAGCAAACGGAATGTTGATTTGAAGCTTCTTGAAAATCTCCAAAAATCTGGAGAATTGGCCATCCTTTTCTCTTTTCATCAAACGTTGAGGATATGGTGCTTTGGGTGTGTAAGGCTTCAGGACTTCTTTTTCTTTTTCTTTTGTTGCAGACGGTGTAGAGGATTGTCCCTGTTCTTTGTCTCTCACATTTTATTTTTCTTCATCCTCTGTGGTTTCCTTTGAGATCTCCTTCAGCTTCGTTCCACTTCTGAGGGTTATGGCCTTACATTCTTCCCTTGCAATAGCCTTGGCAGCATGAGAAACGCTTGGCCCAGGAGTTTGCTTAGACAAGTACTCAATTTGATTTTCTAGCTTCTGGATGGCAGCTCCTTGGTTTTGCAAGTTGGAATTTACTTCTTCCTTAAAGGCTTTTAATTCGGTTATGTCTTGACTCATGGTTGCAAGCATTCTTTCTATCCTGTTTAATTGATCTTGAAATTGTTGGTTCGGATTAGATTGGGCAGGTTGGTTATTTTGGCTATGATATGGTGGTTGGGAGTAAGTGTTTTGTGTGGCTTGGTATGATCGTTGGTTGGAGTTTTGGTATGTGGAATTGTTATGTTGGTTGGAAGTGTAAGGTTTGTGGTTTTGTGGTTGGGTTTGCTGGTTTCCCCACCCAAAGTTTGGGTGGTTTTTCCATCCTGAGTTGTAAGTGTTGGAATGTGGATCATATGATTGCCTTTGTTGGTTTCCCACATAGTTGGCCTCTTCCCAATCACCTCCTTCAATGCTTACTTCCACTTGATCTTGTGTGTGTATTGCAGCCACTTGCTTTGTGTCCAATTTCCTTGTGAGTTCTGCTAGTTGCTTGGCAAACACCTTGTTTTGGGCTAGAATTGTATCAACATGGTTCAGCTCCATGACTCCCTTAGTGTTGTGTCTCTCTGAAGCATAGTAGTACTCATTCTCAGCCACTGTCTCAATCACTTCAATGGCTTCTTCCACAGTCTTTTTCCTGTTTAATGAACCTCCTGATGAATGGTCTACAGCCTTCCTTGATTCATAAGAAAGTCCATCATAGAAAATATGTAATTGCACCCAGTCAGGGAACATGTTTGGTGGACATTTCCTTGTCAATTCTTTGAACCTCTCCCATGCCTCATAGAGCGTCTCACCATCTTGTTGTCTAAAAGTTTGAACCTCAGATCGAAGCCTATTGACCTTTTGTGGGGGGTAGAAACGTGCCAGAAACTTGCTCTCCACTTCATCCCAGGTTGTTAGGCTGTCCCTTGGGAATGATTCCAGCCACTTAGCTGCCTTGTCCCTAAGTGAAAATGGGAACAAGAGCAGTTTATAGGCATCGTCCTGGACTCCATTGGACTTCACAGTGTCGCAAATTCTCAGGAATTTGGTGAGATGTTGGTTTGGATCTTCATTAGCACTCCCACCAAATGAACAATGGTTCTCCACCAGTGATATTAACTGTGGTTTGAGTTCAAAATTGTTGGCTTGAATGGGTGGTTTCTGAATGCTGCTACCACAATTCCCAGAGGTTGGGTTTATGTATGAACCAAGAACCCTCCTCTCAGGAATGGCATTGTTTCCATCATCCCTCTCATGGTTGTGAAATTCTCTATCCATGTTGAGATCTAGAGCTTCCTCAAAGTTGTCCTCAGATTCTCCTTCAGATTCTTCTTCTCTCAATACTCTCTTCCCTCTTGCTTCCCTTCTAAGTCTATGAAGGGTCCTCTCTGGTTCAGTGTATGGAGGAGTTGATGTCTCTCCTCTCCTACCTGTCATACAAGAACACACCACAAGCAACAAACAAGTGGAATACTCTTGGTTAATGGAATAGTATGGTTAGAGCAGTTGAGGAATTAATTCAAATAGTTAGTGGGTCAGTGAGTTAGTTGCTAGAATTGAAAGGCATAAGAAAGAAAAAGCAAGTAACAGAGTGCAGAAATTAAAAATTCAACAAGTAGCTAGAACTAAATTAACAAAACAAGAAAAATGCTCAATCTAGTTAACTTCCAATTTGAGAATTGTCAATCGAAAACCAATCCCCGGCAACGGCGCCATAAACTTGATGCGCATAAACTTGTTATGCTACGATTTTAGGAAATTGCATGAGCGGCAAAATTCCTTCCGGCAAGTGCACCGGTTATCGTCAAGTAAAAACTCACAATAGAGTGAGGTCGAATCCCACAAGGATTGGTTGAATGAGCAATTCGAATTAGAAGTTTGGTTAGTTGAGCGGAATCAAGAATTGGATGTGAATTTGCATAAAGTAAATTGGCGGGAAATGTAAATTGCAAGGAAATGAAATTTGCAGAATCTTAAATTGCGAGAAATTAAATGCGAGAAGTTAAATTGCTGAAATTAAAAGGGAATTGGGGTGATTGCGTGAATTGAAATTGCAGAATGTAAATAGAAAGTGTAGATCAGAAAGAGGGGTTCATTGGGGTCAGGAGATATTGAAATCTCCGAATCAAAACATTTTCATCTCTTCCTCAACCAATGCATTCATTGAATCTTGCTTGGCAATCTTATATGATTGGATCCCAATTCCTTGGCTCACCAATTCTCTCTAAAAACAAACAAATTCCCAATCCCTTGGTTTAAATGTTCATAAAAAGAGATGATGCTCGATCACTGATTATACCACACAGTTTCATGAACCACAATTTGGTGGGATTACATGTCACAATATCCATCCAAACCCCAATCCAATTCACTGTGAGAAAGCTTCTCTAGCATGAATCCATCATTCCTTTCCCAAGGTTCCGAAGGATTCCAATTATGGGCAGTTTCTTTCCCAAGACAACTACCCAATGGAATTAGATCGATAAGCTTTCTAACAAAATTCAAGAGAAAAGATTGAAGAAGAAGATGAAACTATTATTGATTCATTGAATTACAGTAGAGCTCCCTAACCCAATGAAAAGGGGTTTAGTGCTTCATAGCTCAGAATTCAATTACACAATATCCCAAAGTTCTCTAGTGTAAAAAAATGTCAAAAGGTCCAAAAATCCTAACTAACTTCAATTCTATCCTATTTATACACTTTCTAAATTGAGCTTCTGTTGTGTTTCTTGGGCTTTGAGGCCTTTCCTTGATTTCCTTTTGCTTTAGGCTTATGGTCCATAATCCTGATGAGGCTGTGATCCAATTCTGTAACATTCATTGAGCAAACTTAGTGATAAACAAGTAATGACACAAGACTCAACAAATTGAAGTTCCAGACTCATCAATTCTTCAGGCCCAATCCCATAAACCATGATATTCAATTGGGTTTCATGCCATAATACGTTTAAGTTAACATTTGAGCTCAATTGCTAACTTAAACTTCAATAGATTTGGCCCAGAAAACCTTTCAAAAGATGGCGTTTAAGTTGAAGTTTAAGTTTCAGTTTAAGGTTAAACTGAAACTTAAACGTGGAATTGGAAGAAAGCAACCCAGGAGTGTACAATGTCGAACACGTTTAACCTCCAGTTTAAGGTTAAACTGGAGGTTAAACGTGGAAATGAAGAAAACAATCCTGGAGGAGTAAATGGGGTCGAACACGTTTAACCTCCAGTTTAAGGTTAAACTGGAGGTTAAACGTGGAATGAAGAAAACACTCTGGAGGAGAGGAATAGGTCGAAGACGTTTAACCTCCAGTTTGAGGTCAAACTGGAGGTTAAACGTGGGAAATGAGAAGGCAACCCTGGAGGAGCAAAAATGTCGAACACGTTTAAGCTCCAGTTTGAGGTCAAACTGGAGCTTAAACGTGGAAATGGCTTCTTGATGCATAATGAGGTTCGAACACGTTTAACCTCCAGTTTGAGGTCAAACTGGAGGTTAAACGTGGAAATACTCCCTTGGTGCCATTCCCATTCTGGCGTTTAACCTTCAGATTAAGGTCAAACTGGAGGTTAAACGCCAGTTTCCTCTTTTCTCAGCTTTCATGATTCTGGCGTTTAACCTTCAGTTTAACCTTAAACTGAAGGGTAAACGCCACTTTCAGCTTTTGGTGCATTTCTTGTTCTGGCGTTTAACTTCCAGTTTAAGGTTAAACTGGAGGTTAAACGCCAGTTACAGCATCATATGGCTTGGCACATGTGATTTTCAAGCTTCCTTTATTGATTTTGTTGCTTCTTTGCCTAGCCTCTTCTTCCCTGAAATCATCCAAACAATTGCATCAAAGTCTTGCAAAAATTCATGAGAAAGCTTCCATTCATAGCATTCAAGTAATATAACTAAAACTCATGGATTTTGCATCAAAATTATACTGCTTGGATGGTTCATTGCTTTGTTGCTCATTTAACCATTCTTGGTTACTTTAAGCTCAAGAAAATGCATAAAACAACTAAAACTAACAGAAAAATGCTAGTGAAACTAGCCTAAGATGCCTTGGCATCAGGTATAGGGGGGGTTTTTTGATTGATATGGGAAAGAATTTAAATGGCGAGAAAAGTAAATCAAACAAGTAACTAAAGAAGACAATTAATAAAGAATGAGACATTCATGGCAATGGATTGAGATCATAGGCTTTCTATCCTAGTCATGCATGATTAATTCATCTTATTTAGTCAACTCCAACAAATAGGGAGAAAGTCAAACAAGATAATCAATCATATCACAAATATAAACAAGATTTTATCTCATTACGTCATCTCCAACATTAGAAGAAGGTATCATATTATCTTCCATGAGAGAAAGTCTAATGAGACTAGCTAATCTCAATCCAAAAGCCCTAACCAACTTACTAATTAAATTAGCAAAAGATTAGCGTCAATGGAAACAATACTAGCTAACAATTCTAGATCACCAACATACGTTGGGTTTTCATGACTCAAGATTGCCCAATTACTCTTTCCAAGCCAAGAATGCTCAAAATCTACTCTAACATCCTTCCAAGCATTTGATCAAACACTTGGAAGGCATACAAGAAAAGTGGTGGACGAAATTGTGATCCATATTCTTTTGTATTTGTATGAAATCATTATTATGGCACCAGTTGAATTCACAACTCCGTTCAACTAACCAGCAAGTGTACTGGGTCGTCCAAGTAATAAACCTTACGCGAGTAAGGGTCGATTAAATAGTTTTGGTTTTCGAAAATCAATAATAAAAAGAAAATAAAAGGGATAGAAATACTTATGTAAATCAAGAGTGGGAATTTCAGATAAGCGTATGGAGATGCTGTGCTTCTCTTGAAACTCTACTTCACTACTCTCTCTTCCAATCCTTCTTATTCCTTTCCATGGCAAGCTGTATGTAGGGCATCACCATCATCAATGGCTACTTTCAATCCTCTCGGGAAAATGGTCCTATGCGCTGTCACTGCACGGCTAATCGTCTGGAGGCATCACCCTTGGTTGATAGCTACATCCCATCCTCTCAGTGAAAATGGTCCAAATGCTCTGTCACAGCACGGCTAATCATCTGTCGGTTCTCAATCAGGTTGGAATAGAATCCATTGATTCTTTTGCGTTTGTCACTAACGCCCAGCCTTCAGGAGTTTGAAGCTCGTCACAGTCATTCAATACCGGAATCCTACTCGGAATACCACAGACAAGGTTAGACTTTCCGGATCTCCATGAATGCCGCCATCTATCTAGCTTATACCACGAAGATTCTGTTGGGGAATCTAAGAGATATGCGCCCGGCCTAAGGTAGAACGGAAGTGGTTGTCAATCACGCGCGTTCATAGGTGAGAATGATGATGAGTGTCACGGATCATCACATTCATCAAAGTGTTGTGCAACGTATATCTTGGAATAAGAATAAGAGAGAATTGAATAAAAAGTAATAGTAATTGTATTGAAACTTGAGGTACAGCATAGCTCCACACCCTTAATCTATGGTGTGCAGAAACTCCACTGTTGAAAATACATAAGTAAAAGGTTCAGGCATGGCCGAATGGCCAGCCCCCATGGCCTAAGGACTAGGCGTCCCGAGATCTCCTAAGATGAAGAATAAAACAAAACTGAGACCAAAGATGTCTAATACAATAGTAAGAGGTTCTATATATACTAGACTAGCTACTAGGGTTTACATGAGTAAGTAATTGATGCATAAATCCCCTTCTGGGGCCCACTTGGTGTATGTTTGGGCTGAGCTTGATCTATCCACGAGCTGAAGCTTCTCTTGGAGTTGAACTCCAAGTTATGACGTGTTTTGGGCGTTCAACTCCGGATCATGACGTTTTTCTGGCGTTTAACTCCAGACAGCAGCATGTACTTGGCGTTCAACGCCAAGTTACGTCATCAATTTCCGAATAAAGTATGGACTATTATATATTGCGGGAAAGCTCTGGATGTCTACTTTTTAACGCCATTGAGAGCGCGCCATTTGGAGTTCTGTAGCTCCAGAAAATCCATTTCGAGTGCAGGGAGGTCAGATTCCAACAGCATCAGCAGTCCTTTTGTCAGCCTTTTTCAGAGTTTTGCTCAAGTCCCTCAATTTCAGCCAGAAATTACCTGAAATCACAGAAAAACACACAAACTCATAGTAAAGTCCAGAAATGTGAATTTAACATAAAAACTAATGAAAACATCCCTAAAAGTAGCTTGAACTTACTAAAAACTACCTAAAAACAATGCCAAAAAGCGTATAAATTATCCGCTCATCACAACACCAAACTTAAATTTTTGCTTGTCCCCAAGCAACTGAAAATCAAATAGGATAAAAAGAAGAGAATATACTATAAATTCCAGAATATCAATGAATATTAATTATAATTAGATGAGCGGGACTTGTAGCTTTTTGCTTCTGAACAGTTTTGGCATCTCACTTTTTCCTTTGAAGTTCTGAATGATTGGCTTCTCTAGGAACTTAGAATTTCGGATAGTGTTATTGATTCTCCTAGTTAAGTATGCTGATTCTTGAACACAGCTACTTATGAGTCTTGGCCGTGGCCCTAAGCACTTTGTTTTCCAGTATTACCACCGGATACATAAATGCCACAGACACATAACTGGGTGAACCTTTCCAGATTGTGACTCAGCTTTGCTAGAGTCCCCAGTTAGTGGTGTCCAGAGCTCTTAAGCACACTCTTTTTGCTTTGGATCACGACTTTAACCACTCAGTCTCAAGCTTTTCACTTGGACCTGCATGACACAAGCACATGGTTAGGGACAGCTTGGTTTAGCCGCTTAGGCCTGGATTTTATTTTCTTGGGCCCTCCTATCCATTGATGCTCAAAGCCTTGGATCCTTTTTACCCTTGCCTTTTGGTTTTAAGGGCTATTGGCTTTTTCTGCTTGCTTTTTCTTTTTCTTTCTATGTTTTTTTTGCCACTTTTTTTTTCACAAGCTTTTGCTATTCACTGCTTTTTCTTGCTTCAAGAATCAATTTCATGATTTTTCAGATCATCAATAACATTTCTCTTTGTTCATCATTCTTTCAAGAGCCAACAATTTTAACATTCATAAACAACAAGATCAAAAGACATATGCACTTTTCAAGCATTCATTCAGAAAACAAAAGTATTGTCACCACATCAATATAATTAAATTAAATTCAAGGATAAATTCGAAATTCATGTACTTCTTGTTCTTTTGAATTAAAACATTTTTCTTTTAAGAGAGGTGAAGGATTAATGGAATTTATTCATAGCTTTAAGACATAGTTACTACATACTAATGATCATGAAATAAAGACACAAAACATAGATAAATACAACATTAAGAACCGAAAACAGAAAGAAATAAAGAACAAGGAATGAATCCACCTTAGTGGCGTCTTCTTCTTGAAGGACCAATGATGTTCTTTAGCTCTTCTATGTCCCTTCCTTGCCTTTGTTGCTCCTCCCTCATTGCTCTTTGATCTTCTCTTATTTCTTGGAGAATGATGGAGTGCTCATGATGTTCCACCCTTAATTGTTCCACATTGTGGCTCAAATCTTCTAAGGAGGTGTTGAGTTGCTCCCAATAGTTTTTGGGAGGAAAGTGCATCCCTTGAGGCATCTCAGGGATTTCTTGATGATGAGCTTCCTCATGCATCTCTTGAGAACCGTGAGGGGTTTCTCTTGCTTGCTCCATCCTCTTTTTGGTGATGGGCTTATCCTCTTAAATGAGGATGTCTCCTTCTATGATAACTCCAGCTGAGTAACATAGATGGCAAATAAGGTGAGGAAAAGCTAGCCGTGCCATAGGTGAGGGCTTGTCGGCTATTTTGTAGATTTCATTGGAGATGATCTCATGAACTTCTACTTCCTCTCCAATCATGATGCCATGAATCATGATGGCCCGATCCACAGTAACTTCAGATCGGTTGCTAGTAGGAATGATGGAGCGTTGAATGAACTCCAACCATCCTCTAGCCACAGGCTTGAGGTCCAGTCTTCTTAGTTGGACTGGCTTGCCTATGGAGTCTCTCTTCCATTGAGCTCCTTCCAAACATATGTCCATAAGGACTTGGTCCAACCTTTGATCAAAGTTGACCCTTCTAGTGTAGGGGCGTTCATCTCCTTGCATCATGGGTGATGAGCGGATAATTTATACGCTTTTTGGCATTGTTTGTAGGTAGTTTTTAGTAAGTTCAAGCTACTTTTAGGGATGTTTTCATTAGTTTTTGTTCATACCCTGACCGAACTCTCCAAACTCGGTAAAGCTGATAGAAGGCCCGACCTCGACCCAAGGCCCACGTTCGAGGTCGGACCTCGGACAAACAGGCCAAAGAAAGGCCCGTCAGAAGGAACTAAGCCCAAAACCTAAAGGCCGAAAGGGCCTGGGAAAGGCGGTTCCGCAAAGATAGAGATAAATCTCCCAAAAGATAAGATAAGATAAGAATATCTTATCCAGGGATGATCGCAGCCAACTACTATAAATACACTGGAGCACCCAGGTATAACGCATACTCTAATTCTACTTGATATCTGCTTGGACCCATGCTAACTTAAGCATCGGAGTGTCATTGCAGGTACAACCCCCCGCCGTTCAGCACAACCAGCTCGGGTCACAGACCCCCCACCTCGGGCCTTGCCAGAAGACCGAGCTACACGTTTCAGGTAACCCTCGGAACATTGGCGCCGTTGCCGGGGACCTGGAAGTCATCCCTTTACCATGGCGGACGACCCTCCCAACAATAACCACGCTACATCAGAACAAGAAGAGGAAGTTGACACCGGAGAACGGCCGGACAGCCCTCTATCACCACGCACTCCAGGAGGAAACAAACAGAATCGCCCAAAGACATCACCCCCAGACAAAGATCCACAAAATCCCGAAAGAGAAAAAAGTTCGGAGATTCTGGAAACAGTTCGGGCACAACAAAGCCGGCTGAGACAACTCGAAGAGGACGTAAAGAAGCAGAAGGAAACTGAACAGGATCTGAGAAGGGAAGCTCGCAAACGCAGGGAATTGGAAGAAAAACTGCGGAAGATAGAGGCCAACCTAAAAGATCGGATGGAACACGGCACCACTCCCGAAAGCAACCATAATCCCTTCACACAAGAGATCATGAAAGAGAAGGTACCGCGAAACTTCAAACCACCAGATATGGACCTCTACGACGGCACCACCGATCCAAGTCATCACCTCAGCAATTTCAGAAGCAGAATGTACTTAGTCGACGCCTCCGACGCGATTCGATGCAAAGCCTTCCCCACCACTCTCACTAAGTCAGCCATGAAGTGGTTCGACAACCTGCCACCAGGATCAATCTCCAGCTTTGAAGACCTAACCAAAAAATTCTTAACAAGGTTCTCTATTCAAAAGGACAAGGCAAAACATGCCCCCAGCCTACTCGGGATCAAACAAGGCAACCAAGAAACTCTCAGAGAGTACATGGAGCGATTCAACAAGGCCTGCCTGGACATACAACACTTGCCCACGGAAGCAGCCATCATGGGATTAGCAAACGGCCTAAAAGAAGGACCGTTTAGCCAATCCCTATCCAAAAGATACCCGACCTCCTTATACGAAGTACAAGAACGGGCAGGAAAGTATATCAACATGGAAGAAACCTCCCAGCTGAGAGACTCTTCCAGGAAGGAGTCAACCTACCCGCCCCGAGATCGAGATCGGGAACAAAAAAAGAAAGAAGAATCCAACTCACGAAAATACCACAGCTACACTCCCCTCCGAGTCTCCCTGATAGACGTCTACAGAGAAGTATGCCACACCGAGAAGATCCCACCACCCAAACCTCTGAAGCACAAGAGAGCAGGAAGAGATCGGTCCGAGTACTGCGAATATCACAGACTCTACGGCCACTCTACTAACGACTGCCACGACTTAAAGAATGTTATAGAAAAGCTAGCCAGAGAGGGAAAACTCGACAGATACATAGCTGAGAAAGGAGAAGAAACCAGAAAGAGAAGACGGGGAGATAACGAAGATCGGGCCGAGCAAACACGAACCCCGCGAACTCCTGAAAGGCACATACACATGATAAACGGAGGTTTCGCAGGGGGAGGGACATCCAAATCCTCACGGAAGAGACACCTCAAAGAAGTCTACCATGTCCGAGAAGACAGCCCCTTACCCGAGTTACCTACTATCTCATTTACCCGAGAAGATGCTCTTGGAATAATACCCGGACACGACGACCCTATGGTGATCACCATCATCCTAGCCAACGCCAACTTACATCGAACCCTGATCGACCAAGGAAGCTCAGCAGATATCCTGTTCAAAGCAGCCTTCGACAAGCTCGGACTCGAAGAAAAAGAGCTAAAAGCCTATCCCACCGACCTGTTTGGACTAGGAGATACCCCGATCCGCCCCTTGGGATACATCTCATTACACACTACCTTTGGAAAAGGCGAGCAAACCAAAACACTAAACATCGACTACATTGTAGTCGACGTCACTTCAGCATACAATGCCCTCATCGGACGACCAACCCTAAACAGACTAGCGGCTATAGTCTCGACCCCACACCTCTGTATGAAGTTCCCTACCGCAAAGGGAATCGCTACCCTAAAAGGCGACCAAAAACTAGCACGACGATGCTACAACGAAAGTCTGAGCCTAAAAGGGAAAGAGGTCAACATAATAGAACTCGGGCGAGTCCAAGCCCGAGAAGATCTTCGGCCACAACCAGAAGGAGAGACCAAAAAGATCCAGATCGGGAACACACCCGAGAAAGTAACAAACATAGGGGCAAACCTCGAGGCAGGCCTAAAGAAGGAACTCACAACCCTCTTAAGGGAGAATTCCGACCTCTTCGCCTGGAAAGCCTCCGATATACCAGGCATAAGCCCCGACCTGATGTGCCATAAGCTATCAGTATACCCGGGATCCCGACCTGTCCAACAAAGACGCAGGAAGCTCGGGCCCGAACGCATGCAAGCAATAGAAGAACAAGTGCAAGCACTACTAGATGCAGGGTTCATTAGGGAAGTAAAGTACCCCCTATGGCTCGCAAATGTGGTCCTAGTGAAGAAGCCCAATGGAAAATGGAGGATGTGCGTCGACTACACGGATCTCAACAAAGCCTGCCCCAAAGATCCATATCCACTACCGAACATCGACGCCTTAGTCGATGCCGCTTCGGGCTACAGATACCTCTCCTTCATGGATGCATACTCGGGATACGATCAAATCCCGATGTATGGACCCGACCAAGAAAAGACCTCGTCCATAACCCCAAGGGCAAACTACTGCTACGTAGTAATGCCCTTCGGGCTGAAGAACGCAGGGGCAACCTACCAGAGGCTAATGAACAAAGTGTTCTCAGAACACATCGGGCTACAGCTAGAGGTGTACGTCGACGACATGCTAGTAAAGACACAAGAAGATAGAAACTTGGTCGCCGACCTCAGCAGTATCTTCGACACCCTCCGGAAACACAACATAAGACTTAACCCGACAAAGTGCACCTTCGCCGCAGAAGCCGGGAAGTTCTTAGGCTTCATGCTGACTCAGAGAGGCATCGAAGCAAACCCGGACAAATGCCAAGCAATACTCAATATGAAAAGCCCGACGTGTGTCAAAGAAGTACAACAACTAAATGGGAGACTAGCCGCCCTATCAAGATTCTTGGCAGGATCAGCGATAAGATCACTCCCTCTCTACTCACTCCTAAAGAAAGGGAAACCCTTCTCTTGGACCCCGGAATGCGAAAAGGCCTTCCAAGAATTCAAGGAATTCCTCGGGCAGCCACCAATCTTAACCCGACCTCTAAAAGGGGAAGAGCTCGTACTATACCTGTCGGTCGGACATCGGGCAGTCGCCTCGGCACTAATACGAGAAAATGAGGAGGGGCAACACCCCATATACTTCGTAAGCAAAGCACTACAAGGGGCCGAATTAAACTATCAGAAAATAGAGAAATTCGCCTATGCACTAGTGTTCACAGCTCGGAGACTCCGCCCCTACTTTCAAGCCCACACCATCAAAGTCCGGACAAACCAACCCATGAGACACATCCTACAAAAGACAGACATGGCAGGACGAATCCTACAATGGGCGGTGGAATTGTCCGAGTTCGACCTCCACTATGAAGCCCGGACTGCCATAAAATCTCAATACCTAGCCGACTTCGTCGCAGAATACACTGAGACCCCGGTAACCCCACTCTCATGGAATCTGTATGTCGACGGATCCTCAAACAAAACAGGAAGCGGGGCCGGTGTTATACTCGAAAGCGATCAAGGAACACGGATTGAGCTATCCCTAAAATTCGAGTTCCAGGCCTCAAATAACCAAGCCGAATACGAAGCCCTACTAGCGGGACTAAAACTAGCCGAAGAGGTCAGAGCAAAGAGGATCACGATCTTCAGCGACTCCCAGGTCGTCACATCACAAGTAAATGGAAGCTACCAGGCCAAAGACCCTACTATGAAAAAATACCTGGACCAAACACAGGCGCAATTACGACACTTCCCGGAAATACAAATCCAGCACATACCCCGGGAGCAAAATGCCCGGGCAGACGCCCTCTCAAAAACTTGCTAGCACCAAGCCCGGAGGGAACAACAGAAGTCTCCTCCAAGAAACTCTACAATCCCCCTCCGTGTTAAGGGAGGAAGAAATACTAAATATATCCGGGCAACAACAAGGATGGATAACCCCCATACTCAACTATCTGAAATCGGGAACTCTCCCCGCCGAAAGAAAAGAAGCTAAAAGGCTTACAAAAGACGCCCAGAACTACACGTTAATCCACGACGTATTATACAGAAGAGGATTCTCAAACCCCCTCCTGAGGTGCGTCCCGACCACAGAAACAAAGAGCGTCCTCGAAGAAGTCCACAAAGGCATGTGTGGGAACCATCTCGGAGCCCGGGCCCTGTCCAAGAAAATAGTCAGAGCCGGGTTCTACTGGCCGACCTTGCAAAGAGACGCGGCAGAGTTTGTGAAAATATGCCCCCCCTGCCAAAAACACGCCAATTTTCACAAAGCACCGCCCGAAGACCTCATAAGCATCACCGCACCATGGCCCTTCGCAAAGTGGGGACTCGACCTACTCGGCCCATTCCCACAAGGACCGGGGCAAGTCAAGTACCTCATAGTAGGGGTCGACTACTTCACAAAGTGGATCGAGGCTGAACCCTTAGCCACTATTACGGCTCAGAAAAGCCGTAAATTCCTATACAAAAACATTGTCACGAGGTTCGGAGTCCCCTACTCCATCACAACAGACAATGGAACACAGTTCACAGACACAAGTTTTCAGAACTTGGTGGCCGAGCTAAAAATCAAACAGCAGTTCACATCGGTCGAACACCCGCAAGCCAATGGACAAGCAGAGGCCGCAAATAAAGTCATCTTGGCCGGGTTAAAACGAAGACTCCAAGAGGCCAAAGGGGCATGGGCCGATGAACTCCCCCAGGTATTATGGGCATATCGGACAACCCCGCACTCTACAACAGGAGAATCCCCATTCCGACTAGCCTACGGAATGGAGGCAATGATTCCCGTCGAAATAGACGAAGGATCACCCAGAACCATCTTCTACAACGAAGGAGGCAACCCTCAGGCACAAAGGGAAGAACTCGACCTCCTACCCGAGGTCCGAGAAAGAGCCCGAATCAGAGAAGAAGTCTTAAAACGACGAACGGCCCTCAGATATAACCGAAAGGTGATAAAACGAAGCTTCTCTACTCACGACCTGATTTTAATCCGAAACGACATCGGAACACAAAAATCGGGAGAAGGAAAGCTAGCCGCAAATTGGAAGGGGCCCTACAAAGTAACAGAAGTCTTAGGGACAGGCTACTACAAGATATCCGACCTAGAAGGCAATGAGCTGCCCAGAACCTGGCACGCCTGTAACCTAAGACGATACTACAGCTAGAAAAACTTAACCCGAGGTGTACTCTTTTTCCCCACGAGGGTTTTTTAATGAGACACCCGGTTAAGTAGGACACCCGACCTAGTCAAAAGGGTAAACACTTTGTACATATTCTTCTTTTTAATACTAATCAAATTTCTTTATTTTCTCTTTCTCGTTATAAAGCATATCCTAAAAAGTACCCCACCAAGGCGCATTAATTTATGCTCGGCAAAACGCAAAAAATCATTTGCCAAAGGCCATACGAGGTCGGCAAAGATGAAGCGACGAGGTTCAAATTAATGTGAGAAGTTATAAAAGTAACTCTGAAATGGCTCAAAAAGCCAAATAGAAAAGAAGTTACGAAAATAACTTAAAAAAGGCCGACCAAACAACGAAGTCGGACCTGACCAAAGGGGTACTCAAGGATCCCGATGTCCGAGAGTAAACTCGGACCCAAGAAAGAAGCTGGCAAAGAACCAGGACTTCGAGAAACGCTAGCTAAAAAGTTGTTACCCAAAAACAACTAAAAAGCAAAAAGCGAGAAAGTCAAGGCGCTAGCTAAAAAGTTGTTACCCAAAAACAACTAAAAAGCAAAAAGCGAGAAAGTCAAGGCGCTAGCTAAAAAGTTGTTACCCAAAAACAACTAAAAAGCAAAAAGCGAGAAAGTCAAGACGCTAGCTAAAAAGTTGTTACCCAAAAACAACTAAAAAGCAAAAAGCGAGAAAGTCAAGGCGCTAGCTAAAAAGTTGTTACCCAAAAACAACTAAAAAGCAAAAAGCGAGAAAGTCAAGGCGCTAGCTAAAAAGTTGTTACCCAAAACAACTAAAAAGCAAAAAGCGAGAAAGTCAAAACGCTAGCTAAAAAGTTGTTACCCGAGAACAACTAAAAGCATAAAAGCGGAACGAGACAATCGAAACACAAAGCATGGCATAATAAAGCTACAAGAGTAGCTAAAATAGCAGAACAGGTGTCCAAAATGTTTGCAGAAAACATCCAAAAAACAAAAAGCCCACAGGTCGGGCAAAAGCACAAAAGTACAAAAATTACAGAGGATCAAGGCCCTTTCCAGACTCCGCATCAACACCTGGCTGAAACATGGATATCGGGACTGCAGGAACAGCACCATCGCTTGGAACCTCCATACCAACTCTATCCACGGCCAAAGGTGAAGTCGGGTTCACGACCGGAGCCTCGGGGTCGGACACCGGAGCCTTGGGGTCGGACATCGGAACCTCATCCTCAACAGGGGCAGGAACAATCTTCCCCTCCACAACCATGTTATCCGTACTGAACAAACTGAGATCCAATTCGGGAGCAAGAACCCGGACCTGATCCCTCAAATTCACAAACATAGCATCCATACCCTTGGCCACATTATCTTCCAGCTCATAAAAGTCATCCCGAGCAGATTGCAGCTTCTCCTTCGTCTCCACAAGCTCAGCATACAGCTTGGTATAGTTCTCCGTCGCCACCCTCGCCATCTCCTCAGACGTCTTCGCCACCGCCACAGCCGCGGTAGCCCTAGTCTTCTCTTCCTCCAAAGACTCCTCCAGCTCGGCAATCCTAGCATCCTTCAGCTGACTAACCTTATCAAGCTCGGACCGGGCCTTCTCAAGTCGGGAGCTGGTCGCCCCAAGGGGAGCTTTCTTAAACTCCCGAGCAATGGCGGCATGAAGGCTAGCCATCCGAACACAACTCCGCGCCATATACTGAAAGTGATGCTCCATGGACGCATCATCAGTAGAAATAAAAGTCTGAGGAAGAATGTGCTGCTCAACCCAACCGAGAGCATCGAAATCCTTGTCATTGAAACCAGCAGGCTCTCGGGAAGTCTTCTGTTTCTTGGGGGGAGGACCCGAGGTCGAGGTCGGGGAAAGCTGACCGGGTCCGGAGATCGGAGGATCCTGAGTTATAGCTCGGAACTGAGGGACCGGAATGGTCTTCGACCGAGTCTGAACACCAATTGTAGTCTTCTGCGGAGAAGGTCGGGGAGAAGCTTCAGCCTCGATATTCCGAGATGCCGCAGATTTCTTCGCTCGACGGAGAAACTTCATAGAATCAGCCTGAGAAGACATCTCTGCAGAAACGAAACAAAGAGGTTATCAAACAGAAAGATCAAAACAAAGTCAAAATATGAAAATGAAATCTCAAAAAGAGGTCGGGAACTACCTAACTCGGAACGGAGAAGGCTTGGATCTCCCAACATTTTCTTCGTATCCAAGTGAGGTGCCCGACCCCATAGACTGCTCAACACACCAACGAAAGCCTGTTCCACCTCATCTAGACTCTCGAAGGTGTACTTAACCGACACCACACTCTCTTGCCAACAAAGAGGAAACGAAGGCTCCCCACTCTCATCTAAGAAAAAAGGTCGGACATCTCCAACAGCCCGGACTTTGAAGTAATAGTTTTTGAAATCGTGAAACGACTCATCATACAAAGTGCAAAATTTCCTACCCTGGTTAGCCCTAAACGAAACCCAGGACACCTTCCCAGCACCCGACCCCGGCTTCGTCAGTACAAACAGATAAGAAAAAGAGAAACAGAAGGGGAGACGCCTAAAATCTGACACAAAAGTTGGAAAAGCTTTAAAAAACGCCCAAGAGTTCGGATGGAGTTGTGTAGGGGCAAGGTTACAAGACCAAAGGACCTCGGATTCCAGGTCGGTGAAAGGAAGACGGACACCTAGCTTGGAGAAGAAACAATCATAAGCATAGAAGAAAAGTTTCTCGGAACTCTCTAACGGCGGAAAACATACCCTCTCCTCGGACTCCGGGGCTGCTAACTCGTAATCCCGCTCAGACTCCCTGTTCTCACAAATACTACACTCCCTACGGAACCTAATCAGATACTCAGAATCTACAACAGACGGGACCCTTAAAGGAGCAGGATCTACCCAACCTAGACCACTCGGAATCTTGGTCGACATTGCTTGAAACACCTTTCGAGACATAAAAAAATCTTGCCTACAAAGAAAGAATACAACAGCAAGACAAAAATCACACAAAGGCAGAAAAACCAAATTCAACAAAAACAAAAGAAAGCAAAGTTCTTTTACAAACAAGAAGGCAGCAACTCGAATAACAAAAATGGATCGGAGAAAAGAGTCCCCCCACACACGCATACAAAGCAATAGCGGCACCTCTTTTCGGGGCAACCCGGGCATAGAAGATATCAGAAAAAAGAAGCGTACAAAGAATAAAAGCAAAAAAAAAGCAAACCTGGAAAAGAAGAAAGCGACGAGCTCCGACGAAAGGAAAAACGGCGGCGCAGAAAAGAACTCTGAAAAAACGCACAAAAAATGGAAGACGAAGAACAGAGAGAAAGAAGAGAAGATGCTCGAAAAGAAGTGATAAAAAAACAAAGAAAAATGAAGAAAGGGGCAAATAAATAAAGCCTCCACAGAGCGCCGCACGGAAATCGAGGAAGAAACGGTAA
Source organism: Arachis stenosperma (assembly GCF_014773155.1). Taxonomy (NCBI): domain Eukaryota; kingdom Viridiplantae; phylum Streptophyta; class Magnoliopsida; order Fabales; family Fabaceae; genus Arachis; species Arachis stenosperma. Next base: position 66,015,754 of record NC_080381.1, on the reverse strand, counting down.
CAAGCAATAAATGCTGAAACGACCGTTTTCAAATTTTGAAAAACTACTATGCCCGAGCTCGACCTTCCGAAAAAAGACGAACTCGGGCAGGGGCACTGTTCATACCCTGACCGAACTCTCCAAACTCGGTAAAGCTGATAGAAGGCCCGACCTCGACCCAAGGCCCACGTTCGAGGTCGGACCTCGGACAAACAGGCCAAAGAAAGGCCCGTCAGAAGGAACTAAGCCCAAAACCTAAAGGCCGAAAGGGCCTGGGAAAGGCGGTTCCGCAAAGATAGAGATAAATCTCCCAAAAGATAAGATAAGATAAGAATATCTTATCCAGGGATGATCGCAGCCAACTACTATAAATACACTGGAGCACCCAGGTATAACGCATACTCTAATTCTACTTGATATCTGCTTGGACCCATGCTAACTTAAGCATCGGAGTGTCATTGCAGGTACAACCCCCCGCCGTTCAGCACAACCAGCTCGGGTCACAGACCCCCCACCTCGGGCCTTGCCAGAAGACCGAGCTACACGTTTCAGGTAACCCTCGGAACAGTTTTTATGCTAAATTCATATTTCTGGACTTTACTATGAGTTTGTGTGTTTTTCTGTGATTTCAGGTAATTTCTGGCTGAAATTGAGGGACTTGAGCAAAACTCTGAAAAAGGCTGACAAAAGGACTGCTGATGCTGTTGGAATCTGACCTCCCTGCACTCAAAATAGATTTTCTGGAGCTACAGAACTTCAATTGGCGTGCTCTCAACGGCGTCGGAAAGTAGACATCCAGAGCTTTCCATCAATATATAATAGTCCATACTTTATTTGGAAATTGACGACGTAACATGGCGTTGAACGCCAAGTACACGCTGCTGTCTGGAGTTAAACGCCAGAAAAACGTCATGATCCGGAGTTGAACGCCCAAAACACGTTATAACTTGGAGTTCAACTCCAAGAGAAGCCTCAGCTCATGAATAGATCAAGCTCAGCCCAAGCATACACCAAGTGGGCCCACGTTTCATTTAACTAGTGTATTAGTCGTCTTTTGACCACGTTTCATCTTTGGTCTCAGTTTTGTTTTATTCTTCATCTTAGGAGACTATTGATCACGTTTTGGGGGCTGGCCATTTGGCCATGCCTGAACCTTTCACTTATGTATTTTCAACAGTGGAGTTTCTGCACACCATAGATTAAGGGTGTGGAGCTCTACCATACCTCAAGTTTCAATACAATTACTATTCCTTTCTATTCAATTCTCTTTTATTCTTATTCCAAGATATACGTTGCACTTAACTTTGATGAATGTGATGATCCGTGACACTCATCATCATTCTCACCTATGAACGCGCGTGATTGACAACCACTTCCGTTCTACCTTAGGCCGGGCGCATATCTCTTAGATTCCCCAACAGAATCTTCGTGGTATAAGCTAGAAAGATGGCGGCATTCATGAGGATCCGAAAAGTCTAACCTTGTCTGTGGTATTCCGAGTAGGATCCTGGGAATCTGGAAAGTCTACCTTGTCTGTGGTATTCCGAGTAGGATTCCGGTATTGAATGACTGTGACGAGCTTCAAACTCCTGAAGGCTGGGCGTTAGTGACAAACGCAAAAGAATCAACGGATTCTATTCCAACCTGATTGAGAACCGACAGATGATTAGCCGTGCTGTGACAGAGCATTTGGAACATTTTCACTGAGAGGATGGGATGTAGCTATCAACCAAGAGTGATGCCTCCAGACGATTAGCCGTGCAGTGACAGCGCATAGGACCATTTTCCCGAGAGGATTGAAAGTAGCCATTGATGATAGTGATGCCCTACATACAGCTTGCCATGGGAAGGAGTAAGAAGGATTGGAAGAGAGAGTAGTGAAGTAGAGTTTCAAGAGGAGCACAGCATCTCCATGCACTTATCTGAAATTCCCACTATTAATTTACATAAGTATCTCTATCCCTTTTATTTTCTTTTTATTATTGATTTTCGAAAACCCATAAACTAATTTAATCTGCCTAACTGAGATTTACAAGGTGACCATAGCTTGCTTCATACCAACAATCTCTGTGGGATCGACCCTTACTCGCGTAAGGTTTATTACTTGGACGACCCAGTACACTTGCTGGTTTAGTTAAACGGAGTTGTGTTCACTCGTGCCAATTTCAAATTCCATATAAGTACAAGGATATCAATTTTAAGGATCACAATTTCGTCCACCAAGTTTTTGGCGCCGTTGCCGGGGAACAATCAATTTCGAACAACAATTTCACAATTGTTTCCAGACCACAATGGTGCCAAGTTTTAATCCGGCAACAACACCAAGTTTTTGGTGCCGTTGCCGGGGATTGTTCGAGTATGGAAAACTGACGGTTCATCTTGTTGCTCCGATTAGGTAATTTTCTTTTCAAAAATCTTTTTCAAAATTTTTCTTTTCTTTTTTTCGTTTTTCCAACCATGTTTTTCGAAAAAAATTAAAATAAAAATCCAAAAAAATTAGAAAATCATAAAAATCAAAAATATTTTGTGTTTCTTGTTTGAGTCTTAAGTCAATTTTTAAGTTTGGTGTCAATTGCATGCTTTTAAAAATTTTTCTTGCATTTTTTCGAAAAATCCATGCATTCATAGTGTTCTTCATGATCTTCAAGTTGTTCTTGACAAGTCTTCTTGTTTGATCTTGATGATTTCTTGTTTTGTGTTGTTTGTTGTTTTTCATGTGCATCTTGGCATTCATATTTTCCATGCATTAAAGATTTCTAAGTTTGGTGTCTTGCATGTTTTCTTTGCATCAAAAATTTTTCAAAAATATGTTCTTGATGTTCATCATGATCTTCAAAGTGTTCTTGGTGTTCATCTTGACATTCATATTATTCTTGCATGCATCATGTGTTTTGATCCAAAATTTTCATGTTTTGGGTCATTTTTATGTTTTTCTCTCTCATCATTAAAAATTCAAAAAATTCAAAAAAATATCTTTTCCTTAATTTTCTCCAAATTTTTGAAATTTTGGGTTGACTTGGTCAAAAAAATTTTAAAAATTAGTTGTTTCTTACAAGTCAAGTCAAAATTTCAAATTTTAAAAAATCTTATCTTTTCAAAATCTTTTTCAAAAATCATATCTTTTTCATTTTTTTTCTATTTTTCGAAAAGTTCAAAAACATTTTTCAATTTATTTTCAAAATCTTTTCCTTATCTTTACATCATATTTTCGAAAATTCACTAATAATTAATGTGATTGGTTCAAAAATTTGAAGTTTGTTACTTTCTTGTTAAGAAAGGTTCAATCTTTAAGTTCTAGAATCTTATCTTGGAGTTTCTTGTTAGTGAAGTAAATAATTTCAAAATTTTGAATTAAATCTTTTTATCTTTTATTTGATCTTTTTCAAAAATTTTATCTTTTCCAAAATTTGATTTCAAAATATCTTATCTAACTTATTATCTTCTTATCTTTTTCAATTTTGATTTCAAATCTTTTTCAATCAACTAACTAACTTCTTGTTTGTTTCTTATCTCTTTCAAAACCACCTAACTACTTTTCCCTCTCTAATTTTCGAAAATATCTCATCCCTTTTTCAAAAATTCTTTTTAATTGTTTTAAATTTTAATTTTAATCTTATTTTATATTTAATTTTCGAAAATTACTAACCCCTTTTTCAAAAATTATTTTCGAAATTTCCCTTCTCTTTCCTTCTTCTATTTAATTATTTAATTACTAACACTTCTCTTCACCTCTCTTCATCCAAAAATCCGAATCCATCCTTCTTCATTCTTCTCCCCTTTCTTCTTCTACTAACATAAAGGAATCTCTATACTGTGACATAGAGGATTCCTCTTCTTTTCTTGTTTTCTTCTCTTTCATATGAGCAGGAACAGGGAAAAAGGCACTCTTGTTGAAATTGATCCAGAACCTGAAAGGACTCTGAAGAGGAAATTAAGAGAAGCTAAATTAAATTATTCTAAAGGTAACCTTTCAGAAATTTTCGAACAAGAGAAGGAGATGGCAGACGAAAATAATAATAATAATGCAAGGAGAATGCTTGGTGACTTCACAAAGCCAACGTCCAAGTTTGATGGAAGAAGCATCTCCATTCCTGCCATTGGAGCCTACAACTTTGAGCTGAAACCTCAGCTAGTTGCTTTAATGCAACAAAACTGCAAGTTTTATGGACTTCCATCTGAAGATCCCTATCAGTTCTTAACTGAGTTTTTGCAGATCTGTGAGACTGTAAAGACGAATGGAGCTGATCCTGAAGTCTACAGACTCATGCTTTTCCCTTTTGCTGTAAGAGACAGAGCTAGAATATGGTTGGATTCACAACCTAAGGATAGCCTGGACTCCTGGGATAAGCTGGTCACAGCCTTCTTGGATAAATTCTTTCCTCCTCAAAAGCTGAGCAAGCTGAGAGTGGATGTTCAAACCTTCAAACAAAATGATGGTGAATCCCTTTATGAAGCTTGGGAAAGATACAAGCAGCTGACCAAAAGATGTCCATCTGACATGTTCTCAGAATGGACCATATTAGATATATTCTATTATGGCCTCTCTGAATTTTCGAAAATGTCATTGGACCATTCTGCAGGTGGATCTAATCACCTTAAGAAAACGCCTGAAGAGGCTCAAGAACTCATTGACATGGTTGCAAACAACCTGTTCATGTACACTTCCGAGAGGAATTCCGTTAATAATGGGATACCCCAAAAGAAAGGAGTTCTTGAAATTGATGCTCTGAATGCCATATTGGCTCAGAACAAAGTGTTGACTCAGCAAGTCAACATGATCTCTCAAAATTTGAATGGATGGCAACATGCATCCAACAGTACTAGAGAGGCAGCTTCTGAAGAAGCTTATGATCCTGAGAACCCTGCCATGACAGAGGTTAATTACATGGGTGAACCTTATGGAAACACCTATAACTCATCATGGAGAAATCATCCAAATTTCTCATGGAAGGATCAACAAAAACCTCAACAAGGTTTTAACAATGGTGGACGCAATAGGCTGAGCAATAGTAAGCCATATCCATCATCTTCTCAGCAACAGACAGAGAATTCTGAACAAAACACTTCTAATTTAGCCAATATAGTCTCTGATCTGTCAAAGGCCACTTTCAGTTTCATGAATGAAACAAGATCCTCCATTAGAAATTTGGAGGCACAAGTGGGCCAGCTGAGTAAGAAAGTCATTGAAACTCCTCCCAGTATTCTCCCAAGTAATACAGAAGAGAATCCAAAAGGAGAGTGCAAGGCCATTGATGTGATCAACATGGGCGAATGCACAAGAGAGGAAAAAGACGAAAATCCTAGTGAGGAAGACCTCCTGGGACTTCCCTCAAGCAAGAAGGAGTTTTCTATTAAGGATCCAGAGGAATCTGAGGCTCATATAGAGACCATAGAAATTCCATTAAATCTCCTTCTGCCATTCATGAGCTCTGAAGACTATTCTTCCTCTGAAGAGGATGAAGATGTAACTGGAGAGCAAGTTGCTCAATACTTAGGAGCTATCATGAAGCTAAATGCCAAGTTGTTTGGTAATGAGACTTGGGAAAGTGAACCTCCCTTGCTCATTAGTGAACTGGATTCTTGGATTCAGAAAACTCTACCTCAAAAGAAATAAGATCCTGGCAAGTTCTTAATACCTTGCACCATAGGCACCATGAACTTTGCAAAAGCTCTGTGTGATCTGGGGTCAGGGATAAATCTTATGCCACTCTCTGTAATGGAGAAGCTGGGGATCATTGAGGTACAACCTGCCTTGTTCTCATTGCAATTGGCAGACAAGTCATTGAGACAAGCTTATGGGTTAGTAGAGGACGTACTAGTAAAGGTTGAAGGCCTTTACATCCCTGCTGATTTCATAATCTTAGACACTAGGAAGAAAGATGATGAATGCATCATCCTTGGAAGACCTTTCCTAGCCACAGCAGAAGCTGTGATAGATGTCAACAGAGGTGAATTAGTCCTTCAATTGAATGGGGACTACCTTGTGTTTAAAGCACATGGCCATCCCTCTGTGACAAAAGAGAGTAAGCATGAAGAGCTTCTCTCAGTTCAGAGTCAAGAAGAGCCCCCACAGTCAAACTCTAAGTTTGGTGTTGTGAGGCCACAACCAAACTCTAAGTTTGGTGTGGGCAACTATACAACATTGACCTGATCACCTTGTGGCTCCATGAGAGCCACTGTCAAGCTATTGACATTAAAGAAGCGCTTGTTGGGAGGCAACCCAATTTTATCTAATTTTTATTTTATTATATTTTATTGCTATTTTGTGTTTTATTAGGTACATGATCATGAGGAGTCATGAAAAAATCATAAAAATTAACAACAGAATCAAAAACAGCAGAAGAAAAAATTCGCACCCTGGAGGACGCACAGGCTGGCGTTCAACGCCAGTAAGGTGCATCTGGCCGGCGTTCAATGCCAGAACAGAGCACCATTCTGACGCTGAACGCCAAAACAAGCAACATTCTGGCACTGAACGCCAGGAATGTGCCCAGAGAAGAAAAACTGGCGCTGAACGCCAGTAACAAGCATGAAACTGGCGTTCAACGCCAGAAACATGCTTTACATGGGCGTTGAATGCCCAGAACGTGTACCAATGGGCGTTTAAACGCCAGAATGGTGTGCCAAGGCATTTTACATGCCTATTTGGTGCAAGGATGGAATTCCTTGACACCTCAGGACCTGTGGATCCCACAGGATCACCTCAGGATCTGTGGACCCCACAGGATGCCCACCTAACATATTCCCACCTTACCTCCTAATCCTATTTTTGTGATTTCTCTTCCCCATATCACACTTCCCAAAAACCTTCACCAATCACCTCAATTCCTCTTCTCAATCAACCCACTCACCACTCACATCCATCCACTCTTCCCCATACACCCCACCTACCTTCCAAAATTCAAAACCAATTTCCCACCCATTCCCACCCAACATGGCCGAACATAACCTCCCCCCTCTCCCTATAAATACCCTTCCATTCTACTTCATTTTCACACAACACAACCCCATCTTCTCCCACATAGCCGAACCTACTTCTCTCTCTTTCCTCCATATTTTCTTCTTCTTCTTCTCTTCTTTCTTTTATTGCTCGAGGGCGAGCAATATTTTAAGTTTGGTGTGGTAAAAGCATAAGCTTTTTTGTTTTTCCATTACCAATGGCACCTAAGGCCGGAGTATCCTCTAGAAAAGGAAAAGGGAAGACAAAAGCTTCCACCTCCGAGTCATGGGAGATGGAAAGATTCATCTCTAAGAGCCATCAAGACCACTTCTATGATGTTGTGGCAAAGAAGAAGGTGATCCCTGAGGTCCCTTTCAAGCTCAAGAAAAATGAGTATCCGGAGATCCGACATGAAATCCAAAGAAGAGGTTGGGAAGTCCTAGCCAACCCCATGCAACAAGTCAGAATCTTAATGGTTCAAGAGTTCTATGCCAATGCATGGATCACTAGGAACCATGATCAAAGTATGAACCCAAGTCCAAAGAATTATCTCACAATGGTTCGGGGGAAATACTTAGATTTTAGTTCGAAAAATGTGAGGTTGGCGTTTCACTTGCCCATGATGCAAGAAGATGAACGCCCCTACACTAGAAGGGTCAACTTTAATCAAAGGTTGGACCAAGTCCTTATGGACATATGTGTGGAAGGAGCTCAGTGGAAGAGAGACTCCAAAGGCAAGCCAGTCCAACTAAGAAGACGGAACCTCAAGCCTGTGGCTAGAGGATGGTTGGAGTTCATTTAACGCTACATCATTCCTACAAGCAACCGATCTGAAGTTACTGTGGATCGGGCCATCATGATTCATGGCATCATGATTGGAGAGGAAGTAGAAGTTCATGAGGTCATCTCGAATGAAATCTACAAAATAGCCGACAAGCCCTCACCCATGGCACGGTTAGCTTTTCCTCACCTTATTTGCCATCTATGTTACTCAGCTGGAGTCATCATAGAAGGAGACATCCTCATTGAAGAGGATAAGCCCATCACCAAGAAGAGGATGGAGCAAGCAAGAGAGACCCTTCACGGTTCTCAAGAGATGCATGAGGAAGCTCATCATCAAGAAATCCCTGAGATGCCTCAAGGGATGCACTTTCCTCCCAACAACTATTGGGAGCAACTCAACACCTCCTTAGAAGATGTGAGCCACAATGTGGAACAATTAAGGGTGGAACATCATGAGCACTCCATCATTCTCCAAGAAATAAGAGAAGATCAAAGAGCAATGAGGGAGGAGCAACAAAGGCAAGGAAGGGACATAGAAGAGCTTAAAAACATCATTGGTCCTTCAAGAAGAAGACGCCACTAAGGTGGATTCATTCCTTGTTCTTATTTCTTTCTGCTTTTCGGTTTTTAATATTGTGTTTATCTATGTTTTGTGTCTTTATTTCATGATCATTAGTATGTAACCATGCCTTAAAGCTATGAATAAAATCCATTAATCCTTCACCTCTCTTAAATGAAAAATGTTTTAATTCAAAAGAACAAGAAGTACATGAATTTCGAATTTATCCTTGAATTTAATTTAATTATATTGATGTGGTGACAATACTTTTGTTTTCTGAATGAATGCTTGAACAGTGCATATGTCTTTTGATCTTGTTGTTTATGAATGTTAAATTTGTTGGCTCTTGAAAGAATGATGAACAAAGAGAAATGTTATTGAGGATCTGAAAAATCATGAAATTGATTCTTGAAGCAAGAAAAAGCAGTGAAAAAGAATGCTTTCAAAAAAAAAAGAGAAAAAAGAAGGAGCAGTAGAAAAAGCCAATAGCCCTTAAAACCAAAAGGCAAGGGTAAAAAGGATCCAAGGCTTTGAGCATCAATGGATAGGAGGGCCCAAGGAAATAAAATCCAGGCCTAAGCGGCTAAATCAAGCTGTCCCTAACCATGTGCTTGTGTCATGAAGGTCCAAGTGAAAAGCTTGAGACTGAGTGGTTAAAGTCGTGATCCAAAGCAAAAGAGTGTGCTTAAGAGCTCTGGACACCACCAATTGGGGACTCTAGCAAAGCTGAGTCACAATCTGAAAAGGTTCACCCAGTTATGTGTCTGTGGCATTTATGTATCCGGTGGTAATACTGGAAAACAAAGTGCTTAGGGCCACGGCCAAGACTCATAAGTAGCTGTGTTCAAGAATCAACATGCTTAACTAGGAAAGTCAATAACACTATCCGAAATTCTAAGTTCCTAGAGAAGCCAATCATTCTAAACTTCAAAGGAAAAAGTGAGATGCCAAAACTGTTCAGAAGCAAAAAGCTACAAGTCCCGCTCATCTAATTAGAATTAATATTCATTGATATTTTGGAATTTATAGTATATTCTCTTCTTTTTATCCTATTTGATTTTCGGTTGCTTGGGGACAAGCAACAATTTAGGTTTGGTGTTGTGATGAGCGGATAATTTATACGCTTTTTGGCATTGTTTTTAGGTAGTTTTTAGTAAGTTCAAGCTACTTTTAGGGATGTTTTCATTAGTTTTATGCTAAATTCATATTTCTGGACTTTACTATGAGTTTGTGTGTTTTTCTGTGATTTCAGGTAATTTCTGGCTGAAATTGAGGGACTTGAGCAAAACTCTGAAAAAGGCTGACAAAAGGACTGCTGATGCTGTTGGAATCTGACTTCCCTGCACTCAAAATAGATTTTATGGAGCTACAGAACTCCAATTGGCGCGCTCTCAACGGCGTCGGAAAGTAGACATCCAGAGCTTTCCATCAATATATAATAGTCCATACTTTATTTGGAAATCGACGACGTAACTTGGCGTTGAACGCCAAGTACACGCTGCTGTCTGGAGTTAAACGCCAGAAAAACGTCATGATCCGGAGTTGAACGCCCAAAACACGTTATAACTTGGAGTTCAACTCCAAGAGAAGCCTCAGCTCGTGGATAGATCAAGCTCAGCCCAAGCATACACCAAGTGGGCCCCGGAAGTGGATTTATGCATCAATTACTTACTCATGTAAACCCTAGGAGCTAGTTTATTATAAATAGAACATTTAACTAGTGTATTAGTCGTCTTTTGACCACGTTTCATCTTTGGTCTCAGTTTTGTTTTATTCTTCATCTTAGGAGACTATTGATCACGTTTTGGGGGCTGGCCATTCGGCCATGCCTGAACCTTTCACTTATGTATTTTCAACAGTGGAGTTTCTGCACACCATAGATTAAGGGTGTGGAGCTCTGCTGTACCTCAAGTTTCAATACAATTACTATTCCTTTCTATTCAATTCTCTTTTATTCTTATTCCAAGATATACGTTGCACTTAACTTTGATGAATGTGATGATCCGTGACACTCATCATCATTCTCACCTATGAACGCGCGTGATTGACAACCACTTCCGTTCTACCTTAGGCCGGGCGCATATCTCTTAGATTCCCCAACAGAATCTTCGTGGTATAAGCTAGAAAGATGGCGGCATTCATGAGGATCCGGAAAGTCTAACCTTGTCTGTGGTATTCCGAGTAGGATCCTGGGAATCTGGAAAGTCTACCTTGTCTGTGGTATTCCGAGTAGGATTCCGGTATTGAATGACTGTGACGAGCTTCAAACTCCTGAAGGCTAGGCGTTAGTGACAAACGCAAAAGAATCAATGGATTCTATTCCAACCTGATTGAGAACCGACAGATGATTAGCCGTGCTGTGACAGAGCATTTGGAACGTTTTCACTGAGAGGATGGGATGTAGCTATCAACCAAGGGTGATGCCTCCAGACGATTAGCCGTGCAGTGACAGCGCATAGGACCATTTTCCCGAGAGGATTGAAAGTAGCCATTGATGATAGTGATGCCCTACATACAGCTTGCCATGGGAAGGAGTAAGAAGGATTGGAAGAGAGAGTAGTGAAGTAGAGTTTCAAGAGGAGCACAGCATCTCCATGCACTTATCTGAAATTCCCACTATTAATTTACATAAGTATCTCTATCCCTTTTATTTTCTTTTTATTATTGATTTTCGAAAACCCATAAACCAATTTAATCTGCCTAACTGAGATTTACAAGGTGACCATAGCTTGCTTCATACCAACAATCTCTGTGGGATCGACCCTTACTCGCGTAAGGTTTATTACTTGGACGACCCAGTACACTTGCTGGTTTAGTTGAACGGAGTTGTGTTCACTCGTGCCAATTTCAAATTCCATATAAGTACAAGGAGATCAATTTTAAGGATCACAATTTCGTCCACCAATGGGCAAGTAAAACGCCAACCTCACATTTTCCGGACTAAAATCTAAGTATTTCCCCCGAACCATTGTGAGATAATTCTTTGGGCTCGGGTTCATACTTTGATCATGGTTTCTAGTGATCCATGCATTGGCATAGAACTCTTGAACCATTAAGATTCCGACTTGTTGCATGGGGTTGGCTAGGACTTCCCAACCTCTTCTTTGGATTTCATGTCGGATCTCCGGATACTCATTTTTCTTGAGCTTGAAAGGGACCTCAAGGATCACCTTCTTCTTTGCCACAACATCATAGAAGTGGTCTTGATGGCTCTTAGAGATGAATCTTTCCATCTCCCATGACTCGGAGGTGGAAGCTTTTGTCTTCCCTTTTCCTTTTCTAGAGGATACTCCGGCCTTAGGTGCCATTGGTAATGGAAAAACAAAAAAAGCTTATGCTTTTACCACACCAAACTTAAAATATTGCTCGCCCTCGAGCAATAAAAGAAAGAAGAGAAGAAGAAGAAGAAGAAAAAAATGGAGGAGAGGGAGAGGAGTAGGTTCGGCTAAGTGGGAGAAGAGTGGTTTGTGTTGTGTGAAAATGAAGTAGAATGGAAGGGTATTTATAGGGAGAGGGGGTAGTGTGGATTCGGCCAATTAGGGTGGGAATGGGTGGGAAAAATGTTTTTGAATTTTTGAAGGTAGGTGGGGTTTATGGGGAAGAGTGGATGGATGTGAGTGGTGAATGGGTTGATTGGGAAGAGGAATTGAGGTGATTGGTGAAAGTTGTTGGGAAGTGTGACATGGGGAAGAGTAATCACAAAAATTAGAATTAGGAGGTAAGGTGGGAATATGTTAGGTGGGGATCCTGTGGGGTCCACAGATCCTGAGGTGATCCTGTGGGGTCCACAGGTCCTGAGGTGTCAAGGAATTCCATCCTTGCACCAAATAGGCATGTAAAATGCCTTAGCACACCATTCTGGCGTTTAAACGCCCATTGGTGCACGTTCTGGGCGTTCAACGCCCATGTAAAGCATGTTTCTAGCGTTGAACGCCAGTTTCATGCTTGTTACTGGCGTTCAGCGCCAGTTTTTCCTCTCTGGGCACATTCCTGGCGTTCAGCGCCAGAATGTTGCTTGTTTCTGGCGTTCAGCGCCAGAATGGTGCTCTGTTCTGGCGTTGAACGCCGGCCAGATGCACCTTACTGGCGTTGAACGCCAGCTTGTGCGTCCTCCAAGGTGCGAATTTTTTTCTTCTGCTGTTTTTGATTCTGTTTTTAATTTTTATGATTTTTTCGTGACTCCTCATGATCATGTACCTAATAAAACACAAAATAGCAATAAAATATAATAAAATAAAAATTAGATAAAATTGGGTTGCCTCCCAACAAGCGCTTCTTTAATGTCAATAGCTTGACAGTGGCTCTCATGGAGCCACAAGGTGATCAGGTCAATGTTGTATAGTTGCCCACACCAAACTTAGAGTTTGGATATGGGATCTTAACACCAAACTTAGAGTTTGGTTGTGGCCTCCCAACACCAAACTTAGAGTTTGACTGTGGGGGCTCTTCTTGACTCTGAACTAAGAGAAGCTCTTCATCCTTACTCTCTTTTGTCACAGAGGGATGGCCATGTGCCTTAAACACAAGGTAGTCCCCATTCAATTGAAGGACTAATTCACCTCTGTTGACATCTATCACAGCTTCTGCTGTGGCTAGGAAAGGTCTTCCAAGGATGATGCATTCATCATCTTTCTTCCTAGTGTCTAAGATTATGAAATCAGCAGGGATGTAAAGGCCTTCAACCTTTACTAGTACGTCCTCTACTAACCCATAAGCTTGTCTCAATGACTTGTCTGCCAATTGCAATGAGAACAAGGCAGGTTGTACCTCAATGATCCCCAGCTTCTCCATTACAGAGAGTGGCATAAGATTTATCCCTGACCCCAGATCACACAGAGCTTTTGCAAAGTTCATGGTGCCTATGGTGCAAGGTATTAAGAACTTGCCAGGATCTTGTTTCTTTTGAGGTAGAGTTTTCTGAATCCAAGAATCCAGTTCACTAATGAGCAAGGGAGGTTCACTTTCCCAAGTCTCATTACCAAACAACTTGGCATTTAGCTTCATGATAGCTCCTAAGTATTGAGCAACTTGCTCTCCAGTCACATCTTCATCCTCTTCAGAGGATGAATAGTCTTCAGAGCTCATGAATGGCAGAAGGAGATTTAATGGAATCTCCATGGTCTCTATATGAGCCTCAGATTCCTCTGGATCCTTAATAGGAAACTCCTTCTTGCTTGAGGGACGTCCCAGGAGGTCTTTCTCACTAGGATTTTCGTCCTCCTCCTCCCTTGTGCATTCGACCATGTTGATCACATCAATGGCCTTGCACTCTCCTTTTGGATTCTCTTCTGTATTACTTGGGAGAATACTGGGAGGAGTTTCAATGACTTTCTTACTCAGCTGGCCCACTTGTGCCTCCAAATTTCTAATGGAGGATCTTGTTTCATTCATGAAACTGAAAGTGGCCTTTGACAGATCAGAGACTATATTGGCTAAATTAGAAGTGTTTTGTTCAGAATTCTCTGTCTGTTGAGGTTTTTGTTGAGGTTTTTGTTGATCCTTCCATGAGAAATTTGGATGATTTCTCCATGATGAGTTATAGGTGTTTCCATAAGGTTCACCCATGTAATTAACCTCTGCCATGGCAGGGTTCTCAAGATCATAAGCTTCTTCAGAAGCTGCCTCTCTAGTACTGTTGGATGCATGTTGCCATCCATTCAGATTTTGAGAGATCATGTTGACCTGTTGAGTCAACACTTTGTTCTGAGCCAATATGGCATTCAGAGCATCAATTTCAAGAACTCCTTTCTTCTGAGGTATCCCATTATTCACGGAATTCCTCTCAGAGGTGTACATAAACTGGTTGTTTGCAACCATGTCAATGAGTTCTTGAGCCTCTTCAGGCGTTTTCTTCAGGTGAATAGATCCACCTGCAGAATGGTCCAATGACATTTTCGAAAATTCAGAGAGACCATAATAGAATATGTCTAATATGGTCCATTCTGAAAACATATCAGATGGACATCTTTTGGTCAGCTGCTTGTATCTTTCCCAAGCTTCATAGAGGGATTCACCATCTTTTTGTTTGAGGGTTTGAACATCCACTCTCAGCTTGCTCAACTTTTGAAGAGGAAAGAATTTATCCAAGAAGGCTGTGACCAGCTTATCCCAGGAGTCCAGGCTATCCTTAGGTTGTGAATCCAACCATATTCTAGCTCTGTCTCTTACAACAAAAGGGAAAAGCATGAGTCTGTAGACTTCAGGATCAACTCCATTTGTCTTTACAGTCTCACAGATCTGCAAGAACTCAGTTAAAAACTGATAAGGATCTTCAGATGGAAGTCCATAAAACTTGCAGTATTGTTGCATTAAGGCAACTAGCTGAGGTTTCAGCTCAAAGTTGTTGGCTCCAATGGCAGGAATGGAGATGCTTCTTCCATCAAATTTGGACGTTGGCTTTGTGAAGTCACCAAGCATTCTCCTTGCATTATTATTATTTTCGGCTGCCATCTCCTTCTCTTGTTCGAAAATTTCTGAAAGGTTACCTTTAGAATAATTTAATTTAGCTTCTCTTAATTTCCTCTTCAAAGTCCTTTCAGGTTCTGGATCAATTTCAACAAGAGTGCCTTTTTCCCTGTTCCTGCTCATATGAAAGAGAAGAAAACAAGAAAAGAAAGAGGAATCCTCTATGTCATAGTATAGAGATTCCTTTATGTTAGTAGTAGAAGAAGAAGGGGGTAGAAGAGTGAAGAAGGATGGATTCGGATTTTTTGGATGAAGAGAGGTGAAGAGAAGTGTTAGTAAATAAATAATTAAATAGAATAAGAAAAGAGAAGGGAAATTTCGAAAATAGTTTTGAAAAAGGGGTTAGTAATTTTCGAAAATTAAAGATAAAATATAATTGAAATTTTAAAACAATTAATTAATTAAAAAGAATTTTTGAAAAAGAGAGAGGTATTTTTGAAAATTGAAGAGGGAAAAGTAGTTAGGTGGTTTTGAAAAAGATAAGAAACAAAAAAGTTAGTTAGTTGATTGAAAAAGATTTGAAATCAAATTTGAAAAAGATAAGAAGATAAGAAGTTAGATAAGATATTTTGAAATCAAATTTTGAAAAAGATAAAATTTTTGAAAAGGATCAAATAAAAGATAAAAAGATTTAATTCAAAAATTTTGAAATTATTTACTTCACTAACAAGAAACTACAAGATAAGATTCTAGAATTTAAAGATTGAACCTTTCTTATCAAGAAAGTAACAAACTTCAAATTTTTGAACCAATCACATTAATTGTTAGCTAATTTTCGAAAATTAGATGTAAAGATAAGAAAAAGATTTTGAAAATAATTTGAAAAATATTTTTGAAATTTTCAAAAAATAGAAAAAAATGAAAAAGATATGATTTTTGAAAAAGATTTTGAAAAGATAAAATTTTTAAAATTGAAATTTTGACTTGACTTGTAAGAAATAACTAATTTTAAAAATTTTTGACCAAGTCAACCCAAAATTTCAAAAATTTGGAGGGAAATAAGGAAAAGATATTTTTTTTATTTTTGAATTTTTAATTATGAGAGAGAAAAATAACAAAAATACTCAATGCATGAAATTTTTTTAGATCAAAACAATGAATGCATGCAAGAATGCTATGAATGTCAAGATGAACACCAAGAACACTTTGAAGATCATGATGAACATCAAGAACATAATTTTGAAAAATTTTTGATGCAAAGAAAACATGCAAGACACCAAACTTAGAAATCTTTAATGCATGGATTCTAACAAACAAAAAATGCATATGAAAAACAACATAAGACACAAAACAAGAAATCATCAAGATCAAACAAGAGGACTTACCAAGAACAACTTGAAGATCATGAAGAACACTATGAATGTATGGATTTTTCGAAAAATGCAAGAAAAGATTTTTAAAGCATGCAATTGACACCAAACTTAAAAATTGACTCAAGACTCAAACAAGAAACACAAAATATTTTTGGTTTTTATGATTTTATGATTTTTTTGTATTTTTATTTTTTTTCGAAAATATTTTTGGAAAAACGAAAAATAAAAGAAAAATTTTTGAAAAAGATTTTTGAAAAGAAAATTACCTAATCTGAGCAACAAGATGAACCGTCAGTTGTCCATACTCGAACAATCCCCGGCAACGGCGCCAAAAACTTGGTGGACGAAATTGTGATTCATATGTTCTAGGCACTGTTAGAGAATCTTTTTCTTTCCACAACTCCGTTCAACTTAACCAGCAAGTGTACTGGGTCATCCAAGTAATACCTTACGTGAGTAAGGGTCGATCCCACAGAGATTGTTGGTATGAAGCAAGCTATGGTCACCTTGTAAATCTCAGTTAGGCAGATTAAATAGTTTTGGTTTTCGAAAATCAATAATAAAAAGAAAATAAAAGGGATAGAAATACTTATGTAAATCAAGACTGGGAATTTCAGATAAGCGTATGGAGATGCTGTGCTCCTCTTGAAACTCTGCTTCACTACTCTCTCTTCCAATCCTTCTTATTCCTTTCCATGGCAAGCTGTATGTAGGGCTTCACTATCATCAATGGCTACTTTCAATCCTCTCGGGAAAATGGTCCTATGCGCTGTCACTGCACGGCTAATCGTCTGGAGGCATCACCCTTGGTTGATAGCTACATCTCATCCTCTCAGTGAAAACGTTCCTAATGCTCTGTCACAGCACGGCTAATCATCTGTCGGTTCTCAATCAGGTTGGAATAGAATCCATTGATTCTTTTACGTCTGTCACTAACGCCCAGCCTTTAGGAGTTTGAAGCTCGTCACAGTCATTCAATACCGGAATCCTACTCGGAATACCACAGACAAGGTTAGACTTTCCGGATCCTCATGAATGCCGCCATCCATCTAGCTTATACCACGAAGATTCTGTTGGGGAATCTAAGAGATATGCGCCCGGCCTAAGGTAGAACGGAAGTGGTTGTCAATCACGCGCGTTCATAGGTGAGAATGATGATGAGTGTCACGGATCATCACATTCATCAAAGTAAGTGCAACGTATATCTTGAAATAAGAATAAAAGAGAATTGAATAGAAAGTAATAGTAATTGTATTGAAACTTGAGGTACAGCAGAGCTCCACACCCTTAATCTATGGTGTGCAGAAACTCCACTGTTGAAAATACATAAGTGAAAGGTTCAGGCATGGACGAATGGCCAGCCCCCGTGGTCTAAGGACTAGGCGTCCCGAGATGTCTAATACACTAGTAAAAAGTTCTATTTATAATAAACTAGCCCTTAGGGTTTACATGAGTAAGTAATTGATGCATAAATCCACTTCCGAGGCCCACTTGGTGTATGTTTGGGCTGAGCTTGATCTATCCACGAGCTGAGGCTTTTCTTGGAGTTGAACTCCAAGTTATGACGTGTTTTGGGCGTTCAACTCCGGATCATGACGTTTTTCTGGTGTTTAACTCCAGACAGCAGCATGTACTTGGCGTTCAACGCCAAGTTACGTCGTCAATTTCCGAATAAAGTATGGACTATTATATATTGCTGGAAAGCTCTGGATGTCTACTTTCCAACGCCGTTGAGAGCGCGCCATTTGAAGTTCTGTAGATCCAGAAAATCCATTTTGAGTGCAGGGAGGTCAGATTCCAATACCATCAGCAGTCCTTTTGTCAGCCTTTTTCAGAGTTTTGCTCAAGTCCCTCAATTTCAGCCAGAAATTACCTGAAATCACAGAAAAAACACACAAACTCATAGTAAAGTCCAGAAATGTGAATTTAACATAAAAACTAATGAAAACATCCCTAAAAGTAGCTTGAACTTACTAAAAACTACCTAAAAACAATGCCAAAAAGCGTATAAATTATCCGCTCATCACATGCAATTGACACCAAACTTAAAAATTGACTCAAGACTCAAACAAGAAACATAAAATATTTTTGATTTTTATGATTTTATGATTTTTTTTTTGTATTTTTATTAATTTTTTCGAAAATATAGTTTGGAAAAACGAAAAATAAAAAGAAAAATTTTGGAAAAGATTTTTGAAAAGAAAATTACCTAATCTGAGCAACAAGATGAACCGTCAGTTGTCCATACTCGAACAATCCCCGGCAACGGCGCCAAAAACTTGGTGGACGAAATTGTGATCCATATTCTTTTGTATTTGTATGAAATCATTATTATGGCACCAGTTGAATTCACAACTCCGTTCAACTAACCAGCAAGTGTACTGGGTCGTCCAAGTAATAAACCTTACGCGAGTAAGGGTCGATCCAACAGAGATTATTGGTATGAAGCAAGCTATGGTCACCTTGTAAATCTCAGTTAGGCACATTAAATAGTTTTGGTTTTCGAAAATCAATAATAAAAAGAAAATAAAAGGGATAGAAATACTTATGTAAATCAAGAGTGGGAATTTCAAATAAGCGTATGGAGATGCTGTGCTTCTCTTGAAACTCTACTTCACTACTCTCTCTTCCAATCCTTCTTATTCCTTTCCATGGCAAGCTGTATGTAGGGCATCACCATCATCAATGGCTACTTTCAATCCTCTCAGGAAAATGGTCCTATGCGCTGTCACTGCACGGCTAATCGTCTGGAGGCATCACCTTTGGTTGATAGCTACATCCCATCCTCTCAGTGAAAATGGTCCAAATGCTCTGTCACAGCACGGCTAATCATCTGTCGGTTCTCAATCAGGTTGGAATAGAATCCATTGATTCTTTTGCGTTTGTCACTAACGCCCAGCCTTCAGGAGTTTGAAGGTCGTCACAGTCATTCAATACCGGAATCCTAATCGGAATACCACAGACAAGGTTAGACTTTCCGGATCCCCATGAATGCCGCCATCTATCTAGCTTATACCACGAAGATTCTGTTGGGGAATCTAAGAGATATGCGCCCGGCCTAAGGTAGAACGGAAGTGGTTGTCAATCACGCGCGTTCATAGGTGAGAATGATGATGAGTGTCACGGATCATCACATTCATCAAAGTGTTGTGCAACGTATATCTTGGATTAAGAATAAGAGAGAATTGAATAAAAAGTAATAGTAATTGTATTGAAACTTGAGGTACAGCAGAGCTCCACACCCTTAATCTATGGTGTGCAGAAACTCCACTGTTGAAAATACATAAGTAAAAGGTTCAGGCATGGCCGAATGGCCAGCCCCCATGGTCTAAGGACTAGGCGTCCCGAGATCTCCTAAGATGAAGAATAAAACAAAACTGAGACCAAAGATGTCTAATATAATAGTAAGAGGTTCTATATATACTAGACTAGCTACTAGGGTTTACATGAGTAAGTAATTGATGCATAAATCCACTTTCGGGGCCCACTTGGTGTATGTTGGGGCTGAGCTTGATCTATCCATGACGTTTTTCTGGCGTTTAACACCAGACAGCAGCATGTACTTGGCGTTCAACGCCAAGTTACGTCATCAATTTCCGAATAAAGTATGGACTATTATATATTGCTGGAAAGCTCTGGATGTTTACTTTCCAACGCCGTTAAGAGCGTGCCATTTGGAGTTCTGTAGCTCCAGAAAATCCATTTCAAGTGCAGGGAGGTCAGATTCCAACAGCATCAGCAGTCCTTTTGTCAGCCTTTTTCAGAGTTTTGCTCAAGTCCCTCAATTTCCGCCAGAAATTACCTGAAATCACAGAAAAACACACAAACTCATAGTAAAGTGCAGAAATGTGAATTTAACATAAAAACTAATGAAAACATCCCTAAAAGTAGCTTGAACTTACTAAAAACTACCTAAAAATAATGCCAAAAAGCGTATAAATTATCCGCTCATCAAAAAGCATAGTAAAAGTGTAAGAAATAATAAAATCTACCACTACTATTTGCAAGGAAAGGTAAATCACAACTCAAATCAACAATTAAAAGAACATGGATCATAAATTGCGTTGAATTGAAAATAGAAGAACAAACAAATGCATCAACAACAAAGTAAGCAATTACAAGAATGAGATACAAAATTAAAGAGAGAAAGAGTAGAGGAACAAGAAATTGTAAAGAAAAAGTAAATCAAAGCATGAATTAAACCTAGATCTAAGATGGAAATTAACCTAACCTAATTCTAGAGAGAAGAGGGAGCTTCTCTCTCTAGAAAACTAACTAAAGGCTCATGTTGGCTAAAACTAATTGCTCCCCCCTTGCTTGGACTTCAATTCTGCATGAAATACACTCAGAAACAAGTTAGAAACCTAGTCTAATGGGCCTGGGCTGCTCAGAAATCGCCCCCAGCGTTTTGCCTTTAAGTGGGCCAAGTAAGAGTATTGGCGTGCACGCGCCATGTGTGCGTGCGCGTCGATTGGGAAATCTTCATCCGCGCGAAGTGGTATGTACGCGTGTGCGTCCTTGTGGAAAACCACTTTTGCGCGTGCGCGTCCATTGGTGCATTCGAAATCTTTGTTTCTTCATGCATTCTCCTCTTAGCATGCTTTTCTCTTCATTTCTTCCATCCAATACTTGCCTTATGGACCAGAAATTACTTAACAAACACATCAAGGCATCGAATGGAATTAAAATGAATTAAAATTACCGATTTAAGGCCTAAAAAGCATGTTTTTACATTCAAGCACAATTCAAAGGAGAATTACGAAACCATGCTATTTCATTGAATAAATGTGGGAAAAGGTGAATATATCCTTCAAAATAAGAACAAAATAAACCACGAAATCGGGGTTTATCACACAACCAAGGGAGCATGGCGTGCAAAAGAGTGAACGCTGAAGCACTGGGCATACATCAAAGCAGCACAACAAGAAGCCCAGTTCACTAAATTGAACGTAGCGTTCAAAGCAATGAACGTTTTCAGGCATAAGGCACCAAGAAAGCAAGGCGCCCTCAAGAACACAAGGGTGGCGTTCAAACAAGTGAATGCCAAGTTCACTTTTGTTAACTTCTGCGTGACACTCAAGCCAAGGAAGGAAGGCTTGTAGCAAGCATGAAGCAAACCAAGGTGGCGTTCAAAAATTCCAATGCCACGTTCACTCTTGGTAACATTCTCGTGCCTCTCAACCAAGGGAAGCTAGGCTCAAAACAAACCAAGGAGATAGTGTTCAAAGAAGTGAACGCTACGTTCACTATCCTTACCTTTTTCGGGCCTCTTGCCCAAGGAAATTAAGGAAGCTCAACACCCACACCAAGGATCGAAGGGGGAGCACCCAAGGAAGCGATAGATGCGCATTGAAGCATGAAGTGTAGCGCTCAATTAAGGAGCGCAACGTTCACTTATTAAACGATAGTGGAGGGGTCAAGCGCGCACCAAACTTGGTGCAAGGCAAGTGAACGCAATGTTCATAAAACCAAATGGAGTGCTCCACTAGAGCATGCTTCCAACCCATGCCACTTGGGCCAAAGCCACCCGGATCCACTTTCCTTCAAATCCAAATTGGAAAAGCCCACTCCAAGCTTTGAAGACCAATATAGAAAGTGTATGAATAGGAGTTAATTTGATTTGTAAGGGACCTTTAGCTCATTTAAGTTTTTCACTTTTAATTTTCATTTGTTTTGAATTTGGGAATTGGGATTTGATCTAGTTTTGCTTTCTATTTTTGATTTTCTTTCTTCTAAAACTTCTACTTTCTGTTTTGGCTTTCTGAATTCAAATTGAAAAACTCCATTAAATTTCTTATTCTGAGAATCATCTTTGCTTCCCTTTCATTTAGTTCTGAGAATTGGAGAATTGGATCAAGATCTTCTTTGCTGTTTTCATTTTCATTTCTTCTGTAATTTCTTTTCTGTTTGGTTAAGGGAGTGATTGAGATCTAGATCTACTTTCTAATCTCATTGCTCTTCTTCGATCTTCAATTTCTCTTTTAAAATTTCATAGTTGAGCTAAGTTTTCTTGCTGTTTGTTTCATTAAGCAATTTTCCATTTTTGTTTTGCTACTGAGCTGAAACTCTTCATCTCATAGCTCTCTGATTTAATTCAATTTGCATTTTCCTTGTTAAATTTTGAATCCCAGTACCCAAATCCCTTTAATTTTTCAAGCAATTTATATTTCCCAACAATTTAGATTCAACAATTTACATTTCTTGCACTTTAAGTTTCAGTCATTTACATTTCTTGCATTTTAAGTTTCAGCTCTTTTACCTTCTTGCACTTTAAGTTTCTGCAATTTATCTCTTCTACACCTCCAATTTACATTCTTCACCTTAGTTTACTTGCAATTTCACTTCTGTTGATCAAAATCACTCAAATAATCAATTATTTGCTTAACTAAATTCATCACCTAACTAAAGTTGCTCAATCCATCAATCCCTGTGGGATCGACCTCACTCCTGTGAATAATTACTACTTGATGCGACCCGGTACACTTGCCGGTGAGTTTGTGTGGAATCACTTTTCTCTCATCAAGTTTTTGGCACCGTTGCCAGGGATTGATTTAGATTGACAATGATTAAGTAAGGTGGTAATCTAGTTTAAGCATCTTCTTTTTCTTTTTACTAAGCATACTAACTGTTTGAATTTTTGTTTAAACTAACTTTAACATAACTCTAGTAATAGAGTAGATTGTGTTTCTTTGTTTCTGGTTTTGTGTGTATGACAGAAGCAAGGAGAGAGGTCCCCACCTCTGGTGACATTGATGAGAGAACTCTTCAAAAACTAAGAAGCGAGTCCAGAGGACATGGGGTCATTTGTGGAGAGGAATCAGAGGAAGAGAACCAGGATATGGAAGGAAATGCTCCTAATCCATAAGAGGGAGTGGCTAACAACAATGGTCAGCCTCAAAGGAGGGTTCTAGCCTCCTATACTTTTCCTAATCCAAGGCACAGTGGGAGTATCATATTGACTCCAAATGTCAATGCAAACAACTTTGAATTGAAGCCTCAACTCATAACATTAGTGCAAAATAACTGTTCTTATAGAGGGGGTCCTTTGGAAGATCCAAACCAACACTTATCCACCTTTCTGAGGATATGTGACACAGTGAAAACCAATGGTATGCATCCTGATATTTACAAGCTATTGTTGTTTCCATTTTCCCTGAGAGATAAGGCTGCTCAATGGTTGGAGTCATTTTCGAGAGAAAGCATCAACAATTGGGAAGATCTAATAAACAAGTTATTAGCCAAGTTCTATCCTCCCCAAAGGATCATCAGACTCAAAACAGAGGTCCAAACATTCACTCAGATGGATGGAGAGTCATTGTATGATGCCTGGGAGAGATATAAAGCTCTAATAAAAAAGTGCCCACCAGAAATGTTCAGTGAATGGGATAGACTCTAAAACTTTTATGAAGGATTGACACTGAGAGCCCAAGAAGCACTTGATTATTCTGTTGGAGGCTCAGTACAACTTATGAAGACAGCCGAGGAGGCTCAAAATCTCATTGACACTGTAACAAACAACCAATACTTCTATGATCATCAAAGGCAATGCCAACCAGCTCAAAGGAAGGGTGTATTGGAGCTGGAAGGTGTGGACACCATCTTAGCTGAAAACAAGGTGATGCATCAACAAATTCAACAACAGATGGAGATGATGGCCAAGAGGATTGATGGCCTCCAAGTTGCAGCAGTGAATACAAGTCAACCATCACCTACATGGGGGCGAAATGAGGAAAACTGTGAAGAGCAATAGCAAGAACAAGTCCAGTATGTGCACAATCAAGTTCCGGTCAGAATGAGTTTTATAGAGACACTTATAACTCATCTTGGAGGAACCACCCAAATTTGAGATGGGGAGACAACCAAAACCAACAACCTTGGCAGAAAAACTCAAACCAAAATAATTCCAAAAACACAAACCATCAAAACACTAACCAAAACCAATACAGAATACCACAAAACAACCAACCTCAACCCAACTACTATCCACCCAACAATTCATCCACTAACCAAAATAACTATCATCCACCATCCACATCCTACAATCAACCACAACCACCCCCCAAAAGCTCAAAGGATCTCCAACTTGGAGATAATGATGGAGAAGATGATGAAACATCAAGAGCGAGCCAATAAGAACCATGAAGCCTTACTAAGGAATCTAGAGAGGCAAATTGGCCAATTATCCAAGCAAACAGTGGCTAAGGGAACACCTAATGCACTGCCAAGTGACACCATTCCCAACCCCAAGGAAGAATGCAAGGCAATCCAATTAAGGAGTGGAAGAACTTTGGTGAATGACAAAGAAGCCAGCAAGAAGCCAATAGAGGATGAAAAGACCAGCAGTAAAGAGCAAGTGACAATTGAAGAAAAGAACCAAGAAAGGCTCAAGGAAAAAAGAGGAACTTCAAGCTTCAAAGAAGGGAAAGCAGATTATGGAGGAGCCATCACAAGAACAGAGGAAGTTAGTGAAGACTTATACCACTCCTTTGCCATACCCTCAAAAGTTGCAAAAGGAGATCAAAGACCAACAGTTTCCAAAGTTCTTAGAAGTGTTTAAGAAGTTGGAAATCAACATTCCACTTGCTGAAGCTCTAGAACAGATGCCTCTATATGCAAAGTTCCTCAAAGAGCTCATCAACAAGAAAAAAAGCTGGAATGAGAAAGAGACAGTGATTCCAACCCAAGAGTGCAGTGTTGTCATCCAAGAAGGCCTCCCACCAAAACTCAAAGACCCTGGGAGCTTTTACTTGCCCTGTGACCTTGGTAGCATAATTATTGATAAGGCACTGTGTGATTTGGGATCCAATATCAACCTAATGCCTATGTGTATGATGAGAAGTCTGTGTATAGAAGAAGTGAAACCTACACAGATGTCATTAGAGCTAGTGGATAGATCCCTGGTGATTTCCAAGGGGGTGATTGAAAATCTCTTGGTCCGAGTAGGGAAATTCATATTTCCAACAGACTTTGTAATTTTGGACTTAGGAGAAAGGGGAATGACTCACTGAAATTAGGAAGACTTTTTTTAGCAACAGCAAGAGCCATTATTGATGTGGAGAAAGAAGAGATGACCCTCAGGGTGAATGATGAAAAGATAATCATCAATGTCTTCAAAGCCATGCAGTATCCTCTAGAGAAGGAAAAGCACATGAGAGTGGAAATAATAGAAGAAGTGGAGGAGGAACTACTGGAAGATAACAACCAGGAAGAACAAGAAGTGGAAATAGAGGTGGAACAAGGTTTCATAGAGGAGGAAGTGGTAGAAATATCCTTTGAAAGCAAGGCAGATGAGAAGCCAAAGCAATAGTTAAAGCCTCTCTCCCCTCATCTCAAATATGTCTTTCTTAGAGAAGCAGAGACCCTGCCAGTGATCAAAAACTCCTCCTTGAATAGAGAAGAAGAAACAAAGCTGATTGAAGTGTTAAAGGCTAACAAGACAGCCTTGGGTTGGACGATTGATGATATCAAGGGCATAAGCCCTGCCATTTGTATGCATAAAATTCTATTAGAGGAAGATTCAAGACCCGTAGTTCAACCCCAAACAAGACTTAACCCAACCATGAAGGAGGTGGTTCAAAAAGAAGTGATGAAGCTATGGAATGTTGGAATCATATACCCAATCTCTGACAACTCATGGGTAAGCCCAGTACAGGCTGTGCCAAAGAAGGGAGGAATGACAGTCATTTCCAATGAGAAGAACGAATTAATCCCCACAAGGACAGTAACTGGGTGGAGGATGTGCATAGATTACAGAAGACCGAATGATATTACAAGGAAAGATCATTTTCCTCTCCCATTCATTGACCAGATGTTGGAAAGATTGGCTGGCCATGCATATTATTGCTTCTTGGACGGGTATTTTGGGTACAATCAAATAGTGGTGGATCCCAAGGATCAAGAAAAGACTTCATTCACCTATCCATTTGGAGTCTTTGCTTACAGAAGGATGCCCTTTGGGCTGTGCAATGCCCCTGCAACTTTTCAAAGGTGTATGCTTTCTATAATTTCTGACATGGTGGAGAAATTTTTAGAAGTCTTCATGGATGATTTTTCTGTTTTTGGCAATTCATTTAACACTTGCTTGTATCATTTAACTCTTATTTTGAAAAGATGCCAAGAAACTAATCTGGTATTAAATTGGGAAAAATGCCATTTCATGGTTCCTGAAGGTATAGTTCTTGGACATAAGGTTTCAAGAAAAGGTATAAAAGTTGACAAAGCAAAAATAGAAATCATTGAAAAGCTTTCTATACCTGTTAATGTGAAAGCAGTAAGAAGTTTCCTTAGACATGCTGGTTTTTACAGAAGATTCATCAAAGATTTTTCAAAAATAGCAAAACCACTAAGCATCTTGCTAGTGGTTGATAATTCTTTCATCTTTGATGATAATTGCAAGCATGCCTTTGAAACTTTGAAAAGAAAACTCATTATAGCACCAATCATCACACCCCTAGACTGGGAATTGCCTTTTGAACTTATGTATGATGCAAGTGACTTTGCAATTGGTGCTGTATTGGGGCAAAAGAAAGACAAGCCGCATCATGTTATATACTATGCTAGAAAGGTGTTGAATGAGGCACAGAAAAATTATACCACCACTGAGAAAGAGCTTTTGGCAATTGTTTATGCATTTTATAAATTTAGACAATACTTGATTGGTTCAAAGGTTATAGTATATACCGATCATGCTGCTCTTAAGTATCTCATGTCTAAACAGGATTCAAAGCCAAGGCTTATTAGGTGGGTGCTGCTGCTACAAGAGTTTGATATTGAAGTAAGAGATAGGAAAGGGAATGACAACCAAGTAGCAGACCATTTGTCAAGATTATCATAAGAAGCTGACCAAGCTCCACATTTAGTAAACAAAAGCTTTCCAGATGAACACCTCTTACAAATCCAACAAGCTCCCTGGTTTGTAGACATTACAAACTATAAGGTGAGAAGGAAGATCCCTCAAGAGTTTACCAAGCAACAAGTGAAGAAACTATGTAATGAAGCTAGAAAATTCTTGTGGGATAAACCATTCTTATTCAAGAGGTGTCCAGATGGGATGATTAGAAGATGCATCTCTGAAAGTGAGATGAGAGACATATTGTGGCACTGTCATGGCTCAGCTTATAGTGGACATTTTGGGCCAGAAAGAACAGTAGCCAAAGTACTTCAAAGTGTATTTTATTGGCCAACCATATTTAAGGATGCTAGAGAGTTTGTTCATCAATGCAATATGTGCCAAAGAGCTGGAGGATTTACAAGAAGGAATGAGATGCCTTAAAACTATATCCTGGAGGTAGAACTATTTGATCTTTGCGGCATAGATTTTATGGGCCCTTTTCCACCATCATATTCCTTTAAGTACATACTGGTAGCAGTAGAGTATGTCTCAAAGTGGGTGGAAGCCATAGCAACAATCACATGTGATGTACAAATTGTCCTTCAATTCCTTAAGAAGCACATTTATACTAGATATGGAGTGCCTAAGGGTCTTGTTAGTGATGGTGGTAGTCATTTCTGCGACAAACAAATAGAGAAACTACTTCACAAATATGGGGTGATGCATAAAATAGCTACACCATAACATTCACACACCAATGGCCAAGCAGAACTTGCAAATAGGGAGTTGAAAAGGATCTTGGAGAAAATAGTGGGGAGTACAAGAAAGGATTGGGCCAAAAAATTAGAAGATGCTCTCTGGGTATATAGAACAGCATTCAAAACCCCATTGGAAAATCTCCTTTTCAGTTGTTATATGGCAAGTCTTGTCACCTTCCTGTAGAGCTTGAGCATAAAGCTTTCTGGGCTACCAAACTCCTCAACCTTGATTCTCAAGCAGCAGGAGAGAAGAGGTTATTGCAATTGAATGAGTTGGATGAGTTTAGACTGAAAGCATATGAAAATGCTAAGATATACAAGGAAAAAGCTAAGAGATGGCATGACAAGAGGATCTCAAAGAAGGAGTTCAAACCAGGATAACAAGCACTCTTGTATAACTCCAGACTCAAAGTTTTTCCTGGCAAACTCAAGTTTAAATGGACTGGTCCCTACTTGGTGATAAAGGTTCTTCCTTATGGAAGCCTTGAACTGCTAGATGAAGCAACAAAGAACAACTTCATAGCAAATGGTCACAGGGTAAAGCATTACTTGGGAGGCCATTGGGACAAAGAGAAGGAGATTCAGAAATAAAGCTGAACAAGAATGAAGGATGTCAAGCTAGTGACATTAAAAGAGCGCTTGTTGGGAGGCAACCCAACCAAAGGTAGTTTTCTTTGCTTAACTATTTCAATAAGAGGGTTGAGTAGATTTATCTGTATTGCAAGGAGCTAAGTTTGGTGTTGCACACCAAAAATAATTTAAGGGTGAATGAAGGATGCTATGTTTGGTATTCCACCAAAATTCTCATTTAAAATTCAATCGTCTGCATAAATGAGTACTAGCTCCAAGCAATCAGGAAAACCACTAAGCCATTTTCTGCTTTCTAGTTTTTAGTTCTATTACTTTTATCAAAAGCACAAGGTTCCATGTATTTGGATGATTTGTTGCATAAGATATGTTGGCAAAGGACTAAGTTTGGTGTTCATACACCAAAGTAAGTTCAAAAGTTTGCAAACATTCATGCATGCTAACCATTTTGTTATGTGCTTGGGGGACAAGCAGCTTCCACTATCAGTATAGTACAGGGAAATACTCAACTTTTTGGAAGGATAATACATCATGAGCAAAGAAGACATAAAAGCTGAACAGAGGATGAAAGACTAAACAAGAAGATACCAAAAGGTTGTATTGCTACTCAACTGTCTCTATAAGCTATGCTTTAGTTGGAAGTCAAATTATTCTCCTTTTTGATAAAACTTACCTTATTTGCACTCTATTAGTTTACTGTCATGTGTTATTCAAAATAGGTGATCTGCATAATGCTTGTCTTCATTTTCACATGCTTAAAATCATGTTTTGTTTCCCTTTTTGCATCAATAAGAGAAAATGTTTGAAATGAAAGGTGATTGTCCAATGTAGCAGAAATTAGAATGAAGTTTAGTGGTGGTAATTGTTTGATTAGATGATGAGCTCAATAATAAAAGTTGCATGATAGAGTGTTCTATGTAGTGTGAACTTAGTTGCTATCATAAAACCTTTTATTAATGAACATCCATGCAAAATGAAGAAAAGTGAGAAAGAAAAAGAAAAGAAATGCCAAGAATTGGCAAAGAAACAAACAATAAGGCTAGACACCAATAGCTTGGACCTTAGGACATATGCATGTGGTGCTTCTTGTACTAGGATATGCTTGGACAATTAGGTTCTGAGGCGTCTTTTTAAACTTGGTAACTTGGATTAACTAATCCGGGATTGCTAACCGAAAGTCCATTATCAAGAGCAACCTAGCTACAAAGCATTTAGTGATCCAAAGAGTGCTGGGCATCAATGTTCCTAAGAAAAATTATGAGCCAAGTGTCTGTAGTGAAGAGGTGTTGAGCAAAATGAAGCCAAAAGGCTGCTGCCACACTTGACCCTAAGCTATCATTTAGAAATAAGCTTTCTAAGCAAAAGAAAGAAAGAAAAAGCTAACAGGGCTCAATAGAAGAGGAAGGCAATATAACAGCAACTCTAGTGAATCCTAAAAGGGACATTTCTTATCTACCAGCAAAGAATAAGTGAGCTGCATCTTGTCTGCATAAAACCCCACAGTCTTAATTCAATTACCTGCTTAATAAGGACATGTATGCTTCTCTGTTTCATTTCATTTCTTCTCATGTTTAGTGCTTGCTTGGGGACAAGCAAGTTTTAAGTTTGGTGTTCTGATGACAAGTCATCTTATGCTAGTTTTACAAGCATCTTTCATTAATTTCATTAGGTTTTATGCACTTTCTTGCACAATAAGTAAGTAATTGGAGTGGATTTTCATGATCATCTTGAATCAACCAAACATCATTTGTTTTATACAAAATCATAGATTTTATGCTAGAATTAATGTATTTTATAAATGGTGCAAAGATCTAGTGATTTTGGTGGAACTTTGATTAGTTGCTTGGTTGCTTATAGGCGAAGAAATGATGAAAAAGAGGAAAGAAGAATTTTTGGCACACATTGAAGTTCGATCATGCTTTGGACCTTAGGCCACGCTTTTAAAAGCGTGGCCCATGACAATAAAGCGTTGCACTCGAAGAAGGAACCAACACACCATGAAGAGCATGGGCCAAGGAACCAAAGCTCAACAAAGGCCACGTTCACTAAAGTGAATGCCAAGTTCACTTTTGTGAACTTTCGTGCACTTTTGGCTTGGGGGCAAGGGAACACAAAGCTAGCGTTCATTAAAGTGAACATAGCATTCACTTTCATGAACTTTTGCACGATACAACCAATGGAGCATGGGGTGCAAAGGAGTGAACGCTGAAGCACTGGGCACGCATCAAAGCAGCACAACAAGAAGCCCAGTTCACTAAATTGAACGTAGCGTTCAAAGCAATGAACGTTATCGGGCATAAGGCACCAAGGAAGCAAGGCGCGCTCAAGAACACAAGGGTGGCATTCAAACAAGTGAACGCCAAGTTCACTTTTCTTAACTTTTGCATGACACTCAAGCCAAGGAAGGAAGGCTCGTAGCAAGCACGAAGCAAACCAAGGTGGCGTTCAAAAATTCCAACGCCATATTCACTCTTGGCAACATTCTCGTGCCTCTCAACCAAGGGAAGCTAGGCTCAAAGAAAACCAAGGAGATAGCGTTCGAAGAAGTGAACGCTATGTTCACTATCCTTAACTTTTTCGTGCCTCTTGCCCAAGGAAATTAAGGAAGCTCAACGCCCACACCAAGGATCAAAGGGGGAGCACCCAAGGAAGCGCTAGACGCGCATTGAAGCATCAAGTGTAGCGCTCAATTAAGGACCGCAACATTCACTTATTGAACGCTAGTGGAGGGGTCAAGAATGCACCAAACTTGGTTCAAGGCAAGTGAACGCAACATTCACAAAACCAAACGGAGCGCTCCACTAGAGCATGCCTCTAACCCATGCCACTTGGGCCAAAGCCACCTGGATCTACTTTCCTTCAAATCCAAATTAGAAAAATCCACTCCAAGCTTTGAATACCAAAATAGAAAGTGTATAAATAGGAGTTAATTTGATTTGTAAGGGACCTTTAGCTCATTTTAGTTTTTCACTTTTAATTTTCATTTGTTTTGAATTTGCGAATTGGGATTAGATCTAGTTTTGCTTTCTGTTTTTGATTTTCTTTCTTCTGAAACTTTTACTTTCTATTTTGGGTTTCTGAATTCAAATTGAATAACTCCATTGAATTTCTTGATCTAAGAATCATCTTTGCTTCCCTTTTATTTAGTTCTGAGACTTGGAGAATTGGATCAAGGTCTTCTTTGCTGTTTTTATTTTCATTTCTTCTACAATTTCTTTTCTGTTTGGTCAAGGGAGTGATTGAGATCTTGATCTGCTTTCTAATCTCATTGCTCTTCTTCGATCTTAAATTTCTCTTTTAAAATTTCATAATTGAGCTAAGTTTTCTTGCTGTTTGTTTCTTCAAGCAATTTTCCAATTCTGTTTTTCTACTAAGCTGAAACTCTTCATCTCATAGCTCTCTAATTTAATTCAATTTGCATTTTCCTTATTAAATTCTGAATTACAGTACCCAAATCCCTTTAATTCTTCAAGCAATTTACATTTCCCAGCAATTTAGATTTAGTAATTTACATTTCTTGCACTTTAAGTTTCAGTCATTTACATTTCTTGCATTTTAAGTTTCAGCTCTTTTACTTTCTTGCACTTTAACTTTCTGCAATTTATTTCTTCTGCACTTTACTTTTCTGTCCAATTTACATTATGCACCTTAGTTTACTTGCAATTTCACTTCTGTTAATCAAAATCACTTAAATCATCAATTATTTGTTTAACTAAATTCATCACCTAACTAAAGTTGCTCAATCCATCAATCCCTGTGGGATCGACTTCACTCTTGTGAGTAATTACTACTTGATGCGATCTGGTACACTTACCAGTGAGTTTGTGTGGAATCACCTTTCCCTCATCAAGCTGTCCTCATGCTAAGCTCAAGAGAAGCTATAAGAGTGAAGACAAAATAGAATGTATGAAATGCAACCTATCCATATGAATGCAACTAAATGCAAAATGATTTTACCTACTTGGTGAAAAGTTAATAAACCTTTCAAGAACAAATATCAACTGGATTTCACTAATTCAAATCATAAAAATAAAGTACAAATAGACTTGCAGAAGAAAATAGCTCATGAAAGCCGGGAACAAAGAATCGAGCATCGAATCGTCACTGGAAGTGTATACACTCTAATCGCTCAAGTGTTTAAGGTTCGATTCTCTCTGATGGTTTATCAGTGGCTAAGAGAAGGGGGGTTGAATATTAGCCCCTTTTTTTGCTTAGTAACCCTTGCTGTCTTTCAGAATACTTGAGGAGATAGTTCTTGTTTTTTTTCTCGTGCCTAGCCACGAGATTTTTTCGTTTTGTCTCGTGACCAGCCAGGAGATATTTTTCAGTTTTGTCTCCTGTGCAACAGAATCAGAAATGGAGTAGAAGAGCGAAAATTACACCAAGATATATCCTAGTTCAGCTACAAAGTGCAATGCAGCCTACATCCAGTCTCCATCACAACAATAATGGAATTTCACTATAATCATCCTTGATTACAAACACCAATTCTCCCTAGGAACTTCCCTTCCTATCCGGGACAAGTCTAGAATCTAAAACCCAATCTTGAACTTGACTTGGTCACTGCCAAGCGTTCAGCTGCTAAGTGCTAACCCAACTTGCAAGGGGATTCCCATAGAATCATGAAACACAACACAGATGTACAAAGGACCTCTAAGGACATATATGGCTTTTTCTTTTAATTTTTCACTCTCTGGCTTTTTTTCTCTATAGATTTTTCATACAAAACTCACTGTTTTCCTTTTTCCATGAGACTCAAGACAGACAAAATTAAACAGAAAATTACAAAGTGAAATACATTGAAGGAGAAGAACTTCTGTCAGCTTAGGTAGCTATGTGAACACTGTGCCTTGCACTCTCACTCCTTGCTTCAACCCCTAGCTGTTCTCCCTTATTTATATAGGGGGAAGCCTCCACGGTTGAAACCACTTTAACCAAGCTAAACTTCTTCTTCTTCAAGAAAATCGGTTCCGCCAGAGAAAGAGAAAGAGGAGAGGAAACCGAATGCTTTAACCAACATGCAATTACCTCTGTGTCTTCCTTTTACACCAAGCTTCATTAGTCCGAGCCATTCCTTCTTGCTTGCACTTCAAGAAGGACTCCTAGCCCTTGATGCTTCTTGATGCATGACAGCTTCTTCTGCTCAATCTTCTGCAACTTCACCATGTAGCTACAGTAGCTACCTCCTGTAGTAGTTGATAAAAAACTGAGACAAGCCATCCCTCAAGGATCTTTTTCCTCTGACCGAAATCTTCTCTTCCATTTTTGATATGGAGAGCTTAAGCTTACTTCACCAAATCTTATCTTTCTTGGTGAAGATCTCAGCTACAACATACTTTTTGTTTTCTTTTTCTTGCCATCATTGTGATGGTCTTTTTGCTTGCTTCTTTTTCTCTACAGTAGCTTGCCATAGCTTCCATGGTTTCTACTATAATATGACCGAATAGAGAAGAGAGATGAGAGAGAAGAGAGAGTAGAAAGAAAAGCAATTAAATGAATTTGAACAAAGTAATTAAAAAATGAGTTGCTTTTGCTTCCCTTTTGCTAAGTAGCGTGCCTCATTAAGGCCAACCATCTAATCAATTATAATTTCTCTCTCATAGTTCCAAGGACTGCATTAACTCCTTTTTATAAAATTTGAATTCCATCATATGATAAAAAGGAGATCCGTTGAAAGCATGAATCAAAACATTTTCTTTATCTCAAAATTGGTTTCGGACCAAGCAAGTAAATTTTTTGTAGAAACATTGATTTGGGCAAAAGATAATAATGATTGAATCTGGCCCAATAAACAAATTATTGTTTTAGCCACAATAAACATTGTATCAATGCTGAAAATGGTTTTAATGGGCTTGTTTTATTTTTCCTTTTCTTTTCGACCCAATCAAAACCTGCATAGCAAAATTAATTTAATCAACATATATGAATTGAAATCATATTAATAATTTTGCAATTAATCATATTAATAATGTTTGATCATCATTAATTGAATTTGGAGTTTTCCAAACTCATCAATCTCCCCTTTGATGACAAATATTATTAAAAATTGAAATGGGAAGAAATCAAAAGTTAAAGTACTCCCTTTGTGATGAATACTTGGATTCCTTCCTTTCCAATTGTTACATGGCTCCCCCTCAATGTATGCTATTTTATCAAGGGAGTCTTTACCTATAACTTTTGAAATCAAGCTTAAGACAACTATGTTATTGATGACTTGCATCATCTACCCTTCTTTCTTGCATAAAGAAGACCACAAAAGAGCACAAATCTCATTTGATTAGTCCAATTCATGCATTATTTGATGAATATTATGGTACACTACTTTGAGATGAGTTGTGCTGAATTTTCGGTGAAAAAAGGCATAAAAATGGGAAGAAGACAAACAAGAAGTTGGGCGTGTGAAACTGGTATGCCACTTGGGAGCAAACGCCACAAAAATGCACTGGCGTGGCACGCTAGGAGCTAGGCATGGCACGCCAGTACTAAAATCCAGAGAAGAAGTCCAAGCATGCATATGGGCGTGGCAGGCCAGGGACCGGGCATGGCACGCTAGTACAAAATTCTAAAAACCAAATTGGAGGACACAAAAGGGGCGTGGCACGCCTGACCCATCAGCTACTATGGGCGTGCCACTTGAGCAAAGGGGCGTGGCACGCCAACTCACCATCTCAAGAAGAACCTCCACTATGGCGTGCCACTTGGTGTCGAAGGCGTGGCACACTAGCTCCAAGAAGTCACTTGGGCGGGCCACTTAAGAACCCAGGCATGGCACGCCATGCTTGAAGAGTGCACAAATGCATGGGCGTGCCACTTGAGCAGCATGGCATGGCACACTGGTACAATGATCCAGAGAAGGGGCTGAAGGCAATTGAAGACTGGGCGTGCCACTTGAACTCGAAGGCGTGGCACGCCAACCTCTCAGCCTCACTTAGACATGCCACTTGAGCAACTAGGCATGGCACGCCAATGCACAAAGATAACGAAAGTAAGGACTGGGCATGCCACTTGGTGTCGAAGGCGTGGCACGCCAACCCGAGCATGTCACTATGGCGTGCCACTTGAAGGCCGAGGCGTGGCACGCCAACTATTGGAACAAGACAAGATCATGGGCATGGCACGCCAACCTTTAGGCGTGGCATGCTGGTATGAGTTTCCAGAGAGGGTGAAGGAGGCCAATTACATGGGGCGTGCCACTTGGTATCGAAGGCGTGG
This sequence comes from Arachis stenosperma, assembly GCF_014773155.1. Taxonomy (NCBI): domain Eukaryota; kingdom Viridiplantae; phylum Streptophyta; class Magnoliopsida; order Fabales; family Fabaceae; genus Arachis; species Arachis stenosperma. The sequence continues at coordinate 65,980,326 of NC_080381.1, read as the reverse complement.
CACGCCACTCACTATTCTTCACTTAGGCGTGCCACTTGAGCAACCAGGCGTGGCACGCTAGTGTCATTTAGAGGGCAAAGAAGCATTGGGTCGTGCCACTTGAGTTCATGGCGTGGCACGCCAAACAGAGGAACCACTCACTCACAAAAGGGCATGCCACGCCAGACCCTGGGCGTGCGACGCTAGTGCAACTTTCTAGAGGAGCTTGGCCAAGCACACAGCAAGGGTGTGGCACGCCAGAACCTGGGCGTCCGACGCTAGTTCAAGTTTCCAGAGGCAAAGAAAAGTGGAAAAAGGCAAAGGGCGTGCCACTTGAGTTCGAAGGCGTGGCATGCCAAGGTTGACAAAGGGACGAGCGTGCCACTTGAAGGATTGGACGTGGCACGCCAATCTAGAAATGAAGGGCACGTGACACGCCAGTGAAGCGTCAGCCACACGCCAACTGAGAAGTCACGCTTATTGAGTGTTTTCTTTTCCCTCCAAAATGTAATTTTCCCTTTTTACTTTTGTAATTATTTTATTTTACTAGGAGTAGTATAAATACCCCCAAGGAGTACTCAAGAAGGTTAAGCAGTTAGTTTTCGATCCACTTTTACACTTCACTTTTGAGTACTTTTTGAGCTATGAGTAGCTAACTTCCCTCTCATTGAGAGAGGGATCTCTGTTGTACTTGATGGATTGATAATATTGAAATTCTTCTTCTCTTCATCTTCTCTTTGATTTGCTAGAAGGAATTTCGTTCTTAATGCTTAGTGTTCAATTATCTTGGGAAAGGGATTGAATGCAATTGGGTTTCATGGGAACCTTGGGAAAGGAAATATGAAACCATGCTTGAAATCCCTTCTCACACTTGAGTAGAATCTGTGTTTTGGTGTTTGGATACGTGACATATAATCATCCCTCTACCTGGACCTATAAGGGTGTGTGGTATAATCTGGGACCAAGCATATCTCTCTTCATGAGCAATTAGACCAAGGAGTTGGCTATTGATCAAGATCTGAAAGATTGAGTCACCAAGGGATTAGGGCTCAATCAATCATGATTGCCAAGAGGTCAATGAGTTACATGATTGAAGAGGATATAAGCTAGATTTGATCCAAAGAGACAACATCTCCCAATCTCAATGAACTTCCCCATTCTTATCTATCCATTTCTTTACTGCTTAATTTTACATTCAGCAATTCCCTATTCCCATTTACATTCAAGTCATTTATGATTCAGTACTTTACATTCTGCAATTTCCGTTTCTACACTTTATTGCTTTTCTTTATATTCTCGTCATTTACCCTTATGTCATTTACATTTCCGCACTTCACAATCTTATTGATCTGCTTGACTAATTCATGAATCAATTAAAACTGCTTGAATTTGCTAATCTCTATGGATACGATCCCACTCCACTGTGGGTTATTACTTGGCGATAATTTTGGTGCGCTTGCCAAAAGAACTAATTCACTAATTTTTGAATGGATAGTGAATTCTGGTCATCAAGTTTTATGGCGCCGTTGCCGGGGATTGGCTTCAATTTAATAGTGAATAAATTGATTGGAGAGCTAGATTAAGCAATTTAAATTCCTTGTTATTTAATTTCTTTTATTTAGCACTTTATTTTATTTTATTTTGAGCTCTATTATTTTATTAAGTATTTATATTTCCACCCTTCTAACTGTTTGATCAATTACACCACTCACATTAACAACTAATCTAATAAAAGTAATTTCTTTATCCATTTTCTTTCTTGCTTTTTTTTGCCTTGATTGGTTGTATGACAGGTAGGAGAAGCGGGGCTTCAACTTCCTTTGATTCTGAACCTGAGATGACCTTCCTTAGATTAAGGAGGGAAGCAAGAAGGAAGAGAGTCGTTGGTGCTGATGAGGAGGAAGAGTATATTGAAATAAACATGGAGGAGAATATGGAGAATCACCATGAGGAAGACGTTCATAACCATGCCAGAGAAGGCCCATTCAATCATGATGGGCAAGAAAGGAGAGTTTTAGACTCAGACATCAACCCAAATCCAGGAAATTCTGGCAGCAGCATCCTAAAGCCAACAATTCATGCCAATAATTTTGAGCTGAAGCCTCAGCTCATCACACTTGTTCAGAATAATTGCTTATATGGAGGAAGCGCCCAAGAAGACCCTAATCAACATCTCAGCACATGCTTGAGGATATGTGATACTGTAAAGTCCAACGGGGTACACCCTGACATCTACAAACTACTCTTATTCCCTTTCTCACTCAGAGATAAGGCAGCAAAGTGGTTGGAATCATTCCCCAAGGATAGCCTAACTACATGGGAGGAGGTCGTGAACAGATTTTTTGCAAGATTTTACCCTCCACAAAGAATCAATAGGCTGAGAGCTGAGGTGCAAACTTTCAGACAACAAGATAAAGAAACACTCTATGAGGCCTGGGAGAGATTTAAAGATCTGACAAGAAGATGCCCACAAGAAATGTTCAATGAGTAAGTATAACTACATATCGTTTATGAAGGACTATCCTATGAAGCAAAGAAGGCAGTGGATCATTCTTCAGGAGGCTCACTCAACAAAAAGAAAACCATTGAAGAGGCCATAGATGTCATTGAGATTGTAGCTGAAAATGAGTATTTCTATGCTTCAAAAAGGACTCAGAAGAAGGGAGTGCTAGAACTCAACTCTGTAGATGCTTTGTTAGCTCTGAACAAGGCAATTGCAGCATAAATAGTAGCCTTAACCAAGAGGATGGAGGCCAGCTAGGCCTCAGTCATTCAAGACCAAACTCCTCAACAAGAAGGAAATTCACCAGAATTTGAAGGTGATTGGGAACAAGCTAATTATGTGCACAATTCATCCAGGACACCATATGACCTACACTCTAAGACATACAACCCAGATTGGAACAACCACCCAAACTTTGGGTGGGGAAATCAACAAAACCACAACCAGGACCACAGCAAGCCTTATTCATTAAATCAGCATCCCAACCACAACCCCAACCATCAAACAGGGAACCATAGACCCTACCATAACTCACAAAACACATCATACCATAACAACCAACCCACACACAATAACCTTAATCAAGATGAACCTTCCTCAATTATGCAACCATGCGAAATCAAGAGGAACTTTGAGAGAATGAAGGCTGCAATGGCACAACTGTCATCCCAGATTTCAGGAGCAGTCTCCACCCTCATAGACAGACAAGCACAAACTGACAGAAAGATAGATGCTAATCAAGAGGAATACAGGTCAAATCTGAAAAATCAAGGCGCAGAAATCTCAAAGTTGGAAGCACAAGTGGGGATTTTGTCCAAGCAAATCCCACTTCCCACACACACCTTTCCCAGCGATACCATGGCTAACCCAAGTGGGGAATGCAAAACCATAACTCTAAGAAGTGATAAGGTTGTAGAGGAAGGAACCCCAAGCAAAGATAATCATGAAGAGGTTGCATCAAAGCATGGAAACAAGGATGAAGGGGAGATTCCAGCTTTACCTCCACCAAAACCAGTCTTGAAGCCCTATGTGCCAAAGGCACCACACCCACAAAGATTGAGAAAAGATGGGAAGGATGGCTAGTTCTCTATGTTCCTAGAGATCTTCAAGAGGCTCCAAATTAGCATACCATTTGCAGAGGCATTAGAACAAATGCCACTCTATGCCAAGTTCTTAAAGGAGCTTATAACTAAAAAAAGGAACTGGAAGGCAAAAGAAACCATAGAATTGACTGAGGAATGCATCGCCATCATACAGAAGAAGCTGCCTCAAAAGCTAAAAGACCCAGGGAGTTTTCAAATCCCCTGCATCATAGGAGACATCACTATTGTGAAAGCTTTGTGTGATTTGAGAGCTAGAATAAATCTTATGTCCCTAACCATGATGAGAAGGATGAAGATTGAGGAAGCCACGCAAACAAGAATGGCACTCCAGTTGGCTGACAGAACATTTAGGTTTCCACATGGGGTGGTGGAAGACTTGCTAGTGAAAGTATGAGAATTCATTTTCCCTGCTGATTTCGTCGTGCTGGATGATAAACCCCATTTGTAGGGTTTATCTTGTATTGATTTTTGGGGATTTTATCACATTTTACCCACATTTATTCAATGAAATAGCATGGTTTTGTATATTCTCCTTTAATTGTGCTTAAGAGTGAAAACATGCTTTTTAGGACTTAAAATAGCTAAATCTAATTCTCCTTGATTCCATTAGATGCCTTGATATGTTTGTTAAGTGATTTAATGTTTAGGAGGCAAAGATTGGATCAAGGGAATGAAGAAAGAAAGCATGAAAAGTTGGAGAACTCATGAAGAAATGAAAGAACCGGAAAGCTGTCAAGCCGACCTCTTCGCACTTAAATGACCATAACTTGAGCTACAAAGGTCCAAATGATGCGGTTTCAGTTGGGTTGGAAAGCTAACATCTGGGGCTTCGAAACGATATAAGATTTGTCATAGTTGCTATACGTATAAGGACGCGTACACGCACTGTACCCGTACGCGCTGTTGGTGCACGTGGTTCACTTCATGCAAACTCGTGGCTAGCGAATTTACAAGCCTTGTGGGCCCAATCCAACTCATTTCTGATCATATTTAAGCCAAGGATTGAAGAGGGATGGACATGTTAGTTACCATTAGCATAGTTTAGTAGTTAGAGTTAGTTTCTAGAGAGAGAAGCTCTCACTTCTCTCTAGGATTAGGATTAGGATTAGTTCTTAGATCTAGGTTTTAATCTTTGTTTTCTTCCACTTCTATCTCTCAATTCTTTGTTGCTACATTCTTCTTCTTCTACTCTTTTGTTGTAATTTCCTTTATGTTGTTCTTATATTTTGTTGTAGATCTAGTATTGTTCCTTATACATTCTTCCAATTCAATAAGAGGTAATTCATACTAAATGTGTCTTCTTTGCTTTTCTATTGTTGATCTCTTATTTTTGTAGTTATAGATTCCTTTAATTCTTGCATTTAATAATGATTACTTCTATTGCACTTTATGTGTTTGTTGAAATGTCTCTTTTAGCTTTAGTGTAGATTTTGTTCCTCTTGACCTAGGTAGAGTAATTAGTGACACTTGAGTTATCTAATTCCTTAGTTGATTGATAATTGGAGAGATTGCTAATTGGTTTGGAGTGCACTAAAGCTAGTCTTTCCTTGGGAGTTGGCTAGAACTTGTGGCTCAAGTCAATTCATCCACTTGACTTTCCTTTATTTAGTAAGGGTTAACTAAGTGGTAGCAATCAACAATTCTCATCACAATTGAGAAGGATAACTAGGATAGGACTTCTAATTTTCATACCTTGCCAAGAGCCTTTTACAGTTGTTAGTTTATTTTCATTGCCATTTACTTTTCATGCTTCTTATCCAAAACCCCAAAATAACTCATAACCAATAACAAGACACTTTATTGTAATTCCTAGGGAGAACGACCCGAGGTTTGAATACTTCAGTTTATAAAATTAGGGGTTTGTTACTTGTGACAAACAATCTTTTGTATGAAAGGATTATTGTTGGTTTAGAAACTATACTTGCAACGAGAATTCATTTGTAAAATTCTATACCATCAAAAATCCAATCATCACTGGACATGGAAGAAGAGGCCAACACGTCAATCATCTTAGGAGGACCATTTCTAGCTACTGCTGGAGCCATCATTGATGTGCAGAAAGGGGAACTAGTCTTGAGATTGCATGAAGAGAAAATGGTCTTCAACGTCTTTAAAGGAATGAGTTACCCCCAAAGAATCCATAGGAGAATGCATGCTGGTAGACACCACGGAACAGATAGTTCAAGAAGTCATGGAAGAAGAACAATGTAGAGAAAGCATTGAGCTGGAACAAGCACCAGATGGAGAACTACCACAAGCAACCATGAGGAACTCAATCATGCCAACTACCACAACCAACAAAGATGCAGAGTCACCAAAACTAGATCTGAAAGCCTTACCACCTAGCTTGAAATATGCATATCTGGGTGCTAACAACACTCACCCAGTAATCATAAATTCAATTCTGAGTAAGGAACAAGAAGAGGAACTTATCCAAGTGCTGAGACAACACAAGGATGCCATAGGCTGGACACTTGCAGATTTAAAGGGGATCAGTCCTTCAATGTGTATGCATAAAATCTTACTTGAAGAGGATGCCAAACCCTCAAGACAACAACAAAGGAGGCTGAACCCAACTATGACTAAAGTGGTTCAGAAAGAAGTGTTGAAATTGTGGCAAGCAGGGGTGATCTACCCCATCTCAGATAGCCCTTGGGTAAGCCCAGTGCAAGTAGTCCCTAAGAAGGGAGGGATCACTGTTGTGGCAAATGAGAAGAATGAACTGATACCCACAAGAACAGTGACCGGATGGCATATGTGCATTGACTATCGGAAACTTAATGAAGCCACCCGGAAGGACCACTTTCCCCAACCCTTCATGGACCATATGCTTGAAAGACTGGCAGAACATGAGTATTATTATTTCTTGGATGGATATTCGGGCTACATCAAATTGTTGTAGACCCCAAGGATCAGGAAAAAACTTCATTTACTTGTCCATATAGTGTTTTTGCTTATAGGAGAATGCCCTTTGGATTGTGCAATGCACCTGCAACATTCCAAAGGTGCATGCTCTCCATTTTTTCAGATATGATTGAGAAGTTCATAGAAGTATTTATGGATGACTTCTCTGTATTTGGAAACTCATATTCTGATTGTCTATACCATCTTGCTCTTGTGCAAAAAAGGTATCAAGAAACCAACCTAGTTTTAAACTGGGAGACTTGCCATTTTATGGTGACTGAAGGGGTGGTTCTTGGTCACAAGATTTCAAAAGATGGCATAGAAGTAGACAAGGCAAAAGTGGAAGTAATTGAAAAATTACCTCCACCTTGCAATGTCAAAGCAGTTAGAAGCTTTTTGGGACATGCTGGGTTCTATAGGAGGTTTATTAAAAAATTTTCAAAGATTGCAAAACCCCTTAGCAACCTACTTGTCTCAAATACTCTTTTTATTTTTGATAAAGAGTGCATGGTAGCCTTTGATGAACTCAAAAATAAACTCTCCTCTGTACCTATTATAGCACCACCAAGCTAGGACCTTACCTTTGAACTAATGTGTGATGCATCTGATTTTGCTGTTGGTGCTGTTCTAGGACAGAGGAAAGACAAGCTAGTACATGTTATTTACTATGCTAGGAAAGTCCTTAGTGAGAATCAAAGGAACTATACCACCACGGAGAAAGAATTTTTAGCTATAGTTTTTTCTTTTGATAAGTTTAGATCATATCTCATTAGCTCAAAAGTAATTATTTTCACTGATCATGCAGCACTCAATTACTTGCTTACCAAACAAGAATCTAAGCCTAGATTAATAAGGTGGATCCTGCAGCTTCAAGAATTTGATATTGAGATTAAGGATAGGAGCGGGGCAGAGAACAAGGTAGCTAACTACTTCTCAAGGATCCCACAAGAAGAAAAAATACAGCAAGTAGTAGTAAATAAAAGCTTTCCTGATGAACAATTGATGATGATTCGAGTAGCCCCTTGGTTTGCAGACATAGCTAATTTCAAGGCTATTGGGGAGCTACCAACTAACATCAATAAGCACATGAGGAGGAAGCTAATCAAGGATGCCAAACACTACCTCTAGGATGACCCCTATTTGTTCAAAAAGTGTGCTGATGGAGTCCTAAGAAGCTGTATATCCCATGAAAAAGGGCAGGAAGCGTTATAGCAATGCCATGGGTCAGCATATGGAGGTCACTTCAGTGGAGAAAGGATAGCAACAAAAGTGCTTCAATCCAGATTTTACTGGCCAACAATGTTTAAGGATGCCAAGGAAATGGTGTCAAGGTGTGATGAATGTCAAAGAGCTGGTAATCTAACCAAGAGGAATGAGATGCCACAGCAATACATACTAAAGCTGGAGCTATTTGATGTGTGGGGATCGATTTTATGCGACCCTTCCCAACCTCCTACTCAAATAGCTACATATTAGTGGCTATTGATTATGTCTCAAGGTGGGTAGAAGCCATAGCCACTGCAACAAATGACAACAAGGTTGTGATAAGCTTCTTGAGAAAGAATATCTTCAGCAGATTTGGAGTTCATAGAGCCCTCATTAGTGATGGAGGGACACACTTCTGCAACAAATAACTCGAGACACTGCTTCTCAGATATCGAGTAAAGTACAAAGTGGTAACTCCATACCACCCACAGACCAACAAGTAAGCTGAGATCTCCAATAGAGAGCTAAAACAAATCCTTGAAAAAACTGTTGGAAGCTCAGTAAAGGACTGGTCTAAGAAGATAGACGATGCTCTATGGGCCTACAGAACAACCTTCAAGACCCCCATTGGGATGTCACTATACCAACTGGTATTTGGCAAGGCTTGCCACTTGCCAGTTGAACTGGAGCACAGAGCCTTCTGGGCTCTAAAACTACTGAATTTTGATGAGTAAGCTGCTGGAGAAAAGAGATTAATGCAACTCAATGAGCTGGAAGAGTTTAGAAATCATGTATATGAGAATGCAAAAATCTATACAGAAAACACAAAAAGGTGGCATGACCAAAAGATAGCTGTTGATTAGATTTTTGATGGTTTAGAATTTTTCAAATGAAATCTCGTTGCAAGTATAGTTTCTAAACCAACACTAATCCTTTCATACAAAAATTTGTTTGTCACAAGTAACAAACCCCTAAAATCTATAAACCGAAGTATTAAACCTCGAGTCGTTCTCCCTAGGAATTACAATAAAGTGTCTTGTTATTGGTTAGAAATGTGTTTTGGGGTTTTGGATAAGAAGCATGAAAGTAAATGGCAATGAAAATAAACTAACAATTATAAAAGGCTCTTGGCAAGGTATGAAAATTAGAAGTCCTATCCTAATTATCCTTCTCAATTGTGATGAGAATTGTTCATTGCTACCACTTAGTTAACCCTTACTAAATAAAGGAAAGTCAAGTGGATGAATTGACTTGAGCCACAAGTCCTAGCCAACTCCTAAGGAAAGACTAGCTTTAGTGCACTCCAAACCATTTAGTAATCTCTCCAATTACCAATCAACAAAGAAATTAGATAATTCAAGAGTCACTAATTACTCTACCTAGGCCAAGAGGAACAAAATTTAACTAATAGCTATAAGAGACATTTCATCAAACACATAGAGTGCAATACAAGTAAACACATGAATTTGCAAAAATTAAAGAGAGATCTAACTACAAAGGCAAGAGATCCATAATAGAAAACCAAATCAATCATGAAACAACAAAGAACTTACCAATTGCATTGAAGGAGAAATGTAAATCTAAAAAAGAAAATTCACAAACTACAAACAAAGGAATTACATTAGAAGAAGAATTCTACAACTACAATAGAGGAGAGGAACGAAAATTGGAAGAGAGAAGAAGAAGAAATAGATCTAGATCTAAGAACTAACCTAATCCTAATTCTAGAGAGAAGAGAGAGCTTCTCTCTCTAGAAACTAACTAAAAGCTAAGCTAAACTAATTGGTAACTAACTTGTGTTTCCCTCTTCATTCCTTGGGTTAAATAGAATCAGAAATGAGTTGGATTGGGCCCACAAGGCTTTAGAATTCGCTGGCCACGTTTTGCTTTAAGTGAACCAGGTGGCAGCAACGCCACGTGCGCGTACTATGCGTGTTCGTGTCATCATGCGCGGTTCAACCAAAGCAAATCTTATATCTTTTTTAAGCCCCGGATGTTAGCTTTCCAACCCAACTAGAACCGCATCATTTGGACCTCTGTAGCTCAAGTTATGGTCGTTTAAGTGCGAAGAGGTCGGCTTGACAGCTTTCCAGTTCTTTCATTTCTTCATGAGTTCTCCAACTTTTCATGCATTCTTTCTTCATTCCCTTGATCCAATCTTTGCCTCCTAAACCTTAAATCACTTAACAAACATATCAAGGCATCTAATGGAATTAAGGTGAATTAAATTTATTTATTTTAAGACCTAAAAAGCATGTTTTCACTCTTAAGCACAATTAAAGGAGAATATACAAAACCATGCTAATTCATTGGGTAAATGTGAGAAAAGGTCTACAAAATACTCTAAATTCAATACAAGATAAACCGTCAAATTGGGGTTTATCAACCTCCCCACACTTAAACCTTAGCATGTCCTCATGCTAAACCAAGAATGAAATAAGGGATATGACAATTATTCAAAGCAAAGAAAATATATGCATGCAAATAAATGCAAAATGATTCTACCTACTTGGTTAAAAAATAAATCAATCTCCAAGACATACATGCACAAGTAGGGCTTAAGATCATATAACGATTCGTGAGTCCTACCAATTGAAGTATAAACATGAAGTTCACATAGACTTGCAAGAAGAACACTCGTGAAAGCCGAGAATCAAGGAGTTGAGCATCGAACCCTCACCGGAAGTGTTTGCACTCTAGTCGCTCGGTGTTTGGGGTTGATTCACTCAATTCTCCCCTAATCATGCTTTCCAAGATTTATTTTTCATCTAACAATCAACAATTATTCAATGCACGCATACAATTATCATGAGGTCTTTTCTTTAGGTTGTAATGGGGCTAGGGTTAAGGTAGGGTCATATATGGCTAGTGGACTAGGGTTTGAATCTTTGATTAACCTAGACTTTCCCACATAACCTATATAATGACCTAATACAATTAAGTACTAATCTAACTACCCATTCCTCACTTTTTCACATACTCATGCATTTTTTTTTATTCACATTCTATATGCATTGATTCTTTATTGTTTGAGCTTCACTTTGGGGCATTTTGTCCCCTTTTTATTGTTTTTCTTCTTCTTTCTTTTCTATATATTTTTTTCTTTTCTTTTTCTTTTGTTTTTCTCATTTTTTTTATACAAGAGCATCAATGCATAAGGTTTTACATTCGATCAATACATGAGTATGTACCCAATTCCCAATATTTACACTAATAATACAAAACTACCCCTTTATTCACCCAATGTCCCAAGGTTTCCACACTTGAATGATACTCACATACACTAGCCTAAGCTAATCAAAGATCCAAATAAGGACTTTTATTGTTTTCTGCTTTAAGGCTTGTAATATGCTAAATTAAGAACATAGTGGGTTAATCGTAGGCTCAAATTTGGCTAACAAAGGAATATAAATGGTAAGGCCATTTGGGTAAGTGAGCTAATGAAATGATGGCCTCAATCATATAAATGCATGAATACACAAAATAATAGACATAAAGAATCAAACAATTCAAAGATTACAATCATAGGAAGAGAATAATGCACACAAGAAGGAAAAATAAGTGGTTATAAGATGTAACCACACCATTAGGCTCGAATCTCGCAAGCTTGTGTTCTTAGCTCAAAAACCATGTTCCAAAATACATTCTTTCAAGCAAGTTCAACAAAAATTTTTCAAATTGGTAGGTTGCCCTAAAACTATAATTTCTTGGAAGGAAATCATCACCATAACCAAGTAGTCCTAACAAAAAAAAGAAGTGGTAAAAATATATGTACAAATTCTAACTAACATGCAACCTATCATGCAATGCAATAACTAATCTTACAAAGAAAACTAAGAATTGGTGTTGGACAAGGAAATTGTTACCCACGGAGATCGGTCAGACGACCTCCCCACACTTGAAGATTGCATCGTCCTCGGTTCATGCAAAGAAGAACAAGGTGGACGGGATGCTACAATTGATGAGCTTCTTCACAAGGTTGTGCGGAGGACTTGTTTGTTGCCCCATTTAAAAGCTTTTCCTTTCTCCCTCCTTGGTGGCCAACCTAAAAGGATAGAAAAGGAAAGGAATATTAAGCCTATGACAAAGATATCAAAGAAAATAGAACGTAGGCGGGGGTTAATGCCAAGTAGGAGTATGGTTCTCTACTACATGGTAGCTACAACATGTAGAGGAGGAAACAATAAGAGAAAACGGCATATCAATGATACTTGATGCAAGAGTAAGGTCAAAGCATGAAGAGCATGATGAGCATCAAGTTCGAACAAGAGAGAGTGGGCCATGAAAGACAATATAAGGTCATATCAATGCACAAAGAACACAAGTGCATAAAAGATTGAGCATTGATTTGAAGAGAAACATCACCCAACAATATGAAACAAGTCAAGAGGCACCAAAGTAATGCAAGGAATTGTCAACAATTGAGTAGGAAGATGCAACACCATTATTAAAATGACTTAAAAAAACGAAAACATGCTACAAAAACTAAATGAAAATGGGAAGAGTAAAAGTATGCGAATGTGATAAGCAAAAGAAAATGGAAGGGAAGAAAAAAAACTCTTTTTTTTTTACCGATGCTTACGCGTCATTCGTGCTTACGCGTCGATGTGCATATTGGCCTAAGGACGTGTACGTGCCAGATGCGCGCACGCGTGCGTCGACTTAGGCGAGAGGCATAATGTTGGCCCAAAAGTGGCACAACTCTCGGGTAAAAGTACCGGGGGTGCAGATTGTGCAATCGACGTGCGCGCGCAAAGTGTGCGTGCGCGTGCATTGCGAATTTAAGATCATGTGCGCGTCCGCGCCATGTGCGCGCACGCGTGCACAGACTTGTGCCTTAGGCCCAATGTTCGCACAGCGCAGGCCTAACTCTCGGGTTTTTTAGCTGGAGGTGAAATTTTGCATCCACGCGTACGCGTAGAGTGCGCGTGCGCGTGGATGGTCGAAAATGCTTGAGGTGCGCGTACGCGTGCTGCGCGCGCGCGCGGATTGGTGCTCTATTTTTCAAATTTTTTTTTCAAGTTCTTGCACCTATTCAAGCCTTTCAAACCTCCAAACAGCTACCAAAACACCCTAGAACCTTATTCAACATACGATATTACTAACTAAACTCAATAAAACAATAAAAACAAGAAATTAAACTAATTCTACCAATATTTACAAAAGCTAAAAATGAAAATGAGAATCTACTTACAATGGCAACTCAATTCACTTATTAACAAAACTAAAAGAGTATGGAAAGAGTTTACCATGGTGGGGTGTCTCCCACCTAGCACTTTTATTTATTGTCCTTAAGTTGGACTTATGGGGAGCTTCTTATCAAGGTGGCTTGTGCTTGTACTCATCTTGGAATATCCACCAATGCTTGGTCTTCCAATAAGCTCCATCATCCAAGATTAATAACTTCAAGCATGGGTGGCGTTTCTCACAAGCTATGAGCTCCCAAAGGCAATCCTCATGTATTTCGGGATCCCATATCTTGTTTCTACACCCATCTTTGAGTTGATTATCATTATTTTACTTGGGTGGCATAATCTTGGAATTCTCATTTAAGCAACCAAACATCATCCTAGACCCAAGCAATCTAGCTCTATACCAAACCTTGCAACTGAGCTTTGAACATGCAACCATAATGAACCTAGAATGATGTTTCCAACCACTAACCATCTCCTTTTTACTCTTAAAGCTACAAACATGTCTAAGTTGACCATCCGTTTCAATCAAACCATATTCAAGGTAATAATAAAACTTAAGTATAAAGAATTTACCCACTTGAATGAAAGGATGGATGGTGTTGGCTTGGGGAGAGGTATTCCCAATGTGCTAGCAAGATTTACTCCCTTGTTTTCTTCCTTGTCAATCTCTACCTCTTGACAACTTTCTTCAATTTCAATCCTTTATTCATCAATTTTGTCTACTTCTTCTCCATCACTCAAGTCATAAATTGGAGGACGAGAAAAATCTACCTCCACATCACTTTCAAATTCATTGGGAGAAGGTTCTTCAAATTCAAAGGATTCACCAGCAAGAATGTTTGATGCTTGATTTTCATCTCCAAGGGAACTCAATTCTTGCTTCATTTTCTCCAAGCCTTCATATAGAATATGCCTCGGAGGTTGTGCACATTCCTCTTCAACATCAAATTTACTCTTCTTGGATGGATTTTCTTTTATTTTAGCTTCCCATGGAAGTTCCTCATCTCCTAAGTCTTCAACCACTTCTTCCTTTTCTTCAATAATTATAGGCTTCTCTAATTGTTCTAATACAAAGTGGCATTCCTCATTTTCCACTGGAGTTTCCAATCTCTCCTTCATGCTATGCTCTTTAATTAATTCTCCACATGTGACCATGGGAGTGCTTTGAGTGCTCAAGCATTGGGAGGCTAAAATGCTTACTACCTTGGCCAAGGTAGCCATAAATTCTAGTGTCTCCCTTTGCATTTCTCCTTGCCCTTGAAGTATAAGGCTAAGGATTTCATCCATTGAGGATTGGGGTGGATAAGAGGGTTCATTGTCTTAGAGAAAGGGTTTATTATAGGAAGGTGGTTCTTCTTGGTAAGGTGGTGGTGTGTATTGAGGTGGTTCTTGGGAGTAGTAATCTTGGAATTGTGGTTTCATATATGGCTCATATGGTTCAAAAGGAGGTTGGTATGATGGGTAAGGATCATGGTCATATGGAGGTGTTTGTTGAAAATAGGCTTGTGAGTGTGGTTGAGGGTCATGTTAAGGATATGACTCATAGGCATATGGTGGTGGTTCTTGAAAGTCACAAGGAGATTCACCAGAGCCATTGGATTGGTATGCATCATAGAATGACTCTTCTTCATAGTGCATTGGTGGAGGTTGTTGCCATGAAGATTGATCATATGCATATGGCTCCTCCCACCTTTGGTTGTCCCATCCTTGATGCATGTTGTCATTGAAATTCACATCTCCTACAACATAGTTGTAATCTTACTCATAGCCAAAATGAGAATTCATGATGAAAAGAGAAAGTAAAATTCAAAAGCTAATAGAAATTAAGAGAAACAAAATTCTACAACTAGCAAATAAAGCAAAAGGCAATATATACACAATATTCACATATATACAATAACCAATAACATAACACCATTGCAACTCCCCGGCAACGGTGCCATTTTGTTTATTAGATTTTTGACGGTTTAGAATTTTCAAATAAAATCTCGTTGCAAGTATAGTTTCTAAACCAACACTAATCCTTTCATACAAAAATTTGTTTGTCACAAGTAACAAACCCCTAAAATCTATAAACCGAAGTATTAAACCTCGGGTCGTTCTCCCTAGGAATTACAATAAAGTGTCTTGTTATTAGTTAGAAATGTGTTTTGGGGTTTTGGATAAGAAGCATGAAAGTAAATGGCAATGAAAATAAACTAACAACTATAAAAGGCTCTTGGCAAGGTATGAAAATTAGAAGTCCTATCCTAGTTATCCTTCTCAATTGTGATGAGAATTGTTCATTGCTACCACTTAGTTAACCCTTACTAAATAAAGGAAAGTCAAGTGGATGAATTGACTTGAGCCACAAGTCCTAGCCAACTCCCAAGGAAAGACTAGCTTTAGTGCACTCCAAACCAATTAGCAATCTCTCCAATTACCAATCAACAAAGAAATTAGATAACTCAAGAGTCACTAATTACTCTACCTACACCAAGAGGAACAAAATCTAACTGTTCATACCCTGACCGAGCTCCCCAAACTCGGCAAAGTTCATAGAAGGTCCGACCTCATCCCCAGGCCCATGCCTGAGGTCGGACCTCGGACAATAAAGCTAAAGAAGCCCAAAAGGAACGAAGCCTAAGACCTAAAGGCCGAAAAGGCCTAGGAAAGGCGGTTCCACAAAGATAAAGATAAAACTCCCAAAAGGATAAGATAAGATAAGAATATCTTATCCAGGGAAGATCACGGCCAACTACTATAAATACACTGGAGCACCCAGGTATAACACACACTCTAATTCTACTCAATATCTGCTTGGACCCATGCTAACTTAAGCATCGGAGTGTCATTGCAGGTACCACCACCAACCACTCGGCATACCAAGCTCGGGTCATCAATCCCCCCATCTCGGGCCTCCCTAAGACGACCTAGCTGCGCGTTTCAGGTAACCCTCGGAACATTGGCGCCGTTGCCGGGGACCTGGAAGTCATCCCTTTACCATGGCGGACGACCCTCCCAACAATAACCACGCTACATCAGAACAAGAGGAGGAAGTTGACACCGGAGAACGACCGGACAGCCCTCTATCACCCCGCACTCCAGGAGGAAACAAACAGAATCGCCCAAAGACATCACTCCCAAACCAAGATCCCCAAAATCCCGAAAGCTCGGAAATTCTAGAAGCAGTTCGGACACAGCAAAACCGGCTGAAACAACTCGAAGAGGGCGTAAAAAAGCAGAAAGAAACTGAACAAGATCTGAGGAGGGAAGCTCGCAAGCGCAGAGAATTAGAAGAAAAACTACGGAAAATAGAGGCCAACCTGAAGGACCGGACGGAACGCGGCACCACCCCCGAAGGCAATCATGATCCCTTCACACGAGAGATCATGAAGGAGAAGGTACCGCGAAACTTCAAACCGCCCGATATGGACCTCTACGACGGCACCACCGATCCAAGTCACCACCTCAGCAACTTCAGAAGCAGAATGTACCTAGTCGACGCCTCCGACGCGATTCGGTGCAAAGCCTTCCCCACCACCCTCACCAAGTCGGCCATGAAGTGGTTCGACAACCTGCCACCAGGATCAATCTCCAGCTTCGAGGACCTAACCAAAAAATTCCTAACAAGGTTCTCTATTCAAAAGGACAAGACAAAACACGCCCCCAGTCTACTCGGGATCAAGCAAGGTAACCAAGAAACTCTCCGAGAATACATGGAGCGATTCAACAAAGCCTGCCTGGACATACAACACTTGCCCACTGAAGCAGCCATCATGGGACTGGCAAACGGCCTAAAAGAGGGACCGTTTAGCCAATCCCTATCCAAACGATACCCGACCTCTCTATACGAGGTGCAGGAGCGGGCAGAAAAATACATCAACATGGAGGAAACCTCCCAGCTGAGAGACTCTTCTAGAAAAGAATCAACCTACCCGCTCCGAGATCGAGATCGGGAACAGAAGAAGAAAGAAGAACCCAACTCGGACAAGCCGCGGAAGTACCACAGCTACACCCCCCTCCGAGTCTCCCTAGTAGACGTCTACAGAGAAGTATGCCACACCGAAAAGATCCCACCACCCCGACCTCTAAAACACAAGAGAGCGGGGAGAGATCGGTCCGAGTACTGTGAATACCACAAACTTTATGGCCATTCTACTAACGACTGTCACGACCTAAAAAATGTTATAGAAAAACTAGCCAGAGAAGGAAAACTCGACAGATACATAGCAGAGAAAGGAGAAGAGACCAAGAAGAGAAGGAGGGGAGATAACGAAGATCGGGCAGAACGAACCCCACGAACCCCTGAAAGACACGTACACATGATAAACGGAGGTTTCGCAGGCGGAGGAACATCCAGATCCTCGCGAAAAAGGCACCTCAAAGAAGTCTACCACATCCGAGAAGACAGTCCCCTGCCCGAGCTACCTATTATCTCATTTACCCGAGAAGATGCTCAAGGGATAATACCCGGGCACGACGATCCAATGGTAATCACCATTATTCTAGCAAACGCCAACTTACATCGAACCCTGATTGACCAGGGAAGCTCAGCAGATATCCTGTTCAAAGCGGCTTTTGACAAACTCGGACTTGAAGAAAAAGAGCTAAAAGTCTATCCCACCGACCTATTTGGGCTAGGGGACACCCCAATCCATCCCTTAGGATACGTCTCGCTACACACTACCTTTGGAAAAGGCGAGCAATCTAAAACATTAAGCATCGACTACATTATAGTCGACGTCACTTCAGCATACAATGCCCTCATTGGGCGACCAACCTTAAACAGACTGGCAGCTATAGTCTCGACCCCACACCTCTGTATGAAGTTCCCCACCACAAAAGGAATCGCTACCCTAAAGGGCGACCAAAAACTAGCACGACGATGCTACAACGAAAGCCTAAGCCTAAAAGGGAAAGAGATCAACACGATAGAACTCGGACGAGTCCAAGCCCGAGAAGATCTTCGACCACAACCAGAGGGAGAAACCGAAAAAGTCCAGAATGGGAGCACACCTGAAAAAACGACAAACATAGGGGCAAACCTCGAAGCGGGCTTAAAAAAGGAACTCATAACCCTCTTAAGGGAGAATTCCGACCTCTTCGCCTGGAGAGCCTCCGACATGCCAGGCATAAGCACCGACCTGATGTGCCATAAGCTATCAGTGTACCCGGGATCCCGACCTGTCCAACAAAGACGCAGAAAGCTCGGGCCCGAACGCATGCAAGCAATAGAGGAACAAGTACAAGCACCACTAGATGCAGGGTTCATTAGGGAAGTAAAATACCCCCTATGGCTCGCAAACGTGGTCCTGGTAAAAAAGCCCAATGGAAAATGGAGAATGTGCATCGACTACACGGATCTCAACAAAGCCTGCCCCAAAGATCCATATCCACTACCAAACATCGACGCCTTAGTAGATGCAGCCTCAGGCTATAGATATCTCTCCTTCATGGACGCATACTCAGGATACAACCAAATCCCGATGTACGGACCTGACCAAGAAAAGACCTCGTTCATAACCCCAAGGGCAAACTACTGCTACGTAGTAATGCCCTTCGGGCTGAAGAACGCAGGGGCAACCTACCAGAGGCTAATGAACAAAGTGTTCTCAGAGCACATCGGACTACAACTGGAGGTGTACGTCGACGACATGCTGGTAAAGACACAGGAAGACAGAAACTTGCTGACCGACCTCGCCAGTGTCTTCGGCACCCTCAGAAAACACAACATGAGACTTAACCCGACGAAGTGCACCTTCGCCGTAGAAGCCGGAAAGTTCTTAGGCTTCATGCTGACTCAAAGGGGCATCGAAGCAAACCCGGACAAATGCCAAGCAATACTCAATATGAAGAGCCCGACATGTGTCAAAGAAGTACAACAACTGAATGGAAGACTGGCCGCCCTATCAAGATTCTTGGCAGGATCAGCGATAAAATCACTACCTCTCTACTCACTCCTAAAGAAAGGGAAACCCTTCTCGTGGACCCCGGAGTGCGAAAAAGCCTTTCAAGAATTCAAGGAATTCCTCGGGCGGCCACCAATCCTAACCCGACCTTTAAAAGGGGAAGAGCTCGTACTATACCTCTCGGTCGGACATCGGGCAGTCGCTTCAGCGCTAATACGAGAAAATGATCAAGGACAACACCCCATATACTTCGTAAGCAAGGCACTACAAGGGGCCGAATTAAACTATCAAAAGATAGAAAGATTCGCCTACGCCCTAGTGCTCACAGCCCGGAGGCTCCGTCCCTACTTTCAAGCCCACACCATCAAAGTCCGGACAGACCAACCCATGAGACACATCCTGCAAAAAACAGACCTGGCAGGACGAATACTACAATGGGCGGTGGAACTGTCCGAGTTCGACCTCCACTATGAAGCCCGGACTGCCATAAAATCTCAATATCTAGCCGACTTCATCGCAGAATACACTGAGACCCCTGGAACCCCACTCTCATGGAACCTATATGTCGACGGGTCCTCAAACAAAACGGGAAGCGGAGCCGGGGTCATACTCGAAAGCGACCAAGGAACGCGGATAGAATTATCCCTAAAATTCGAGTTCCAGGCTTCAAACAACCAAGCTGAATACGAGGCCCTACTAGCTGGTCTGAAGCTAGCCAAAGAGGTCGGAGCCCAGAGAATCGCGATCTTCAGCGACTCCCAGGTCATCACATCACAAGTAAATGGAAGTTACCAGGCCAAAGACCCAACTATGAAAAATACCTGGACCAAACACAGGCACAATTACGCCACTTCCCAGAAATACAAATCCAGCACATACCTCGGGAACAAAATGCCCGGGCAGACGCCCTCTCAAAGCTTGCTAGCACCAAGCCCGGAGGCAACAACAGAAGTCTTCTCCAGGAAACCTTACAATCTCCCTCCGTGCCAAGAGAGGAAGAAATACTAAATATATCCAACCAACAGCAAGGATGGATGACCCCCATACTCAACTACCTGAGGTCAGGAACTCTCCCCGCCGAAAGAAAAGAAGCTAAAAGGCTTACAAAGGACGCCCAGAATTATACACTAATTCACGACATATTATACAGAAGAGGATTCTCAAATCCCCTCCTTAGGTGCGTTCCGACCTCAGAAACAAAAGGCGTCCTCGAAGAAGTCCACGAAGGCATGTGCGGGAACCATCTCGGAGCTCAGGCACTATCCAAAAAAGTAGTCAGGGCCGGGTTCTACTGGCCGACCTTGCAAAGAGACGCAACAGAGTTTGTGAAAATATGCCCCCCTGCCAAAAACACGCCAATTTTCACAAGGCACCACCCGAAGACCTTATCAGCATCACTGCGCCATGGCCCTTCGCAAAATGGGGACTCGATTTACTCGGCCCGTTCCCACAAGGACCGGGGCAAGTCAAATACCTCATAATAGGGGTCGACTACTTCACAAAGTGGATCGAAGCTGAACCCTTAGCCACCATTACGGCTCAGAAAAGCCGCAAATTCCTATACAAAAACATTGTCACAAGGTTCGGAGTCCCCTACTCCATCACAACAGACAATGGAACACAATTTCACGGACACAAGTTTTCAGAAATTGTTGGCCGAACTAAAAATCAAACAGCAATTCACATCAGTGGAGCACCCACAAGCCAATGGGCAAGCAGAGGCTGCAAATAAAGTCATCTTGGCCGGGTTAAAACGAAGACTCCAAGAGACCAAAGGGGCGTGGGCCGAGGAGCTCCCCCAGGTACTATGGGCATATCGGACAACCCCACACTCTACAACGGGAGAATCACCGTTCCGACTAGCTTATGGGATGGAGGCAATGATTCCCATCGAAATAGATGAAGGGTCACCCAGAATCATCTTCTACAATGAAAAAGATAACCCGCAGGCACAAAGGGAAGAACTCGACCTCCTCCCCGAGGTCCGAGAAAGAGCCCGGATTCGAGAAGAAGCCTTAAAACGGCGAACGGCCCTCATATACAATCAGAAAGTTATAAAGCGAAGCTTCTCCATCCACGACCTAATTCTAATCCGAAATGACATCAGAACACAAAAGTCGGGAGAAGGAAAGCTAGCCGCAAATTGGAAAGGGCCCTACAAGGTAACAGAAGTCTTAGGAACAGGCTATTACAAAGTATCCGACCTAGAAGGCAACGAGCTGCCCAGGGCCTGGCACGCCTGTAATCTAAGACGGTACTACAGCTAGAAAAATTTAACCCGAGGTGTACTCTTTTTCCCTACAAGGGTTTTTTAATGAGACACCCGGTTAAAATAAAACACCCGACCTAGTCAAGGGTAAACACTTTGTAAATATTCTTTCTTTTTAATACTAATCGAATTTTTCTATTTTCTTTTTTCCTTCCTCATGACGAAACAAATCCTAGAAAGTACCCCACCAAGGCGCATTAATTTATGCTCGACAAAACGCAAAAAATCATTTGTCAAGAGACCATACAAGGTCGGCAAAGATAAAAGCGACGAGGTTCAAATTAATGTGAGAAGTTATAAAGTAACTCTGAAAAGGCTCAAAAAAAAAAAAACCCAAATAAAAAGAGATTACAAGAATAACTTAAAGGGCCGACCAACGAAAAGGTCGGACCTAACAAAAGGAGGTACTCAAAGGCCCGAGGTCCGAAGAAAAGCCCGGATCCAAGGAAGAAGCCTCAAAACAAAAGTTTCAAAACGCTAAGCTAAAAAGTTGTTATCCAAAAAGCAACTAAAAAGCATAAAAGCGGAAACAAAAGCCAAAACGCGAACAAGGCTAAAACAAAGGTTTCAAAACGCTAGCTAAAAAGTTGTTATCCAAAAAACAACTACAAAGCATAAAAAGCGGAACAAAAAGTCAAAAGCGCAAAAACACCGCATAATAAGCTAAAAAAGTTACTACAAGTAGCTAAATAGCAGAAAGGTGTCCAAAGCGTTCACGAAAAACATCCAAAAAGCAAAAAGAACCCACAGGCCGGGTAAAAGGCCAAAAACAAAAGATCACAGAGGATCAAGGACCTTTCCGGTCTCCACATCAACAGAAGGCTGCGGAGGAAAAATGGAAACTGGTACTGCATCAACGACACCGTCATCCCGGTTTAAAACCTCCACGCCAGAACCATCCCCGGCCAAAGTTGAAGTCGGATCCGCAACCGGAACCTTGAGGTCAGACGCCGGAGCCTTGGGGTCGGACACCGGAACCTCATCCTCGGCAGGGGCAGGAACAATCTTTCCCTCCACAACAATGTTATCCGTACTGAATAAGCTCAGATCCAGGTCGGGAGCAAGAACCCGGATCTGATCCCTCAAATCCACAAACATAGCATCCATACCCTTGGCCACATTATCTTCCAGCTCGTAAAAATCATCCCGAGCCGATTGCAACTTCTCCTTCGTCTCCACAAGCTCGGCATACAGCTTGGTATAGTTCTCCGTCGCCACCTTCGCCATCTCCTCAGATGTCTTCGCCGCCGCCACAGCCGCGGTAGCCCTAGTTTTCTCTTCCTCCAAAGAGATCTCCAGCTCAGTAATCCTGGCAGCCTTCAGTTGACTAATCTTATCAAGATCAGACTGAGCCTTCTCAAGTCGGGAGCTGGTCGCACCAATGGGGGATTTCTTGAACTCCTGGGCAATAGCGGCATGAAGACTGGCCATCCGGACACAGCTCCGCGCCATATACTGAAAATGATGCTCCATAGACACATCATCAGTAGAAATAAAAGTCTGAGGAAGAATATGCTGTTCAATCCAACCAAGGGCATCAAAATCCTTGTCATTAAAACCCGCAAGCTCCTGAGAGGTCTTCTGTTTCTTGGGGGGAGGACCCGAGGTCGAAGGCGGGGAAAGGTGACCGGGCCCAGAGGTCGGAGGATCTTGAGTTATAGCTCGGAACTGAGGAGTCGGAATGGTCTTCGACCGAGTCTGAACACCCACAGTAGCCTTCTGCGGAGAAGATCGGGCAGAAGCCTCAGCCTCGATATTCCGAGCAGCCGCAGACTTCTTCGACCGACGAAGAAACTTCATGGAATCCGCCTGAGAAGACATCTCTGCAGAAACAAAAAGAAAGGGATTATCACAAACAGGAATTCCACCAAAACAGGCAAAATACTAAAAGGATGAAGCTCGGAGAGGTCGGGAACTACCTAACTCGGAACGGAGAAGGCTTGGATCTCCCAACATTTTCTTCGTGTCCAAGTGAGGTGCCCGACCCCATAAACTGCTCAACACACCCACAAAAGCCTGCTCCACCTCATCTAGACTCTCAAAGGTATACTTAACCGACACTACATTCTCTTGCCAACAAAGAGGAAAAGAAGGCTCCCCACTCTCATCTAGAAAGAAAGGTCGGACGTCCCAGCAGCCCGGACCTTGAAATAATAGTTCTTAAAATCATGAAAGGACTCATCGTACAAAGTACAAAACTTCTTTCCCTGGTTAGCCCTAAAAGAGACCCAAGACACCTTCCCTCCACCCGACCCCGGTTTCGTCAACACAAACAGTTAGGAAAAAAGAGAAACAGAGGGGGAGACGCCCAAAAACTGACACAAAAGTTGGAACAGCTTTAAAAACGCCCAAGAATTGGGATGGAGTTGCGTAGGGGCAAGATTACAAGACCACAGCACCTCGGATTCCAGGTCAGTAAAGGGAAGTCGGACACCCAGCTTAGAGAAAAAACAATCGTAAGCATAAAAGAAAAGCTTCTCGGAACTTTCTAAAGGCGGGAAGCACACTCTCTCCTCGGACTCCGGGGCTACTAGCTCATAATCCCGCTCAGACTCTCTATTCTCACAAATGCTACACTCCCTACGGAACCTAGCTAAATACTCAGAATCTACAACAGAAGGGACTCTTAGAGGACCAGGATCTACCCAGCCAAGACCACTTGGAATCTTGGTCGACATTGCTTGAAAAACCTTTCGAGACATAAAATTCTTGCCTACAAAGAAGAATACAACAGCAAGCAACAATCACATAAAAGCAGACAGCGAAAACCCATTCAGCAAAAACAAGAAACAAAGATCTTTATAGAAGAAAATGCAGCAACAAAATACCAGAGAAAAGAGCCCCCCCCATATACAAGCAAACAGAGCAATGGCGGCGCCTCTTTTCGGGGCAACCCAGGCATAGAGAAAAAGAAACAGACAAAGAGCCACACAAAAGAACAGAAGCATATGAGTACAAAAGAAAGAGACGAACAAACCTAGAAAGAAAGAAAACGGCGAGCTCCGACAGCAAGGGGAACGAAACGGCGGCGCAGAGGAAACCCCGGAAAAACGCACAGAAAGATTTGAGGAAGAAGAACAAAGTGAAAGAAGGAGCGGTGCTCGAAGAAGAAGATGGCGAAAACTTAGAAAAAACAGAAAGGAACAGAATAAACGAAGAAAAGGAGGAAAGGGGCAAATAAATAATGCCTTCACAAAGCCCGAACGGAAATCGAGGAGAAACGGTAAAATGCAATAAATGCAGAAACGGCCATTTTTGAATTTTGAAAAGAACTACTATGCCCGAGCTCGACCTCTCAAGGACGAACTCGGGCAGGGGCACTGTTCATACCCTGACCGAGCTCCCCAAACTCGGCAAAGTTCATAGAAGGTCCGACCTCATCCCCAGGCCCATGCCTGAGGTCGGACCTCGGACAATAAAGCTAAAGAAGCCCAAAAGGAACGAAGCCCAAGACCTAAAGGCCGAAAAGGCCTAGGAAAGGCGGTTCCACAAAGATAAAGATAAAACTCCCAAAAGGATAAGATAAGATAAGAATATCTTATCCAGGGAAGATCACGGCCAACTACTATAAATACACTGGAGCACCCAGGTATAACACACACTCTAATTCTACTCAATATCTGCTTGGACCCATGCTAACTTAAGCATCGGAGTGTCATTGCAGGTACCACCACCAACCACTCGGCATACCAAGCTCGGGTCATCAATCCCCCCATCTCGGGCCTCCCTAAGACGACCGAGCTGCGCGTTTCAGGTAACCCTCGGAACACTAACTAATAGCTATAAGAGACATTTCATCAAACATAAAGAGTGCAATACACGTAAACACATTAATTTGCAAAAATTAAAGAGAGATCTAACTACAAAGGCAAGAGATCCATAATAGAAAACCAAATCAATCATGAAACAACAAAGAACTTACCAATTGCATTGAAGGAGAAATATAGATCTACAAAAGAGAATTCACAAACTACAAACAAAGGAATTACATTAGAAGAAGAATTCTACAACTACAATAGAGGAGAGGAATAAAAATTGGAAGAGAAAAGAAGAAATAGATCTAGATCTAAGAACTAACCTAATCCTAATTCTAGAGAGAAGAGAGGGCTTCTCTCTCTAGAAACTAACTAAAAGCTAAGCTAAACTAATTGGTAACTAACTTGTGTTTCCCTCTTCATTCCTTGGGTTAAATAGCATCAGAAATGAGTTGGATTGGGCCCACAAGGCTTTAGAATTCGCTGGCCACGTTTTGCTTTAAGTGAACCAGGTTGCAGCAACGGCACGTGCGTGATGTCAGGGCATCTTGGCCAGTTTCACTCACCTTTTCTTTACTGTTTTTAGGGTAGTTTCATGCATTTCCTTAGGAAATAAGCTAGTTTTGGGTAGATATTCACTTACACCCTTATTCAAGCATACATTGTGTATTTTACATGATTTCATGAGGATTTTGCATGAATTTAGTAACAAATTGTATGTTGCATTACCCATGACTTGGACTAGAACTTTGATGCACTCTATTGCTTGATTTTAAGACCAAAGGAAGCAAGGAAAAACCACTTAGCAGTCACGTTAATCTAATTAACGTGGCCACTAACGTGGAATGGGAGGTAACTTGCAAAGTTAATGAGAAAAGTGATTACCAATAACGCTCTCGAAGCCATCATTGCCCACGTTAAGAGTCACGTTAACCAAGTTAACGTGAGCTCTAACGTGAAGAAAGGACTTTGAGCCAACGTTAGTGACACTTAACATTATCACTAACGTTGGCCAATGATCATAAGTGGCCACGTTAGAGTTCACGTTAACTTGGTTAACGTGGCCTCTAACGTTAACAAGGGGAAGGAAGCCAACGTTAGTGACATTCAACATTTTCACTAACGTTGGCCTAAGGTGCAATGTACCACGTTAACTTCCACGTTAACTTGGTTAACGTGGGAGCTAACGTGAGAAGCAAGAATGGTCGACAACGTTAGTGACACCCAACATTGTCACTAACGTTGGAAGCAACCACAAAACCCCAAGGAGCCACGTTAACTTCTACGTTAACTTAGTTAACGTGGAAGCTAACGGCGATGAGTGAAAGATGAGCCAACGTTAGTGACACTCAACATTATCACTAACGTTGGAAATGGTTTGCAAGGCCACGTTAGAAGCCACGTTAACCTAGTTAACGTGGACTCTAACGTGAGATAAGGGCATATTGGAACGTTACTGACAATGTTGAGTGTCACTAACGTTCTCGAAGATTGGCACGCCTACGTTAAAAGAGCCACGTTAACTAAGTTAACGTGGACTCTAACATGGGAAAGGGGGAGGCTCTCAATGTTATTGGGAAAGTTGAGTCCCAATAACGTGTGCGAAGGACAAAGAAACTACGTTAGTGGCAACGTTTGTGCCACTAACGTTGAGGTTAACGTGGCCTTTACTTGGGTAAGAAACGTTAGTGAAAAAGTTGAATGACACTAACGTTTTTAAACCCATTTTCTCACTGAATGTTAACACCTATAACGTCCTGTGCTAAAGTCTCTGCCCACTTCACACTTTCTCTCTGCAAGTAAAACCAAGCCCAAGTGAAGAAGAGAACTGCTCCAAACTGAAGATCCAAAGGCCCAAGACTTGAAGAATCAACTAGAAGAATAGAAGAGTAATATATATAGGAGTAGCGTTGAATTGTTTAAGAGGGTTGGAAAGAGTTCTGAAAGGGAAAGCATTACTCTCTATTTTTTTACTTTCTCTGCTCTT
Source organism: Arachis stenosperma (assembly GCF_014773155.1). Taxonomy (NCBI): domain Eukaryota; kingdom Viridiplantae; phylum Streptophyta; class Magnoliopsida; order Fabales; family Fabaceae; genus Arachis; species Arachis stenosperma. Next base: position 65,953,534 of record NC_080381.1, on the reverse strand, counting down.
CTGGTTCAGAATGTATTCTCCATCTTTGTTTTCATTTTTTAGAGCTATGAACAACTAAACCCATTTCATTGGGTAGGGAGCTCTGTTGTAATTTGATGGATCAATACTAGTTTTCTTTATTCTTCTTCTATCTTTTCTCTTGATTTTACTTGAAAGCTTTCGATCTTCATCCCATTGGGTAGTTATCTTGGAAAAGAAACTATTAAAACTTGGATCCCTTCTAAACCTTGAAAGAGGAATGAAGAGATCAAGCTAGAAATGCTTTCTCATGCTGGACCAAATTGGGTTTGGATGGATATGTGACTATAATCCTCTTAAAACTTGATTTGGGAAATGCATGTGGTATAATCAGTGACCACACTTCATCTCTTCTCATGAGCAATTGACCAAGAAATTGGCTATTGATCAAGATTTGAGAGATTGAATTGCAAGAAATTGTAATTCAATCAATTAAGATTGCCAAGGAGATCAATGAGTGCATTGATTGAGGAAGAGATGAAAATGAACTTGATCCGGAGAATTGCAACATCTCCTGTGCCCAATGAACTCCCCAATTCTAATCTCACCCATTCTCTTTAATTTCTGCGTTTCTTTTCATGAGCAAACACCCCATTCCCATTTACAATTCAGCAATTTAATTTCAGTCATTTACTTCTAGTTCTTTAATTCTAGCATTTACTTTTCCGTCATTTACATTCCTGCCATTTTATTTTCTGCAACTCTCAACCCAAATTCTGAATTCGCTCAACTAGAACAATCTTCTAATTAAAGTTGCTTGATCAATCAATCCCTGTGGGATTCGACCTCACTCTATTGTGAGTTTTTACTTGACGACAAATTCGGTACACTTGCCGAAGGAAATTTGTTGAGAGACAATTTCCACCTGCATCAAGTTTATGGCGCCGTTGCCGGGGATTGATTGTGCATCAACAATGATTAGATTGGAAGATTACTAGATTGAGCATTTTTGTTTTGATTTAATTTTCTGTTTGAGTAATTTACTTTCTGTCTTAGTTAACTTCTTCCCTTCCCCCTCTACTCTTTCGTTTTTCTTTGTTATTTACAATTTAGTTTGCTAACCCACTAACTGTTTAATATATTGCATCACTCACAACTAACACTAATTCTGACAACAATACTATCTGCACATATTTTTACTTGCTTGTACTTGTTGGTTGTATGATAGGGAGAAGAAGCGGGGCTTCAACTTCCTTCGATTCTGAACCAGAAAGGACCCTCCTTAGATTAAGAAGGGAAGCAAGAGGGAAACATGCAATCGGTGCTAAAGAGGAGGAGGAACACTTTGAACTAAACGTGGAAGGCAACATAGAAAACCAACATGAAGAAGAGGCTAATAACCATGGGGGATGAGGTAGAGCAAATCATGTTGGGGAAGATAAAAGAGTGTTAAGCTCTTATATCAATCCCAACCCAGGCAATTGTGGGAGCAGCATTCAGAAGCCCACCATACATGGCAAAAATTTCGAGCTAAAACCTTAGCTCATCACTCTTGAGGATTTGTGACACAGTGAAGTCCAATAGAGTCCACCAGGATGTCTATAGGCTCCTCTTGTTCCCTTTCTCACTCAGGGATAAGGCATTCAAATGGCTCGAATCCTTCCCAAAAGAAAGCTTGACAAATTGGGAGGAGGTAGTGAATAAGTTTTTGGCAAGGTTTTACCCCCCGCAAAGGATCAATAGGCTGAGAACTGAAGTACAGACGTTCAGACAGCAAGATGGGGAGACACTTTATGAAGCTTGGGAAAGGTTCAAAGACCTAACAAGAAGGTGTCCACCAAATATGTTTAATGAATGGGTGCAGTTGCATATCTTCTATGAAGGCTTGTCATATGAATCAAAGAAGGCAGTAGATCATTCCTCTGGAGGATCCTTGAACAAGAAGAAGACCATTGAAGAAGCCATAGATGTCATTGAAACTGTAGCTGAGAATGACTACTTCTATGCTTCCGAAAGAGGGAACACTAAGGGAGTAATGGAGCTAAACAATGTAGATGCTCTGCTGGCTTAGAACAAGCTCATTACCAAGCAGTTAGCTGACCTCACCAAGAAGATGGAGAGGAACCAAGTGGCAGCAATCACCACCTCATCAACAACCCAAGAAGAAGTTGAAGAAGAGGACCTTGAGCAAGCCAACTACATTGGGAATTCACCTAGACAGAACCATGATCCATACTCCAAGACATACAACTCTGGATGGAGGAACCACCCAAACTTTGGGTGGGGGAATCAGCAAGAGCAAAGCCAAGACCAGAGACGTTACAACTCCAACAACAATGCAGCTCATCAACAATTCACACAGAGGACATATCAACACCCCCACAACAACACCTCTCATCCTTCCACCTCTAATCCCAATTTACCATCAATTGATGACAAACTCTCTAAGCTTGAAACCTTACTTGAAGGAATAAGCCAAGAGATTCAAGAAGACAAGGTGTTCAGAGAAGAGGTGCGAGTCAACATTAAGAACCAAGGAGAGACCATCAAGAAGCTGGAATTCCAAGTGGGATGCTTAGCGGAGAAGATTCCCAAACCTACTTATGGCTTCCCAAGTGACACGGAGAAAAACCCAAGAGGAGAAGCAAAGAAAGTAAGATGGGAAGATTGCAAAATGGTCACTACAAGTGATCAAGAGGATGAAGACGAGCAAAGCAACCTCTCCCAACAGCCTGAAAATAACTCAACAGAGGAGGAGGATAGAGATCATCAAGAACCAAAAATCTCACAACAAGAGTTACTGAAGCTCTATGCACTATTTCCCCAACTGCTCAATGGTGTTGTAGGGAAGAGAATATACTCAAGGTTCCTAGACTTGTTTGCATCTCTGCATGTGAACATACCATTCATCAAGGCCATACAACAAATGCCTGCATTCATCAAGTACATGAAGGAACTTCTTCCCAGGAAAAGCTCACTCAAAGGAGGCCAAACTATAGTGTTAAACAAGGAATGTAGTGCCCTTATTCAACCTGAATTGCCTGCAAAAAGAAGAGACCCAGGGAGTTTTCACATCACCTGTGCCATAGGGGAAACAATGTTTGATAGAGCACTCTGTGATTTAGGGGCAAGCATCAATTTACTGCCCCTATCCCTGGCGAAGAGGCTGCAGATCAATGAGATAATGCCCACAGATGTGGTCATCAGACTAGCTGACAAGACTCAAAAGCAAGCAATAGGAGTGGTGGAAAATGTGTTACTAAAGGTTGGGAAATACTTTCTCCCAACAGACTTTGTCATCCTGGACATGGAAGAGAGTCACACTCACCCAATCATATTGGGAAGACCCTTCCTAGCTACGGCTAGAGCACTCATAGATGTGGAGAAAGGGGAGCTAATATTGAGGATCCATGATGAAGAGCTCAGCTTTAATGTCTTCAAACTCTCACAAGAAGTAGACCAAGAGCACAAGGAACCAAGTAAAGATCATGATGAGATGCTGAAGGAGGAAGCAAGCACTGAAGCACACCCAACCTATCTGGAGACTCCTTTGGTTGATAAACAAGGGAAACAGCAACTACCACAGCTCAAGGAAAAGTTAGAAGAACCTAAACCTCTAGAGGCATGTGAAGTCAACATCACAAATCCCTTAGAAAAAGAAGTCATCAAGAGCAAGACAATATCAAAGGACACAAGGAAGAAGGTACCAAGGAAGTGGAGGAACAAAAAGATCCCTACGGAAGACTTCTCTCCAGGAGATAGAGTGATCTCAGCTTACTTTCCAGATATCCCCCCTAATCTCCCTACTATACCATCTCAGTTACCTAAAGTCTTCACAATCAACAGAATTCTCTCCCTGGAACATGTAGAGATCATTGATACCACCAATGGATACAAGTCCACAGCGAGAGGGGAGGACTTCAAGCATTACCAACCACCCTGATGAGGGAGAAACGTCAAGCTAGTGACGCTAAAGAAGCGCTTCATGGGAGGCAACCCATGTTTTATATGCTTTTAGAAGATAGTAAATAAGTCAATATTTATGAATTCAAACCCAAACTTGACAAACTCTTGGTGGAATCCTTATTGTGCAGTATACAGTGAAGAACAAGTTTGGTGTTCAAAGCATGCCAAGAAAGCATGAATGCAACCAAGAGCATGCTAGTCTTGGAAGCTTTGAACAGAACCTTTCATCACAGTGCTCCAAACTAAGTTTGGTGTCACCCCATGGTGCCACCAATATGCATATAAGGACCCACGAATAGTTAGTTAGTTAGTTGGAATTCATGAATAAACAATTTAATCTTTTCTCATTGTTTTTTTTTTAATTCTAGCCGTAAAGTTCATGTTGTCGTTTTGATATCTTTTCTCAAATTTCTTATTTTGTCTGTATAGGGAAAAGAAAAGGAGCATTGATGGGGATTGATTGGACAATTAAATGGGGGAGGTTCAGACACTTCATGAAGAGAACTACACACTTGTTCTAAAAAGGGAATACATTGGAAAATGTTGCCATGCAACATTAGAAAATTGAGACACCTTAAAGACCGAGCAATCTCCATCATAAAGTTGGTGATCCTTGTCCTTTATCCACACATAACCCCAACCATCCATAAGGCAACCAATCCATCAATCCACACCCTCCATTTATTCACAACTTCCACATATAAATAAGCCTTGTTCCGTACCCACCTTCATTGTCATAACCCACTCTTCACAACTCTTCATTTCGGCACAAGACATTCCCCCTCACAGTACAAACATTTCCCCCTCATTCTCTTCATTGCAATAAAACCCTAAACAACCAAAAGTCTCCAAAACCTTACCACCTTCACATATCAACTCTCGTTCATGGCCTCTTCAAGTTCCAAAAGAAGGAAGGGAAAGGAACCCATGGAGCAACACCTGTATGATGAAAAGAGATTTAGAAGCTTGTATCACGCATTGCAATACAGGTGGATGGTTGACAAAGAAATCATTTATGAGCTGGGATTTCAAGTGAAGAAAACTGAGTGCCCTGAAATCACAGAGAAAGTAGAAAAGAGAAGATGGGAGCTCTTCACCGATCCGGTCATTAAGGTAAATGCAAACCTCATAAGAGAATTTTATGCAAATGCGGTCCGATATGATATGAAAGATGAGTCATATACAAGCTTTGTGAGAGGAAAGTTGGTGGATTTTGTTCCCATGAGTGTCATGAGGGCACTGAAGCTACGGTCCATACAGTTTGAAGAAGAGAGTTATCACTCAAGATTGGACAACCCCAATTATGACCAAATTTTGAGGGACATTTGTGTACCCGGAGCTGACTGGGAAAGGGGTGCGGAAAGAAAACCAAAGTTCATCAAGAGAACAGATCTCACTCCTGAAGCCAAGGGGTGGTTTGAGCTAGTGAGGAGGTCTATCCTCCCAACTGCAAACAACTCGGAGGTGAATCTTAAGAGAGCAACAATGGTGCATTGTATACTGAAGGGAGGAGGAATCAAGGTTCATGAACTCATAGCAGAAGGCATTAGAAAGATGGTAGAAAAGAGTGATTCAAGAGCAACGTTAGGTTACCCCAGCACCATTTACCGAATATGCAAGAAAGCTGGGGTGGTTTTTGAAGATGAGGATCCCGTGTGGATAAAGGAAGGCATTCCAATAACGGTCCGAAGGATGAATGCTGCCGCATCCCCCCTGCCTCAATGGAAGCAAAGGAAGAGGACAGCCCCTCAAATAGTGGAAGGACAAGTCGTAGAGAGGCAAGCACCACATACCTTGGACATGCACCAATTGCAGGAAGCCATTGATGGCTTGTCTAGACAGTATTTGGAAAGCCAAGGAGCACAAAAAGAGCTTCAACTACAAATAATGGGGCAGCAAGAGGAAGCATTCTCAAGATGGACGACTCAGCAAAGTGAGTGGCAAAGGCAAATGATGGAATAGCAACTAAGTCAAGGGCAACAATGGGGAGAAACATTCAACAAGATGGAACAAAAGCAAAATGAGCAACAAGAGTCCATCCAGAGGCTAATCAACATCCAAGCACATCAAGGGGCACATATACATGAGATTCATCGAAGACAAATAGAACAGGCAGAACTATTGGACGAGCAAAGGGCATTTGCAGAAGGAGTTTACATGAGCGAAACTGGGCATCATATAAACACTCAAGCCAGGCTCGGCTACATAGTAGGACAGCTGCCAATATTGCATCCAGGAATCGCCAAGTATGAAGAAATGAAGGATGAATTAGCACGAAAGGAAAGAAAAAGGGTAGAAGAGAGTCATGAATCAGTGAGGAAGGCACTTGAGGATTGGAAGCAAGCAAGATTGGCGCGGATGCGAAGAAATGCAAAAGGACACAAGGAGGACAAGCAAGAAAAAGAGCATGGACAACCACAAGAGTAAAAGGTGGTGGAGTTCCTTCTTTACTCCATCTTTTTCTATGTTTAAATAAGGAAGATCTTGGATGAAATAGGACATGCTTCCATGTTAGTTTGAACCTTTTCAATTCTGCATTTTTAGTCTATTGCTTAGGTCTATGATTTCTGGTTTAAGTGTTACTGCATCATACTATTACTTATTGTATGCTTGTCCTTTTGAATTAAGTGAAAAAGAGAATGATTGTGTTTTAAAAAGACCAGAGAGGAGTTCATAATATGGAGTAATTTTCTGAATCTTTGGTGTGATCATAAGTTAGCTAAGTTGGTTCAACCATAAGGTGGGAAGACAACTATCTGTCCTGAATACTATGCTTTGAACACACCCCATGAGACCAGCTAAGTAAGAAGATCCTAATAAGAGAAAAGGAAAGAACAATGAAAGTGAAAAACAAAAGAAAAAGAGTAAGCAATAAGGCTAGGCACCAATGGTTTTTAATCTTGAAGCATGTGTCTGTGGTGCTCCTGTGTGAGGGATTTACTTGGATGAATAAGCTCTTAGGGGTGCCTTATCACTTGGTAACTTAGGTTAACTAACCCGGGATTATCAGCTGAAAGTCCACTATCAAGAGTAACCCTCACTACAGAGCATTTAGTAACCCAAAGAGGTGCTGGACACCAAGGTCTCAAGAAGGAAAATAAATGAACCAGATGCCTGTGGTGTGTATGTATGGGGGAGAGACTTGAAGGAGTAAGTCCTTAGGGGTGTCTCAACACCTAGCACCTTGAACCAACTGGTTCGGGAGTGTTGGCTGAAAGCTTATCTTAAAGAGTTGCCCCCTTACAGAGCACCTAGCATGAAGAACACAAATAAGCCCTGAAATGACAATAAAAGGATCAATAAAAGTCTCATGGTATGTAAGCAAAGCCAGTATTTTAGAACATGATAAAGGTCTGAAAGCCAGTAATGGAAAGAACCTAAGTTGCTATGCATGAAACCACCATAAAATCAGTAACATGACCTCCATAAGAATGACTCATTCCTCTTGGTATTTCATTCATCATTCTCTTGTTCCAGTACTTGCTTAGGGACAAGCAAGCTTTAAGTTTGGTGTTGTGATGCCAGGGCATCTTGGCCAGTTTTACTGACCTTTTCTTTACTGTTTTTAGGGTAGTTTCATGCATTTCCTTAGGAAATAAGCTAGTTGATGAGCGGATAATTTGTATGCTTTTTGGCATTGTTTTTAGTATGTTTTTAGTATCTTTTAGTTAGTTTTTAGTATATTCTTATTAGTTTTTAGTTAAAATTCACTTTTCTGGACTTTACTATGAGTTTGTGTGTTTTTCTGTGATTTCAGGTATTTTCTGGCTGAAATTGAGGGATCTGAGCAAAAATCTGATCCAGAGACTAAAAAGGACTGCAGATGCTGTTGGATTCTGACCTCCCTGCACTCGAAGTGGATTTTCTGGAGCTACAGAAGCCCAATTGGCGCGCTCTCAATGGCGTTGGAAAGTAGACATCCTGGGCTTTCCAGCAATATATAATAGTCCATACTTTGCCCAAGATTTGATGGCCCAAACCGGCGTTCAAAGTCACCTCAAGAAATTCCAGCATTAAACGCCGGAACTGGCACCTAATTGGGAGTTAAACGCCCTAACTGGCACTAAAGCTGGCGTTTAACTCCAAGAAGAGTCTCTACACGAAAATGCTTCATTGCTCAGCCCAAGCACACACCAAGTGGGCCCGGAAGTGGATTTTTATGTCATTTACTCATCTTTGTACACCTTAGGCTACTAGTTATCTATAAGTAGGACCTTTTACTATTGTATCAAAAAAAAGGACTTTGGTAGCTATCTTCGTTTTATGCTATCTTAGATCATTGGGAGGCTGGCCATTCGGCCATGCCTAGACCTTGTTCTTATGTATTTTCAACGGTGGAGTTTCTACACACCATAGATTAAGGTGTGGAGCTCTGCTGTACCTCGAGTATTAATGCAATTACTATTGTTCTTCCATTCAATTCCGCTTGTTCTTTGTCCAAGATATCACTTGTTCTTCAACATGATGAAGGTGATGATTGACGCCCATCACCATTCTCACTCATGAACAAGGTGACTGACAACCATTCTTGTTCTACAAGCATCTGAGGCTTAGTGAATATCTCTTGGATTCTTTAAAAGGAATCTTCGTGGTATAGGCAGGACCTGATGGCAGCATTCAAGAGAATCCGGAAGGTCAAACCTTGTCTGTGGTATTCTGAGTAGGATTCAATGATTGAATGACTGTGACGTGCTTCAAACTCCCAGCAGGCTAGGGCGTTAGTGACAGACGCAAAAGTATCAATGGATATTATTCCGGCCTGACCGAGAACCGACAGCTGAATTCCGCTATGCTGTGACAGGACATATGCAATCGCTTTCACTGAGAGGATGGGAGGTAGCTGCTGACAACAGTGAAACCCTACACGAGCTTGCCATGGAAAGGAGTAAGAAGGATTGGATGAAGGCAGTAGGAAAGCAGAGAGACGGAAGGGAAGGCATCTTCATACGCTTGTCTGAAGCTCTTACACCAATGATATACATAAGTATCACTATCTTTATCTCTTATGCCATTTTCGTTCATCATCATATACATTTGAGTTTGCCTGACTAAGATTTACAAGATGACCATAGCTTGCTTCAATACTAACAATCTCCGTGGGATCGACCCTTACTCACGTAAGGTATTACTTGGACGACCCAGTGCACTTGCTGGTTAGTTGTGCGAAGTTGTGTAATGCCATGGAATTGAACCACCAAGTTTTTGGAGTTCATGACCAGGGATTATGAGAGTTGTGAAAAGTATTGTTCACAATTTCGCGCACCAAGTTTTTGGCGCCGTTGCCGGGGATTGTTCAAGTTTTGAGCAAGCTTTTGGTAACAATGCCTGGGATTGTTCTAGTTTGGACAACTGACGGTTCATCTTGTTGCTTAGATTAGGTATTTATTTTTTTCGAAATTCTTGAAGATGAATTCTAGAGTTTCATGATGATTTGTTGAAATCTGGCTGGCTGAGAAGCCATGTCTAATCTGATTGGACCGAGGTTTCAACTTATCACCACAAGAGCTTGTTGATTTTCATCAATTTTTCTTTTGGAGCAGTGATCTGCTAAGGCTTGGCTGACCTTTGGTCATGTCTAGTGTTTTGGACTGAAGCTTTCTTTGAAAGCTTGGCTGGCTGTGAAGCCATGTCTAATTCCTGGACCGGAGTCTTAGACTAGCATTGCACTGATTCCTGGAATTCTCATTAAGAATTTTGATATCTTTTCCCACTTAATTTTCGAAAAACACAAAAAAAAATTTACAAAATCATAAAAAAAAAACCAAAAATATTTGATGTTTCTTGCTTAAGTCTAGTGTCTCATCTTAAGTTTGGTGTCAATTGCATGCATTCATTCATGTGTCTTAAGGATCTTCAAGTAATTCTTGATGATTTCTTACTCTAATCTTTGAATTCTTTTGGCTTGAGTGTTTATGTGTCTCATATAGTGTCAGTAGTATACAAACTGCTAAGTTTGGTGTCTTGCATGCATTATTATTTGATTCTTGTTGCATTTTGATTATTAAAAATCCAAAAATATTTTTAATTTGTGTCTTTTCAAGTCAATGATACAAAGAATTGAAGATTCAGAACATACTGCAGAGGAATTATACAGAAAAAGCTGAGCATTCAAAAATGCCCAGTGAAGAAGACAGACTGGCGTTTAAACGCCAGCCAGGGTACCTGGTTGGGCGTTTAACACCCAAAGAGGTAGCATTTTGGGCGTTAAACGCCAGAATGTATACCATTCTGGGCGTTTAACGCCAGGATGGTGCTAGGGGGAAGATTTTGTTTTCAAATCAATTTTTTTTCAAGTTTTCAAAGTTTTTCAAAATCAAATCTTTTTCAAATCATATCTTTTCAATCAAATGTTTTCAAAATCAATTTCCTTCCTTTTTCAAAGATACTTCCTAACAATTAATGATTTGATTGAACATCTCAAATTTGTTACCTTTTCTGTTGAGAAAGGTTTAATGTTTGAATCATATCTTTTCTTGTTTGGCAAGTCACTAATTTTCAAAATCAAACCTTTTACAAAATTGTTTTCAAAACATATCTTTTAAAATTGTTTTCAAATCAAATTTTTTCAATCATATCTTTTTAATCACATCTTTTTCAAAATAGTTTTCAATCAAATCTTTTTAACTTCTAATTTCAAAATCTTTTTCAAAAATCACTTGATTTCTCTTCCACTTTCAATTTTCGAAAATTATCAATCAATTTTTCAAAATGTTTTTAAAATCTTTTTAATTTAATTTTCGAAAATCCTCTTGCCTCTCTCTCACATCCTTCTATTTATGGAGTACTGCTCCTTCTTAATGCACAATTCGAACTCTATCTAATCAAGTTCGAATTCTTCTACCTTCTTTCTTCTATTTTTCTTTTCCTCTGACACCTCAAAGAATCTCTATACTGTGACATAGAGGATTCCACATTTTCTTTTTCTCTTCTCTTTCTTATGAGCAGGAACAAAGACAAAGGCATTCTTGTTGAAGCTGACCCTGAACCTGAGAGGACCTTGAAGAGAAAGCTAAGAGAAGCTAAAGCACAACTCTCTTTAGAGGACCTGACCGAATTCTTCAAGGAAGAAGAACCCATGGCAGCCGAAAACAACAACAATGCCAACAATGCAAGGAAGGTGCTGGGTGACTTCACTGCACCTACTCCTGATTTCTATGGGAGAAGCATCTCTATCCCTGCCATTGGAGCAAACAACTTTGAGCTTAAGCCTCAATTAGTTTCTCTAATGCAACAGAATTGCAAGTTCCATGGACTTCCAATGGAAGATCCTCATCAGTTCTTAGCTGAATTCTTGCAAATCTGTGACACTGTCAAGACTAATGGGGTAGACCCTGAGGTCTATAGACTTATGCTATTCCCTTTTGCTGTAAGAGACAGAGCTAGAATATGGTTGGATTCTCAACCTAAAGAAAGCCTGGACTCTTGGAAAAAGCTAGTCAATGCCTTCTTGGCAAAGTTCTTTCCACCTAAAAAATTGAGTAAGCTTAGAGTGGAAGTCCAAACCTTCAGACAGAAGGATGGAGAATCCCTCTATGAAGCTTGGGAAAGATACAAACAATTAATCAGAAAGTGTCCTTCTGACATGCTTTCTGAATGGAGCATCATAGGTATTTTCTATGATGGTCTCTCTGAACTATCCAAGATGTCTTTGGATAGCTCTGCTGGAGGATCTCTTCATCTGAAGAAGACGCCTACAGAAGCTCAAGAGCTTATTGAAATGGTTGCAAACAACCAATTCATGTACACTTCTGAAAGGAATCCTGTGAATAATGGGACAAATCAGAAGAAAGGAGTTCTTGAGATTGATACTCTGAATGCCATATTGGCTCAGAACAAGATATTGACTCAACAAGTCAATTTGATTTCTCAAAGTCTGTCTGGAATGCAAAATGCACCTGGCAGTACTAAGGAAGCTTCATCTGAGGAAGAAGCTTATGATCCTGAGAACCCTTCCATGGAAGAGGTGAATTACCTAGGAGAACCCTATGGAAACACCTATAATTCTTCATGGAGAAATCACCCAAATTTCTCATGGAAGAATCAAGAGAGACCTCAACAAGGTTTCAATAACAATAATGGTGGAAGAAACAGGTTTAGCAATGGCAAGCCTTTTCCATCATCTTCTCAGCAACAGACAGAGAGTTCTAAGCAGAGTACTTCTGACTTAGCAACAATGGTCTCTGATCTAATAAAGACCACTCAAAGTTTCATGACTGAAACAAGGTCCTCCATTAGGAATTTGGAAGGACAAGTGGGTCAGCTGAGTAAGAAAGTTACTGAACTTCCTCCTAGTACTCTCCCAAGTAATACAGAAGAAAATCCAAAAGGAGAGTGCAAAGCCATAAACATGGCCGAATATGGAGAGGAAAGAGAGGAGGAGGACGCCACTGAGGAAGACCCCAGTGGGCGTGCACCAATCTCCTCTGAGTTCCTCAATGAGGAACAATGAGAATCTAAGGCTCAAAATGAGACCATAGAGATTCCATTGGACTTACTTCTGCCATTCATGAGCTCTGATGAGTATTCTTCCTCTGAAGAGGATGAGTATGTCACTGAAGAGCAAGTTGCTAAATACCTTGGAGCAATCATGAAGCTAAATGACAAGTTATTTGGAAATGAGACTTGGGAAAATGAACCACCTTTGCTCACCAAAGAACTGGATGACTTGTCTAGGCAGAAACTGCCTCAAAAGAGGCAGGATCCTGGGAAGTTTTCTATACCTTGTACCATAGGCACCATGACCTTCAAGAAGGCCTTGTGTGACTTAGGGTCAAGTATAAACCTCATGCCCCTCTCTGTAATAGAGAAATTAGGGATTTTTGAGGTGCAAGCTGCAAGAATCTCATTAGAGATGGCAGACAATTCAAGAAAACAAGCTCATGGACTTGTAGAGAATGTTTTGGTGAAGATTGAAGACCATTACATCCCTACTGATTTCGTAGTCCTAGAGACTGGGGAGTGCATGGATGAATCCATCATCCTTGGCAGACCCTTCCTAGCCACAGCAAAGGCTGTGATTGATGTTGATAGAGGAGAGTTGATCATTCAAGTGAATGAAGAATCCTTGGTGTTTAAAGCCCAAGGACATCCCTCTATCATCATGGAGAGGAAGCATGAAGAGCTTCTCTCAAAACAGAGCCAAGCAGAGCCCCCACAGTCAAACTCTAAGTTTGGTGTTGGGAGGCCACAACCAAACTCTAAGTTTGGTGTTGAACCCCCACATTCAAACTCTAAGTTTGGTGTTGGGAGGTTCCAACACGGCTCTGAGCATCTGTGAGGCTCCATGAGAGTCCTCTGTCAAGCTAATGACATTAAAGAAGCGCTTGTTGGGAGGCAACCCAATGTTTTATAGTTAACTATTTTCTTTTGTTATTTTATTTTTTTTGTAGGTTAATGATCATAAGAAGTCACAAAAACAATGAAAAAAAGCAAAAACAGAATGAAAAACAGGAAGAAAAATGGCACACCCTGGAGGAGAAGAAGCTGGCGTTCAAACGCCAGTAATGCTAGCTGTTGGGCGTTTAACGCCCAGTCTGGCACCATTCTGGGCGTTTAACGCCAGAAAGGGGCACCAGACTGGCGTTAAACGCCAGTAAAGGGCAACAACCTGGCGTTCAACGCCAGGAATGGGCACCAACCCGGCGTTTAACGCCAGAAATGGCTCAAAACGTGAATTTTGATGCCATTTGGTGCAGGGATGACTTTTCCTTGACACCACAGGATCTGTGGACCCCACAGGACCCCACCACCACTCTCTCTCTTCTTCCCCCATTCACCAATCACCTCAATACCTCTTCCCCAAAAACCCTTCACCTATCAAATCCCATCTTTCTCTTCACCACTCACATCCATCCTTCATAAATCCCCACCAACCTCACCCTTCAAATTCAAACCACTTTCCCTCCCAAACCCACCCATAATGGCCGAACCTTTACCCCCCTCTCTCCTATATATACCCTCCTTCAACCCTTCATTTTCACACAACCTAAACACCACTTCTCCCCCTCTTTGGCCGAACACACTACCATCTCCTTCTTCTTCATTTCTTCTTCTTCTACTCTCTTCTTTCTTCTTTGCTCGAGGACGAGCAAACATTTTAACTTTGGTGTGGTAAAAGCATTGCTTTTTGTTTTTCCATAACCATTATGGCATCCAAGGCCGGAGAAACCTCTAGAAAGAGGAAAGGGAAGGCAAAAGCTTCCACCTCCGAGTCATGGGAGATGGATAGATTCCTCTCAAGGGTGCATCAAGACCACTTCTATGAAGTTGTGGCCTTGAAGAAGGTGATCCCCGAGGTCCCCTTTTCACTCAAAAAGGGTGAATATCCGGAGATCCGCCATGAGATCCGAAGAAGAGGTTGGGAAGTACTCACCAACCCCATTCAACAAGTGGAATCTTGATGGTTCAAGAGTTCTATGCCAATGCATGGATCACCAAGAACCATGACCAAAGTGTGAACCCGAATCCAAAGAATTATCTCACTATGGTTCGGGGGAAATACTTGGATTTCAGTCCGGAGAGTGTGAGGGTGGCGTTCAACTTGCCTATGATGCAAGGAGATGAGCATCCTTATACAAGAAGGGTCAACTTTGATCAAAGGTTGGACCAAGTCCTCACAACCATATGTGAAGAGGGCGCACAATGGAAGCAAGATTCAAGAGGAAAGCCGGTTCAATTGAGAAGGCATGACCTCAAGCCCGTGGCTAGAGGATGGTTAGAGTTCATACAACGCTCAATCATTCCCACTAGCAACTGGTCCGAAGTTACCATAGACCGGGCCATCATGATCCATAGCATCATGATTAGAGAAGAAATAGAGGTTCATGAGGTTATAGCCCAAGAACTCTACATGGTGGCGGACAAGACCTCCACTTTGGCAAGGTTAGCCTTTCCTCATCTCATCTGTCACCTCTGTTATTCAGTTGGAGTTGACATAGAGGGAGATACCCCCATTGATGAGGACAAGCCTATCACCAAGAAAAGGATGGAGTACACAAGAGACCCCTCTCATCATGAGATCCCTGAGATTCCTCAAGGGATGCACTTTCCTCCACAAAATTATTGGGAGCAACTAAACACCTCCCTAGGAGAATTGAGTTCCAACATGGGACAACTAAGGGTGGAGCATCAAGAACACTCCATTCTCCTCCATGAAATTAGAGAAGATCAAAGAATCATGAGAGAGGAGCAACAAAGACAAGGAAGAGATATTGAGGAGCTCAAGCACTCCATAGGACCTTCAAGAGGAAGGAAGAGCCGCCATCACTAAGGTGGACCCGTTCCTTGATTTCCTTGTTCTTTATTCTTCTGTTTTTCGAATTTTATGCTTATGTTTATCCATGTTTGTGTCTTGTGATCATTAGTGTCTTAGTGTCTATGCCTTAAAGTTATGAATGTCCTATGAATCCATCACCTTTCTTGAATAAAAACGTGCTTAAATGAAAAGGAAAGAATTGCATGAATTCTGAATTTTATAATAGTTTAATTAATTTGATGTGGTGGCAACACTTTTGTTCTCTGAATGTATGCTTGAACAGTGCATATGTCTTTTTGAATTTGTGGTTCATGAATGTTGGCTCTTGAAAGAATGATGAAAAAGGAGACATGTTACTGAGGATCTGAAAAATCATAAAAATGATTCTTGAAGCAAGAAAAAGCAGTGAAAAAAAAAAAGAAAAGCAACCGAAAAAAAAAGGGGAAAGAGAAAAAGAAAGAAAAAGAAAGAAATAAAGTTGTGATCCAAGGCAATAAGAGTGTGCTTAAGAACCCTGGACACCTCTAATTGGGGACTTTAGCAAAGCTGAGTCACAATCTGAAAAGGTTCACCCAATTATGTGTCTGTGGCATGTATGTATCCGGTGGTAATACTGGAAGACAGAGTGCTTTGGGCCACAGCCAAGACTCAATAAATAGCTATGTTCAAGAATCATCATACTTTACTAGGAGAATCATTAACACTATCTGGATTCTAAGTTCCTAAAGAAGCCAATCATTCTGAATTACAAGGGATAGAGTGAGATGCCAAAACTATTCAGAGACAAAAAGCTAAAAGCCCCGCTCATCTAATTAATACTGATCTTCATAGATGTTTTTGGAGTTCATTGCATATTCTCTTCTTTTTATCTTATTTGATTTTCAGTTGCTTGGGGACAAGCAACAATTTAAGTTTGGTGTTGTGATGAGCGGATAATTTGTATGCTTTTTGGCATTGTTTTTAGTATGTTTTTAGTATCTTTTAGTTAGTTTTTAGTATATTCTTATTAGTTTTTAGTTAAAATTCACTTTTCTGGACTTTACTATGAGTTTGTGTGTTTTTCTGTGATTTCAGGTATTTTCTGGCTGAAATTGAGGGATCTGAGCAAAAATCTGATCCAGAGACTAAAAAGGACTGCAGATGCTGTTGGATTCTGACCTCCCTGCACTCGAAGTGGATTTTCTGGAGCTACAGAAGCCCAATTGGCGCGCTCTCAACGGCGTTGGAAAGTAGACATCCTGGGCTTTCCAGCAATATATAATAGTCCATACTTTGCCCAAGATTTGATGGCCCAAACCGGCGTTCAAAGTCACCTCAAGAAATTCCAGCGTTAAACGCCGGAACTGGCACCTAATTGGGAGTTAAACGCCCAAACTGGCACTAAAGCTGGCGTTTAACTCCAAGAAGAGTCTCTACACGAAAATGCTTCATTGCTCAGCCCAAGCACACACCAAGTGGGCCCGGAAGTGGATTTTTATGTCATTTACTCATCTTTGTACACCTTAGGCTACTAGTTATCTATAAGTAGGACCTTTTACTATTGTATCAAAAAAAAAGGACTTTGGTAGCTATCTTCGTTTTATGCTATCTTAGATCATTGGGAGGCTGGCCATTCGGCCATGCCTAGACCTTGTTCTTATGTATTTTCAACGGTGGAGTTTCTACACACCATAGATTAAGGTGTGGAGCTCTGCTGTACCTCGAGTATTAATGCAATTACTATTGTTCTTCCATTCAATTCCGCTTGTTCTTTGTCCAAGATATCACTTGTTCTTCAACATGATGAAGGTGATGATTGACGCCCATCACCATTCTCACTCATGAACAAGGTGACTGACAACCATTCTTGTTCTACAAGCATCTGAGGCTTAGTGAATATCTCTTGGATTCTTTAAAAGGAATCTTCGTGGTATAGGCAGGACCTGATGGCAGCATTCAAGAGAATCCGGAAGGTCTAACCTTGTCTGTGGTATTCTGAGTAGGATTCAATGATTGAATGACTGTGACGTGCTTCAAACTCCCAGCAGGCTAGGGCGTTAGTGACAGACGCAAAAGTATCAATGGATATTATTCTGGCCTGACCGAGAACCGACAGCTGAATTCCGCTATGCCGTGACAGGACATATGCAATCGCTTTCACTGAGAGGATGGGAGGTAGCTGCTGACAACAGTGAAACCCTACACGAGCTTGCCATGGAAAGGAGTAAGAAGGATTGGATGAAGGCAGTAGGAAAGCAGAGAGACGGAAGGGAAGGCATCTTCATACGCTTGTCTGAAGCTCTTACACCAATGATATACATAAGTATCACTATCTTTATCTCTTATGCCATTTTTGTTCATCATCATATACATTTGAGTTTGCCTGACTAAGATTTACAAGATGACCATAGCTTGCTTCAATACTAACAATCTCCGTGGGATCGACCGTTACTCACGTAAGGTATTACTTGGACGACCCAGTGCACTTGCTGGTTAGTTGTGCGAAGTTGTGTAATGCCATGGAATTGAACCACCAAGTTTTTGGAGTTCATGACCAGGGATTATGAGAGTTGTGAAAAGTATTGTTCACAATTTCGCGCACCACTAGTTTTGGTAGATATTCACTTACACCTTGATTCAAGCATACATTGTGCATTTTACATGATTTCATGAGAATTTTGCATGAATTTAGTGACAAATTGTATGTTGCATTACCCATGACTTGGACTAGAACTTTCATGCACTCTATTGCTTGATTTCAGGACCAAAGGAAGCAAGGAAGAACCACTTAGCAGTCACGTTAATCTAATTAACGTGGCCATTAACATGGAATGGGAGGTAACCTGCAAAGTTAATGAGAAAAGTGATTACCAATAACGCTCTCGAAGCCATCATTGCCCACGTTAAGAGTCACGTTAACTAAGTTAACGTGAGCTCTAACGTGAAGAAAGGACTTTGAGCCAACGTTAGTGACACTTAACATTATCACTAACGTTGGCCAATGATCATAATTGGCCACGTTAGAGTTCACGTTAACTTGGTTAACGTGGCCTCTAACGTTAACAAGGGGAAGGAAGCCAACGTTATTGACATTCAACATTTTCACTAACGTTGGCCTAAGGTGCAATGTACCACGTTAACTTCCACGTTAACTTGGTTAACGTGGGAGCTAACGTGAGAAGCAAGAATGGTCGACAACGTTAGTGACACCCAACATTGTCACTAACGTTGGAAGCAACCACAAAACCCCAAGGAGCCACGTTAACTTCTACGTTAACTTAGTTAATGTGGAAGCTAATGGCGATGAGTGAAAGATGAGCCAACGTTAGTGACACTCAACATTGTCACTAACGTTGGAAATGGTTTGCAAGGCCACGTTAGAAGCCACGTTAACCTAGTTAACGTGGACTCTAACGTGAGATAAGGGCATATTGGAACGTTAGTGACAATGTTGAGTGTCACTAACGTTCTCGAAGATTGGCACGCCTACGTTAAAAGAGCCACGTTAACTAAGTTAACGTGGACTCTAACGTGGGAAAGGGGGAGGCTCTCAACGTTATTGGGAAAGTTGAGTCCCAATAACGTGTGCGAAGGACAAAGAGGCAACGTTAGTGGCAACGTTTGTGCCACTAACGTTGAGGTTAACGTGGCCTTTACTTGGGTAAGAAACATTAGTTAAAAAGTTGAATGACACTAACGTTTTCGAACCCATTTTCTCACTGAATGTTAACACCTCTAACGTCCTGAGCTAAAGTCTCTGCCCACTTTACACTTTCTCTCTGCAAATAAAACCAAGCCCAAGTGAAGAAGAGAACTACTCCAAACTGAAGATGCAAAGGCCCAAGAATTGAAGAATCAACTAGAAGAATAGAAGAGTAGTATATATAGGAGTAGCTTTGAATTATTTAAGAGGGTTGGAAAGATTTCTGAAAGGGAAAGCATTACTCTCTATTTTTTTACTTTCTCTGCTCTTCTAGTTCAGAATGTATTCTCCATCTTTGTTTTCATTTTTTAGAGCTATGAACAACTAAACCCATTTCATTGGGTAGGGAGCTCTGTTGTAATTTGATGGATCAATACTAGTTTTCTTCATTCTTCTTCTATCTTTTCTCTTGATTTTACCTGAAAGCTTTCGATCCTCATCCCACTGGGTAGTTATCTTGGAAAATAAACTATTCAAACTTGGATCCCTTCTAAACCTTGAAAGAGGAATGAAGAGATCAAGTTAGAAATGCTTTCTCATGCTGGACCAAATTAGGTTTGGATGGATATGTGACTATAATCCTCTCAAAACTTGATTTGGGAAATGCATGTGGTATAATCAGTGACCACACTTCATCTCTTCTCATGAGCAATTGACCAAGGAATTGGCTATTGATCAAGATTTGAGAGATTGAATTGCAAGAAATTGTAATTCAATCAATTAAGATTGCCAAGGAGATCAATGAGTGCATTGATTGAGGAAGAGATGAAAATGAACTTGATCCGGAGAATTGCAACATCTCCTGTGCCCAATGAACTCTCCAATTCTGATCTCACCCATTCTTCTTAATTTCTGCGTTTATTTTCATGAGCAAACACCCCATTCCCATTTACAATTCTGCAATTTATTTTCAGTCATTTACTTCCAGTCCTTTAATTCTAGCATTTACTTTTCTGTTATTTACATTCCCGCCATTTTATTTTCTGCAACTCTCAACCCAAATTCTGGATTCGCTCAACTAGAACATTCTTCTAATTAAAGTTGCTTGATCAATCAATCCCTGTGGGATTCGACCTCACTCTATTGTGAGTTTTTACTTGACGACAAATTCGGTACACTTGCCGAAGGAAATTTGTTGAGAGACAATTTCCACCTGCATCAAGTTTATGGCGCCGTTGCCGGGGATTGATTGTGCATCAACAATGATTAGATTGGAAGATCACTAGATTGAGCATTTTTATTTTGTGAATTTCATTTTCTGTTTGAGTGATTTACTTTCTGTTTTAGTTAAACTTCTTCCCTTCCCCCTCTACTCTTTTGTTTTTCTTTGTTATTTTCAATTCTGTTTGCTAACCCACTAACTGTTTGATATATTGCATCACCCACAACTAACACTAATTCTGACAACAATACTTTCTGCACATATTTTTACTTGCTTGTACTTGTTGGTTGTATGACAGGGAGAAGAAGCGGAGCTTCAACTTCCTTCGATTCTGAACCAGAAAGGACCCTCCTTAGATTAAGAAGGGAAGCAAGAGGGAAACGTGCAATCGGTGCTGAAGAGGAGGAGGAACACTTTGAACTAAACATGGAAGGCAACATAGAAAACCAACATGAAGAAGAGGCTAATAACCATGGGGGATGAGGTAGAGCAAATCATGTTGGGGAAGATAGAAGAGTGTTAAGCTCTTATATCAATCCCAACGCAGGCAATTGTGGGAGCAGCATTCAGAAGCCCACCATACATGGCAAAAATTTCGAGCTAAAACCTCAGTTCATCACTCTTGAGGATTTGTGACACAGTGAAGTCCAATGGAGTCCACCAGGATGTCTATAGGCTCCTCTTGTTCCCTTTCTCACTCAGGAACAAGGCATTCAAATGGCTCGAATCCTTCCCAAAAGAAAGCCTGACAAATTGGAAGGAGGTAGTGAATAAGTTTTTGGTAAGGTTTTACCCCCCGCAAAGGATCAATAGGCTGAGAACTGAAGTACAGACGTTCAGACAGCAAGATGGGGAGACACTTTATGAAGCTTGGGAAAGGTTCAAAGACCTAACAAGAAGGTGTCCACCAAATATGTTTAATGAATGGGTGCAGTTGCATATCTTCTATGAAGGCTTGTCATATGAATCAAAGAAGGCAGTAGATCATTCCTCTGGAGGATCCTTGAACAAGAAGAAGACCATTGACGAAGCCATAGATGTCATTGAAACTGTAGCTGAGAATGACTACTTCTATGCTTCCGAAAGAGGGAACACTAAGGGAGTAATGGAGCTAAACAATGTAGATGCTCTGCTGGCTTAGAACAAGCTCATTACCAAGCAGTTAGCTGACCTTACCAAGAAGATGGAGAGGAACCAAGTGGCAGCAATCACCACCTCTTCAACAACCCAAGAAGAAGTTGAAGAAGTGGACCTTGAGCAAGCCAACTACATTGGGAATTCACCTAGACAGAACCATGATCCATACTCCAAGACATACAACTCTGGATGGAGGAACCACCCAAACTTTGGGTGGGGGAATCAGCAAGAGCAAAGCCAAGACCAGAGACGTTACAACTCCAACAACAATGCAGCTCATCAACAATTCACACAGAGGACATATCAACACCCCCACAACAACACCTCTCATCCTTCCACCTCTAATCCCAATTTACCATCAATTGATGACAAACTCTCTAAGCTTGAAACCTTACTTGAAGGAATAAGCCAAGAGATTCAAGAAGACAAGGTGTTCAGAGAAGAGGTGCGAGTCAACATTAAGAACCAAGGAGAGACCATCAAGAAGCTGGAATTCCAAGTGGGATGCTTAGCGGAGAAGATTCCCAAACCTACTTATGGCTTCCCAAGTGACACGGAGAAAAACCCAAGAGGAGAAGCAAAGAAAGTAAGGTGGGAAGATTGCAAAATGGTCACTACAAGTGATCAAGAGGATGAAGACGAGCAAAGCAACCTCTCCCAACAGCCTGAAAATAACTCAACAGAGGAGGAGGATAGAGATCATCAAGAACCAGAAATCTCACAACAAGAGTTACTGAAGCTCTATGCACTATTTCCCCAACTGCTCAATGGTGTTGTGGGGAAGAGAATATACTCAAGGTTCCTAGACTTGTTTGCATCTCTGCATGTGAACATACCATTCATCAAGGCCATACAACAAATGCCTGCATTCATCAAGTACATGAAGGAACTTCTTCCCAGGAAAAGCTCACTCAAAGGAGGCCAAACTATAGTGTTAAACAAGGAATGTAGTGCCCTTATTCAACCTGAATTGCCTGCAAAAAGAAGAGACCCAGGGAGTTTTCACATCACCTGTGCCATAGGGGAAAAAATGTTTGATAGAGCACTCTGTGATTTAGGGGCAAGCATCAATTTACTGCCCCTATCCCTGGCGAAGAGGCTGCAGATCAATGAGATAATGCCCACAGATGTGGTCATCAGACTAGCTGACAAGACTCAAAAGTAACCAATAGGAGTGGTGGAAAATGTGTTATTAAAGGTTGGGAAATACTTTCTCCCAACAGACTTTGTCATCCTGGACATGGAAGAGAGTCACACTCACCCAATCATATTGGGAAGACCCTTCCTAGCTACGGCTAGAGCACTCATAGATGTGGAGAAATGGGAGCTAATATTGAGGATCCATGATGAACAGCTCAGCTTTAATGTCTTCAAACTCTCATAAGAAGTAGACCAAGAGCACAAGGAACCAAGTAAAGATCATGATGAGATGCTGAAGGAGGAAGCAAGCACTGAAGCACACCCAACCTATCTGGAGACTCCTTTGGTTGATAAACAAGGGAAACAGCAACTACCACAGCTCAAGGAAAAGTTAGAAGAACCTAAACCTCTAGAGGCATGTGAAGTCAACATCACAAATCCCTTAGAAAAAGAAGTCATCAAGAGCAAGACAATATCAAAGGACACAAGGAAGAAGGTACCAAGGAAGTGGAGGAACAAAAAGATCCCTACGGAAGACTTCTCTCCAGGAGATAGAGTGATCTCAGCTTACTTTCCAGATATCCCCCCTAATCTCCCTACTATACCATCTCAGTTACCTAAAGTCTTCACAATCAACAGAATTCTCTCCCTGGAACATGTAGAGATCATTGATACCACCAATGGATACAAGTCCACAGCGAGAGGGGAGGACTTCAAGCATTACCAACCACCCTGATGAGGGAGAAATGTCAAGCTAGTGACGCTAAAGAAGTGCTTCATAGGAGGCAACCCATGTTTTATATGCTTTTAGAAGATAGTAAATAAGTCAATATTTATGAATTCAAACCCAAACTTGACAAACTCTTGGTGGAATCCTTATTGTGCAGTATACAGTGAAGAACAAGTTTGGTGTTCAAAGCATGCCAAGAAAGCATGAATGCAACCAAGAGGATGCTAGTCTTGGAAGCTTTGAACAGAACCTTTCATCACAGTGCTCCAAACTAAGTTTGGTGTCACCCCATGGTGCCACCAATATGCATATAAGGACCCACGAATAGTTAGTTAGTTAGTTAGAATTCATGAGTAAACAATTTAATCTTTTCTCATTGTTTTTTTTTTTAATTCTAGCCGTAAAGTTCATGTTGTCATTTTGATATCTTTTCTCAAATTTCTTATTTTGTCTTTATAGGGAAAAGAAAAGGAGCATTGATGGGGATTGATTGGACAATTAAATGGGGGAGGTTCAGACACTTCATGAAGAGAACTACACACTTGTTCTAAAAAGGGAATACATTGGAAAATGTTGCCATGCAACATTAGAAAAATGAGACACCTTAAAGACCGAGCAATCTCCATCATAAAGTTGGTGATCCTTGTCCTTTATCCACACATAACCCCAACCATCCATAAGGCAACCAATCCATCAATCCACACCCTCCATTTATTCACAACTTCCACATATAAATAAGCCTTGTTCCATACCCACCTTCATTGTCATAACCCACTCTTCACAACTCTTCATTTCGGCACAAGACATTCCCCCTCACATTACAAACATTTCCTCCTCATTCTCTTCATTGCAATAAAACCCTAAACAACCAAAAGTCTCCAAAACCTTACCACCTTCACATATCAACTCTCATTCATGGCCTCTTCAAGTTCCAAAAGAAGGAAGGGAAAGGAACCCATGGAGCAACACCCGTATGATGAAAAGAGATTTAGAAGCTAGTATCACGCATTGCAATACAGGTGGATGGTTGACAAGGAAATCATTTATGAGCTGGGATTTCAAGTGAAGAAAACTGAGTGCCCCGAAATCACAGAGAAAGTAGAAAAGAGAAGATGGGAGCTCTTCACCGATCCGGTCATTAAGGTAAATGCAAACCTCATAAGAGAATTTTATGCGAATGCGGTCCGATATGATAAGAAAGATGAGTCATATACAAGCTTTGTGAGAGGAAAGTTGGTGGATTTTGTTCCCATGAGTGTCATGAGGGCACTGAAGCTACAGTCCATACAGTTTGAAAAAGAGAGTTATCACTCAAGATTGGACAACCCCAATTATGACCAAATTTTGAGGGACATTTGTGTACCCAGAGCTGACTGGGAAAGGGGTGCGGAAAGAAAACCAAAGTTCATCAAGAGAACAGATCTCACTCCTGAAGCCAAGGGGTGGTTTGAGCTAGTGAGGAGGTCTATCCTCCCAACTGCAAACAACTCGGAGGTGAATCTTAAGAGAGCAACAATGGTGCATTGTATACTGAAGGGAGGAGAAATCAAGGTTCATGAACTCATAGCAGAAGGCATTAGAAAGATGGCAGAAAAGAGCAATTCAAGAGGAACGTTAGGTTACCCCAGCACCATTTACCGAATATGCAAGAAAGCTGGGGTGGTTTTTGAAGATGAGGATCCCGTGTGGATAAAGGAAGGCATTCCAATAACGGTCCAAAGGATGAATGCTGCCGCATCCCCCCTTCCTCAACGGAAGCAAAGGAAGAGGACAGCCCCTCAAATAGTGGAAGGACAAGTCGTAGAGAGGCAAGCACCACATACCTTGGACATGCACCAATTGCAGGAAGCCATTGATGGCTTGTCTAGACAGTATTTGGAAAGCCAAGGAGCACAAAAAGAGCTTCAACTACAAATAATGGGGCAGCAAGAGGAAGCATTCTCAATATGGACGACTCAGCAAAGTGAGTGGCAAAGGCAAATGATGGAATAGCAACTAAGTCAAGGGCAACAATGGGGAGAAACATTCAACAAGATGGAACAAAAGCAAAATGAGCAACAAGAGTCCATCCAGAGGCTAATCAACATCCAAGCACATCAAGGGGCACATATACATGAGATTCATCGAAGACAAATAGAACAGGCAGAACTATTGGACGAGCAAAGGGCATTCGCAGAAGGAGTTTACATGAGCGAAACTGGGCATCATATAAACACTCAAGCCAGGCTCGGCTACATAGTAGGACAGCTGCCAATATTGCATCTAGGAATCACCAAGTATGAAGAAATGAAGGATGAATTAGCACGAAAGGAAAGAAAAAGGGTAGAAGAGAGTCATGAATCAGTGAGGAAGGCACTTGAGGATTGGAAGCAAGCAAGATTGGCGCGGATGCGAAGAAATGCAAAAGGACACAAGGAGGACAAGCAAGAAAAAGAGCATGGACAACCACAAGAGTAAAAGGTGGTGGAGTTCCTTCTTTACTCCATCTTTTTCTATGTTTAAATAAGGAAGATCTTGGATGAAATAGGACATGCTTCCATGTTAGTTTGAACCTTTTCAATTCTGCATTTTAAGTTTATTGCTTTGGTCTATGATTTCTGGTTTAAGTGTTACTGCATCATACTATTACTTATTGTATGCTTGTCCTTTTGAATCAAGTGAAAAAGAGAATGATTGTGTTTTAAAAAGACCAGAGAGGAGTTCATAATATGGAGTAATTTTCTGAATCTTTGGTGTGATCATAAGTTAGCTAAGTTGGTTCAACCATAAGGTGGGAAGACAACTATCTGTCCTGAATACTATGCTTTGAACACACCCCATGAGACCAGCTAAGTAAGAAGATCCTAATAAGAGAAAAGGAAAGAACAATGAAAGTGAAAAACAAAAGAAAAAGAGTAAGCAATAAGGCTAGGCACCAATGGTTTTTAATCTTGAAGCATGTGTCTGTGGTGCTCCTGTGTGAGGGATTTACTTGGATGAATAAGCTCTTAGGGGTGCCTTATCACTTGGTAACTTAGGTTAACTAACCCAGGATTATCAGCTGAAAGTCCACTATCAAGAGTAACCCTCACTACAGAGCATTTAGTAACCCAAAGAGGTGCTGGACACCAAGGTCTTAAGAAGGAAAATAAATGAACCAGATGCCTGTGGTGTGTATGTATGGGGGAGAGACTTGAAGGAGTAAGTCCTTAGGGGTGTCTCAACACCTAGCACCTTGAACCAACTGGTTCGGGAGTGTTGGCTGAAAGCTTATCTTAAAGAGTTGCCCCCTTACAGAGCACCTAGCCTGAAGAACACAAATAAGCCCTGAAATGACAATAAAAGGATCAATAAAAGTCTCATGGTATGTAAGCAAAGCCAGTGTTTTAGAACATGATAAAGGTCTGAAAGCCAGTAATGGAATGAACCTAAGTTGCTATGCATGAAACCACCATAAAATCAGTAACATGACCTCCACAAGAATGACTCATTCCTCTTGGTATTTCATTCATCATTCTCTTGTTGCAGTACTTGCTTAGGGACAAGCAAGCTTTAAGTTTGGTGTTGTGATGCCAGGGCATCTTGGCCAGTTTTACTGACCTTTTCTTTACTGTTTTTAGGGTAGTTTCATGCATTTCCCTAGGAAATAAGCTAGTTTTGGGTAGATATTCACTTAGACCTTGATTCAAGCATACATTGTGCATTTTACATGATTTCATGAGAATTTTGCATGAATTTAGTGACAAATTGTATGTTGCATTACCCATGACTTGGACTAGAACTTTGATGCACTCTATTGCTTGATTTCAGGACCAAAGGAAGCAAGGAAGAACCACTTAGTAGTCACGTTAATCTAATTAACGTGGCCACTAACATGGAATGGGAGGTAACCTGCAAAGTTAATGAGAAAAGTGATTACCAATAACGCTCTCGAAGCCATCATTGCCCACGTTAAGAGTCAACGTGAGCTCTAACGTGAAGAAAGGACTTTGAGCCAACGTTAGTGACACTTAACATTATCACTAACGTTGGCCAATGATCATAAGTGGCCACGTTAGAGTTCACGTTAACTTGGTTAACGTGGCCTCTAACGTTAACAAGGGAAAGGAAGCCAACGTTAGTGACATTCAACATTTTCACTAACGTTGGCCTAAGGTGCAATGTACCACGTTAACTTGGTTAACGTGGGAGCTAACGTGAGAAGCAAGAATGGTCGACAACGTTAGTGACACCCAACATTGTCACTAACGTTGGAAGCAACCACAAAACCCCAAGGAGCCACGTTAACTTCTACGTTAACTTAGTTAACGTGGAAGCTAATGGCGATGAGTGAAAGATGAGCCAACGTTAGTGACACTCAACATTGTCACTAACGTTGGAAATGGTTTCCAAGGCCACGTTAGAAGCCACGTTAACCTAGTTAACGTGGACTCTAACGTGAGATAAGGGCATATTGGAACGTTAGTGACAATGTTGAGTGTCACTAACGTTCTCGAAGATTGGCACACCTACGTTAAAAGAGCCACGTTAACTAAGTTAACATGGACTCTAACGTGGGAAAGGGGGAGGCTCTCAACGTTATTGGGAAAGTTGAGTCCCAATAACGTGTGCGAAGGACAAAGAGGCAACGTTAGTGGCAACGTTTGTGCCACTAACGTTGAGGTTAACGTGGCCTTTACTTGGGTAAGAAACATTAGTTAAAAAGTTGAATGACACTAACGTTTTCGAACCCATTTTCTCACTGAATGTTAACACCTCTAACGTCCTGAGCTAAAGTCTCTGCCCACTTCACACTTTCTCTCTGCAAGTAAAACCAAGCCCAAGTGAAGAAGAGAACTGCTCCAAACTGAAGATCCAAAGGCCCAAGAATTGAAGAATCAACTAGAAGAATAGAAGAGTAGTATATATAGGAGTAGCTTTGAATTATTTAAGAGGGTTGGAAAGATTTCTGAAAGGGAAAGCATTACTCTCTATTTTTTTACTTTCTCTGCTCTTCTAGTTCAGAATGTATTCTCCATCTTTGTTTTCATTTTTTAGAGCTATGAACAACTAAACCCATTTCATTGGGTAGGGAGCTCTGTTGTAATTTGATGGATCAATACTAGTTTTCTTCATTCTTCTTCTATCTTTTCTCTTGATTTTACTTGAAAGCTTTCGATCCTCATCCCATTGGGTAGTTATCTTGGAAAATAAACTATTCAAACTTGGATCCCTTCTAAACCTTGAAAGAGGAATGAAGAGATCAAGTTAGAAATGCTTTCTCATGCTGGACCAAATTGGGTTTGGATGGATATGTGACTATAATCCTCTCAAAACTTGATTTGGGAAATGCATGTGGTATAATCAATGACCACACTTCATCTCTTCTCATGAGCAATTGACCAAGGAATTGGCTATTGATCAAGATTTGAGAGATTGAATTGCAAGAAATTGTAATTCAATCAATTAAGATAGCCAAGGAGATCAATGAGTGCATTGATTGAGGAAGAGATGAAAATGAACTTGATCCGGAGAATTGCAACATCTCCTGTGCCCAATGAACTCTCCAATTCTGATCTCACCCATTCTTCTTAATTTATGCGTTTATTTTCATGAGCAAACACCCCATTCCCATTTACATTTCAGCAATTTAATTTCAGTCATTTACTTCCAGTTCTTTAATTCTAGCATTTACTTTTCCGTCATTTACATTCCTGCCATTTTATTTTCTGCAACTCTCAACCCAAATTCTGAATTCGCTCAACTAGAACAATCTTCTAATTAAAGTTGCTTGATCAATCAATCCCTGTGGGATTCGACCTCACTCTATTGTGAGTTTTTACTTGACGACAAATTCGGTACACTTGCCGAAGGAAATTTGTTGAGAGACAATTTCCACCTGCATCAAGTTTATGGCGCCGTTGCCGGGGATTGATTGTGCATCAACAATTATTAGATTGGAAGATTACTAGATTGAGCATTTTTGTTTTGATTTAATTTTCTGTTTGAGTAATTTACTCTCTGTCTTAGTTAACTTCTTCCCTTCCCCCTCTACTCTTTCGTTTTTCTTTGTTATTTACAATTCAGTTTGCTAACCCACTAACTATTTGATATATTGCATCACTCACAACTAACACTAATTCTGACAACAATACTATCTGCACATATTTTTACTTGCTTGTACTTGTTGGTTGTATGACAGGGAGAAGAAGCGGGGCTTCAACTTCCTTCGATTCTGAACCAGAAAGGACCTTCCTTAGATTAAGAAGGGAAGCAAGAGGGAAACGTGCAATCGGTGCTGAAGAGGAGGAGGAACACTTTGAACTAAACATGGAAGGCAACATAGAAAACCAACATGAAGAAGAGGCTAATAACCATGGGGGATGAGGTAGAGCAAATCATGTTGGGGAAGATAGAAGAGTGTTAAGCTCTTATATCAATCCCAACCCAGGCAATTGTGGGAGCAGCATTCAGAAGCCCACCATACATGGCAAAAATTTCGAGCTAAAACCTCAGCTCATCACTCTTGAGGATTTGTGACACAGTGAAGTCCAATGGAGTCCACCAAGATGTCTATAGGCTCCTCTTGTTCCCTTTCTCACTCAGGGACAAGGCATTCAAATGGCTCGAATCCTTCCCAAAAGAAAGCCTGACAAATTGGGAGGAGGTAGTGAATAAGTTTTTGGCAAGGTTTTACCCCCCGCAAAGGATCAATAGGCTGAGAACTGAAGTACAGACGTTCAGACAGCAAGATGGGGAGACACTTTATGAAGCTTGGGAAAGGTTCAAAGACCTAACAAGAAGGTGTCTACCAAATATGTTTAATGAATGGGTGCAGTTGCATATCTTCTATGAAGGCTTGTCATATGAATCAAAAAAGGCAGTAGATCATTCCTCTGGAGGATCCTTGAACAAGAAGAAGACCATTGAAGAAGCCATAGATGTCATTGAAACTGTAGCTGAGAATGACTACTTCTATGCTTCCGAAAGAGGGAACACTAAGGGAGTAATGGAGCTAAACAATGTAGATGCTCTGCTGGCTTAGAACAGGCTCATTACCAAGCAGTTAGCTGACTTCACCAAGAAGATGGAGAGGAACCAAGTGGCAGCAATCACCACCTCATCAACAACCCAAGAAGAAGTTGAAGAAGAGGACCTTGAGCAAGCCAACTACATTGGGAATTCACCTAGACAGAACCATGATCCATACTCCAAGACATACAACTCTGGATGGAGGAACCACCCAAACTTTGGGTGGGGGAATCAGCAAGAGCAAAGCCAAGACCAGAGACGTTACAACTCCAACAACAATGCAGCTCATCAACAATTCACACAGAGGACATATCAACACCCCCACAACAACACCTCTCATCCTTCCACCTCTAATCCCAATTTACCATCAATTGATGACAAACTCTCTAAGCTTGAAACCTTACTTGAAGGAATAAGCCAAGAGATTCAAGAAGATAAGGTGTTCAGAGAAGAGGTGCGAGTCAACATTAAGAACCAAGGAGAGACCATCAAGAAGCTGGAATTCCAAGTGGGATGCTTAGCGGAGAAGATTCCCAAACCTACTTATGGCTTCCCAAGTGACACGGAGAAAAACCCAAGAGGAGAAGCAAAGAAAGTAAGATGGGAAGATTGCAAAATGGTCACTACAAGTGATCAAGAGGATGAAGACGAGCAAAGCAACCTCTCCCAACAGCCTGAAAATAACTCAACAGAGGAGGAGGATAGAGATCATCAAGAACCAGAAATCTCACAACAAGAGTTACTGAAGCTCTATGCACTATTTCCCCAACTGCTCAATGGTGTTGTGGGGAAGAGAATATACTCAAGGTTCCTAGACTTGTTTGCATCTCTGCATGTGAACATACCATTCATCAAGGCCATACAACAAATGCCTGCATTCATCAAGTACATGAAGGAACTTCTTCCCAGGAAAAGCTCACTCAAAGGAGGCCAAACTATAGTGTTAAACAAGGAATGTAGTGCCCTTATTCAACCTGAATTGCCTGCAAAAAGAAGAGACCCAGGGAGTTTTCACATCACCTGTGCCATAGGGGAAATAATGTTTGATAGATCACTCTGTGATTTAGGGGCAAGCATCAATTTACTGCCCCTATCCCTGGCGAAGAGGCTGCAGATCAATGAGATAATGCCCACAGATGTGGTCATCAGACTAGCTGACAAGACTCAAAAGCAAGCAATAGGAGTGGTGGAAAATGTGTTACTAAAGGTTGGGAAATACTTTCTCCCAACAGACTTTGTCATCCTGGACATGGAAGAGAGTCACACTCACCCAATCATATTGGGAAGACCCTTCCTAGCTACGGCCAGAGCACTCATAGATGTGGAGAAAGGGGAGCTAATATTGAGGATCCATGATGAACAGCTCAGCTTTAATGTCTTCAAACTCTCACAAGAAGTAGACCAAGAGCACAAGGAACCAAGTAAAGATCATGATGAGATGCTGAAGGAGGAAGCAAGCACTGAAGCACACCCAACCTATCTGGAGACTCCTTTGGTTGATAAACAAGGGAAACAGCAACTATCACAGCTCAAGGAAAAGTTAGAAGGACCTAAACCTCTAGAGGCATGTGAAGTCAACATCACAAATCCCTTAGAAAAAGAAGTCATCAAGAGCAAGACAATATCAAAGGACACAAGGAAGAAGGTACCAAGGAAGTGGAGGAACAAAAAGATCCCTACGGAAGACTTCTCTCCAGGAGATAGAGTGATCTCAGCTTACTTTCCAGATATCCCCCCTAATCTCCCTACTATACCATCTCAGTTACCTAAAGTCTTCACAATCAACAGAATTCTCTCCCTGGAACATGTAGAGATCATTGATACCACCAATGGATACAAGTCCACAGCGAGAGGGGAGGACTTCAAGCATTACCAACCACCCTGATGAGGGAGAAACGTCAAGCTAGTGACGCTAAAGAAGCACTTCATGGGAGGCAACCCATGTTTTATATGCTTTTAGAAGATAGTAAATAAGTCAATATTTATGAATTCAAACCCAAACTTGACAAACTCTTGGTGGAATCCTTATTGTGCAGTATACAGTGAAGAACAAGTTTGGTGTTCAAAGCATGCCAAGAAAGCATGAATGCAACCAAGAGCATGCTAGTCTTGGAAGCTTTGAACAGAACCTTTCATCACAGTGCTCCAAACTAAGTTTGGTGTCACCCCATGGTGCCACCAATATGCATATAAGGACCCACGAATAGTTAGTTAGTTAGTTGGAATTCATGAATAAACAATTTAATCTTTTCTCATTGTTTTTTTTAATTCTAGCCGTAAAGTTCATGTTGTCGTTTTGATATCTTTTCTCAAATTTCTTATTTTGTCTTTATAGGGAAAAGAAAAGGAGCATTGATGGGGATTGATTGGACAATTAAATGGGGGAGGTTCAGACACTTCATGAAGAGAACTACACACTTGTTCTAAAAAGGGAATACATTGGAAAATGTTGCCATGCAACATTAGAAAAATGAGACACCTTAAAGACCGAGCAATCTTCATCATAAAGTTGGTGATCCTTGTCCTTTATCCACACATAACCCCAACCATCCATAAGGCAACCAATCCATCAATCCACACCCTCCATTTATTCACAACTTCCACATATAAATAAGCCTTGTTCCGTACCCACCTTCATTGTCATAACCCACTCTTCACAACTCTTCATTTCGGCACAAGACACTCCCCCTCACAGTACAAACATTTCCCCCTCATTCTCTTCATTGCAATAAAACCCTAAATAACCAAAAGTCTCCAAAACCTTACCACCTTCACATATCAACTCTCGTTCATGGCCTCTTCAAGTTCCAAAAGAAGGAAGGGAAAGGAACCCATGGAGCAACACCCGTATGATGAAAAGAGATTTAGAAGCTTGTATCACGCATTGCAATACAGGTGGATGGTTGACAAGGAAATCATTTATGAGCTGGGATTTCAAGTGAAGAAAACTGAGTGCCCGAAATCACAGAGAAAGTAGAAAAGAGAAGATGGGAGCTCTTCACCGATCCGGTCATTAAGGTAAATGCAAACCTCATAAGAGAATTTTATGCGAATGCGGTCCGATATGATAAGAAAGATGAGTCATATACAAGCTTTATGAGAGGAAAGTTGGTGGATTTTGTTCCCATGAGTGTCATGAGGGCACTGAAGCTACGGTCCATACAGTTTGAAGAAGAGAGTTATCACTCAAGATTGGACAACCCCAATTATGACCAAATTTTGAGGGATATTTGTGTACCCGGAGCTGACTGGGAAAGGGGTGCGGAAAGAAAACCAAAGTTCATCAAGAGAACAGATCTCACTCCTGAAGCCAAGGGGTGGTTTGAGCTAGTGAGGAGGTCTATCCTCCCAACTGCAAACAACTCGGAGGTGAATCTTAATAGAGCAACAATGGTGCATTGTATACTGAAGGGAGGAGAAATCAAGGTTCATGAACTCATAGCAGAAGGCATTAGAAAGATGGCAAAAAAGAGCAATTCAAGAGGAACGTTAGGTTACCCCAGCACCATTTACCGAATATGCAAGAAAGCTGGGGTGGTTTTTGAAGATGAGGATCCCGTGTGGATAAAGGAAGGCATTCCAATAACGGTCCGAAGGATGAATGCTGCCGCATCCCCCCTGCCTCAACGGAAGCAAAGAAAGAGGACAGCCCCTCAAATAGTGGAAGGACAAGTCGTAGAGAGGCAAGCACCACATACCTTGGACATGCACCAATTGCAGGAAGCCATTGATGGCTTGTCTAGACAGTATTTGGAAAGCCAAGGAGCACAAAAAGAGCTTCAACTACAAATAATGGGGCAGCAAGAGGAAGCATTCTCAAGATGGACGACTCAGCAAAGTGAGTGGCAAAGGCAAATGATGGAATATCAACTAAGTCAAGGGCAACAATGGGGAGAAACATTCAACAAGATGGAACAAAAGCAAAATGAGCAACAAGAGTCCATCCAGAGGCTAATTAACATCCAAGCACATCAAGGGGCACATATACATGAGATTCATCGAAGACAAATAGAACAGGCAAAACTATTGGACGAGCAAAGGGCATTCGCAGAAGGAGTTTACATGAGCGAAACTGGGCATCATATAAACACTCAAGCCAGGCTCGGCTACATAGTAGGACAGCTGCCAATATTGCATCCAGGAATCGCCAAGTATGAAGAAATGAAGGATGAATTAGCACGAAAGGAAAGAAAAAGGGTAGAAGAGAGTCATGAATCAGTGAGGAAGGCACTTGAGGATTGGAAGCAAGCAAGATTGGCGCGGATGCGAAGAAATGCAAAAGGACACAAGGAGGACAAGCAAGAAAAAGAGCATTGACAACCACAAGAGTAAAAGGTGGTGGAGTTCCTTCTTTACTCCATCTTTTTCTATGTTTAAATAAGGAAGATCTTGGATGAAATAGGACATGCTTCCATGTTAGTTTGAACCTTTTCAATTCTGCATTTTAAGTCTATTGCTTAGGTCTATGATTTCTGGTTTAAGTGTTACTGCATCATACTATTACTTATTGTATGCTTGTCCTTTTGAATCAAGTGAAAAAGAGAATGATTGTGTTTTAAAAAGACCAGAGAGGAGTTCATAATATGGAGTAATTTTCTGAATCTTTGGTGTGATCATAAGTTAGCTAAGTTAGTTCAACCATAAGGTGGGAAGACAACTATCTGTCCTGAATACTATGCTTTGAACACACCCCATGAGACCAGCTAAGTAAGAAGATCCTAATAAGAGAAAAGGAAAGAACAATGAAAGTGAAAAATAAAAGAAAAAGAGTAAGCAATAAGGCTAGGCACCAATGGTTTTTAATCTTGAAGCATGTGTCTGTGGTGCTCCTGTGTGAGGGATTTACTTGGATGAATAAGCTCTTAGGGGTGCCTTATCACTTGGTAACTTAGGTTAACTAACCCGGGATTATCAGCTGAAAGTCCACTATCAAGAGTAACCCTCACTACAGAGCATTTAGTAACCCAAAGAGGTGCTGGACACCAAGGTCTCAAGAAGGAAAATAAATGAACCAGATGCCTGTGGTGTGTATGTATGGGGGAGAGACTTGAAGGAGTAAGTCCTTAGGGGTGTCTCAACACCTAGCACCTTGAAGCAACTGGTTCGGGAGTGTTGGCTGAAAGCTTATATTAAAGAGTTGCCTCCTTACAGAGCACCTAGCCTGAAGAACACAAATAAGCCCTGAAATGACAATAAAAGGATCAATAAAAGTCTCATGGTATGTAAGCAAAGCCAGTGTTTTAGAACATGATAAAGGTCTGAAAGCCAGTAATGGAATGAACCTAAGTTGCTATGCATGAAACCACCATAAAATCAGTAACATGACCTCCACAAGAATGACTCATTCCTCTTGGTATTTCATTCATCATTCTCTTGTTCTAGTACTTGCTTAGGGACAAGCAAGCTTTAAGTTTGGTGTTGTGATGCCAGGGCATCTTGGCCAGTTTTACTGACCTTTTCTTTACTGTTTTTAGGGTAGTTTCATGCATTTCCTTAGGAAATAAGCTAGTTTTGGGTAGATATTCACTTACACCTTGATTCAAGCATACATTGTGCATTTTACATGATTTCATGAGAATTTTGCATGAATTTAGTGACAAATTGTATGTTGCATTACCCATGACTTGGACTAGAACTTTGATGCACTCTATTGCTTGATTTCAGGACCAAAGGAAGCAAGGAAAAACCACTTAGCAGTCATGTTAATCTAATTAACATGGCCACTAACATGGAATGGGAGGTAACCTGCAAAGTTAATGAGAAAAGTAATTACCAATAACGCTCTCGAAGCCATCATTGCCCACGTTAAGAGTCAACGTGTGCTCTAACGTGAAGAAAGGACTTTGAGCCAACGTTAGTGACACTTAACATTATCACTAACGTTGGCCAATGATCATAAGTGGCCACGTTAGAGTTCACGTTAACTTTGTTAACGTGGCCTCTAACGTTAACAAGGGGAAGGAAGCCAACGTTAGTGACATTCAACATTTTCACTAACGTTGGCCTAAGGTGCAATGTACCACGTTAACTTGGTTAACGTGGGAGCTAACGTGAGAAGCAAGAATGGTCGACAACGTTAGTGACACCCAACATTGTCACTAACGTTGGAAGCAACCACAAAACCCCAAGGAGCCACATTAACTTCTACGTTAACTTAGTTAACGTGGAAGCTAATGGCGATGAGTGAAAGATGAGCCAACGTTAGTGACACTCAACATTATCACTAACGTTGGAAATGGTTTGCAAGGCCACGTTAGAAGCCACGTTAACCTAGTTAACGTGGACTCTAACGTGAGATAAGGGCATATTGGAACGTTAGTGACAATGTTGAGTGTCACTAACGTTCTCGAAGATTGGCACGCCTACGTTAAAAGAG
The DNA here is from genome assembly GCF_014773155.1 of Arachis stenosperma. NCBI lineage: Eukaryota > Viridiplantae > Streptophyta > Magnoliopsida > Fabales > Fabaceae > Arachis > Arachis stenosperma. Next base: position 65,917,139 of record NC_080381.1, on the reverse strand, counting down.
CCACGTTAACTAAGTTAACGTGGACTCTAACGTGGGAAAGGGGGAGGCTCTCAACGTTATTGGGAAAGTTGAGTCCCAATAACGTGTGCGAAGGACAAAGAGGCAACGTTAGTGGCAACGTTTGTGCCACTAATGTTGAGGTTAACGTGGCCTTTACTTGGGTAAGAAACATTAGTTAAAAAGTTGAATGACACTAACGTTTTCGAACCCATTTTCTCACTGAATGTTAACACCTCTAACGTCCTGAGCTAAAGCCTCTGCCCACTTCACACTTTCTCTCTGCAAGTAAAACCAAGCCCAAGTGAAGAAGAGAACTGCTCCAAACTGAAGATCCAAAGGCCCAAGAATTGAAGAATCAACTAGAAGAATAGAAGAGTAGTATATATAGGAGTAGCTTTGAATTATTTAAGAGGGTTGGAAAGATTTCTGAAAGGGAAAGCATTACTCTCTATTTTTTTACTTTCTCTGCTCTTCTAGTTCAGAATGTATTCTCCATCTTTGTTTTCATTTTTTAGAGCTATGAACAACTAAACCCATTTCATTGGGTAGGGAGCTCTGTTGTAATTTGATGGATCAATACTAGTTTTCTTCATTCTTCTTCTATCTTTTCTCTTGATTTTACTTGAAAGCTTTCGATCCTCATCCCATTGGATAGTTATCTTGGAAAAGAAACTATTCAAACTTGGATCCCTTCTAAACCTTGAAAGAGGAATGAAGAGATCAAGCTAGAAATGCTTTCTCATGCTGGACCAAATTGGGTTTGGATGGATATGTGACTATAATCCTCTCAAAACTTGATTTGGGAAATGCATGTGGTATAATCAGTGACCACACTTCATCTCTTCTCATGAGCAATTGACCAAGGAATTGGCTATTGATCAAGATTTGAGAGATTGAATTGCAAGAACTTGTAATTCAATCAATTAAGATTGCCAAGGAGATCAATGAGTGCATTGATTGAGGAAGAGATGAAAATGAACTTGATCCGGAGAATTGCAACATCTCCTGTGCCCAATGAACTCTCCAATTCTGATCTCACCCATTCTCCTTAATTTCTGCGTTTATTTTCATGAGCAAACACCCCATTCCCATTTACATTTCAACAATTTAATTTCAGTCATTTACTTCCAGTTCTTTAATTCTAGCATTTACTTTTCCGTCATTTACATTTCCGCCATTTTATTTTCTGCAACTCTCAACCCAAATTCTGAATTCGCTCAACTAGAACAATCTTCTAATTAAAGTTGCTTGATTAATCAATTCCTGTGGGATTCGACCTTACTCTATTGTGAGTTTTTACTTGACGACAAATTCGGTACACTTGCCGAAGGAAATTTGTTGAGAGACAATTTTCACCTGCATCAGTGCCCGTACTATGCGCGTACGCATCACCATGCGCAGTTCAACCATAGCAAATCTTATATCGTTTTGAAGCCCCGGATGTTAGCTTTCCAACCCAACTGGAACCGCCTCATTTGGACCTCTGTAGCTCATGTTATTGTCATTTAAGTGCGAAGAGGTCGGCTTGACAGCTTTCCAGTTCTTTCATTTCTTTATGAGTTCTCCAACTTTTCATGCTTTCTTTCTTCATTCCCTTAATCCAATCTTTTGCCTCCTAAAACTTAAATCACTTAACAAACATATCAAGGTATCTAATGGAATCAAGGTGAATTAAATTTATTTATTTTAAGACCTAAAAAGCATGTTTTCACTCTTAAGCACAATTAAAGGAGAATATACAAAACCATGCTAATTCATTAGGTAAATGTGAGAAAAGGTCTACAAAATACTCTAAATTCAATACTCTAAAGAAGCCCAATTGACGCGCTCTCAATTGTGTTGGAAAGTAGACATCCTGGGCTTTCGAGCAATGTATAATAGTCCATATTTTGCCCGAGATTTGATGGCCCAAATAGGCGTTCCAAGTCAGCTCAAGAATTCTGGCGTTTAACGCCGGAACTGGCACAAGAATGGGAGTTAAACGCCCAAACTGGCACAAAAGCTGGCGTTTAACTCCAAGAAAAGTCTCTACACATGAAAGCTTCAATGCTCAGCCCAAGCACACACCAAGTGGGCCCGGAAGTGGATTTTTATGTCATTTACTCATCTTTGTAAACCCTAAGCTACTAGTTCTCTATAAATAGGACCTTTTGCTATTGTATTAGAGAATCTTTTGATCATGTTTTTATGATTGAACCCTCTTTAGGAGGCTAGCCATTCGGCCATGCCTAGACCTTGTTCTTATGTATTTTTAACGGTGGAGTTTCTACACACCATAGATTAAGGTGTGGAGCTCTGCTGTACCTCTAGTATTAATGCAATTACTATTGTTCTTCTATTCAATTCAGCTTATTCTTATTCCAAGATATTCATTCGCACTAAAGAACTTGATGAATGTGATGATTTTGGGACGCTCATCATCATTCTCACTTATGAACGCGTGCCTGACAACAACTTCCGTTCTACAAGCAAACAAGGCTTGAATGTGTATCTCTTGGATCCCTTAATCGGAATCTTCGTGGTATAAGCGAGAATTGATTGCGGCATTCAAGAGAATCCGGAAGGTCTAAACCTTGTCTGTGGTATTCTGAGTAGGATTCAAGGATTGAATGACTGTGATGAGCTTCAAACTCGCGATTGTGGGGCGTAAGTGACAGACGCAAAAGAATCACTGGATTCTATTCCGACATGATCGAGAATCGACAGATGAATAGTCATGCTGTGACAGAGCGCGTTGAACATTTTCACTGAGAGGACGGGACTGTAGCCACTGACAACGGTGATGCCCAACATACAGCTTGCCATGGAAAGGAGTAAGAAGGATTGGATAAAGACACTTTATTTCTTTCCCAACTTTAATTTTCGAAAATCATCAATCAAATTTTCAAAATTTCTTTTAATTATTTTAAAAATCTTTTACTTTAATTTCAAAAATTCTTCCCCTCTTCTCACATCCTTCTATTTATGGACTAACACTCCTCCTCAATGCACAATTCGAACTCTATCCCTCTTGATAAGTTCGAATTCTTCTACCTCCTTTTTCTATTCTTCTTTTCCTCTGACACCTCAAGGAATCTCTATCCTGTAACATAGAGGATTCCATACTTTCTTGTTCTCTTCTCTTTCATATGAGCAGGAGCAAAGACAAAAGCATTCTTGTTGAGGCTGACCCTGAACCTGAAAGGACCTTGAAGCGAAAGCTAAGAGAAGCTAAAGCACTACTTTCTGTAGAGGACCTAACAGAAATCTTCAAACAAGAAGAAGACATGGCAGCCGAAAACAACAACAATGCCATCAATGCAAGGAAGGCGCTGGGTGACTTTACTGCACCTACTCCCGACTTCTATGGGAGAAGCATCTCTATCCCTGCCATTGGAGTAAACAACTTTGAGCTTAAGCCTCAATTAATTTCTCTAATGCAACAGAATTGCAAGTTCCATGGACTTTCACTGGAAGATCCTCATCAGTTTTTAGCTGAATTCTTGCAAATCTGTGACACTGTCAAGACCAATGGGGTTGACCCTGAGGTCTACAGACTTATGCTATTCCCTTTTGCTGTAAGAGACAGAGCTAGGATATGGTTGGACTCACAACCTAAAGAAAGCCTGAACTCTTGGGAAAAGCTAGTCAATGCCTTCTTGGCAAAGTTCTTTCCACCTCAAAAATTTAGTAAGCTTAGAGTGGAAGTCCAAACCTTCAGACAGAAGGAAGGCGAATCCTTCTATGAAGCTTGGGAAAGATACAAACAATTGATCAGAAAGTGTCCTTCTGACATGCTCTCTGAATGGAGCATCATAGGTATCTTCTATGATGGTCTGTCTGAACTGTCCAAGATGTCATTGGACAGCTCTGCTGGAGGATCTCTTCATCTGAAGAAGACACCTGCAGAAGCTCAAGAACTCATTGAAATGGTTGCAAATAACCAATTCATGTACACTTCTGAAAGGAATCCTGTGAACAATGGGACGAATCAGAAGAAAGGAGTTCTTGAGATTAATACACTAAATGCCATATTGGCTCAGAACAAAATATTGACTCAGCAAGTCAATATGATTTCTCAAAGTCTGTCTGGAATGCAAGCTGCACCAGGCAGTACTAAGGACACTTCATTTGAAGAAGAAGCTTATGACCCTGAGAACCCATCAATGGAAGAGGTGAATTACATGGGAGAACACTATGGAAACACCTATAATCCTTCATGGAGAAATCATCCAAATCTCTCATGGAAGGATCAACAGAGACTGATGAATAGATTTTTGATGGTTTAGAATTTCACAAATGAATTCTCGTTGCAAGTATAGTTTCTAAACCAACAATAATTCTTTCATACAAAAGATTGTTTGTCACAAGTAACAAACCCTTAAAATTAATAACCGAAGTATTCAAACCTCGGGTCGTTCTCCCTAGGAATTGTAATGAAGTGTTTTGTTATTGGTTGTGAGTTATTTTTGGGGTTTTAATAAGAAACATGAAAGATAAATGGCAAGAAAGTAAACTAATGGATAAAAAGGTCTTGGCAAGGGTTGGTGGTCAAGGATCTCTATCCTAATCACTAACCACAATATGAGAATTGGCAAGGATTAATCTCATTAAATCATCCTCTAACTAGTAGTAAATGAAAGTCAAATGAGCTATATCAATCCTAGTCCATAAGTCCTAACTCTCCACTAATTCAATCAGTGAGAACTAGAGTCAATGGATCCCAATCATCAATTACTTGGACATTAGTAACTCAAGAGTTCCTAAGTTACCTTTCCAAGCCAAGAACATAAAACTCTACTCTAAAATCCAACCAAGCATTTTCTCAAACACTTGGAAGGCACAAAAGAAAAGCATAGTAAATCAACAACAAAAATTAATTCTAACAACAATCAAATGTAAAGAATTAACAACAACAATTAAAGGAAATAAGATCTACATGAATTACCTTGATTGAATTGAAAGAGAGTAGAAAAAATAAAAGTAGATCTACAACAAAACACAAGAACAACATAAAGGAAATTACAATAAAAGAATGGAAGAAGAATGAATGTAACAACAAGGAATTGAGAAGATAGAAGTAGAAGAAGATGAATTAAAATCTAGATCTAAGAACTAAACCTAATCCTAATCCTAATCCTAGAGAGAAATGAGAGCTTCTCTCTCTAGAAACTACTTCTAAAACTAAAATATGACTAATGGTAACTAACTTGTGTTTCCCTTCTCACTCCTTGGGTTAAATAGCATCAGAAATAAGTTGAATTGGGCCCATAAGGCTTTAGAATTCGCTGGCCACGTTTTGCTTCAAGTGAACCAGGTGGCAGCATCAGCGCATGCGCGTACTATGCGCGTATGCATCACCATGCGCGGTTCAACCATAGCAAATCTTATATCGTTTCGAAGCCCCAGATGTTAGCTTTCCAACCCAACTAGAACCGCATCATTTGGATCTCTGTAGCTCAAGTTATGGTCGTTTAAGTGCGAAGAGGTCGGCTTGACAGCTTTTCGGTTCTTTCATTTCTTCATGAGTTCTCCAACTTTTCATGCTTTCTTTCTTCATTCCCTTGATCCAATCTTTGCCTCCTAAAACTTAAATCACTTAACAAATATATCAAGGCATCTAATGGAATCAAGGTGAATTAAATTTATTTATTTTAAGACATAAAAAGCATGTTTTCACTCTAAAGTACAATTAAAGGAGAATATACAAAACCATGCTAATTCATTGGGTAAATGTGAGAAAAGGTCTACAAAATACTCTAAATTCAATACAAGATAAACCGTCAAATTGGGGTTTATCAGAGACCTTAACAAGGTTTCAACAACAATAATGGTGGAAGAAACAGGTTTAGTAATGGCAAGCCTTTTCCATCATCTTCTCAGCAACAGACAGAGAATTCTAAGCAGAGCCACTCTGACTTAGCAACCATGGTCTCTGATCTAATCAAAACCACTCAAAGTTTCATGACTGAAACAAGGTCCTCCATTAGAAACTTTGAGGCACAAGTGGGTCAGCTGAGTAAGAAAGTTATTGAACTCCCTCCTAGTACTCTTCCAAGCAATACAGAAGGGAATCCAAAAGGAGAGTGTAAGGCCATCAACATGGTCGAATTTGGAGAGGAGGAAGAGGCAGTGATCGCCACTGAGGAAGACCTCAATGGACGTCCACTGGCCTCCAATGAGTTCCCTAATGAGGAACCATGGGAATCTGAGGCTTACATTGAGACCATAGAAATTCCATTGGATTTACTTCTGCCATTCATGAGCTCTGATGAGTATTCTTCCTCTGAAGATGACGAAGATGTCACTGAAGAGCAAGTTGCTAAGTACCTTGGAGCAATCATGAAGCTAAATGACAAGTTATTTGGTAATGAGACTTGGGAGGATGAACCCCCTTTACTCACCAAAGAACTGGATAACTTGACTAGGCAGAGATTACCTCAAAAGAGACAGGACCCTGGGAAGTTCTTAATACCTTGTACATTAGGCACCATGACCTTCGAGAAGGCTCTGTGTGACCTAGGGTCAAGCATAACCTCATGCCTCTCTCTGTAATGCAGAAGCTAGGGATCTTTGAGGTACAAGCTGCAAGAATCTCACTAGAGATGGCAGACAATTCAAGAAAACAAGCTTATGGACTTGTAGAGGATGTTCTGGTAAAGATTGAAGACCATTACATCCCTACTGATTTTATAGTCCTAGAGACTGGGAAGTGCATGGATGAATCCATCATCCTTGGCAGACCCTTCCTAGCCACAGCAAAGGCTGTGATTGATGTTGACAGAGGAGAATTGATCATTCAAGTGAATGAAGAATCCCTTGTGTTTAAGGCTCAAAGATATCCCTCTGTAACCATGGAGAGGAAGCATGAAGAGCTTCTCTCAAAATAGAGTCAAACAGAGCGCCCACAGTCAAACCCTAAGTTTGGTGTTAGGAGGCCAGAACCAAATTCTAAGTTTGGTGTTGAACCACCACATTCAAACTCTAAGTTTGGTGTTGGGAGGTTCCAACATTGCTCTGAACATCTGTGAGGCTCCATGAGAGCCCACTGTCAAGCTACTGACATTAAAGAAGCGCTTGTTGGGAGGCAACCCAATGTTATATTTATCTATTTTCCATTGTTATTTTATGTTTTCTATAGGTTGATGAACATGTGAAGTCACAAAAATAATTGAAAAAGCAAAAACAGAATGAAAAACAGAAAGAAAAATAGCACACCTTGGAGGAAAAGCTTGCTGGCGTTTAAACGCCAGTAAGGGCAGCAAATGGGCGTTTAACGCCCAGTCTGGCACCATTCTGGGCGTTTAACGCTAGAAAGGGGCACCAGACTGGTGTTTAACGCTAGGAATGGGTAAGAAGCTGGTGTTAAACGCCAGAAATAGGCAGCAGTCTGGCGTTTAACGCCAGGATTGGCAGAAAAGGGCATTTTTGCATGCCACTTGGTGCAAGGATGAGCTATCCTTGACACCTCAGGATCTGTGGACCCCACAGGATCCCCACCTACCCCACCTCTCTCTCTCTCTTCTTCACCCATTCACCAATCACCTCAATACCTCTTCCCCAAAATCCATCCTTCATAAAACCCCACCTACCTCACCATCCAAATTCAAACCAATTTCCCTCCCAAACCCACCCATACATGGCCGAACCCTACCACTCTCTCCACCCCTATATAAACCCTTCTTCACTCCTTCATTTTCACACAACCTAAACACTACTTCTCCCCGTTGGCCGAACCACAAAGCCCCTTCCATCTCCTCTATTTTCTTCTTCTTCTACTCTTTTCTTTCCTCTTTTGCTCGAGGATGAGCAAACCTTCTAAGTTTGGTGTGGTAAAAGCGTTGCTTTTTGTTTTTCCATAACCATTTATGGCACCTAAGGCTGGAGAAACCTCTAGAAAGAGGAAAGGGAAGGCAAAAGCTTCCACCTCCGAGTCATGGGAGATGGAGAGATTCATCTCAAGGGTGCATCAAGACCATTTTTATGAAGTTGTGGCCAAGAAGAAGGTGATCCCCGAGGTCCCTTTCAAACTCAAAAAGGGTCAACTTTGATCAAAGGTTGGACCAAGTCCTCATGGATATCACTAAGAAGAGGATGGAGCAAACAAGAGATCCCACTCATGGACATGAGGAGATTCCTCATCATGAAATCCCTGAGATGCCTCAAGGGATGCACTTTCCTCCACAAAACTATTGGGAGCAAATTAACACCTCCCTAGGAGAATTGAGTTCCAACATGGGACAATTAAGGGTGGAGCACCAAGAACATTCCATCCTCCTCCATGAAATTAGAGAAGATCAAAGAATCATGAGAGAGGAGCAACAAAGGCAAGGAAGAGACATTGAGGAGCTCAAGCACTCCATAAGATCTTCAAGAGGGAGAACAAGCCGCCATCACTAAGGTGGACCCGTTCTTTAATCTCCTTGTTCTTTATTTTTTTGTTTTTCGAAAATTATGCTTATGTTTATCTATGTTTGTGTCCTATTACATGATCATTAGTGTCTTAGTGTCTATGCCTTAAAGTTATGAATGTCCTATGAATCCATCACCTTTCTTAAATGAAAAATGTTTTTATTACAAAAGAACAAGAAGTACATGATTTTGAATTCATCCTTAAAACTAGTTCAATTATTTTGATGTGGTGACAATACTTTTTGTTTCCTGAATGTATGCTTGAACAGTGCATATGTATTTTGAATTTGTTGTTCATGAATGTTAAAATTGTTGGCCCTTGAAAGAATGATGAAAAATAAGACATGTTACTGAGAATCTGAAAAATCATAAAAATGATTATTGAAGCAAGAAAAAGCAGTGAATTCAAAAGAAAAAGAGAAGAGAAAGAAAAAGCAAGCAGAAAAAGCCAATAGCCCTTTAAACTAAAAGTCAAGGGTAATAAAAAGGATCCAAGGCTTTGAGCATCAGTGGATAGGAGGGCTTATAGGAATAATATCCTGGCCTAAGCGGCTAAACCAAGTTGTCCCTAACCATGTGCTTGTGGCGTGAAGATGTCAAGTGAAAACTTGAGACTGAGCGGTTAAAGTCGTGATCCAAAGCAAAAAAGAGTGTGCTTAAGAACCGTGGACACCTCTAATTGGGGACTCTAGCAAAGCTGAGTCACAATCTGAAAAGGTTCACCCAGTTATAAGTCTGTGGCATGGATGTATCCGGTAGTAATATTGGAAAACAGAGTGCTTTGGGCCACGGCCAAGACTCATAAAGTAACTGTGTTCAAGAATCATCATACTTAACTAGGAGAATCAATAACACTATCCGGATTCTGAGTTCCTATAGAAGCCAATCATTCTGAACCTCAAAGGATAAAGTGAGATGCCAAAACTGTTCAGAGGCAAAAAGCTACAAGTCCCGCTCATCTAATTGGAGCTAAGTTTCATTGATAGTTCGGAGTTTATAGTATATTCTCTTCTTTTTATCCTATTTGATTTTCAGTTGCTTGGGGACAAGGAACAATTTAAGTTTGGTGTTGGGATGAGCGGATAATTTATACGCTTTTTGGCATTGTTTTTAGTATATTTTTAGTATGTTTTAGTTAGTTTTTATTATATTTTTATTAGTTTTTATTTAAAATTCACTTTTCTGGACTTTGCTATGAGTTTGTGTATTTTTCTGTGATTTCAGGTATTTTCTGACTGAAATTGAGGGACCTGAGCAACAATCTGATTCAGAGGCTGAAAAGGACTGCAGATGCTATTGGATTCTGACCTCCCTGCACTCGAAGTGGATTTTCTGGAGCTTCAGAAACCCAATTTACGCGCTCTTAATTGCGTTGGAAAGTAGACATCCCGGGCTTTTCAACAATGTATAATAGTCCATACCTTGCTCGAGATTTGATGGCCCAAACAGGCGTTCTAAGTCAGCTCAAGAATTCTGGCGTTTAATGCCGGAACTGCCACAAGAATGGGAGTTAAACGCCCAAACTGGCACAAAAGCTGGCGTTTAACTCGAAGAAAAGTCTCTACACATGAAAGCTTCAATTCTCAACCCAAGCACACACCAAGTGGGCCCGGAAGTGGATTTTTATGTCATTTACTCATCTTTGTAAACCCTAAGCTACTAGTTCTCTACAAATAGGACCTTTGGCTATTGTATTAGAGAATCTTTTGATCATGCTTTTATGATTGAACCCTCTTTGGGAGGCTGGCCATTCGGCCATGCCTAGACCTTGTTCTTATATATTTTCAACGGTGGAGTTTCTACACACCATAGATTAAGGTGTGGAGCTCTGCTGTACCTCGAGTATTAATGCAATTACTATTGTTCTTCTATTCAATTCAGCTTATTCTTATTTCAAGATATTCATTCGCACTAAAGAACTTGATGAATGTGATGATTATGTGACGCTCATCATCATTCTCACTTATGAACGCGTGCCTGACAACCACTTCCGTTCTACAAGCAAACAAGGCTTGAATGTGTATCTCTTGGATCCCTTAATCGGAATCTTCGTGGTATAAGCTAGAATTGATGGCGTCATTCAAGAGAATCCGGAAGGTCTAAACCTTGTCTGTGGTATTCTGAGTAGGATTCAAGGATTGAATGACTGTGACGAGCTTCAAACTCGCGATTGTGGGGTGTTAGTGACAGACGCAAAAGAATCACTGGATTCTATTCCGACATGATCGAGAACCGACAGAAGAATAGCCGTGCTGTGACAGAGCGCGTTGAACATTTTCACTGAGAGGACGGGACTGTAGCCACTGACAACGGTGATGCCCAACATACAGCTTGCCATGGAAAGGAGTAAGAAGGATTGGATAAAGACAGTAGGAAAGCAGAGAGACGGAAGGGACAGAGCATCTCCATACGCTTATCTGAAATTCTCACCAATGAATTACATAAGTATCTCTATCTTTATTTTATGTTTTATTTATCTTTTAATCATTAATCCTCCATAACCATTTGAATCCGTCTGACTGAGATTTACAAGATGACCATAGCTTGCTTCATACCAACAATCTTCGTGGGATCGACCCTTACTCGCGTAAGGTTTATTACTTGGACGACCCAGTGCACTTGCTGGTTAGTTGTGCGAAGTTGTGATAAAGAGTTGAGATTGCAATTGAGCGTACCATGTTGATGGCGCCATTGATGATCACAATTTCGTGCACCAGTGGCTCATCCCCTTCCAAGAAGAAAGACAAAGGGAAGGGGCCAATGAACTAAAGATGAAGCTGCTCAAGGTTGTTGAGTCCCATGGTTAACACTTTCCAATTTCTGAATTCTGTTTAAGCTTTTGCTTTATTTACTTCTTAAATAATCATGCTAGGATAGTTTATGTTTTATGCTTAGTTTTCAATTCCTGTTTGAAATCTTTATGAGTCTTTTTTTACAAGAAAAAAATGTCATGTATTTCAAGTCTTCATTTCAACTTAAATAAAAGTAGAGCTTGTCTCCATAAGAGTTACTGTGAGTTGTGCAAAAACAATAAGAGAGACCAAGACCAAGAGGGATCATTAAACAAACTAAGAAGTAAGAAACTAAGTGTAGGACCTTGGATGAACTAAAAATAAAATGAGTCATGGAGAGCAACTAGTCCTAGAAGGTATAACAAGGGAAGACTAAGGGGTGTTCCTTGAATATCCATAGAACCAAGAAGTAGTAAGCAATAAAAGCCCAAGGCTCTGAGCATCAACTACTGGGACAGAGAAAGAAACATTAAAAAGCTCAAAAAGAATTAATGATCTTAGTAGATGCTTGTGGTGAAGATGTGTCAAGAAGAGACCTGGGCAAGTAAATTCTTAGGGGTGTCTCAACACCCAATACCCTAAAACCAACGAGTTTGGAAGTGATAATTGAAAGCCTAATTTAGGGGTTGCCTTGAGACAAAACACTTAGAGTCGTGGTCAAGAAAGCAAAACAACCCTTACTACTTCAAGGTGACAATCAATAGAAAGGACCCTCGAAGCCTATACCTGAAGGAACCCTCAAGGATCCAAGAGCTTTCCATGACAATTAAAACATTCATACATGTGTTGGACACTTAGTTTTACTCTTAGTTGTATTGCAATCATTCGAAGCCAAGGCCTCAAGATATAAAGGCTTACTCACATTGATTTGCTTGGGACAAGCAAAGCTTAAGTTTGGTGTTGTGAAGTCTTGCATCATCTACCCTTCTTTCTTGCATAAAGAAGACCATACAAGAGCATAAATCTCATTTGATTAGTACAATTCATGCATTATTTGATGAATATTATGGTACACTACTTTGAGATGATTTGTGCTGAATTTTAGGTGAAAAAGGGCATCAAAAATGGGAAGAAGACAAACAAGAAGTTGGGCGTGTGAAACTGGCATGCCACTTGGGAGCAAACGCCACAAAAATGCACTGGCGTGGCATGCTAGGAGCTAGGCATGGCACGCCAGGAGCTAGGCGTGGTACGCTAGTACTAAAGTCCATAGAAGAAGTCCAAGCATGCATATGGGCCTGGCACGCCAGGGACCGGGCGTGGCACGCTAGTACAAAATTTCAGAGAGCAAACTGAAGGACACAAAAGGGGCGTGGCATGCCAGGTTGGGTGTGGCACGCCTGACCCATCAGCTACTATGGGCGTGCCACTTGAGCAAAGGGGCGTGGCACGCCAACTCACCATCTCAAGAAGAACCTCCACTATGGCGTGCCACTTGAGCAGCATGGCGTGGCACGTTGGTACAATGATCCAGAGAAGGGGCTGAAGGCAATTGAAGACTAGGCGTGCCACTTGAAGTTGAAGGCGTGGCACGCCAATCTCTCAACCTCACTTAGGCGTGCCACTTGAGCAACCAAGCGTGGCACGCCAATGCACAAAGATAACGAAAGAAAGGACTAGGCGTGCCACTTAGTGTCGAAGGCGTGGCATGCCAACCCGAGCATGTCACTATGGCGTGCCACTTGAAGGCCGAGGCGTGGCACGCCAACTACTGGAACAAGACAAAATCATGGGTGTGGCACGCCACCTTTAGGCGTGGCACGCTGGTATGAGTTTCCAAAGAGGGTGAAGGAGGCCAATTACATGGGGCGTGCCACTTGGTATCGAAGGCGTGGCACGCCACTCACTATTCTTCACTTAGGCGTGCCACTTGAGCAACCAGGCGTGGCATGCCAGTGTCATTCAGAGGGCAAAGAAGCATTGGGCAGTGCCACTTGAGTTCGTGGCATGGCACGCCAAACAGAGGAACCACTCACTCACAAAAGGGCGTGGCACGCCAGACCCTGGGCGTGCCACGCTTGTGCAACTTTCTAGAGGAGTTTGGCCAAGCACACAGCAAGGGCATGGCATGCCAGACCCTGGGCATCCCACACTAGTTCAAGTTTCCAGAGGCAATGAAAAGTGGAAAAAGGCAAAGGGTGTGCCACTTGAGTTCGAAGGCGTGGCACGCCAAGGTTGACAAAGGGACGAGCGTGCCACTTGAAGTATTGGATGTGGCACGCCAAGCTAGAAATGAAGGGCACGTGACACGCTAGTGAAGCGTCAGCCACACGCCAGCTGAGAAGTCACGCTTATTGAGTGTTTTCTTTTCCCTCCAAAATGTAATTTTCCCTTTTCACTTTTGTAATTCTTTTATTTTACTAGGAGTAGTATAAATACCCCCAAGGAGTACTGAAGAAGGTTAAGCAATTAGTTTTAAATCCACTTTTACACTTCACTTTTGAGTACTTTTTGAGCTTTGAGTAGCTAACTTCCCTCTCATTGAGAGAGGGAGCTCTGTTGTACTTGATGGATTGATAATAGTGAAATTCTTCTTCTCTTCATCATCTCTTTTATTTGCTAGAAGGAATTTCGTTCTTAATGCTTAGTGTTCAATTATCTTGGGAAAGAGATTGAATGCAATTGGGTTTCATGGGAACCTTGGGAAAGGAAACATGAAACCATGCTTGAAATCCCTTCTCAGACTTGATTGGAATCTGGGATTTGGTGTTTGGATACGTGACATATAATCCTCCCTCTACCTGGACCTATAAGGGTGTGTGGTATAATCAGGGACCAAGCATATCTCTCTTCATGAGCAATTAGACCAAGGAATTGGCTATTGATCAAGATCTGAGAGACTGAGTAACCAAGGGATTGGGGCTCAATCAATCATGATTTCCAAGAGGTCAATGAGTTGCATAATTGAAGAGGATATAAGCTAGATTTGATCCAAAGAGATAACATCTCCCAATCTCAATGAACTTTCTTATTCTTATCTATCCATTTCTTTACTGCTTAATTTTACATTCAGCAATTCCCCATTCCCATTTACATTCAAGTCATTTATGATTCAGCACTTTACATTCTGTAGTTTCTGTTTCTGCACTTTATTGCTTTTCTTTATATTCTCGTCATTTACCCTTATGTCATTTACAATTTTGCACTTCACAATCTTATTGATCCGCTTGACTAATTCATCAATCAATTAAAACTGCTTGAATTTGCCAATCTCCATGGATACGATCCCACTCCACTGTGGGTTATTAATTGGCGATAATTTTTGTGCGCTTGCCAAAAGAACTAATTCACTAATTTTTGAATGGGTAGTGAATTCTGGTCATCAGTTATTCAACATATAAAATTTTGTAATGTTGAATGATTTGATTTATGAGCAGAATTGGAGTGATAAACAAAACTCATTTATTATCATAAAATTGATTTTCTGCTCAAACATACACAAGGCAATTGAGTACATATCAATCAAAAATATTTTTGATGTTTCAAGAAATTTCTATTCAAGTCATTTGAAAATATTTTCTAGTCAACATATCAGAGCAAAATTATTATAGCAAGGAAAACATTTTTAATCAAGCATGATCATCTCAAAATACAGCAACTTTCAGAATTTATTTACATATCAAAGCTTAAAGGAACTGCCAAAAATAATTCCTAATCCACGATGCAGCAAACAAATCCACAAAAGTAAATCAAATGCATCAAGCAAATCACCACAACAAATAATTGAAACAAGTGTAATCATGAATCCACAAAGGATTTCATCCCCTGTTTTCTCTCAATTTCAATTTTTCGGTCATTCCTCCCCCTTTTATCATCAAAGGGGCACCTGCAAAATATGACATTGGAAGCAGAATATCCACAATATAACCAAAATACTAAGAGTTTATCACAGTGTCATAGGTCAAAAGTATCCATGCAGACTACAAAACATCAAAAAATCTAGACAGAACCAGAAGTGACTAAGTCAATCATTGGACAGATTGTACTCCAATCTAGAATCTTCATCTTTTTCTCCAGCCCCCAATTCTTTGTCAACGTTTTGAAGCATCAAACCCACTAATTCTTGACACTTTTACCAAACCCTTTCATTTTCATATGCTAGTTTTCGAGCGGCCTTATGTGATTGTACCATGAGTTTGGACATATTTGAGAATTCATTGAGAACTTCATTGAGTGAATCTGCCACCTTGGATGGTTTGGCTGGGCGGCTTTCAAGGTCACTTTTTGAAGGTTCCGAACACTTTGCTTTGGTACTTTTACCTAAAACTCCTCCTCCTTTTATGAATGACACCTTATTCTCAACAGTTTTATTTGTTAGGTTAACTTTAAAATATTCAAAAATACTGGTGAGAAACAAACCATATGGTGGATTTGCCTTTTTAGTAATTTTAATAGATTCCCACATATGCCTTATCATAAGGTACGCAAAAGAAATAGGAGAGGAAGTAACAATAGCAAAGGGCATAAGAGAGTCAGAAACAGTTACTCTGTGATGTGCTCCACTTTGTGGAGTCAGAATATGAGTAATGATTCTGTGCAACACTGAGTTTTCAGGACCTATGGCCTTGTGAGTAGGGACGGTGCCATCCAAGCCAGACAAATTTTCACAGATTTGTTGTAGAATAATCTGGTATGTAACTCCAACCTGAGAGTCATATTTCTCAGACATGTACGCCCTTGGTCCTCCATTGGAGTAACCTATGGCAGCGCTGATTGTCTCTGAGTTCAGAGTTATATATACCCGCTTCACGTAAGAGTGAATGGTTGATGCACGAAAACTTGTCTCTCAACAAATTTCCCTTCGACAAGTATACTGAATTGTCGTCAAGTAAAAACTCACAATAGAGTGAGGTCGAATCCTTCAGGGATTGATTGGTCAAGCAACTTTAGTTGGAAAAGTGTGCTAGTTGAGCTAAACAGAATGTAGTTAAGATTTGCAAGAAATTAAATGGCGGGAAAATAAATTGCAGAAAATAAAGTGCAGAATCTTAAATGGGGATTTGGGAAGATGAACATGGAAATAAATGGCAGAAAGTAAAGAGAATGGGTAAGATCAGGGATGGGGATTCATTGGGCTTAGGAGATGTTGCATTCTCTGGATCAAGTTCATTCTCATCTCTTCCTCAATAAATGCATTCATTGATCTCCTTGGCAATCTTAAGTGATTGGATACCAATTCCTTGGAAATCTAATCTCTCTAAGCTTGAACAATTGCCTAATTCATTGATTTAATTGCTCATGGGAAGAGATGAAGTGTGGTCACTGAATATACCACATGTATTTCCAAATCAAAGTGTTGGGAGAATTACATGTCACTATATCCGCCCAAACCCCAATTTGGTCCAACATGAGAAAGCATTTCTAGCATGATCTCCTAATCCCTTTTCCAAGGCTCAGAGGAGATCCAATTATGGAGATTTTCTTTTCCAACACAACTAACCAATTAGATTAAGATCGAAAGCCTTCTAGTAAATCATGAGAGAAAAAAGAAGAAGTAGAATGAAAACTATAATTGATCCATCAAATTACAACAAAGCTCCCTAACCCAATGAAAGGGGTTTAGTTGTTCATAGCTCTGGAAATGGAAATATAAAAGGGGAGAACAGAATACATGCAGAAAGTAAATATACAGAGTGTAGTTCTCCAAAAGTGCCAAAAGCTTCTCTATAGTTCAAAACTACCCCTATATATACTACTCTTCTTGATCTTCTAATGAGTGCTCCAAGTCTTGGATATGGGCCTTTGATCTTTAGTTGAAGCAGTTACAATCTTCAATGGTCTCAGCTTTGTTTGCAGAAAAGTGAGAGTTAGGCACCGGCATTAGTTAGGACGTTAGTGGCATTAACGTTAAGTGAGGATGTGGGTTCGAGAACGTTAATGACAATCACCTTTTCCACTAATGTTCCAACCCAAAGTGATCAACGTTAACTTCAACGTTAGTGGCACTAACGTGACCACTAACGTTGCCTCTTGGTCCTTCGCAAACGTTATTGGGAATCACTTTTTCCAATAACGTTGCCTTGTGCCCCCTTTCCCTTTGTTAGAGTTCACGTTAGTATAACTAACGTGACTCTTAACGTGGGCATGCCTAAGCTTCGAGAGCGTTAGTGACACTTACCTTTGTCACTAACGCTCCAAACGCCCCTCCCTCCCACGTTAGAGTTCACGTTAATTAGATTAATGTGGCCACTAACGTGGTAGTGATTGCCATCTCCAACGTTAGTGACAAAGGTAAGTGTCACTAACGTTGTCTTATCATGCTTAGCTCCACGTTATCTCTCACGTTATTGGTCTTAACGTGACCACTAACGTGGGCACTCTTGGGTTGGTCCAACGTTAGTGACAAAGGTGAGTGTCACTAACGTTGGTGATTGGTTATTCATCCCACGTTAGAGTTCACGTTAATTGGATTAACATGACTCTTAACGTAGCTTCATTGTGCCTTTGTGGAACATTAGTGGCAACCACTTTTACCACTAACGTTGGAGCTCCTCTTCCTCCTCTACGTTAGCTACCACATTAATGTACTTAACGTGGCAACTAACATGTGCTATGATGGCTTCGAAGGCGTTATTGGCGATCTCTTTTTCTATTAACGCTACAGGCTTGTCCCATTCCACGTAAGTAGTCACGTTAATTAGATTAACGTGGTTGCTAACGTGGTTCCTTCTTGCTTCCATTGTCCTAAAATCAAGCAATTAAGGTGCATCAAAGCTTTTTTCCAAATCATGAGATTATGCATCATCAATTTTATCATACAATTCCTACCTAATCCTCATGAAATCATGTAAAGTTCACAATAATTGCTTGAATCAAGGTGTAAGTGTATTTTCATCCAAAACTTGCCTATTTACTAAGAAAATGCATGAAACTACCCTAAAACAGAAAAGAAAAGGTCAGTGAAACTGGCCAAGATGCCCTGGCATCATGGTGCACAAAATTGTGATCATCAACAATGGTGCCAATAGACTTGGAGCTCTCAAACGTGAATCACACTTTGTCACAACTTCGCACAACTAACCAGCAAGTGCACTGGGTCGTCCAAGTAATACCTTACGTGAGTAAGGATCGATCCCACGGAGATTGTTGGTATGAAGCAAGCTATGGTCATCTTGTAAATCTCAGTCAGGCGGATTCAAATGGTTATAATGGTTTTCGAAAATAAAGATAAATAAAGCATAAAATAAAGATAGAGATACTTATGTAATTCATTGGTGGGAATTTCAGATAAGTGTATGGAGAGGCTTTTGTCCCTTCTGAATCTCTGCTTTCCTACTGCCTTCCTTCAATCATTCTTACTCCTTTCCATGGGAAGCTGTATGTAGGGCATCACCCTTGTCAATGGCTACTTTCCATCATATCAGTGAAAATGGTCCAAATGCTCTGTCACAACACGGCTAATCATTTGTCAGTTCTCGATCATGTCGGAATAGAATCCATTGATTCTTTTGCATCTGTCACTACGCCCAACAATCGTGAGTTTGAAGCTTGTCACAGTCATTCAATCCCTGAATCCTACTCGGAATATCACAGACAAGGTTTAGACTTTCCGGATTCTAAAGAATGGCCGCCAATAATTCTAGCTTATACCACAAAGATTCTGATTAAGGAATCCAAGAGATATTCATTTAATCTAAGGTAGAACGGAGGTGGTTGTCAGGAACACATTCATAAGGACGGATGATGAAGAGTGTCACGGATCATCACATCCATCAGGTTGAAGTATGAATGATATCTTAGAACAATAATAAGCTTGAATTGAATAGAAGAATAATAGTGATTGCCTTAATTCTCGAGGTACAGCAGAGCTCCACACCTTAATCTACGGTGTGTAGAAACTCCACCGTTGAAAATACATAAGTAATTAAGATCCAGGCATGGCCGAATGGCCAGCCCCCAAAACGTGATCAAAGGATCAAAAGATAATCCAAAGATTAAAACTGAGACTAAAGATGAAAATACAATAGTAAAAAGTCCTATTTATACTAGACTAGCTACTAGGGTTTACAGAAATTAGTCTAAGTACAGAAATCCACTTTTGGGGCCCAATTTGGTGTGTGCTTCGGCTGAGCTTGAGCTTTACACGTGTAGAGGCTTCTCTTGGGGTTAACCGCCAAGCTGTAACGTGTTTTTGGCGTTTAACTCTGGTTTGTGACGTGTTTCTAACATTTTATTCACTGGATTTCTCTCAGAGGTGTACATGAATTGGTTATTTGCAACCATGTCAATGAGTTCTTGGGCTTCTGTAGGCATTTTCTTTAGGTGAATGGATCCACCTGCAAAATGGTCCAGTGACATTTTAGACAATTCAGACAGACCATCATAGAATATATCCAGGATGGTCCATTGGTGCACGAAATCACAATCACACTTTTGCAACTCCGCACAACTAACAAGCAAGTGCACTGGGTCGTCCAAGTAATACCTTACGTGAGTAAGGGTCGATCCCACGGAGATTGTCGGCTTGAAGCAAGCTATGGTTATCTTGTAACTCTTAGTCAGGATATCAATAATTCTCAGATTTAATTGTAAAAAGTAAAAGAACATAAAATAAATACTTGTTTTGCAGTAATGGAGAACATGTTGAGGTTTTGGAGATGCTATATCTTCTGAATCTCTACTCTCCTACGGTCTTCTTCTTCGTGCACGCAAGGCTCCTTCCATGGCAAGCTGTCTGTTGGGTTTCACCGTTGTCAATGGCTACCTCCCATCCTCTCAGTGAAAATGTTCAACGCGCTCTGTCACAGCACGGCTATTCATCTGTCAGTTCTCGATTATGTCGGAATAGAATCCAGTGATTCTTTTGCGTCTGCCACTAACGCCCCAGAATCACGAGTTTGAAGCTCGTCACAGTCATTCAATCCCTGAATCCTACTCAGAATACCACATACAAGGTTTAGACCTTCCGGATTCTCAAGAATGGCCGCCAATGGATTCTAGCTTATACCACGAAGATTCTGATTAAAGAATCCAAGAGATATCCACTCAATCTAAGGTAGAATGGAGGTGGTTGTCAGGCATACATTCATAGGTGAGAATGATGATGAGTGTCACGGATCATCACATTCATCAAGTTGAGGAACAAGTGATATCTTAGAATAGAAGCAAGCGTGATTGAATGAAAAACAGTAGTAATTGTATTAATCCATCAAGACACAGCAGAGCTCCTCACCCCCAACCATGGGGTTTAGAGACTCATGCCGTAGAAGATACAATATGAAATGTGTAAAGTGTCATGAGATGAAGATACAATAGCAAAAGGTCCTATTTATAGTGAACTAGTGACCTAGAGTTTACAAGAATGAGTAAATGACATAAAAATCCACTTCCGGGGTCCACTTGGTGTGTGCTTGGGCTGAGCATTGAATCTTTCATGTGTAGAGACTTTTTCTGGAGTTAAACGCCAGCTTTTGTGCCAGTTTGGGCGTTTAACTCCAATTTTTGTGCCAGTTCCGGCGTTAAACGCCGGGAATTCTGAAGCTGATTTGAAACGCCGGTTTGGGCCATCAATTCTCGGGCAAAGTATGGA
This sequence comes from Arachis stenosperma, assembly GCF_014773155.1. Classification (NCBI taxonomy): domain Eukaryota; kingdom Viridiplantae; phylum Streptophyta; class Magnoliopsida; order Fabales; family Fabaceae; genus Arachis; species Arachis stenosperma. The sequence goes on along the minus strand of NC_080381.1, from coordinate 65,896,427 downwards.
CTATTATATATTGCTGGAAAGCCCAGGATGTGTACTTTCCAAAGCAATTAAGAGCGTGCTGATTGGGCTTCTATAGCTCTAGAAAATCTACTTCGAGTGCATGGAGGTCAGAATCCAACAGCATCTGCAGTCCTTTTTCAGCCTCTGAATCAGATTTTTGCTCAGGTCCCTCAATTTCAGCCAGAAAATACCTGAAATCACAGAAAAATACACAAACTCATAGTAAAGTCCAGAAAAGTAAATTTTAAATAAAAACATACTAAAAACTAACTAAAAAGTACTAAAAGCATACTAAAAATAGTGCCAAAAAGCGTATAAATTATCCACTCATCAAAACACCAAACTTAAATTGTTGCTTGTCCCCAAACAACTGAAAATCAAATAGGATAAAAAGAAGAGAACATACTATAGACTCCCAAATATCAATGAAACTTAGATCCAATTAGATGAGCGAGACTAGCAGCTTTTTGCCTCTGAACAGTTTTGGCATCTCACTCTATCCTTTGAAGTTTAGAATGATTGGTATCTATAGGAACTCAGAATTCAGATAGTGTTATTGATTCTCCTAGTTAAGTATGTTGATTCTTGAACACAGCTACTTTATGAGTCTTGGCCGTGGCCCAAAGCACTTTGTTTTCCAGTATTACCACTGGATACATCCATGCCACAGACACATAACTGGGTGAACCTTTTCAGATTGTGACTCAGCTTTGCTAGAATCCCCAATTAGAGGTGTCCAGGGTTCTTAAGCACACTCTTCTTGCTTTGGATCACGACTTTAACCGCTCAGTCTCAAGTTTTCACTTGACACCTTCACGCCACAAGCACATGGTTAGGGACAGCTTGGTTTAGCCGCTTAGGCCAGGATTTTATTCCATGTGGGCCCTCCTATCCACTGATGTTCAAAGCCTTGGATCCTTTTTTATTTTTACCCTTGCCTTTTGGTTTGAAGGGCTATTGGCTTTTTCTGCTTGCTTTTTCTTCTTCTCTCTCTTTCTTTTTTTTTTCACTGCTTTTTCTTGCTTCAAGAATCAATTTGATGATTTTTTAGATCCTCAATAACATTTCTCCTTTTCCATCATTCTTTCAAGAGCCAACAAATTTAATATTCTTTAAACAACAAATTCAAAAGACATATCCACTGTTCAAGCATTCATTCAGAAAACAAAAAGTATTGTCACCACATCAAACTAATTCAACTATTTTCAAAGATGAATTCGAAATCCTATACTTCTTGTTCTTTTGTGATTAAAGCATTTTTCATTTAAGAGAGGTGATGGATTCATAGGACATTCATAGCATTAAGACATGAACCTTAAATTTTATTAATCATGGATTAAGAACAAGACTCAAAAATAAATATAAGATAAGACCAATAGTAATAGAAAACAGAAAATTGTAAACAGAAATTTAAATGACTCTAAAATAGATTCCTAATGATAGAGGTTATCACAGAGTTAGGACTCAACAACCTTGATTTTGAGAAGTGGATGCTCCCTCAACTTGTGGGGTATTTGACCCTTCAAGGGAGAGCTTCTGGCACTTCATCTCCTGTAGCTCACGCCCCTGCTTCTCTTTTTCCTTCAGCAATTTGTAGAGGATGCAGTTTTGATTCTGTTGTTCTTCCTTAATTTGTTCCACAACTTCTTACAGCTTGGCAACAGATGTTTCTAAGTTTGCCCAGTAGTCAATTTCAGGAAGTTCAGGGAGGAATTCCTGCGCCCTCCTTTTGATAGAGTTATCTTGCATTTGTCCTTCCATTGACTTCTTGGTGATCGGATGTTCAATTGGGATGAATTCATCTACTCCCATCCTCACCCCAGCATCTTTACATAACAAAGAGATTAAGCTTGGGTAAGCCAGTTTGGCTTTAGTGGAGTTCTTGTTTGCAATTGTGTAAATCTCACAAGAAATCAGATGATGAATCTCCACTTCTTTTCCCAGCATAATGCAATGAATCATCACCACTCTCTTGACCGTGACCTCAGAACGGTTGCTAGTGGACAATACAGAACGCCCAATGAAGTCTAACCAACCTCTTGCAACTGGTTTGAGATCTCCCCTCTTGAGTTGGTTTGGGACACCTTTTGAATTGGTTATCCACTTAGTTCCGGGGAGGCATATGTCCTCTAGAGCTTGATCCAACCCCTTATCTACTCTCACCATTCTCCTATTAAAGGATTCAGGATCATCTTGTAGTTGAGGTAATTTGAAGACCTCTCTTATTTTATCCAGATGGAAGTAAATAATTCTCCCTCTGACCATGGTTTTGTAGGTATGAAAAGCAATTCCAGTCATTCTCTACTTATCTGTCAGCCACAAATTTGAGTAGAATTCCTGAACCATGTTTCTTCCAACCTTTGTCTCAGAATTGGCTAGATTTTCCCATCCTCTGTTTCGAATTTGCTCTTAGATCTTTGAATATTCATCTTCTTTCAGATCGAATTTGACTTCCGGGATCACTGACCTTAGACCCATTATTTTGTGGTAATGGTCTGTGATGAGCGGATAATTTATACACCTTTTGGCATTATTTTTAGTATGTTTTTAGTATATTTTAGTTAATTTTTAGTATATTTTTTTTTAGTTTTTAGTTAAAATTCACTTTTCTGGACTTTACTATGAGTTTGTGTGTTTTTCTGTGATTTCAGGTAATTTCTGGCTGAAATTGAGGGACCTGAGCAAAAATCTGATTTAGAGACTGAAAAGGACTGCAGATGCTGTTGGATTCTGACCTCCCTGCACTCGAAGTGGATTTTCTGGAGCTACAGAAGCCCAATTGGCGCGCTCTTAATGGAGCTAGAAAGTAGACATCCTGGGCTTTCCAGAAATGTATAATAGTCCATACTTTGCCCGAGATTTGATGGCCCAAACCGGCGTTCCAAATCAGCTCAATAATGCCCGGCGTTAAACGCCGAAACTGGCACAAGAAGGGGAGTTAAACGCCCAAACTGGCACAAAAGCTGGCGTTTAACTCCAAGAGAAGTCTCTACACGAAAATGCTTCAATGCTTAGCCCAAGCACACACCAAGTGGGCCCGGAAGTGGATTTTTCTGTCATTTACTCATTTCTGTAAACCCTAGGCTACTAGTTCTCTATAAATAGGTCCTTTTGCTATTGTATTTTCATCTTTAGATCACTTTAGATCTTTTGATCATTTTCGATCTTAGGATCATCTTTGGATGTCTAGTTCTTAGATTATGGGAGGCTGGCCATTCGGCCATGCCTAGACCTTGTTCTTATGTATTTTCAACGGTGGAGTTTCTACACACCATAGATTAAGGTGTGGAGCTCTGCTGTACCTCGAGTATTAATGCAATTACTAGTGTTCTTCTATTCAATTCAGCTTGTTCTTATTCTAAGATATTCATTCGTACCCAAGAACATGATGAATGTGATGATTATGTGACGCTCATCATCATTCTCACTTATGAACGCGTGCCTGACAACCACTCCCGTTCTACAAGCAAACAAGGCTTGAGTGTTTATCTCCTGGATTCCTTAATCAGAATCTTGGTGGTATAAGCTAGAATTGATGGCGGCATTCAAGAGAATCCGGAAGGTCTAAACCTTGTCTGTGGTATTCTGAGTAGGATTTAATGATTGAATGACTGTGACGAGCTTCAAACTCCTGAAGGCTGGGCGTTAGTGACAGACGCAAAAGAATCAATGGATTCTATTCCAACCTGATTGAGAACCGACAGATGATTAGCCGTGCCGTGACAGGGTGCGTTGAACATTTTCACTGAGAGGACGGGATTGTAGCCACTGACAACGGTGATGCCCAACATACAGCTTGCCATGGAAAGGAGTAAGAAGGATTGGATGAAGACAGTAGGAAAGCAGAGAGACGGAAGGGACAAAGCATCTCCATACGCTTATCTGAAATTCTCACCAATGAATTACATAAGTATCTCTATCTTTATTTTATGTTTTATTCATAAACCATCCATAACCATTTGAATCTGCCTGACTGAGATTTACAAGGTGACCATAGCTTGCTTCATACCAACAATCTCCGTGGGATCGACCCTTACTCGCGTAAGGTTTATTACTTGGACGACCCAGTGCACTTGCTGGTTAGTTGTGCGAAGTTGTGATAAATAGTTGAGATTGCAATTGAGCGTACCATGTTGATGGCGCCATTGATGATCACAATTTCGTGCACCAGTCTGCATGTTCTTTGGTTAAGAACTTCTCTTGATTCCAAAGACTCTTTGGAGTATTCTCTTTCTTGCCTCTTGAATTCGTTTGTTTTCCCATAGGAGCCATGATCTTAATGAATCTTAGCTTAGTGATTACAGAAAAGCACACCAAACTTAGAGGTTTACTTGCCCTCAAGAAAAAGAAAGGAAAGGGTAGAGAGAGGAGGAGAGGCAAATTCGAATGGTGAATAGAGGGGGATGGCCGAATGTGTATTTATAAGGGAAGGGGAGGGATTTCGAAAATTTTGAAAGAGATTTGAGGGGATATGGAAAGAATTTGAGAAAATATTTGAGTTTTTGAAGAAGATTTGGAAAGGATTTGAAATAGATTTGAAGAATAATTTAGAAAATTGTTGAATTTTTGAAATTTGAAGGTGAATGATGAAAGTTTGTAACATGTTTATATAGAGAATTATGGATCAAAACATGAAAGTTTGAAAAAAATTTAAAGTGGAAAACAAAATCTCCTTCCCCTGCCTTTCTGGCGTTAAACGCCCAGAATGGTATCCATTCTGGCGTTTAACGCCCAATTGTTGGCCATTATGGGCGTTTAACGCCCTGCCAGGTACCCTGGCTGGCGTTAAACGCCAGAAACTCCTTTATCACTGGGCGTTTTGCTGAACGCCCAGGATGCTGCAATTCTGGCGTTAAACGCCCGTTTAACGCCCAAAATGGTGCCTTTACTGGCGTTAAACGCCCAGAATGGTATCCATTCTGGCATTTAACGCCCAGAGTGCCCTTTACTAGCGCTTTCTTGCCAGCAAGCTCCTTTTCTCTACTTTTTTCACTGAATCTTTCTGTAACTCTGTGAATTATTTCAATTTTGATGATCAACCTTGAAGAATGTATGTCAATATTCTATTAGGTAAAACAAATAACCTGCCAATGGCTGGGTTGCCTCCCAGCAAGCGCTTCTTTATTGTCTTTAGCTGGACCTTCACTGAGCTTCATTCAAGCCTCAATTTTGAGCATTCTTGCTCAAAATTACTTTCAAGATAATGTTTGATCCTCTGTCCATTAACAATGAACTTTTTGTCAGAATCAATATCTTGAAGCTCAACATATCCATATGGTGACACTCCTGTAATCACACACGGACCCCTCCACCGGGATTTCAGTTTTTCTGGGAATAGTCTGAGCCTAGAGTTGAAGAGCATAACTTTTTGTCCTGGTTCAAAGACTCTAGATGACAACTTCTTGTCATGCCACTTCTTTGCCTTTTCCTTATAATTTTTGCATTTTCAAAGGCACTGAGTCTGAACTCCTCTAGCTCATTTAGCTGGAGCAATCTTTTTTCACCAGCTAACTTAGCATCTAGGTTTAGGAATCTGGTTGCCCAGTAGGCTTTATGTTCCAGTTCCACGGGAAGATGACAGGCCTTGCCATACACAAGTTGGTATCGAAAGGTTCCTATAGGAGTCTTGAATGTTGTTCTATGTGCCCACAGAGCATCATCCAAGCTCTTTGCCCAATCCTTTCTACGGGCAATTACAGTCCGTTCCAGGATTCTTTTTAGCTCTCTATTAGAGACTTCAGCTTGCCCATTTATCTGTGGATGATACGGAGGTGCTACTTTGTGGCTAATTCCATATCGGACCATAGCAGAGTATAGTTGTTTATTGCAGAAATGAGTGCCCCCATCACTGATTAGTACTCTGGGAACACCAAACCTGCTGAAGATGTGTTTCTGGTGGAATTTCAGCACGGTCTTAGTATCATTATTGGGTGTGGCAATTGCTTCTACCCATTTAGATACATAGTCTACTGCCACCAGAATATAAGTGTTTGAGTATGATGGTGGGAAGGGACCCATGAAGTCAATACCCCATACATCAAACAATTTAATCTCTAAGATCCCTTGTTGAGGCATGGTGTAACCATGAGGCAAGTTACCAGTTCTTTGGCAACTGTCACAGTTACGCACAAACTCTCGGGCATCCCTATAGAGAGTAGGCCAGTAGAAGCCACATTGGAGGACCTTAGTGGCTGTTCGCTCACTTCCGAAATGTCCCCCATACTGTGATCCATGACAATGCCATAGGATCCTTTGTGCTTCCTCTCTAGGTACACATCTGCGGATCATTGCGTCTACACATCTCTTAAAGAGATATGGCTCATCCCATAGGTAGTACTTGGCATCTGAAATTAATTTTTTTCTTTGCACCCTGCTGTACTCCTAGGATATGAACCTCACAACTTTATAGTTTGCAATGTCTGCAAACCATGGTGCTTCCTGAATGGCAAAGAGTTGCTCATCTGGAAAGGTCTCAGAGATCTCAGTAGAGGGGAGGGACGCCCCAGCTACTAGTTTTATCCGGGATAAGTGATCAGCTACCTGGTTCTCTGTCCCTTTTCTGTCTCTTATTTCTATATCAAACTCTTGCAAAAGCAACACCCATCTTATGAGCCTGGGTTTCGAATCCTGCTTTGTGAGTAAGTATTTAAGAGTAGCATGGTCAGTGTACACAATCACTTTTGACCCTACTAAATAGGATCTAAACTTGTCATTGGCATAAAGCACTGCAAGTAACTCTTTTTCTGTGGTTGTGTAATTCTTCTGTGCGTCATTTAGAACACGGCTAGCATAATAAATGACATGCAGAAGCTTGTTGTGCCTCTGTCCCAACACTGCACCAATAGCATGGTCACTGGCATCACACAGTTCGAATGGTAATGTCCAGTCTGGTGCAGAGATGACTGGTGCTGTGACCAGCTTGGCTTTCAGGGTCTCAAACGCCTGCAGACACTCTGTGTCAAACACAAATGTTGTGTCAGCAGCTAGCAGGTTGCTTAGAGGTTTTGCAATTTTTGAAAAATCCTTTATAAACTTTCTGTAGAATCCTGCATGCCCCAGAAAGCTTCTGATTGCCTTAATATTGGCAGGTGGTGGTAATTTTTCAATTACTTCTACCTTTTCTTGATCCACCTCTATTCCTTTGCTTGAAATTTTGTGCCCAAGGACAATTCCTTCAGTCACCATAAAGTGACATTTCTCCCAGTTTAAGAGCAGGTTAGTCTCTTGGCACCTTTTTAGAACAAGTGCTAGATGATCAAGACAGGAGCTGAATGAGTCTCCAAATACTGAGAAGTCATCCATGAAGACTTCCAGAAACTTCTCTACCATATCAGAGAAGATGGATAGCATGCACCTCTGAAAAGTTCCAGGTGCATTGCATAGACCAAAAGGCATTCTTCTGTAAGCAAATACGCCAGAAGGACAGGTGAATGCTGTTTTCTCTTGATCTTGAGGGTCCACTGCAATTTGATTATAGCCTGAATAGCCATCCAAAAAGCAGTAATAATCATGACCCGCTAGTCTTTCTAGCATCTGGTCTATGAATAGTAAAGGAAAATGATCGTTTCTGGTGGCTGTATTGAGCCTTCTGTGGTTAATACACATACCCCACTGATGAGCGGATAATTTATACACTTTTTGGCATTGTTTTTAGTATGTTTTTGGTAGTTTTAGTTGAGTTCTTAGTATATTTTTATTAGTTTTTAGCTAAAAATCACTTTTCTGGACTTTACTATGAGTTTGTGTGTTTTTCTGTGATTTCAGGTATTTTCTGGCTGAAATTGAGGGACCTGAGCAAAAATCTGATTCAGAGACTGAAAAGGACTGCAGATGCTGTTGGATTCTGACCTCCCTGCACTCGAAGTAGATTTTCTGGAGCTACAGAAGCCCAATTGGCGCGCTCTCAACGGCGTTGGAAAGTAGACATCCTGGGCTTTCCAGCAATATATGATAGTCTATACTTTGCCCAAGATTTGATGGCCCAAACCGGCGTTCAAAGTCACCTCAAGAAATCCCAGCGTTAAACGCTGGAACTGGCACCCAAATGGGAGTTAAACGCCCAAACTGGCATAAAAGCTGGCGTTTAACTCCAAGAAGAGTCTCTGCACGAAAATGCTTCATTGCTCAGCCCAAGCACACACCAAGTGGGCCCGGAAGTGGATTTTTATGTCATTTACTCATCTCTGTACACCCTAGGCTACTAGTTCCCTATATATAGGACCTTTTACTATTGTATTTTCATCTTGGTTCTTCTGGTTCCCTCTCTGGGGCCGAAACCAATGATCACTCTTGTTCTTATGTATTTTCAACGGTGGAGTTTCTACACACCATAGATTAAGGTGTGGAGCTCTGATGTACCTCGAGTATTAATGCAATTACTATTGTTCACAATTTCGCGCACCAAGTTTTTGGCGCCGTTGCCGGGGATTGTTTGTGTATGGACAACTGACGGTTCATCTTGTTGCTTAGATTAGGTATTTTTTCTTCAGAGTTCTTAAGAATGAATTCTAGTGTTTCAAGGTGATGTTCTTATCATCACCAAAGCTGATTGATTCTCATCAATTTGGCTCTTGAATGCAATGTCCTGCTGAAGCTTGGCCGGCCATGTCTAATTCCTTTAGACTAAAGCTTTAGACTAACATTGCATGATTCCTGGAATTCTCATTAAGAATTTTGATACCTTTATTTTCCTTTTCACTTAATTTTCGAAAAACCCAAAAAAATTACAAAATCATAAAATCCAAAAATATTTTTTTTGTTTGAGTCTCGAGTCTCATCTTAAGTTTAGTGTCAATTGCATGTTTCTGTTCTTATTGCATTCATGCATGTGTCCTCATTGATCTTCAAGTTGTTCTTGATGATTTCCTTGTTTTGATCTTTGAATTCTATTGACTTGAGTGTTGCATTCCCATTTTGTTAGTGTCAATGGTATACAAACTGCTAAGTTTGGTGTCTTGCATGCATTGTTATTTGATTTTAGTTGCATTTTGATTATTCCTTATTATTAAAAATCCAAAAATATTTTTAATTTGTGTCTTTTCAAGTCAATAATACAGAGAATTGAAGATTCAGAACATACTGCAGAGGAATCACACAGAAAAAGCTGGGCATTCAAAAATGCCCAGTGAAGAAGACAGACTGGCGTTTAAACGCCAGCCAGGGTGCCTGGCTGGGCGTTTAACGCCCAAAAGGGTAGTAGTTTGGGCGTTAAACGCCAGAATGTGCACCATTCTGGGCGTTTAACGCCAGGATGGCACAAGGGGGAAGATTTTGTTTTCAAATCAATTTTTTTTTCAAGTTTTCAAAAGTTTTTCAAAATCAAATCTTTTTCAAATCATATCTTTTCAATCAAATGTTTTCAAAATCAATTTCTTTCCTTTTTCAAAGATACTTGCTATCAATTAATGATTTGATTCAACAAATCAAGTATGTTGCCTTTTCTGTTGAGAAAGGTTTAATGTTTGGATCATATCTTTTTCTTGATAGCCAAGTTATTAATTTTCAAAATCAAATCTTTTAAAATGTTTTTCAAATCATATCTTCTCAATCACATCTTTTTTAAAATCAATCATATCTTCTCAACCACATCTTTTTCAAAATAGTTTTCAATCAAATCTTTTTTAATTTCAAAATCTTTTTCAAAAATTACTTGATTTCTTTTCCACTCTTATTTTCGAAAATAAATTAAGTGTTTTTCAAAATGTTTTCAAAATCTTTTACTTAATTTTCGAAAATTACTTCCCTTCTTCTCACATCCTTCTATTTATGGACTAACACTATTCCTTAATGCAAAATTCGAACTCCATCTTCTTTGATAAGTTCGAATTTTCTACCTCTGTCTTCCATTTTTCTTCCTCTGACACCTCAAGGAATCTCTATACTGTGACATAAAGGATTCCATATTTTCCTGTTCTCTTCTCTTTCATATGAGCAGGAACAAAGACAAAGGCATTCTTGTTGAAGCTGACCCTGAACCTGAGAGGACCTTGAAGCGAAAGCTAAGAGAAGCTAAAGCACAACTCTCTTTAGAGGACTTGACCGAATTCTTCAAAGAAGAAGAACACATGGCAGCCGAAAACAACAATGCCAACAATGCAAGGAAGGTGCTGGGTGACTTTACTGCACCTACTCCCGACTTCTATGGGAGAAGCATCTCTATCCCTGCCATTAGAGCAAACAACTTTGAGCTTAAGCCTCAATTAGTTTCTCTAATGCAACAGAATTGCAAGTTCCATAGAAACCCATTGGAAGATCCTCATCAGTTCTTAGCTGAATTCTTGCAAATCTGTGACACTGTCAAGACTAATGGGGTTGACCCTGAGGTCTACAGACTCATGCTATTCCCTTTTGCTGTAAGAAATAGAGCTAGAATATGGTTGGATTCTCAACCTAAAGAAAGCCTGGACTCTTGGGAAAAGCTAGTCAATACCTTCTTGGCAAAGTTCTTTCCACCTCAAAAATTGAGTAAGCTTAGAGTGGAAGTCCAAACCTTCAGACAGAAGGATGGAGAATCCCTCTATGAAGCTTGGGAAAGATACAAACAATTAATCAGAAAGTGTCCTTCTGACATGCTTTCTGAATGGAGCATCATAGGTATTTTCTATGATGGTCTCTCTGAACTATCCAAGATGTCTTTGGATAGCTCTGCTGGAGGATCTCTTCATCTGAAGAAGACGCCTACAGAAGCTCAAGAGCTTATTGAAATGGTTGCAAACAACCAATTCATGTACACTTCTGAAAGGAATCCTGTGAACAATGGGACAAATCAGAAGAAAGGAGTTCTTGAGATTGATACTCTGAATGCCATATTGGCTCAGAATAAAATATTGACTCAACAAGTCAATTTGATCTCTCAAAGTCTGTCTGGAATGCAAAATGCACCAAGCAGTACTAAGGAAGCTTCAACTGAGGAAGAAGCCTATGATCCTGAGAACCCTTCAATGGAAGAGGTGAATTACCTAGGAGAACCCTATGGAAACACCTATAATTCTTCATGGAGAAATCACCCAAATTTCTCATGGAAGAATCAAGAAAGACCTCAACAAGGTTTCAACAACAATAATGGTGGAAGAAATAGGTTTAGCAATGGCAAGCCTTTTCCATCATCTTCTCAGCAACAGACAGAGAGTTCTAAGCAGAATACCTCTAACTTAGCAACCATGGTCTCTGATCTAATCAAAACCACTCAAAGTTTCATGACTGAAACAAGGTCCTCCATTAGGAATTTGGAGGCACAAGTGGGACAGCTGAGCAAGAAAGTTACTGAACTCCCTCCTAGTACTCTCCCAAGCAACACAGAAGAAAATCCAAAAGGAGAGTGCAAGGCCATCAATATGGCCGAATTCTGGGAGGAAGAAGAGGCAGTGAACGCCACTGAGGAAGGACTCACTGGGCGTCCACTGGCCTCCAATGAGTTCCCCAATGAGGAACCATGGGAATCTGAGGCTCAAAATGAGACCATAGAGATTCCATTGGAATTAATTCTGCCATTCATGAGCTCTGATAAATATTCTTCCTCTGAAGAGGATGAGTATGTCACTGAAGAGCAAGTTGCTAAATACCTTGGAGCAATCATGAAGCTAAATGACAAGTTATTTGGAAATGAGACTTGGGAGGATGAACCCCCTTTGCTCACCAAAGAACTGGATGACTTGTCTAGGCAGAAATTGCCTCAAAAGAGACAAGGTCCTGGGAAGTTTTCAATACCTTGTACCATAGGCACCATGACCTTCAAGAAGGCTCTGTGTGACTTAGGATCAAGTGTAAACCTCATGCCCCTCTCTGTAATGGAGAAGCTAGGGATCTTTGAGGTGCAAGCTGCAAAAATCTCACTAGAGATGGCAGACAACTCAAGAAAACAAGCCTATGGACTTGTAGAGGATGTTCTGGTTAAAGTTGAGGACCATTATATCCCTACTGATTTCATAGTCCTAGAGACTGGAAAGTGCATGGATGAAACCATCATCCTTGGCAGACCCTTCCTAGCCACAGCAAAGGCTGTGATTGATGTTGATAGAGGCGAACTGATCATTCAAGTGAATGAAGAATCCTTTGTGTTTAAGGCTCAAGGATATCCCTCTGTCACCATGGAGAGGAAGCATGAAGAGCTTCTCTCAAATCAGAGTCAAACAGAGCACCCACAGTCAAACTCTAAGTTTGGTGTTGGGAGGCCACAACCAAACTCTAAGTTTGGTGTTGAACCCCCACATTCAAACTCTAAGTTTGGTGTTGGGAGGTTCCAACATTGCTCTGAGAAAATGTGAGGCTCCATGAGAGCCCTCTGTCAAGCTACTGACATTAAAGAAGCGCTTGTTGGGAGGCAACCCAATGTTATATTTTATCCATTTTCTTTTGTTATTTTATGTTTTTTGTAGGTTGATGATCATGAGAAGTCACAAAATCAATTGAAAAAGCAAAAACAGAATGAAAAATAGGAAGAAAAACAGCACACCCTGGAGGAAGAACCCACTGGTGTTTAAACGCCAGTGAGGCTAGCAGTTGGGCGTTTAACGCCCAGTCTGGCACCATTCTGGGCGTTTAACGCCAGAAAGGGGCACCAGACTGGCGTTAAACGCCAGGAAAGGGCAAGAACCTGGCGTTAAACGCCAGAAATGGGCACCAGCCCGGCGTTTAACGCCAGAATTGGCTCAAAACGTGATTTTGAATGCCATTTGGTGCAGGGATGACTTTTCCTTGACACCTAAGGATCTGTGGACCCCACAGGATCCCCACCAACCCCACCACTCTCTCTTTTCTTCACCCATTCACCACTCACCTCCATCCTTCATAAAACCCCACCTACCTCACCATTCAAATTCAAACCACTTTCCCACCCAAACCCACCCATAATGGCCGAAACACAAAGCCATTCCCTTCTTCCTCATTTCTTCTTCTTCTACTCTCTTCTTTCTTCTTTTGCTCGAGGACGAGCAAACCTTTTAAGTTTGGTGTGGTAAAAGCATTGCTTTTTGTTTTTCCATAACCATTTATGGCATCCAAGGCCGGAGAAACCTCTAGAAAGAGGAAAGGGAAGGCAAAAGCCTCCTCCTCCGAGTCATGGGAGATGGAGAGATTCATCTCAAGGGTGCATCAAGACCACTTCTATGAAGTTGTGGCCATGAAGAAGGGTCAACTTTGATCAAAGGTTGGACCAAGTCCTCATAGATATTTATGAAGAGGGCGCTCAATGAAAGAGAGATTCAAGAGGGAAGCCAGTTCAACTGAGAAGGCATGACCTCAAGCCTATCACTAAGAAAAGGATGGAGCAAACAAGAGACCCCTCTCATCATGAGATCCCTGAGATGCCTCAAGGGATGCACTTTCCTCCACAAGACTATTGGGAGCAACTAAACACCTCCCTAGGAGAATTGAGTTCCAACATGGGACAACTAAGGGTGGAGCACCAAGAACATTCCATCCTCCTCCATGAAATTAGAGAAGATCAAAGAATCATGAGAGAGGAGCAACAAAGGCAAGGAAGAAACATTGAGGAGCTCAAGCACTCCATAGGACCTTCAAGAGGAAGAACAAGCCGTCATCACTAAGGTGGACCCGTTCTTTGATTTCCTTGTTCTTTATTCTTCTGTTTTTCGAATTTTATGCTTATGTTTATCCATGTTTGTGTCTTGTGATCATTAGTGTCTTAGTGTCTATGCCTTAAAGTTATGAATGTCCTATGAATCCATCACCTTTCTTAAATGAAAACTGTTTTTATCACAAAAGAACAAGAAGTACAGGATTTCGAATTCATCTTTAAAACTAGCTTAATTAGTTTGATGTGGTGGCAATGCTTTTGTTCTCTGAATGTATGCTTAAACAGTGCATATGTCTTTTGAATTTGTTGTTCATGAATGTTAAAATTGTTGGCTCTTGAAAGAATGATGAAAAAGGAGACATGTTACTGAGGATCTGAAAAATCATTAAAAATGATTCTTGAAGCAAGAAAAAGCAGTGAATACAAAAAAAAAGGAGAAAAACGAAAAAAAAAGGGGAGAAAGAAAAAGAAAAGAAAAAGAAAGAAATAAAGTTGTGATCCAAGGCAAAAAGAGTGTGCTTAAGAACCCTGGACACCTCTAATTGGGGACTCTAGCAAAGCTAAGTCACAATCTGAAAAGGTTCACCCAATTATGTGTCTGTGGCATGTATGTATCCGGTGGTAATACTGGAAGACAGAGTGCTTTGGGCCACGGCCAAGACTCATAAAGTAGCTGTGTTCAAGAATCAATCATACTTAACTAGGAGAATCAATAACACTATCCGGATTCTGAGTTCCTAAAGAAGCCAATCATTCTGAATTTCAAAGGATAAAGTGAGATGCCAAAACTGTTCGGAGGCAAAAAGCTACTAGTCCCGCTCATCTAATTTGGAGCTTAGTTTCATTGATAATTTGGAGTCTATAGTATATTCTCTTCTTTTTATCTTATTTGATTTTCAGTTGCTTGGGGACAAGCAACAATTTAAGTTTGGTGTTGTGATGAGCGGATAATTTATACACTTTTTGGCATTGTTTTTAGTATGTTTTTGGTAGTTTTAGTTGAGTTCTTAGTATATTTTTATTAGTTTTTAGCTAAAAATCACTTTTCTGGACTTTACTATGAGTTTGTGTGTTTTTCTGTGATTTCAGGTATTTTCTGGCTGAAATTGAGGGACCTGAGCAAAAATCTGATTCAGAGACTGAAAAGGACTGCAGATGCTGTTGGATTCTGACCTCCCTGCACTCGAAGTGGATTTTCTGGAGCTACAGAAGCCCAATTGGCGCGCTCTTAACGGCGTTGGAAAGTAGACATCCTGGGATTTCCAGCAATATATGATAGTCCATACTTTGCCTAAGATTTGATGGCCCAAACCGGCATTCAAAATCACCTCAAGAAATCCCAGCGTTAAACGCTGGAACTGGCACCCAAATGGGAGTTAAACGCCCAAACTGGCATAAAAGCTGGCGTTTAACTCCAAGAAGAGTCTCTGCACGAAAATGCTTCATTGCTCAGCCCAAGCACACACCAAGTGGGCCCGGAAGTGGATTTTTATGTCATTTACTCATCTCTGTACACCCTAGGCTACTAGTTCCCTATATATAGGACCTTTTACTATTGTATTTTCATCTTGGTTCTTCTGGTTCCCTCTCTGGGGCCGAAACCAATGATCACTCTTGTTCTTATGTATTTTCAACGGTGGAGTTTCTACATACCATAGATTAAGGTGTGGAGCTCTGCTGTACCTCGAGTATTAATGCAATTACTATTGTTCACAATTTCGCGCACCACCCACCCTGTAACTGTTCTTGTAGGAACCAGTTCATTCTTTTCATTATGAATCACTGTCATGCCTCCCTTCTTGGGGATGACTTGAACAGGGCTCACCCAGGGGCTATCAGAAATAGGATAAATAATCCCAGCCTCTAGTAACTTAGTGACCTCTTTCTGCACCACCTCCTTCATGGCTGAATTTAGCCGCCTTTGTGGTTGAACCATTGGCTTGGCATTATCTTCCAATAGGATCTTGTGCATGCATCTTGCTGGACTAATGCCCTTAAGATCACTTATGGACCATCCAAGAGCTGTCTTGTGTGTCCTTAGCACTTGAATTAGTGCTTCCTCTTCCTGTGAATTTAAAGCAGAGCTTATGATCACTGGAAAAGTGTCACCTTCTCCCAAAAATGCATACTTCAGGGATGGTGGTAGTGGTTTGAGCTCAGGTTTGGGAGGCTTATCCTCTTCCTGAGGAGTTTTCAGAGGTTCTTTTATTTCCTCTGGTTCCTCCTGATCAGGCTGAACATCTTTAAAGATGTCCTCTAGCTCTGATTCGAGACTCTCAGTCATATTGATCTCTTCCACCTAAGAGTCAATAATATCAGCGCTCATGCAGTCATTTGATGTGTTTGGATGTTGCATAGCTTTGACAGCATTCAACTTGAACTCATCCTCATTGACTCTCAGGGTTACTTCCCCTTTTTGTACATCAATAAGAGTGCGTCTAGTTGCTAGGAAAGGTCTTCCTAGGATGAGAGTTGCACTCTTGTGCTCCTCCATTTCCAGCACTACAAAGTCAGTGGGAAAGGTATACGGCCTAACCTTGACAATCATGTCTTCAATTATGCCTGATGGATATTTAATGGAGCCATCAGCAAGTTGGAGACATATCCTGGTTGGTTTGACTTCTTCAGTCAACCCAAGCTTTCTGATAGTGGTTGCAGGTATCAGGTTGATACTTGCTCCAAGGTCACATAGGGCTGTCTTGGTACAAGCACCTTCTAATGTGCATGGTATTGTAAAGCTTCCTGGATCTTGAAGCTTCTCTGGTAAGCTTTTCAGAATGACTGCACTGCATTCTTCAGTGAGAAAACCTTTTCAGTTTCTCTCCAATCCTTCTTATGACTTAAGATCTCTTTCATGAACTTAGCATAATAGGGTATTTGCTCAAGTGCTTCTGCAAACGGAATCTTTATTTCAAGAGTCCTTAGATAGTATGCAAAGCGGGCAAATTGTTTATCCTGTTCCGCTTGGCGGAGTTTCTGAGGATCAGGTATCTTGGCTTTATATTCTTCAACCTTAGTTGCTGCAGGTTTATTCCCTACAGAGGTGGTTGGAGAAGCCTTCTTAGAGGGGTTACTATCAGCACTCTTAGGTGTCTGATTCCTCATTGGCGTTTGAACACCAGGATTGGGTGTAGGATGGGCGCTTAACGCCAGCTTTCCACCCTTTTCTGGCGTTTGAACGCCAGAACTGGGGAAGGAATGGGCGTTTAACGCCAACTTTTCCCCCTTTTTTGGCATTTGAACGCCAGAAGTATTCCTCTCCGGGCTCTTACTGTCCTCAGAGGGATTTTGGGCAGTGGTTTGGTTATCCTCTGTCAGTTGTTCCTTTCTTGGCTTTCTGTTGCTTTGAATTGATACATTCAATGTCTTCCTACTCCTTAATTTAACAGCTTGGCATTCTTTTGTTATCTGTTTAGAAAGCTGCTGTCTTGTCTGATTCAATTGTGCTTCCATATTCTGGTTAGCATTTTTAGTTTCTTGGAGTATCTCTTTAAACTCTGCTAATTGTTTTGTCATCAGGAGTAATTGTTGATTAAGTTCAACAATATGTTCTTGAGGATTTGGATCAGTAGTTACTGCCATAGCTTCTTCTTTTATAGAGGACTCACTGCTTGAGTATAGATGTTGATTTCAAGCAACTGTATCTATGAGCTCTTGAGCCTCTTCAATCGTCTTCCTCATGTGTATAGATCCACCAGCTGAGTGGTCTAAAGACATCTGAGCCTTTTCTATAAGCCCATAGTAGAAGATGTCCAACTGTACCCACTCTGAAAACATTTCAGAGGGGCATTTCCTCAGCATACCTCTATACCTCTCCCAGGCATTATAAAGGGATTCATTATCCTCTTGCTTAAAGCCTTGGATGTCCAGCCTTAGCTGTGTCATCCTCTTTGGAGGGTAAAATTGATTCAGGAATTTGTCTGATAACTGTCTCCATGTTTTTATGCTTGCTATGGGTTGGTTATTCAACCACATCTTAGCTTGATCTTTTACAGCAAATGGAAACAGTAACAATCTATATACATCCTGATCCACTTCTTTATCACGTACTGTGTCAGCAATTTGCAAGAACTGTGCCAGAAACTCAGTTGGTTCTTCCTGTGGAAGACCGGAATATTGGCAATTTTGCTGCACCATGATAATGAGCTGAGGATTTAGCTCAAAGCTGCTTGCTTTAATGGAAGGTATACAGATGCTACTCCCATATGCAGCTGTAATAGGGTTAGCATATGACCCCAGAGTCCTTCTGGACTGTTCATTTCCACTTATGTCCATGATGGAGAAAAGGGAATTGATATGAATTGCAATTAAAAAAAAAGATATGATTTTGAAAATCTTTGACTAAATTAATGCAAAATTTCAAAAATTATGAGTAAAATAAGGGAAAGATATTTTTTTAAAATTTAATGAGGGAAGAGAAAAATAATAAATTAACACTAAACTTAAAAATTTTCAGAAAATCAAACACAAATTTTCGAAAACTTAAAGGAAAACACAAGGAAGACACCAAACTTAGAATTTTTAAAGGTCAAGAAAGGACTAAGAACATGCAAATTCGAAAAATTAAAAGAAAATAAAAGCATGCAATTGATACCAAACTTAAAATATGAAACTAAACTCAAATAAAAGACTCTAAACCAACAAAAATAAAATATTCCTAATCTAAGCAACAAGATAAACCGTCAGTTGTCCAAACTCGAACAATCCCCGGCAACGGCGCCAAAAACTTGGTGCACGAAATCACAATCACAATTTTTCAACTCCGCACAACTAACCAGCAAGTGCATTGGGTCGTCCAAGTAATACCTTACGTGAGTAAGGGTCGATCCTACGGAGATTGTCGGCTTGAAGCAAGCTATGGTTATCTTGTAACTCTTAGTCAGGATATCAATAATTCTCAGATTTAATTGTAAAAAGTAAAAGAACATAAAATAAATACTTGTTTTACAGTAATGGAGAACAGGTTGAGGTTTTGGAGATGCTATATCTTCTGAATCTCTACTTTCCTATGGTCTTCTTCTTCATGCACGCAAGGCTCCTTCCATGGCAAGCTGTCTGTTGGGTTTCACCGTTGTCAATGGCTACCACCCATCCTCTCAGTGAAAATGTTCAACGCGCTCTGTCACAGCACGACTATTCATCTGTCGGTTCTCGATCATGTCGGAATAGAATCCAGTGATTCTTTTGCGTCTGTCACTAACGCCCCAGAATCACGAGTTTGAAGCTCGTCACATTCATTCAATCCCTGAATCCTACTTAGAATACCACATACAAGGTTTAGACCTTCCGGATTCTCAAGAATGGCCGCCAATGGATTCTAGCTTATACCACGAAGATTCTGATTAAAGAATCCAAGAGATATCCACTCAATCTAAGGTAGAATGGAGGTGGTTGTCAGGCATACATTCATAGGTGAGAATGATGATGAGTGTCACGGATCATCACATTCATCAAGTTGAAGAACAAGTGATATCTTAGAATAGAAGCAAGCGTGATTGAATGAAAAATAGTAGTAATTGCATTAATCCATCAAGACACAGCAGAGCTCCTCACCCCTAACCATGGGGTTTAGAGACTCATGCCGTAGAAGATACAATATGAAATGTGTAAAGTGTCATGAGATGAAGATACAATAGCAAAAGGTCATATTTATAGTGAACTAGTGACCTAGAGTTTACAAGAATGAGTAAATGACATAAAAATCCACTTCCGGGGTCAACTTGGTGTGTGCTTGGGCTGAGCATTGAAGCTTTCATGTGTAGAGACTTTTCCTAGAGTTAAACGCCAGCTTTTGTGCCAGTTTGGGCGTTTAACTCCAATTTTTGTGCCAGTTCCGGCGTTAAACGCCCGGAATTCTGAAGCTGATTTGAAGTGCCAATTTGGGCCATCAATTCTCTGACAAAGTATGGACTATTATATATTGCTGGAAAGCCCAGGATGTCTACTTTCCAATGCAATTTAGAGCGCGCCAATTGGGCTTCTGTAGCTCCAGAAAATCTACTTCGATTGCAGGGAGGTCAGAATCCAACAACATCTGCAGTCCTTTTTCAGCCTCTGAATCAGATTTTTGCTCAGTTCCCTCAATTTCAGCCAGAAAATACCTGAAATCACAGAAAATACACACAAACTCATAGTAAAGTCCAGAAAAGTGAATTTTAAATAAAAACTAATAAAAACATACTAAAAACTAACTAAAATGTACTAAAAGCATACTAAAAACAGTGCCAAAAAGCGTATAAATTATCCGCTCATCATCCATTCTGAAAGTGATAGGCAAAATTATGATTTACTCTTTTCATAACTTGAACAATTCTTAGCAATGACTCAAAAAATTTTGTCCACACTACTATGGTTCACTCACATTCTTCACAACTTCACACAACTAACCAGCAAGTGCACTGGGTCGTCCAAGTAATAAACCTTACGTGAGTAAGGGTCGATCCCACAGAGATTGTTGGTATGAAGCAAGCTATGGTCATCTTGTAAATCTCAGTTAGGCGAATTCAAATGGTTGTAATGGTTTTCAAATATAAAGATAAATAAAGCATAAAATAAAGATAGAGATACTTATGTAAATCATTAGTGGGAATTTCAGATAAGCGCATGAAGATGCTGTGTTCCTTCTGAATCTCTGCTTTCCTACTGATTTCATCTAATCATTCTTACTCCTTTCTATGGCAAGCTGTATGTAGGGCATCACCGTTGTCAATTGCTACTTCCCATCTTCTCAGTGAAAATGGTCCAAATGCTCTTGTCACAGCACAGCTAATCATCTGTTGGTTCTCGATCATGTCGGAATAGAATCCATTGATTCTTTTGCATCTTTCACTACGCCCAATAATCGCGAGTTTGAAGCTCGTCACAGTTATTCAATCCCTGAATCCTACTCAGAATACCATAGGCAAGGTTTAGACTTTTCAGATTCTCAAGAATGGCTGCGAATAATTCTAGCTTATACCACGAAGACTCTGATTAAGGAATCCAAGAGATACACGCTCGGTCTAAGGTAAAATGGAAGTGGTTGTCAAGCACGTGTTCATGAGGATGGATGATGATGAGTGTCACGGGTCATCACATCCATCAAGTTGAAGTGTAACGAATATCTTTGAACAAGAATAAGCTGAATTGAATAGAAAATAGTAGTAATTACATTAAAACTCGAGGTACAGTAGAGCTCCACACTGATGACAAGTTATCATATGCCTATTTTTCAAGCTAATTTCACTTGTTTCACTAGTTTTTATGCACTTTCTTGCATTATAAGTAAGTAATTTAGAGTGGAATTGCATGGTTTATTTGAATCAATCAACCACCCTTTAATTGATGCTAAATCATGAGGTTCAAGCTAAATTTAATTGATATTTGAATGAATTATGAATCTTGTGAATTTGGTGATACTTTGATTGGTTGTTTTGATTATTTGTAGGCGAAGAAAAGAAGAAAATAAGAAAGTGTGGCTTAAGAAGCGTGACTCAATGAAGAAGAAAGTGTGGCAAAGAAAATGAGGAAGCGTGGCGCATGGAAGGAGGAAGCACACTGCTCTCCCCAAGAGCACAATGCTCTCCAAGGGAGCACAACAATGAATCAAGCATGCAAAGCTTCAATGCTCTACCCTTCCTTGAGAGCGGAGCACAAACTTAAGCCAAGAAACAAGGCAGAGCAAAACATTGCTCTGCTCTCCTTGAGAGCATTATCGGGCTTCACTCTCAATAAATCCAAGGAAATATTTGCCAAATGCCACCCCAAGGATTCGAACCAAGCACCTAAGGGGAAGTGGGTAGCGCTCAAATACAAGGAAAACAAGCCCAACACAAGACCTCCAAGGAAGTAAAGGCCTAGGCGCTACTTTGGTGCCAAGGAAATCAAGGAAAAAATGCAGCAACTTCCTCAACCAAGTCTCGAACCAAGGGTCCCTAGGAAGCCAGGCCTTATGCGTGAATCAGGTGCCTAGAAGAAAAAGCCCAGCGCATGCTTCCCCAAGGTTTCGAACTTGGGACCTCACCCAAGAACAAGGAAAGCTTTGTGCTGCTCACAAGGAGAGCAGAGCGCTACTTCTTGGTACATGACACGGGCATCCTTGGCGCACACAAGGGAACTTGGGCGCACATCATGACACGGCTAGAAGCAAGGCGCACACATCACAGCATGGGCAAGGAGGCAAGGCGAGCGCAAGACGCACATTGGTCCGCTCTCCACAAGAGCAGGGCTGTCCCCTATTGCTTCTCCAAGCCTTGGCGCGCAACTTAGATCCCCACACAAAGCTTCACTGCTCTGCTCTCCACAAGAGTAGAGCAGCCTCCTGGGAGCAACATGGGCTGAAATTCACTTAAAAATCCAATTTAATTCAATTCTTCACCCATCTTTCAAGCCCACTCAAAATTCTTAGATCTAAAATAGAAAGTGTATAAATAGGTGTTAGTTAGGATTAGAAGAAAGCTGACTTTCATTTTTAATTTTCATCTTTTGTCAACTTGAGAGCTCACTTCTCATTTTCTGCTTTTGAACTTCTAGTTTTCACTTTTCATTTTCTGTTTTCTGCAATTGGCTTGAGAATTGGAAGAGAGAATTCACTTCTTCTTCTTCTGATCTTTTTGTTTTCTTTACTGGGTTTTGTTTGAGTCTTAAGTATGTAGAATTAAGGAACTTCTGTCTCAATCTCCATTTAAGATCTCTTTGATTCTCCTACTGCAGAATTGAGTTGAATTAAATTTCTTTTACTGCTTCAATCTTCAATTTCTCTTTAATTGCTTTGTGACTTTGGATCAAGGAAGGATTTGAGGTCTAGACTTGCTTTCTAGTCTCTTCCACTCCTGAGATCTTCAACCATCTTTTAATTTGCTACAATTAAGCACAAGTCATTTTCTGTTTTATGTTTCAAAGCATTCTATCCTTACTTTTTAAGATCTGTTTCAATTCAATTCATCTTCTACTCTTCTGTTTAATGCAATTTACTTCTGCTTGTTTAAATTCTGCAATTCCAGTCCCTCAATCCCTTTATCATTCAAGCAATTTATATTTCTTGCACTCTAAGTTACCACAATTTACATTTCTTGCACTTTAAGTTTCAGTCATTTAATTTCTTGTTCTTTAAGATTCAGCACCTTTACTTTCAGATCTCTTTATTTTCTGCAATTCATCCCTCTCCCTTTACATTTCTTGTAATTTACCTTCTGTCTGCTATAAATCACTCAACCAATACTTGATTCGCTTGACTAAATCAACCACTAAACTAAAATTGCTCAATCCTTCAATCCATGTGGGATCGACCTCACTCATGTGAGTTATTATTACTTGATGCGACCCGGTACAATTGCCGGTGAGTTTCGTGTTGGATCGCTTTCCACACATCAAGTTTTTGGCGCCATTACCGGGGATTGAAATAGATTGACAATGATTAAGTGAGGTGGTAGTTTAGATCAAGAACTTTTTCTTTAATTTTGATTAATTCACTAACTATTTGAGATTTTGTCTCAACTAACTGTACTCAATTTTTAAGAGTGCTGCTGTTTGTTTCTTGTGATTGTGTGTATGTCACAAGTAAGAAGAGAGAATCTTCACTTCTCTGAGCAAGACGAACGAACTCTTAGGAGGTTGAGAAGAGAAGCTAGAGGAAAGAGTGTTGTTGGAGAAGAAGAAGGTTCAGAGGAAGAAGAGTATCACGAAATGGAAGGGAATCCCTCAAATTCGAATCCAACAGGGGGAGTGACCAATAATAATCCTCCTCAAAGAAGAGTTCTAGCTTCTTACACATTTGCAAACCCAAGACACTGTGGGAGCAGCATTCTCACACCCAATGTCAATGCAAACAATTTTGAGTTGAAGCCACAACTAATTACACTTGTCCAGAACAATTGTTCCTATGGAGGAAGCCCATTGGAAGATCCAAAACAGCACCTATCCACCTTCTTGAGGATTTGTGACACTATCAAATCCAATAGTGTGCATCCTGAAACTTACAAGCTTTTGCTATTCCCATTCTCATTGAGAGATAAGGCTGCACAATGGCTTGAGACCTTCCCACAAGGAAGTATCACTAGTTAGGATGATTTGGTGACCAAATTTCTAGCCAAATTCTACCCACCCCAAAGGATTATCAGGCTAAAAACTGAGGTGCAGACATTCACCCAATTAGACGCTGAATCTTTGTATGAAGCATGGGAGAGATACAAAGCTTTGATCAGAAAGTGTCCTACAGAAATGTTCAACGAATGGGATGTGCTGCAGAATTTCTATGAAGGCTTAACATTGAAATCCCAAGAGGCATTAGATCACTCTGCTGGAGGTTCATTACAACTGATGAAAACAGCTGAAGAAGCCCAGAATCTTGTAGATATGGTGGCCAACAACCAATACTTCTTTGCTCATCAAAGAACCCGACAACCATCACAGAGGAAGGGAGTACTAGAACTGGAAGGAGTGGACTCCATTTTGGCTCAAAACAAGATGATACAACAATAAATTCAACAACAATTTGAGCAGATGGCCAAGAGAATTGACAGTCTTCAAGTAGCAGCTGTGAATACAAGCCAATCATCAACTACATGGGTGCAAAATGAAGAGAGCCAAGAAGAACAGCAACAAGAGCAAGTACAGTACATGCATAACCAAAGTTCTGGACAAAATGAGGTCTATGGCGATACTTACAATCCTTTCTAGAAGAACCACCCCAACCTTAGGTGGGGAGATAACCATAACCAAAGCCAACAGCCATGTCAAAGAAACACAAACCAAAATAACTCAAGGAATAATCAGCAAAATAACAACCAAAATTCATTCAGAAAACCACAAAACACTTACCCTAACTCTAACCATTATCCAGCCCATAACCAGCCCACAAACTAAAATGCTTACCATCCACCACCCACATCTCACAACCAACTACAAGCATCACCAGAATCTCAAAAAATCACCAACCTAGAAGCTTTGATGGACAAAATGTGGAAGCACCAAGAGATGATAGCTAAGAATCAAAAAGCCTCCATAAAGAATGTGGAGAGGAAAATTGGCCAGCACTCTAAACAATTTGCAACAGAGAAGCCATCAAGTTCCTTACTAAGTGACACAATTCCCAATCCTAAGAAAGAGTGCAAAGCTGTACAATTAAGAAGTGGAAAAACATTGATGAGCAACAATGACAGTACAAAGAAGCCAATGAAGAGCAGCAAAGGGCCAATAGAAAAGGAAAAGTCAACAAACACAGAAGAAACCAAGGATCAAGATGTGATGCCAAACAAGAATACAAAAAAGCAAAAAAAGAAAGAAGACAAGCCAACCAATTCACAAGAGAGAGAGGAGAAATTAATTCAAGGACAACAACAAAAGGAGAAAGCCATCACTCCTTCATTGCCATATCCACAGAGGTTCAACAAAGAAACCAAAGGTCAACATTTCCACAAATTCCTGGAGACTTTCAAGAAATTGGAAATCAACATCCCCTTGGCTGAGGCATTGGAGCAAATGCCCTTATATGCCAAGTTCCTAAAGGAGCTCATCAACAAGAAAAGGAGTTGGAGTGAGAAGGAGACTGTAATGCTCACTGAAGAATGCAGTGCACTAATCAGAAAAGGACTCCCTCCCAAGCTTGAATATACTGGAGGTTTCTTCCTACCTTGTACCATTGGAAGTCTATTCATCAACAAGGGGATGTGTGACTTAGGAGCAAGCATAAATCTAATCCCATCCTCTTTAGTGAAAAAGCTTGGCATAGGAGAGGTGAAACCAATACAAATGTCCTTGGAATTGGTGGACCAATCAGTGGTATATCCCAAAGGGGTGAGTGAAAACCTTTTAGTTAAGGTTGACAAGTTCATCTTTCCTACAGACTTTGTGATCCTGGATTCAGTAGAGAATGAGAATGACTCCATAATACTTGTTCGACCATTTTTGGCCACTGCTAGAGCCATCATAGATATTGAGCAGGGAGAGCTAACCCTCAAGATGCATGAGGAAAGCATTACCTTGAAAGTGTTTCCAGAATCACAAATTAATGAAGAAACAAGCAAGACAAGTAGTGACTGTCTTCCAAGGCAAGCAACCAACAACACAGTAGAGCAGAAGAATGAGCAGGTACAAGGAGGAGAAGGAATTCAAAAAGAAGCTGGGATGATAAACAAAAAGGGAGGTATCACAACTCAAGCCACTGTCAAGGAAAAAAGATCAACAAGAAAAAAAAAGGAAAACAAGAAGAATGCTTACAAAGGGTAGAAGAAAAAAAATCCCAACTGAAGGATTTTCCAAAGGTGACAAGGTGCAATTGGTGTATCAACAGCTGGGAACAGAAGATCACTACACTGTCAACCAAGTACTCTCATTTGAGCACGTTGAAATTGAGCATTGATGAGCGGATAATTTATACGCTTTTTGGCATTGTTTTTAGGTAGTTTTTAGTAAGTTCAAGCTACTTTTAGGGATGTTTTCATTAGTTTTTATGTAAAATTCACATTTCTGGACTTTACTATGAGTTTGTGTGTTTTTCTGTGATTTCAGGTAATTTCTGGCTGAAATTGAGGGACTTGAGCAAAACTCTGAAAAAGGCTGACAAAAGGACTGCTGATGCTGTTGGAATCTGACCTCCCTGCACTCAAAATGCATTTTCTAGAGCTATAGAAGTCCAAATGACGCACTCTTAACGGCGTTGGAAAGTAGACATCCAGAGCTTTCCAGAAATTTATAATAGTTTATACTTTATTCTGGAATTGACGATGTAAAGTGGCACTCAACGCCAAGTACATGCTGCTGTCTGGAGTCAAACGCCAGAAACACGTCACAACCCGGAGTTGAACGCCAGAAACACGCTATAACTCGGCGTTCAACTCCAAGAAAAGCCTCAGCTCGTGGATAGATCAAGCTCAGCCCAAGCATACACCAAGTGGGCCCCGGAAGTGGATTTATGCATCAATTACTTACTCATGTAAACCCGAGTAGCTAGTTGATTATAAATAGAACTTTTTACTAGTGTAATAGATATCTCTGGATGCCTAGTCCTTAGACCATGGGGGCTGGCCATTCGGCCATGCCTGAACCTTTCACTTATGTATTTTCAACGGTGGAGTTTCTACACACCATAGATTAAGGGTGTGGAGCTCTGCTGTACCTCAAGTTTCAATACAATTACTATTATTTTCTATTCAATTCTCTTTTATTCTTATTCCATGATATACGTTGCACTTCAACTTGATGAATGTGATGATCCGTGACACTCATCATCATTCTCACCTATGAACGCGCGTGACTGACAACCACTTCCGTTCTACTTTAGGCCGGGCGCATATCTCTAAGATTCCCCAACAAAATCTTCGTGGTATAAGCTAGATAGATGGCGGAATTCATGGGGATCTGGAAAGTCTAACCTTGTCTGTGGTATTCCGAGTAGGATTCCGGGAATCCTGAAAGTATAACCTTGTCTGTGGTATTCCGAGTAGGATTCTGGTATTGAATGACTGTGACGAGCTTCAAACTCCTGAAGGCTGGGTGTTAGTGACAGACGCAAAAGAATCAAGAGATTCTATTCCAACCTGATTGAGAACCGACAGATGATTAGCCGTGCTGTGACAGAGCATAGGATCATTTTCACTGAGAGGATGGGATGTAGCCATTGACAACGGTGATGCCCTACATACAGCTTGCCATGGAAAGGGGTAAGAAAGATTGAATGAATGTAATAAGAAAGTAGAGATTCGAGAGGAACACAGCATCTCCACATGCCTATCTGAAATTCCCACCATGGAATTATATGAGTAACTATTTACTATTTTATTTTCTGTTTATTATTTATTTTCGAACTTATCATAAACCATTTAATCTGTCTAACTAAGATTTACAAGGTGACCATAGCTTGCTTCATACCAACAATCTCTGTGGGATCGATCCTTACTCACGTAAGGTATTACTTGGATGACCCAGTACACTTGCTGGTTAAATTGAACGGATTTGTGATCACACGTGCCATTACCAGGGATTATTAAGATCCCAATTCATCATACCATGATCTCTTTGGGGTATTTTTGATAGAGCCAATATTTAAATTTCATACAAGTGCAAAGAGACCAACTTTGAGGATCACATTTTCGTCCACCATGTTTTTGGCGCCGTTGCCGGGGATTGTTCGAGTATGGACAACTGACGGTTCATCTTGTTGCTCAGATTAGGTAATTTTCTTTTCAAAAACTTTTCAAAAATCTTTTTCAAAATTTTTCTTTTCTTTTTCGTTTTTTTTTCAAAAATATTTTTGAAAAAATTAATAAAATCATAAAAATAAAAAATATTTTGTGTTTTTTGTTTGAGTCTTGAGTCAATTTTAAGTTTGGTGTCAATTGCATGCTTTTAAAATTTTTTCTTGCATTTTTCAAAAATTCATACATTCATGGTGTTCTTCATGATCTTCAAGTTGTTCTTGACAAGTCTTCTTGTTTGATCTTGATGTTTTCTTGTTTTGTGTTGTTTATTGTTTTCCATATGCATTTTTCGTTTGTTAAAGTCCATGCATTCAAGATTTCTAAGTTTGGTGTCTTGCATGTTTTCTTTGCATCAAAAAATTTTCAAAAATTATGTTCTTGATGTTCATCATGATCTTCAAAGTGTTCTTGGTGTTCATCTTGACATTCATAGTGTTCTTGCATGCATCTTGTGTTTTGATCCAAAATTTGCATGTTTTGGGTCATGTTTGTGTTTTTCTCTCTCATAATTAAAAATTCAAAAATCAAAAATATATCTTATCCTTTTTTCTCTCTCCAAATTTTCGAAATTTTGGGTTGACTTGGTCAAAAATTTTTAAAATTAGTTGTTTCTTACAAGTCAAGTCAAAATTTCAATTTTAAAAATCTTATCTTTTTAAATTCTTTTTCAAATTATTTTCAAAATCTTTTCCTTATCTTTATATCAAATTTTCGAAAACTCACTAACAATTAATGTGATTGATTCAAAAATTTGAAGTTTGTTACTTTCTTGTTAAGAAAGGTTCAATCTTTAAGTTCTAGAATCTTATCTTGTAGTTTCTTGTTAGTGAATTAAGTAATTTTAAATTTAAAAATTAAATCTTTTTATCTTTTATCATATCTTTTTCAAAAATTTTATCTTTTTCAAAATATCTTATCTAACTTCTTATCTTCTAATCTTTTCAAATTTGATTTTAATATCTTTTTCAACTAACTATTTGACTTTTTGTTTGTTTCTTATCTTTTACAAAACCACCTAACTACTTTCCCCTCTCTAATTTTCAAAAATATCTCATCCCTTTTTCAAAAATTCTTTTTAATTTAAATTTTAATTTTAATTCTATCTTATCTTTAATTTTTGAAAATCACTAACTCCTTTTCAAACTTATTTTCGAATTTCTCCCTCTCTTATCTCTTTTTATTTATTTAATTATTCACTAACACTTCTCTTCATCTCTTATCACCTCCCCTATCCTTACTCTTTATACAGACTATTCATTCTTCTTCACTCTTTCCCCCCTTTTTTTCCTACTAACATAAAGGAATCTCTATACTGTGACATAGAGGATTCCTCTTTCTTTTCTTGTTTTCTTCTCTTTCATATGAGTAGGAACAAGGACAAAAGCACTCTTGTTGAAGCTGATCTTGAACCTGAAAGGACTTTGAAGAGGAAATTAAGAGAAGCTAAATTACGACAATCCAGAAGTAACCTTTCAGAAATTTTCGAACAAGAGAAGGAGATGGTAGCCGAACCCAATAATGATAATGCAAGGTGGATGCTTGGTGATTTTACTAAGCCCACGTCCAAATTTGATGGAAGAAGCATCTCCATTCCTGCCATTGGAGCCAATAATTTTGAGCTTAAACCTCAACTAGTTGCTTTAATGCAACAGAACTGCAAGTTTTATGGACTTCCATCTGAAGATCCTTACCAGTTTTTAACTGAGTTCTTGCAGATTTGTGAGATTGTTAAGACGAATAGAGTTGATCCTGAAGTCTATAGACTCATGCTTTTCCCTTTTGCTGTAAGAGACAGAGCTAGAATATGGTTGGATTCACAACCTAAGGATAGCCTGGACTCCTGGGATAAGCTGGTCACGGCTTTCTTGGATAATTTCTTTCCTCCTCAAAAGCTGAGCAAGCTTAGAGTGGATGTTCAGACCTTTAAACAAAAAGATGGTTAATCCCTCTATGAAGCTTGGGAAAGATACAAGTAGTTGACCAAAAGGTGTCTATCTGACATGTTTTCAGAATAGACCATATTAGATATATTCTATTATGGTCTATCTGAGTTTTCGAAAATGTCATTGGACCATTCTGCAGATGGATCCATTCACCTAAAGAAAACACCTGCAGAAGCTCAAGAACTCATTGACATGATTGCAAATAACCAATTCATGTACACTTCTGAGAGGAATTCCGTGAATAATAGGACACCTCAGAGGAAGGGAGTTCTTGAAATTGATGCTCTGAATGCCATATTGGCTTAGAACAAAGTGTTAACTCAGCAAGTCAACATGATCTCTTAAAGTCTGAATGGATGGCAAAATGCATCCAATAGTACTAAAGAGGCAGCTTCTGAAGAAGCTTATGATCCTGAAAACCCTAGAGGTTAATTACATGGGTGAACCTTATGGAAACACCTATAACTCATCATGGAGAAATCACCCAAATTTCTCATGAAAGGATCAACAAAAGCCTCAACAAGGCTTTAATAATGGTGGAAGAAATAGGCTCAGTAATAACAAGCCTTTTCCATCATCTTCTCAGCAACAGACAGAGAATTCTGAACAAAGCTCCTCTAATTTAGCAAATTTAGTCTCTGATTTGTCAAAAGCCACTTTCAGTTTCATGAGTGAAACAAGATCCTCCATCAGAAATCTGGAGGCACAAATGGGCCAGCTGAGTAAGAAAGTCATTGAAACTCCTCCCAGTATTCTCCCAAGCAATACAGAAGAGAATCCAAAAGGAGAGTGCAAGGCCATTGATGTGATCAAAATGGCCGAATGCACAAGGGAGGAGAAGGACGAAAATCCTAGTGAGGAAGACCTCCTGGGACGTCTCTCAAGCAAGAAGGAGTTTCCTATTAAGGATCCAAAGGAATCTGAGGCTCATATAGAGACCATAGAGATTCTATTAAATCTCCTTCTGCCATTCATGAGCTCTGAAGACTATTCTTCCTCTGAAGAGGATGAAGATGTGACTGGAGAGCAAGTTGCTCAATATTTAGGAGCTATCATGAAGCTGAATGCCAAGTTGTTTGGTAATGAGACTTGGGAAAGTGAACCTCCCTTACTCATTGGTGAACTAGACACCTGGATTCAGAAAATTTTACCTCAAAAGAGACAAGATCCTGGCAAGTTCTTAATACCTTGTACCATAGGCACCATGACCTTTGAAAAAGCTCTATGTGATCTGGGGTCAGGGATAAATCTTATGCCACTCTCTGTAATGGAGAAGCTGGGGATCATTGAGGTACAACCTGCCTTGTTCACATTACAATTGGCAGACAAGTCATTAAGACAAGCTTATGGAATAGTAGAGGACGTGTTAGTAAAGGTTGAAGGCCTTTACATCCCTGCTGATTTCATAAACTTAGACACTAGGAAGGAAGAGGATGAATGTATCATCCTTGGAAGACCCTTCCTAGCTACAGGAGGAGCTGTGATAGATGTCAACAGAGGTGAATTAGTCCTTCAATTGAATGGGGACTACCTTGTGTTTAAGGCACATGGCCATCCCTCTGTGACAAATGAGAATGAGCACAAAGAGCTTCTCTCAGTTCAGAGTCAAGAAGAGCCCCCACAGTCAAACTCTAAGTTTGGTGTTGGGAGGCCACAACCAAACACTAAGTTTTGTGTTAAGACCCCATATCCAAACTCTAAGTTTGGTGTTGGGACTATACAACATTGACCTGATCACCTTGTGGCCCCATGAGAGCCCACTGTCAAGCTATTGACATTAAAGAAGTGCATGTTGGGAGGCAACCCAATTTTATTTATCTAATTTTTATTTTATTTTATTTTATTGTTATTTTGTGTTTTATTAGGTACATGATCATGTGGAGTCACGAAAAAAAATATAAAAATTAAAAACAGAATCAAAAACAGCAGAAGAAAAATCACACCCTGGAGGAAGGACAGACTGGCGTTCAACGCCAGTAAGGAGCATCTGGCTGGCGTTCAACACCAGAACAGAGCATGAATCTGGCGCTGAATGCCAGAAACAAGCAACATTCTGGCGTTTGAACACCAGGAATGTGCCTTGAGAAAATCTGGCGCTGAACGCCAGTAACAAGCATGGAACTGGCGTTCAACGCCAGAAACATGCTGCACATGGGCGTTGAACGCCCAGAACATGCTTCACATGGGCGTTGAACGCCCAGAACGTGCATCACCTCGGCTTTTAAACGCCAGAATGGTATGCAAGGGCATTTTACATGCCTATTTGGTGCAGGGATGTAATTCCTTGACACCTCAGGATCTGTGGACCCCACAGGATCACCTCAGGATCTGTGGACCCCACAGGATCATCTCAGGATCTGTGGACCCCACAGGATCCCCACCTAAAATATTCCCACCTTACCTCCTAATCCTATAACACTCTTTCCCATGTCACACTTCCCAACAACTTCAATCTCTGAATCTCTCCTCCCAATAAACACTCTTTCCCAAATCCCTTCACCAATCACCTCAATCTCTCTTCCCCATCACCTCTTCACCACTCACATCCATCCACTCTTCCCCATAAACCCCACCTACCTTCAAAATTCAAAAACACTTTCCCACCCAAACCCACCCTAAAATGGCCGAACCTACCCTCTCCCCTTTCCCTATATAAACCCCTCCACTCTACTTCATTTTCACACAACACAACCCCCCTTCTATACCTGTGCCGAAACCTACACTTCCCCTTCTCCTTATTATTATCTTCTTCTTCTTCTTCTCTTCTTTCTTCTCTTGCTCAAGGGCGAGCAATATTTTAAGTTTGGTGTGGTAAAAGCATAAGCTTTTTGTTTTTCCATTACCATCAATGGCACCTAAGGCCGGAGAATCCTCTAGAAAAGGAAAAGGGAAGACAAAAGCTTCCACCTCCGAGTCATGGGAGATGGAAAGATTCATCTCCAAAAGCCATCAAGACCACTTCTGTGAAGTTGTGGCAAAGAAGAAGCTGATCCCTGAGGTCTCTTTCAAGCTCAAGAAAAATGAGTATCCGGAGATCCGACATGAGATCCGAAGGAGAGGTTGGGAAGTCCTAACCAACCCCATGCAACAAGTCAGAATCTTAATGGTTCAAGAATTCTATGCCAATGCATGGATCACTAGGAACCATGATCAAAGTATGAACCCGAGTCCAAAGAATTATCTCACAATGGTTCGGGGGAAATACTTAGATTTTAGTCTGGAAAATGTGAGGTTGGCGTTCCACTTGCCCATGATGCAAGGAGATGTGCGCCCCTACACTAGAAGGGTCAACTTTAATCAAAGGTTGGACCAAGTCCTCATGGACATATGTGTGGAAGGAGCTCAATGGAAAAGAGACTCCTAAGGCAAGCCAGTTCAACTAAGAAGACTGGACCTCAAGCCTGTGGCTAGAGGATGGTTGGAGTTCATTCAATGCTCCATCATTCCCACTAGCAACCGATCTAAAGTTACTGTGGATCGAGCCATCATGATTCATAGCATCATGATTGGAGAGGAAGTAGAAGTTCATGAAGTCATCTCCAATGAAATCTACAAAATAGCCGAAAAGCCCTCCACCATGGCAAGGCTAGCTTTTCCTTACCTTATTTGCCATCTATGTTACTCAGCTGGAGTTATCATAGAAGGAGACATCTCCATTGAAGAGGATAAGCCCATCACCAAGAAGAGGATGGAGCAAGCAAGAGAGACCCTCCACGGATCTCAAGAGATGCATGAGGAAGCTCATCATCAAGAAATCCCTGAGATGCCTCAAGGGATGCACTTTCCTCCCAACAACTATTGGGAACAACTCAACACTTCCTTAGAAGATTTGAGCCACAATGTGAAACAATTAAGGGTGGAACATCATGAGCACTCCATCATTCTCCATAAAATAAGAGAAGATCAAAGAGCAATGAGGGAGGAGCAACAAAGGCAAGGAAGGGACATAGAAGAGCTTAAGGACATTGATGGTCCTTCAAGAAGAAGACGCCACTAAGGTGGATTCATTCCTTGTTCTTATTTCTTTCTGTTTTTCGGTTTCTATGTTATGTTTATCTATATTTTGTGTCTCTACTTCATGATCATTAGTATGTAGTAACCATGTCTTAAAGCTATGAATAATTCCATTAATCCTTCACCTCTCTTAAATGAAAATTATTTTAATTCAAAAGAACAAGAAGTACATGAATTTCGAATTTATCCTTGAATTTAGTTTAATTATATTGATGTGGTGACAATACTTTTTGTTTTCTGAATGAATGCTTGAACAGTGCATATTTTTTATCTTGTTGTTAAAACTGTTGGCTCTTGAAAGAATGATGAACAAAGAGAAATGTTATTGATGATCTGAAAAATCAATAAAATTGATTCTTGAAGCAAGAAAAAGCAGTAAAAAGTAAAAAGCTTGCAAAAAAAAAAAATAGAAAGAAAAAGAAAAAGCAAGCAGAAAAAGCCAATAGCCCTTAAAACCAAAAGGCAAGGGTAAAAAGGATCCAAGGCTTTGAGCATCAATGGATAGGAGGCCAAAGGAAATAAAATCCAGGCCTAAGCGGCTAAATCAAGCTGTCCCTAACCATGTGCTTGTGTCATGAAGGTCCAAGTGAAAAGCTTGAGACTGAGTGGTTAAAGTCGTGATCCAAAGCAAAAGAGTGTGCTTAAGAGCTTTGGACACCTCTAACTGGGGACTCTAGCAAAGCTGAGTCACAATCTGAAAAGGTTCACCCAGTTATGTGTTTGTGGCATTTATGTATCCGGTGGTAATACTGGAAAACAAAATGCTTAGGGCCACAGCCAAGACTCATAAAAGTAGCTGTGTTCAAGAATCAACATACTTAACTAGGAGAATCAATAACACTATCCGAAATTCTAAGTTCCTAGAGAAGCCAATCATTCTAAAACTTCAAAGGAAAAAGTTAGATGCCAAAACTATTCAGAAGCAAAAAACTACAAGTCCCGCTCATCTAATTAGAATTAATATTCATTGATATTTTTGGAATTTATAGTATATTCTCTTCTTTTTATCCTATTTGATTTTCAGTTGCTTGGGTGCAAGCCACAATTTAAGTTTGGTGTTGTGATGAGCGGATAATTTATACGCTTTTTGGCATTGTTTTTAGGTAGTTTTTAGTAAGTTCAAGCTACTTTTACGGATGTTTTCATTAGTTTTTATGTAAAATTCACATTTCTGGACTTTACTATGAGTTTGTATGTTTTTCTGTGATTTCAGGTAATTTCTGTCTAATATTGAGGGACTTGAGCAAAACTCTGAAAAAGGCTGACAAAAGGACTACTGATGCTGTTGGAATCTGACCTCCCCGCACTCAAAATGGATTTTCTGGAGCTACAGAAATCTAAATGGCGCGCTCTCAATGTCGTTGGAAAGAAGATATCCAGAGCTTTCCAGCAATATATAATAGTCCATACTTTATTCGGGAATTGACGACGTAAAGTGGCGCTCAACGGCAAGTACATGCTGCTGTCTGGAGTTAAACGCCAGAAACACGTCACAACCCGGAGTTGAACGCCAGAAACACGCTATAACTCGGCGTTCAACACCATGAAAAGCCTCAGCTCGTGGATAGATCAAGCTCAGCCCAAGCATACACCAAGTGGGCCCCGGAAGTGGATTTATGCATCAATTACTTACTCATGTAAACCCTAGTAGCTAGTTGATTATAAATAGAACTTTTTACTAGTGTAATAGATATCTTTGGACGCCTAGTCCTTAGACCATGGGGGCTGGCCATTCGGCCATGCCTGAACCTTTCACTTATGTATTTTCAACGGTGGAGTTTCTACACACCATAGATTAATGGTGTGGAGCTCTGTTGTACCTCAAGTTTCAATACAATTACTATTATTTTCTATTCAATTCTCTTTAATTCTTATTCCAAGATATACGTTGCACTTCAACTTGATGAATGTGATGATCCGTGACACTCATCATCATTCTCACCTATGAACGCGCGTGACTGACAACCACTTCCGTTCTACTTTAGGCCGGGCGCATATCTCTAAGATTCCCCAATAGAATCTTCGTGGTATAAGCTTGATAGATGGCGGCATTCATGGGGATCCGGAAAGTCTAACCTTGTCTGTGGTATTCCGAGTAGGATTCTGGGAATCCGGAAAGTCTAACCTTGTCTGTGGTATTCCGAGTAGGATTCTGGTATTGAATGACTGTGACGAGCTTCAAACTCCTGAAGGCTGGGCGTTAGTGACAGACGCAAAAGAATCAAGGGATTCTATTCCAACCTGATTGAGAACCGACAGATGATTAGCCGTGCTGTGACAGAGCATAGGACCATTTTCACTGAGAGGATGGGATGTAGCCATTGACAACAGTGATGCCCTACATACAGCTTGCCATGGAAAGGAGTAAGAAGGATTGAATGAATGTAATAAGAAAGTAGAGATTCGAGAGGAACACAGCATCTCCACATGCCTATCTGAAATTCCCACCATGGAATTATATGAGTAACTATTTACTATTTTATTTTCTGTTTATTATTTATTTTCGAACTTATCATAAACCATTTAATCTGCCTAACTGAGATTTACAAGGTGACCATAACTTGCTTCATACCAACAACCTCTGTGGGATCGACCCTTACTCACGTAAGGTATTACTTGGATGACCCAGTACACTTGCTGGTTAAGTTGAACGGAGTTGTGATCACACGTGCCATTACCATGGATTATTAAGATCCCAATTCATCATACCATGATCTCTTTGGGGTATTTTTGATAGAGCCAATATTTAAATTTCATACAAGTGCAAAGAGACCAACTTTGAGGATCACATTTTCGTCCACCAAGCATCAAGGCACACAAAGGAAGCTTACAATGAGAGGGGACAAGCTCCGACATTTCAGCCATCACCCACCCTAAGGGGATCAATGTCAAGCTAGTGACAATAAAAAAGTGCTCCATGGGAGGCAACCCATGATTTAATATTCCTACTGTTTAAATCCAATAAGCTATGATCACCTTAGTATGATTTTGCAGTCTCATAAACAGAATTGATAAACGCATGCATTGTTTTGAAGTATATGTCAGATTTCTAAGTTTGGTGTGCCTTAAGGCACATCTTGATTAGTTTTTCAAAGTATTCTTGAAACATGTGCTTAGTCATCCTGGATGAAGCATATGACCAAACACTAAGTTTGGTGTTGGCATATGTAACAATTTTCAGAAGATCATTTCTTGTTCATGAAATCAAGATCATATATAGATGGATCATGCATCATTACATTTTAGAACTATATAATAGAAAAATTACATCTTATGATAAAGGTATCAATTGTGAGAAATTATCTACATTTTGCAGTCATCTCTCAGCAAGGGACAAGTTTGGTGTTCACCAAACCTTGGCTCACTTATTGAAGGACACAATTGATCCTTTATAAATAAGAAACAAAAACATTTTCTTCTTTAGTGCAACACACTTACCACCGTGTACAATTACATCCTAAGGCTAGCTTGTTTTCATTTAATCAGGGAAAGGAGATAGAGATAAAGACAAGAAGAAGAGGGGCCATGGCTATGACAAGTGATCACATACCTAAAAAAGCGTGCCTCTTGGAAAGTGAAATCTGCATGCATGAAACATTGGAAATCCAAATACGTGAAAACAATGAGAAGAGAATCCTTGTCAAGCTTCACCAAGACATGCAGACCGTTCATTCCAAGAGTTCTCTTTGTTGTTCAACTCAATCCTCACCCTTCATGGTCATCAACGAACCCTCCTCATTCATTGTGGTTTTGTTAGAAAACTTGAAAGCCTTGCCTATAAGTAGCCGTTGGTACTAAATGGCTTACACATTCATACAAGCCACAAGATATAAGGCCAACAATTCCCCTTTCTATCACAACAAGGCCAAACACCATCCCAAACACAACCCATTTTTTCCCTTCTTCTCACACCAAATCTAATGTCCTCTTCAAGATCAGGAAGAAGGCCGGGAAAGGAACCAATGGTGACCGAACCTCCATCTTATGATGCAAGAGAATTTAGGTCCCAATTCCACAAAGGAAGATATCACAGGCTCATAAAGACAAAGCATGTCATTTATGAGAATGGTCTTGAGCTGAAGGACGGGGAATACCCCATCACGAGGCAAATCACTAAGGAAAGAAGGTGGGAATTTCTATGCGACCCTCTCGTCAACATTAGTGCAGTCATGATCAGGGAATTTTATGCAAATGTTGTAAAAGAGAGCAAAGACAACACCTCCTACAAGAGTTATGTCAGAGGAGTTGAAGTGGATTTCAGTCCAACAGCCATCACAAGGTCCCTGAAGTTGAGGACCATAACTTATGCAGAGCCTAGTTTTGAGACCAGATTGAAGATGGAAAATAATCCCGATGAGATCTTACA
Source organism: Arachis stenosperma (assembly GCF_014773155.1). Lineage (NCBI taxonomy): Eukaryota > Viridiplantae > Streptophyta > Magnoliopsida > Fabales > Fabaceae > Arachis > Arachis stenosperma. Next base: position 65,858,396 of record NC_080381.1, on the reverse strand, counting down.
AGGGATATGCATGGAAGGCACAGACTAGGAAAGAGATTCAAAAGGAGTCCCAAGCCTCTTGAAAAGAATAAATCTCACTCCTGTGGCCAAGGGGTGGTATGAGATAGTAAGGAGATCTATCCTTCCTACTGGAAACGCCTCATGGGTCATAATCAAGCGAGCACTCTTGACATACTGCATCTTACATGGAGGTGAAATCAACCTTGCACAACTTATAGCCGACAGTATTCAAGAGATAGCCGAAAGCACAAGCAAATCAAGTAGGCTTGGCCATCCAAGCACCATCCTCAGGCTATGCAACAAAGCTGGAGTAATTTTTGAAGATGAAGACACAGAAAAAGTGAAAAAAGGGAAAGGAATCACAAAGAGGAGTATGGATAGGATGAATGAAGAAGATGATCATGAGGGGGTGGTAGCTCCCAGACAAAGAAAGTCACAAAGAGAGGAAGGACAAGAGCAAGCTTGTGGTGCCATAGACATGAGTCAATTACAAAGAGCAATTGAAGAGCTATCCTAGCAGCTCATGCAAGCACAACAAGAGCAATATCCAGAGCGCCAGGAGCAATACTTGAAGGAGAAAGAGGAACGAGAAGCTTGGCAGCGTAAAATGGAGGAAAAACAAGAGAGCTGGCAACAACAAATGATGGCTCAGCAGCAAGAGTTTCAAGTAAAGATTCTCGAAGGACAGAAAGAGTAATCAAAAGAATTTCGAGAATCATATGATAAGCTGTACTTTAGTCAAGCTAAAGCAGGGGAATATAGTCACAACCAGTATCAGTGGAAGAACATCCATCATACTATGGGAGAGGTTAGACATGTGCAACGAGTAGAGTATGATGAAAATATACAAGCAAGGTTGGAGTATTTGACCCATAATTTGCCAGCACTAAATCAACAAATCAAACCGTTTAAGCAGTGCTAAGAATTTAGAGACCAACAGCAAGCAAAATCTCATCACTATACAGAGATAACCCTTCAAAGATTGGAAGAAGCTGGGCTCTCAGGACTCTTAGATTCTGTCTGGGATAGAAGATGCCCTAGTGAAGAAATCCGAGATTATTCCAAGCTAGGGAAGAGAAAGAAAAAGAAGGGAGAATCAAGCAGAAGCCACAACCATTAGAAGGTGGCATAGTTTTTTCATGCTTTTAATAAGGAAGATGCATGTCTGAAACATGATATGCCTCCACTATCTCTTTTCTTTGATTTCATCCATCCTGCACTTTTATATGTTCAATAAGTAGCTAGAAAAATAAACTGCATATGTGTTTGTCATTCATTACTTAGCTTTGAATGTTGTTTTGTTTCCCATATGCCTGAATAAAAGAGAAATGTTTGAATTAGAAAGTAAATATCCAATGTTGCATAAGTTAGAATGGAAGTTAGTGGTGGTATGTATTTGATTAAATGCATAACTCATGAAATAAATGCTGCATAATGTCATTTTCATTAAAGTGTGAATTAGCTTTCTGTCACAAAGGCTTGTATAAGTCATGATCCCTTGAGAACAAAATAAAAAAGAAAGAAAAGGAAGAATAAAAAGCCAAAAGTGGCAAAGAAAAAGAAAAAAAAACAAAGAATAAGGCTAGGCACCAATAGCTTGGACCCTAGGACACATGCCTGTGGTGTTTTTATGCTAGGATATTCTTCGGCAAGTAGGTTCTGAGGAGTTTTTCAAAACATGGCCACTTAGATCAACTGATTTCGGATTGCCAACTGAAAGCCCACAATAAAGAGCAACCTAGTTACAAAGCATTTAGTTATCCAAAGAGATGCTGGGCATCAATGATCCTAGGAGGAAAAAGGTGAGCCATGTTTCTGTGGTGAAGAAATGTTGGGCAAAAATAAAGCCAAAGGCTGCTGCAACATTTGCCACCAAGCCTTCAATAAGTAATAAGCTCTTTAAGCAAAACGAAGAAAGAAAAGTTAGCAAGGGAACAAGCACAACTAAATCCTTGAAGCAGCAAGTTTAGTAAGCCTTTAAGGGAAACACCTCTTATGTAACAGCAAACAATAACTGAGTTATCATTGTCTGCATAAAAACTCCATGAACCAAGTTCAATTATATGCTTAATAAGGATAGGCATGCTTCTCTTTTTGATTTCATTCCCTCTTATGTTTGATGCTTGCTTGGGGACAAGCAAGATTTAAGTTTGGTGTTGTGATGATAAGTCATCATATGCCTATTTTTCAAGCTAATTTCACTTGTTTCACTAGTTTTTATGCACTTTCTTGCATTATAAGTAAGTAATTTAGAGTGGAATTGCATGGTTTATTTGAATCAATCAACCACCCTTTAATTGATGCTAAATCATGAGGTTCAAGCTAAATTTAATTGATATTTGAATGAATTATGAATCTTGTGAATTTGGTGATACTTTGATTGGTTGTTTTGATTATTTGTAGGCGAAGAAAAGAAGAAAATAAGAAAGTGTGGCTTAAGAAGCGTGACTCAATGAAGAAGAAAGTGTGGCAAAGAAAATGAGGAAGCATGGCGCATGGAAGGAGGAAGCACACTGCTCTCCCCAAGAGCACAATGCTCTCCAAGGGAGCACAACAATGAACCAAGCATGCAAAGCTTTAATGCTCTGCCCTCCCTTGAGTGTGGAGCACAAACTTAAGCCAAGAAATAAGGAAGAGCAAAACATTGCTCTGCTCTCCTTGAGAGCATTATCGGGCTTCACTCTCAAATAAATCCAAGGAAATGTTTGCCAAATGCCACCCCAAGGATTTGAACCAAGCACCTAAGGGGAAGTGGGCAGTGCTCAAATACAAGGAAAACAAGCCCAAATTTGCTTGTTTTCAACCTCCAAGGTTCGAACACAAGACCTCCAAGGATGTAAAGGCCTAGGCGCTACTTTGGTGCCAAGGAAACCAAGGAAAAAATGCAGCAACTTCCTCTACCAAGTCTCGAACCAAGGGTCTCTAAGAAGCTAAGCCTTATGCATGAATCAGGTGCCTAGAAGAAAAAGCCCTGCGCATACTCCCCCAAGGTTTCGAACTTGGGACCTCACCTAAGAACAAGGAAAGCTTTGTGCTGCTCACAAGGAGAGCAGAGCGCTACTCCTTGGTGCATGACACGGGCATCCTTGGCGCACACAAGGGAGCTTGGGCGCGCATCATGACACGGCCAGAAGCAAGGCGCGCGCATTACAGCACGGGCAGGGAGGCAAGGCGCGCGCAAGACGCACATTGCTCTGCTCTCCACAAGAGCAGGGCAGTCCCCTGTTGATTCTCCAAGCCTTTGCGCACAACTTGGATCCCCACACAAAGCTTCACTGCTCTGCTTTCCACAAGAGCAGAGTAGCCACTTGGGAGCAACATGGGCTGAAATTCACTTAAAATTCCAATTTAATTCAATTCTTCACCCATCTTTCAAGCCCACTCAAAATTCTTAGATCTAAAATAGAAAGTGTATAAATAGGTGTTAGTTAGGATTAGAAGAAAGCTGACTTTCATTTTTAATTTTCATCTTTTGTCAACTTGAGAGCTCACTTTTCATTTTCTGCTTTTGAACTTCTGGTTTTCACTTTTCATTTTCTGTTTTCTGCAATTGGCTTGAGAATTGGAAGAGAGAATTCACTTCTTCTTCTTCTGATCTTTTTGTTTTCTTTACTGGGTTTTGTTTGAGTCTTAAGTGTGTAGAATTGAGGAACTTCTGTCTCAATCTCCATTTAAGATCTCTTTGATTCTCCTACTACAGAATTGAGTTGAATTCAATTTCTTTTACTGCTTCAATCTTCAATTTCTCTTTAATTGCTTTGTGACTTTGGATCAAGGAAGGATTTGAGATCTAGACTTGCGTTCTAGTCTCTTCCACTCCTGAGATCTTCAACCATCTTTTAATTTACTACAATTAAGCACAAGTCATTTTCTATTTTATGTTTCAAAGCATTCTATCCTTACTTTTTAAGACCTCTTTCAATTCAATTCATCTTCTACTCTTCTGTTTAATGCAATTTACTTCTGCTTGTTTAAATTTTGCAATCCCAGTCCCTCAATCCCTTTATCATTCAAGCAATTTATATTTCTTGCACTCTAAGTTACCATAATTTACATTTCTTGCACTTTAAGTTTCAGTCATTTAATTTCTTGTTCTTTAAGATTCAGCACCTTTACTTTCAAATCTCTTTAATTTCTGCAATTCATCCCTCTCTTTTTACATTTCTTGCAATTTACCTTCTGTCTGCTACAAATCACTCAACCAATACTTGATTCGCTTGACTAAATCAACCACTAAACTAAAATTGCTCAATCCTTCAATCCCTGTGTGATCGACATCACTCATGTGAGTTATTATTACTTGATGCGACCCGGTACACTTGCTGGTGAGTTTTGTGTTGGATCGCTTTCCATACATCACACACCCTTAATCTATGGCGTGTAAAAACTCCACCGTTGAAAATACATAAGTGATGGTCCAGGCATGGCCGAATGGCCAGCCCCCTTTGAAGGTCTAAAATCGCATACACTGATTAAAGATCAATCAAAAGATGTCTAATAAAATAGTAAAATGTTCTATTTATACTAGACTAGTTACTAGTGTTTACAGAAATAAGTTTAAATGCAGAAATCCATTTCTGGGGCCCACTTTTGTGTGTGCTTGGGCTGAGCTTGAGCTTTACACGTGCAGAGGCTTCTCTTGGAGTTAAATGCCAAGTTTATAACGTGTTTTTGGCGTTTAACTCTGATTTATGACGTGTTTCTGGCGTTTTACTCCAGAATGCAGCATGAAACTGGTGTTTAATGCCAGTTTGCGTCAATTAAACTCAAACAAAGTATGGACTATTATATATTTCCGGAAATCCCTGGATATCTAGTTTCCAACGCAGCTGAGAACGCACCATTTGGAGTTCTGTAGCTCCAGAAAATTTATTTCGAGTGCAGGGAGGTCAGAATCTAACAACATCAGCAGTCCTTTGTCAGCCTCCTATCAGATTTTTCCTTAGGTCCCTCAATTTCAGCCAAAAAATGTCTGAAATCACAGAAAAACACACAAACTTATAGTAAAGTCCAGAAATGTGAATTTTGCATAAAAACCAATGAAAACATCCCTAAAAGTAGCTAGATCCTACTAAAAACTACCTAAAAACAATGCCAAAAAATGTATAAATTATCCGCTCATCAGAAAGCATGTCAGAAGGACACTTTTTGGTCAGTTGCTTGTATCTCTCCCAAGCTTCATAGAGGGATTCACCTTCTTTCTGTCTGAAGGTTTGAACATCCACTCTAATCTTACTCAACTTTTGAGGAGGAAAGAACTTGGCCAAAAAGGCCGTGACCAGCTTATCCCAAGAGTTCAGGCTGTCTTTAGGTTGAGAGTCCAACCATATTCTAGCTCTGTCTCTTACAGCAAAAGGGAAAAGCTTAAGCCTGTAGACTTCAGGATCTACTCCATTAGTCTTAACAGTATCACAGATCTGCAAGAATTCAGTTAAGAACTGAAAAGGATCTTCTGATGGAAGTCCATGAAACTTGCAATTTTGTTGCATTAGAGCAACTAGTTGAGGCTTCAGCTCAGAATTGTTTGCTCCAATGGCAGGGATTGAGATGCTTCTTCCATGTAATTTGGAATTTGGTGCAGTAAAGTCACCAAGCACCTTCCTTGCATTGTTGTTGTTGGGTTCGGCTGCCATATCCTTTTCCTGTTTGAAAATTTCAGTTAGGTCCTCTTCGGAGTACTGTGCTTTAGCTGCTCTTAGCTTCCTCTTCAAGGTCCTTTCAGGTTCAGGATCAGCTTTAACAAGAATGCCTTTTTCCTTGTTCCTGCTCATATGAAAGAGAAGAAAACAAAGAAAGAAGAGGAATCCTCTATGTAACAGTATATAGATTCCTTTATGTGAGTAGAAGAAGAAAAGAATAGAAGAAGGAGAAGAAAAAAATTCGAACACAGAGAAGAAGAAGGGGTTCAAATTTTTAGATGAAGAGAAGAGTTAGTAAATAAATAAATAAATAGAAGAAGATGAGAGGGGGAGAATTTCGAAAATTGTTTTTGAAAAATAGTTAGTGATTTTCAAAAATTAAGAAAAGAAACAAAATTAAAATTAAAATTTAAAATAATTAGTTAATTAAAAAGAATTTTTGAAAAAGAGGGAAGTGATTTTCGAAAATTAGAAAGAGAAAAGTAGTTAGGTGATTTTGAAAAAGATAAGAAACAAACAAAAAGTCAATTAGTTAGTTGAAAAAGATTTGAAAATTTATTTTGAAAAGATAGGAAGTTAGAAAAGATTTTTGAAATCAATTTTGAAAAAGATATAATTTGAAAAAGATATGATTAAAAAGATATGATTGAAAAGATATTTTGAAAAACATTTGAAAAGGAAATTAGAAAGATTTGATTTTTAAAATTAAAACTTGATTACTTGACTAACAAGAAACTAAAAGATATGATTCTAGAATTTAAAGATTGAACCTTTCTTAACAAGAAAGTAACAAACTTCAAATTTTTGAATCAATCACATTAATTGTTAGTAAAGTTTTCGAAAAGTATGAAATAAAAATAAGAAAAAGATTTTAAAAATCAAATTTTGAAAATTTCGAAAATAATAAAAAAATGAAAAAGATTTGATTGTTTTGAAAAAGATTTTGAAAAGATAGTGTTTCGGTGGTTACCTGAAACGTGTAGCTCGGTCGTCTGGAGATGCCCGAGGTGGGGGTCAGGGACCCGAGCTTGATGTATTGGCGGTTGGTGGTTGTACCTGCAATGACACTCCGATGCTTAAGTTAGCATGGGTCCAAGCAGATATGTCTAGAATGTGGAATGTATCTCATACCTGGGTGCTCCAGTGTATTTATAGTAGTTGGCCGTGATCTTCCTTGGATAAGATATTCTTATCTTATCTTATCTTTCGGGAGTTTTATCCCTATCTTTGTGGAACCGCCTTTCCTAGGCCTTTTCGGCCTTTAGGTTTTGGGCTGCGTTCCTTTTGATGGGCCTCCTTAGCTTTATTGTTCGAGGTCCGACCTCAGGCGTGGGCCTTGGGACGAGGTCGGACCTTTCATGGATTTTACCGAGTTGGAGGAGCTCGGTCAGGGTATGAACAGTGCCCCTGCCCGAGTTCGTCCTTTTTAGGAGGTCGAGCTCGGGCATAGTTGTTTTTCAAATTTCAAAAATGGCCGTTCCTGCATTTATTGCATTTTACCGTTTCTCCTCGATTTCCGTTCGGGCTCTGTGAAGGCATTATTTATTTGCTCCCTTCCTTTTTCTTCGTTTATTCTGTTCCTTCCTGTTTTTCTAAGTTTTCGCCCTCTCTTTTTCGAGCATCGCTTTCTTCTTTCTCTTTGTTCTTCTTCCCCGAATCTTTCCGTGCATCTTTCCGGAGTTTCCTCTGTGCCGCCGTTTTTGTTCTCCTTGCTTCGGAGCTCGTCGTCTTCTTTCTTTCTTCCAGGTTTGTTCCCGTCTCTTTTCTTTGTGCACATAAAGTTTCTGTTCTTTTGTGTGGCTCTTTGTCTGTTTCTTCTTTCTTTATGTCTGGGTTGCCCCAAAAAGAGGCGCCGCCATTGCTTTGTTTGTATATGGGGGGGGCTCTTTTTTGTTTTTCTGGTACTTTGTTCCGGGTTGCCGCATTTTCTTTTTGTTGGGTTTTTGTTTCTTGCTTGGCTGAACGGGTTTTCGCTGTCTGCCTTATGTGATTTTTGCTTGCTGTTGTATCTTTTCTTTGTAGGTAAGAGTTTTATGTCTCGAAAGGTTCTTCAAGCAATGTCGACCAAGATTCCAAGTGGTCTTGGTTGGGTAGACCCTCTTCCTCTAAAAGTCCCTTCTGTGGTAGATTCTGAATATTTGGCTAGGTTCCGTAGGCACTGTAGCATATGTGAGAATAGAGAGTCTGAGAGGGATTATGAACTGGTAGCCCCGAATTCTGAGGAGAGAGTTTGCTTCCCGCCTTTAGATAGTTCCGAGAAGCTCTTCTTTTATGCTTATGATTGTTTTTTCTCCAAGCTGAGTGTCCGACTTCCTTTTACCGACCTGGAGTCCGAGGTGTTGTGGTCTTGTAACCTTGCCCCTACGCAGCTCCATCCAAATTCTTGGGCGTTTTTAAAGCTGTTTCAACTTTTGTGTCAGTTTTTGGGCGTCACTCCCTCTATTTCTCTTTTTTCCTACTTGTTTGTGTTGACGAAGCCGGGGTCGGGTGGAGGGAAGGTGTCTTGGGTCTCTTTTAGGGCTAATCAGGGAAGGAAGTTTTGTACCCTTTATGATGAGTCTTTTCATGATTTCAAGAACTTTTATTTCAAGGTCCGGGCTACTGGAGACGTCCGACCTTTCTTTCTGGATGAGAGTGGGGAGCCTTCTTTTCCTCTTTGTTGGCAGGAGAATGTAGTGTCTGCTAAGTATACTTTTGAGAGTCTAGATGAGGTTGAGCAGGCTTTTGTGGGTGTGGTGAGCAGTTTATGGGGTCGGGCGCCTCACTTGGACACGAAGAAAATGTTGGGAGATCCAAGCCTTCTCCGTTCCGAGTTAGGTAGTTCCCGACCTCTTCGAGATTCATCTTTTCTTAGTATTTTGGCTTTGCTTGTTTTGGTGGAATTTCTGTTGTGGTAATCCTTTCCTTTTTATTTCTGCAGAGATGTCTTCTCAGGCGGATTCCATGAAGTTTCTTCGTCGTACGAAGAAATCTGTGGCCGCTCGAAATATCGAGGAGGCTTCTGCCCGATCTTCTCCGCAGAAGACTACTGTGGGTGTCCAGACTCGGTCGAAGACTATTCCGACTCCCCAGTTCCGAGCTATAGGTCAAGATCCTCCGACCTCCGGGCCTGCTACCTCTTCTCCTCCCCCGTTCTCGGGTCCTCCCCCCAAGAAGCAGAAGACCTCTCAAGAGCTTGCGGGTTTTAATGATAAGGATTTTGATGCTCTCGGTTGGATTGAACAGCATATTCTCCCTCAGACTTTTATCTCTACTGATGACGTGTCTATGGAGCATCATTTTCAGTATATGGCGCGGAGTTGTGTTCGGATGGCCAGTCTTCATGCTGCTATTGCCCGGGAGTTCAAGAAATCCCCCATTGGCGCGACCAGCTCCCGACTTGAGAAGGCTCAGTCCGAGCTCGAGAAGATTAGTGAGCTGAAGGCTGCTAGGATTACGGAGCTGGAGGCCTCTTTGGAGAAGGAGAAGGCTAAAGCTACCGCGGCTGTGGCGGCAGCGAAAGCGTCCGAGGAGATGGCGAAGGTGGCGACGGAGAATTATACTCGGATATATGCCGAGCTTGTGGAGACAAGGGAGAAGTTGCAATCTGCTCAGGATGATTTTTATGAGCTGGAAGGCCATGTGGCTAAGGGTATGGATGCTATGTTCGAGAATTTGAAGGCTCAGGTCCGGGTTCTTGCTCCTGACCTGGATCTGAGCTTATTTAGTACGGATAACGTTGTTGTGGAGGGAAAGATTGTTCCTGCTCCCAATGAGGATGAGGTTCCGGTGTCCGATCCCAAGGTTCCGGTGTCCGACCTCAAGGTTCCGGTTGCGGACCCGACTTCACCTTTGGCTGGGGATGGATCTGGTGTGGAGGTTTCAAGCCGGGATGACGGTGCCGTTGATGCAGTCCCGATTTCTATGTTTCCTCCTTCTGTTGACGTGGAGTCCGGAAAGGACCTTGATCCTCTGTAATCTTTTATTTCTGGTTTTTCGTCCGGCCTGTGGGCTCTTTTGCTTTTTGGATGGTTTTTGTGAACGCTTTGGACACCTTTTTTTTTTTTGCTTTTAGCTACCTGCAGTAACTTTTTAGCTTATTATGTGGTGTTTTTGTTCGCGTTTTGACTTGCTGCTTCTGCTTTTATGCTTTTTAGTTGTTTTTTGGATAACAACTTTTTAGCTAGCGCTTGATTTCGTTTTTTTCGCTCGTACTTTTTTAGTTGTTTTTGTATAGCAACTTTTTAGTAAGCGTTTTCGAAATTTTCGTTTTTGCCGTTTTAAGGCTTCCTTCTCGGGTCCGGGCCTTTTCTCGGACCTCGGGTTGGGCAGTCGAGTACACCCTTTGTTGGGTCCGACCTTTCATTGGTCGGCCTTTTAAGTTATTTTTGTAATCTCTTTTTATTTGGCTTCTTTGAGCCTTTTTCAGAGTTACTTTTATAACTTCTCACATTAATTTGGACCTCGTCGCTTTTATCCTTGCCGACCTTATGTGGTCTCTTGGCAATGATTTTTTGCGTTTTGTCGAGCATAAATTAATGCGCCTTGGCGGGGTACTTTTCCAGGATTTGTTTTATCATGAAGAACAAAAGAAAATAGAAAAATTTGATTAGTATTAAAAAAAGAAAGAATATTTACAGAGTGTTTACCCTTGACTAGGTCGGGTGCCTTACTTGACCGGGTGTCTCATTAAAAAACCCTTGTAGGGAAAAAGAGTACACCTCGGGTCAAATTTTTCTAGCTGTAGTACCGTCTTAGATTACAGGCGTGCCAAGCCCTGGGCAGCTCATTGCCTTCTAGGTCGGATATCTTGTAATAGCCTGTTCCTAAGACTTCTGTTACTTTGTAGGGTCCTTTCCAGTTTGCAGCTAGCTTTCCTTCTCCCGACTTTTGTGTTCCGATGTCGTTTCGGGTTAGAATTAGGTCGTGAGTGGAGAAGCTCCGTTTTATTACTTTCTGATTGTATCTAAGGGCCGTTCGTCGTTTTAGGGCTTCTTCTCGGATCCGGGCTCTTTCTCGGACCTCGGGGAGGAGGTCGAGTTCTTCCTTTTGTGCCTCTGGGTTACCTTCTTCGTTGTAGAAGATGACTCTGGGTGACCCTTCATTTATTTCGATAGGAATCATTGCCTCCATCCCATAAGCTAGTCGGAATGGCGATTCTCCCGTTGTAGAGTGTGGAGTTGTCCGATATGCCCATAGTACCTGGGGGAACTCTTCGGCCCATGCCCCTTTGGCCTCTTGGAGTCTTCGTTTTAATCCGGCCAAGATGACTTTATTTGCAGCTTCTGCTTGTCCGTTGGCTTGTGGGTGCTCGACTGAGGTGAATTGCTGTTTGATTTTTAGTTCGGCCACCAAGTTCTGAAAACTTGTGTCCGTGAACTGTGTTCCATTGTCTGTTGTAATGGAGTAGGGGACTCCGAACCTTGTGACAATGTTTTTGTATAGGAATTTCCGGCTTTTCTGAGCCGTAATGGTGGCTAAAGGTTCAGCTTCGATCCACTTTGTGAAGTAGTCGACCCCTACTATGAGGTATTTGACTTGCCCCGGTCCTTGGGGGAACGGGCCGAGTAGGTCAAGTCCCCATTTTGCGAAGGGCCATGGTGCGGTGATGTTGATAAGGTCTTCGGGTGGTGCCTTGTGAAAATTGGCGTGTTTTTGACAGGGGGGCATATTTTCACAAACTCCGTGGCGTCTTTTTGCAAAGTTGGCCATTAGAACCCGGCTCGGATTACTTTTTTGGATAATGCCCGAGCTCCGAGGTGGTTCCCACACATGCCTCCGTGGACTTCTTCGAGGTCACTCTTTGTTTCTGAGGTCGGGACGCACCTAAGGAGGGGGTTTGCGAATCCTCTTCTGTATAATACGTCGTGAATTAGTGTATAATTCTGGGCGTCTTTTGTGAGTCTTTTAGCTTCTTCTCTTTCGGCGGGGAGAGTTCCCGACTTCAGGTAGCTGAGTATGGGGGTCATCCATCCTTGCTGTTGGTCGGATATATTTAGCGTTTCTTCCTCTCTTAGCACGGAGGGAGATCGTAAGGTTTCCTGGAGGAGACTTCTGTTGTTGCCTCCGGGCTTGGTGCTAGCAAGCTTTGAGAGGGCGTCTGCCCGGGCATTTTGTTCCCGAGGTATGTGCTGGATCTGTATTTCTGAAAAGTGGCGTAATTGTGCCTGTGTTTGGTCCAGGTATTTCTTCATAGTTGGGTCTTTGGCCTGGTAGCTTCCATTTACTTGTGATGTGACGACCTGGGAGTCGCTGAAGATTGTGATTTTCTGGGCTCCGACCTCTTCGGCTAGTTTTAGGCCTGCTAGTAGGGCCTCGTATTCGGCTTGGTTGTTCGAAGCCTGGAACTCGAATTTTAGGGATAGTTCTATCCGCGTTCCTTGGTCGCTTTCGAGTATAACCCCTGCTCCACTTCCTGTTTTGTTTGAGGACCCGTCGACATACAGGTTCCATGAGAGTGGGGTTCCAGGGGTCTCAGTGTATTCTGCGATGAAGTCGGCTAGATACTGAGATTTTATGGCAGTCCGGGCTTCGTAGTGGAGGTCGAACTCGGACAGTTCCACCGCCCATTGTAGGATTCGTCCCGCCAGGTCTGTTTTTTGTAGGATGTGTCTCATGGGTTGGTTTGTCCGGACTTTGATGGTGTGGGCCTGAAAGTAGGGACGGAGCCTCCGAGCTGTGAACACTAGGGCGTAGGCGAATTTTTCTATTTTCTGATAGTTTAATTCGGCCCCTTGTAGTGCCTTGCTTACAAAGTATACGGGGTGTTGTCCTTGGTCATTTTCTCGTATTAATGCTGAAGCGACTGCTCGATGTCCGACCGAGAGGTATAGTACGAGCTCTTCCCCTTTTACAGGTCGGGTTAGGATTGGTGGCTGCCCGAGGAATTCCTTGAATTCTTGAAAGGCTTTTTCGCACTCCGGGGTCCATGAGAAGGGTTTCCCTTTCTTTAGGAGTGAGTAGAGAGGTAGTGACTTTATCGCTAAACCTGCCAAGAATCTTGATAGGGCGGCCAGCCTTCCATTCAGTTGTTGTAATTCTTTGACGCACGTCGGGCTTTTCATATTGAGTATCGCTTGGCATTTGTCCGGGTTTGCTTCGATGCCCCTTTGAGTCAGCATGAAGCCTAAGAATTTTCCGGCTTCTGCGGCGAAGGTGCACTTTGTCGGGTTAAGTCTCATGTCGTGCTTTCTGAGGGTGCTGAAGACGCTGGTGAGGTCGGTTAGTAAGTTTCTGTCTTCTTGTGTCTTTACCAGCATGTCGTCGACGTATACCTCTAGCTGTAATCCGATGTGCTCTGAGAACACTTTGTTCATTAGCCTCTGGTAGGTTGCCCCTGCGTTCTTCAGCCCGAAGGGCATTACTACGTAGCAGTAGTTTGCCCTTGGGGTTATGAATGAGGTCTTTTCTTGGTCGGGTCCGTACATCGGGATTTGATTGTATCCCGAGTATGCGTCCATGAAGGAGAGATATCTGTAGCCTGAGGCTGCGTCTACTAAGGCGTCGATGTTTGGTAATGGATATGGGTCTTTGGGGCAGGCTTTGTTGAGGTCTGTGTAATCGACGCACATCCTCCATTTACCGTTGGGCTTTTTTACCAGGACCACGTTTGCGAGCCATAGGGGGTATTTTACTTCCCTAATGAACCCTGCATCTAGTAGTGCTTGTACTTGTTCTTCTATTGCTTGCATGCGCTCGGGTCCGAGCTTCCGGCGTCTTTGTTGGATAGGTCGGGACCCCGGGTAAACTGATAGCTTATGGCACATCAGGTCGGGGCTTATGCCTGGCATGTCGGAAGCTTTCCAGGCGAAGAGGTCGGAATTCTCCCTTAAGAGGGTTATGAGTTCCTCTTTTAGGCCCGTTTTGAGGTTTGCTCCTATGTTTGTTATTTTTTCAGGTGTGTTCCCGATCTGGACTTTTTCGGTTTCTCCCTCTGGTTGTGGTTGAAGATCTTCTCGGGACTGAACTCGTCCGAGTTCTATCGTGTTGACCTCTTTCCCTTTCAGGCTCAGGCTTTCGTTGTAGCATCGCCGCGCTAGTTTTTGGTCGCCTTTTAGAGTAGCGATTCCCTTTGCGGTAGGGAACTTCATACAGAGGTGTGGGGTCGAGACTATAGCTGCCAGTCTGTTTAGGGTTGGTCGCCCAATGAGGGCATTGTATGCCGAAGTGACGTTGACTATAATGTAGTCGATGCTTAATGTTTTAGATTGCTCGCCTTTTCCAAAGGTAGTGTGTAGCGAGATGTATCCTAAGGGATGGATCGGGGTATCCCCTAGCCCGAATAGGTCGGTGGGATAGGCCTTTAGTTCTTTTTCTTCAAGTCCGAGCTTGTCGAATGCCGTTTTGAACAGGATATCTGCTGAGCTCCCTTGGTCAATCAGGGTTCGATGTAAGTTGGCGTTTGCTAAGATAATGGTGACTACCATTGGATCGTCGTGTCTGGGAATTATCCCTTGAGCGTCTTCTCGGGTAAATGAGATAGTAGGTAACTCGGGCAGGGGACTGTCTTCTCGGACATGATAGACTTCTTTGAGGTGTCTTTTTCGCGAGGATCTGGATGTTCCTCCGCCTGCAAAACCTCCATTTATCATGTGAACGTGTCTTTCAGGGGTTCGCGGGACTTGTTCGGCCCGACCTTCATTGTCTCCCCGTCTTCTCTTCCTGGTCTCTTCTCCTTTCTCTGCTATGTATCTGTCGAGCTTTCCTTCTCTGGCCAGCTTTTCTATAACATTTTTTAGGTCGTAGCAGTCGTTAGTAGAGTGACCGTAGAGTTTGTGATATTCACAGTATTCGGACCGATCTCTTCCCGCTCTCTTGTGTTTTAGCGGTCGGGGCGGTGGGATCTTTTCGGTGTGGCATACTTCTCTGTAGACGTCTACCAGGGAGACTCGGAGGGGGGTGTAGTTGTGGTACTTCCGTGGCTTGTCCGAGTTGGGTTCTTCTTTCTTCTTCTGTTCCCGATCTCGATCTCGGAGTGGGTAGGTTGATTCCTTCCTAGAAGAGTCTCTTAGTTGGGAGGTTTCCTCCATGTTGATATATTTTTCTGCCCGCTCCTGTACCTCGTATAGGGAGGTCGGGTATCGTTTAGATAGGGATTGGCTAAACGGTCCTTCTTTTAGGCCGTTTGCCAGTCCCATGATGGCCGCTTCAGTGGGCAAGTGTTGTATGTCCAGGCAGGCTTTGTTGAATCGCTCCATGTATTCTCGGAGAGTTTCTTGGTTACCTTGTTTGATCCCGAGCAGACTGGGGGCATGTTTTGCCTTGTCCTTTTGAATGGAGAACCTTGTTAGGAATTTCTTGGTTAGGTCTTCGAAGCTGGTGATTGATCTTGGTGGCAGGTTGTCGAACCACTTCATGGCTGACTTGGTGAGAGTGGTGGGGAAGGCTTTGCACCGAATCGCGTCGGAGGCGTCAACTAGGTACATTCTGCTTCTGAAGTTGCTGAGGTGGTGACTTGGATCGGTGGTGCCGTCGTAGAGATCCATATCGGGTGGTTTGAAGTTTCGCGGTACCTTCTCCTTCATGATCTCTTGTGTGAAGGGATCATGGTTGCCTTCGGGGATGGTGTCGCGTTCTGTCCGATCTTTCAGGTTGGCCTCTATTTTCCGCAGTTTTTCTTCTAATTCTCTGCGCTTGCGAGCCTCCCTTCTCAGATCTTGTTCAGTTTCTTTTTGCTTCTTTATGTCCTCTTCGAGTTTTTTCAGTCGGTTTTGTTGTGCCCGGACTGCTTCTAGAATTTCCGAGCTCTTTTCTTTTTCGGGATTTTGTGGATCCTTGTTTGGGAGTGATGTCTTTGGGCGATTCTGTTTGTTTCCTCCTGGAATGCGTGGTGATAGAGGGCTGTCCGGTCGTTCTCCGGTGTTAACTTCCTCCTCTTGTTCTGATGCGGCGTGGTCATTGTTGAGAGGGTCGTCCGCCATGGTAAAGAGATGACTTCCAGGTCCCCGGCAACGGCGCCAATGTTCCGGTGGTTACCTGAAACGTGTAGCTCGGTCGTCTGGAGATGCCCGAGGTGGGGGTCAGGGACCCGAGCTTGATGTATTGGCGGTTGGTGGTTGTACCTGCAATGACACTCCGATGCTTAAGTTAGCATGGGTCCAAGCAGATATGTCTAGAATGTGGAATGTATCTCATACCTGGGTGCTCCAGTGTATTTATAGTAGTTGGCCGTGATCTTCCTTGGATAAGATATTCTTATCTTATCTTATCTTTCGGGAGTTTTATTCCTATCTTTGTGGAACCGCCTTTCCTAGGCCTTTTCGGCCTTTAGGTTTTGGGCTGCGTTCCTTTTGATGGGCCTCCTTAGCTTTATTGTTCGAGGTCCGACCTCAGGCGTGGGCCTTGGGACGAGGTCGGACCTTTCATGGATTTTACCGAGTTGGAGGAGCTCGGTCAGGGTATGAACAGATAGGATTTTTAAAATTGAAATCTTGACTTGACTAACAAGAAACAACTTATTTTAAAAATTTTTTGACTAAGTCAACCCAAAGATTTCAAAATTTATGAGTAAAACAAGGAAAATATATTTTTTTATTTTTGAATTTTTTTTTAACGATGAGAGAGAAAAACACAAATATGACCCAAAACATAAAAATTTTGGATCAAAACCAATGATGCTTGCAAGAACACTATGAATGTCAAGATGAACACCAAGAACACTTTGAAGATCATGATGAACATCAAGATTTATTTTTGAAAAATTTTCAAGACAAGAAAAACATGCAAGACACCAAACTTAGAAATTTTTAATGTTTAGACACTATGAATGCAAAGACACCAAAAAAAACACAAAACAAGAAAATTTAAAGATCAAACAAGAAGACTTGTCAAGAACAGCTTGAAGATCATGAAGAACACCATGCATGAGTTTTTCGAAAAAATGCATAAATTTTAAAAACATGCAATTGACACCAAACATAAAAATTGACTTAAGACTCAAACAAGAAACACAAAAATATTTTTTTATTTTTATGATTTTATGATTTTTTTGGATTTTTTGAAAATAATCTTTAGAAAAATGAAAAAGAGAAGAAATTTTTTTGAAAGATTTTTGAAAACTTTTTGAAGATAAAATTACCTAATATGAGCAACAAGATGAACCGTAAGTTGTCCACACTCGAACAATCCCGGACAACGGCGCCAAAAACTTGGTGCACTAAATTGTGATCATCAACAATGGCACCAATAGACTTGGAGCTCTCAAACGTGAATCACAATTTGTCACAACTTCGACAACTAACCAGCAAGTGCACTGGGTCGTCCAAGTAATACCTTACGTGAGTAAGGGTCGATCCCACGGAGATTGTTGGTATGAAGCAAGCTATGGTCATCTTGTAAATCTCAGTCAGGCAGATTCAAATGGTTATAATGGTTTTCGAAAATAAAGATAAATAAAGCATAAAATAAAGATAGAGATACTTATGTAATTCATTGGTGGGAATTTCAGATAAGTGTATGGAGAGGCTTTTGTCCCTTCTGAATCTCTGCTTTGCTACTGCCTTCCTTCAATCATTCTTACTCCTTTCCATGACAAGCTGTATGTAGGGCATCACCGTTGTCAATGGCTACTTCCCATCCTCTAAGTGAAAATGGTCCAAATGCTCTGTCACAGCACGGCTAATCATCTGTCGGTTCTCGATCACGTCGGAATAGAATCCATTGATTCTTTTGCGTCTGTCACTACGCCCAACAATCGCGAGTTTGAAGCTCGTCACAGTCATTCAACCCCTGAATCCTACTCGGAATACTACAGACAAGGTTTAGACTTTCCGAATTCTCAAGAATGGCCGCCAATAATTCTAGCTTATACTACGAAGATTCTGATTAAGGAATCCAAGAGATATTCATTCAATCTAAGGTAGAACGGAGGTGGTTGTCAGGCACACGTTCATAAGGACGGATGATGATGAGTGTCACAAATCATCACATCCATCAGGTTAATGATATCTTAGAACAAGAATAAGCTTGAATTGAATAGAAGAATAATAGTGATTGCATTAATTCTCGAGGTACAGCAGAGCTCCACACCTTAATCTATGGTGTGTAGAAGCTCTACTATTGAAAATACATAAGTGATCAAGGTCCAGGCATGGCCGAATGGCCAGCCCGCAAAACGTGATCAAAGGATCAAAAGATAATCCAAAGATTAAAACTGAGACCAAAGATGAAAATACAATAGTAAAAAGTCCTATTTATACTAGACTAGCTACTAGGGTTTACAGAAATAAGTCTAAGTGCAGAAATCTACTTCTAGGGCCAACTTTGTTGTGTGCTTGGGCTAAGCTTGAGCTTTACACGTGCAGAGGCTTCTCTTGGGGTTAAACGCCAAGTTGTAACGTGTTTTTGGCATTTAACTCTGGTTTGTGACGTGTTTCTGGCGTTTTACTCCAGAATGCAGCATCGAACTGGCGTTGAACGCCAGTTTGCATCATCTAAACTCGAATAAAGTATAAAGTATCAAATATTGCTGAAAAGCCCTGGATGTCTACTTTCCAACGCAGTTGAGAGCGTGCCATTTGAAGTTTTGTAGCTCCAGGAAATCCATTTCAAGTGCAGGGAGGTCAGAATCCAACAGCATCAGCAGTCCTTTGTCAGCCTGCTATCAGATTTTTGCTCAGGTCCCTCAATTTCAGCCAGAAAATACCTGAAATCACAGATAAACACACAAACTCATAGTAAAGTCTTGAATTGTGAATTTTGCATAAAAACTAATGAAAACATCCCTAAAAGTAGCTAGATCCTACTAAAAACTACGTAAAAACAATGCCAAAAAGTGTATAAATTATCCGCTCATCACATCACAACACCAAACTTAAAGCTTGCTTGTCCCTAAGCAAGTACTGAAACATGGGAAAGAAAAGAATGAAAGAACAAGATAGACAAGTAATCATTATAGAAGTCAAATTCCTGGTTTATGGGGTTTCATGCATAGCAACTTAGGTTCATTCCTTTACTGGTTTTCAGGCCTTTATCATGCTCTTGAACACTAACTTGATTGCATCCTTTGAGACTTCCTAATTGTTGATCCTCCCTTCCTTTCCAGTTTTTATTGAATTCTTTTTAGGCTAAGTGCTCTGTAAGAAGACGACTCTTTTTGATAATCATTCAGCCAACACTCCCAAACCAGTTGGTTCAAGGTGCTAGGTGTTGAGACACCCCTAAGGACTTACTCCCTCAAGTCTCCTTCCCCCATACATACACACCATAGGCACATGGTTTGTTATTTGTCTTTCTTGAGACCTTGGTGTCAAGAACCTCTTTGGGTTACTAAGTGCTCTGTAGCAAAGGTTACTCTTGATAATGGACTTTCAGCTGATAATCCCGGATTAGTTAACCCAAGTTACCAAGTGATAAGGCACCTCTAAGAGCTTATTCATCCAAGCATATCCCTTGCACATGAACACCATAGACACATGCCTCAATATTCAAACCCTTGGTGCCTAGCATTATCTCTTATTGTTTTTCTTTCCTTTTCAACTCTTGTTGCTCTTTTTCTTTTCTGATTAGGATTTTTTTTGTTAGTCTTATAGAATGTGTTTCAAGCATGTGGTTTAGAGCATATAGTTGCCTATATACGTTGTAGGTGAACCAACTTAGCTGATCAATGACCATACCACAAACTTAAGAATTTACTTCACAATATAACTCCACTCTTGTTTTTCATAACATTTTCTTTTTAATTGACTTAGAAGGGCAAGCATACATATAAGCAAGATGAAAATGAAAGCTAGGGCCTAGACCAACACACTTAGACCTAAACAACGAAATGCTAAAGACAGAATTGAAAATTCTTAAGCTACTATGGAAGCATGTTCTATTTCATACATGATTTTCCTTATTTAAAACTTGAAAAAGGATATAACTAAGAAAGAACTCCTCCACCTTTCACTTATCGGAATGCTCATGTCCTCTCCCATGTTTGTCCTCTTTATGTCCACTTGCACTTCCTTGCATCAGATTCATTCTGGCTATTTTCCAATCTTCCAGTGCTTTCTTTACTGATTCATGACTCTTTTTGGCTCTTTCTCGTTCCACTCGTGCTAATTCATCATTTACATCCTCATACCTTGTGATCCCAGGGTGCAATATAGGCAGTTGTCTGACTAAATATCCGAGCCTGGCTTGAGTGTTTACATGGTAACCGGTCTCGCTCATATAGACTCCTTCCGAGAATGCTCTGTATTCATCGAAGAGATCTGCCTGTTCTCTTTGTTTCTGATGCAGATCATGAATGTGTGCACCTTGATGTGCTTGGATGTTGATTAGCTTTTGGATGGCTTCTTGTTGTTGGTCTTGCTTTTGGTTCAAGTTGTGGAGGGATTCACTCCACTGTCTCGCTTGCTCTAATTGTTGCTCCATCAATTGTTTTTGCCACTTCCCTTGTTGATTCATCCATCTAGAGAGTGATTCTTCTTGGCGGTCCATTATTTGCATTTGAAGCTCCTTATGTGCCCCTTGATTTTCCATGTGTTGCTTAGACAATGCATCAATAGCTTCTTGTAATTGGTGCATGTCTAATGTGGGTGGAGCTTGTTCACCCGGGTTTTGTCCTTTTTCAACTTGTTGGGCTGGCTTCTTTCTTAGTCTTTGCTGAGGTAGGGGAGGTGCAACGGCATGCATTCGTCGAAGAGTAATGAGGATGCCGACTTTTATCCACTCGAGGTTTCCATATTCGAACACCACCCTAGCCTTTGTGCAAAGACGGAGAATGGTGCTGGGGTAGCCTAACCTTCCTCCAGAATTACTTTTCTCAATGAGCTTCCGAATACCTTGGGCTATGAGTTCATGAACCTTGATTTCTCCCCCCTTCATTATGCATTGCACGATTGTTGCCCTCTTAAGGTTTACCTCTGAGTTGTTTCCGGCTGGGAGGATGGATCTCCTTACAATTTTGAACCACCCCTTAGCCTCAGAAAGGAGGTCTCCTCTTTTTATAAACTTGGGTTTCTTATGGGGATCTCTTTCCCAATCTGCTCCTGGTATACAAATATCTCCCACAATCTGGTCATAGTTGGGGCTGCTACCTATCCTTGATTGATAGCTCTCTTCCACGAATGGTATAATTCGTAGCTTTAGCACCCTCATGATGTTCGTGGGACAAAAATCAACTGTCATCCCTCTTACAAAGTTTGTATAGGATTCATCTGCCTTATCATATCTATCCGCATTTGCATAGAACTCTCTTACAAGAGTTGCGTTTACTCTTGTGATCAGATCAGTGAGGAGCTCCCATCTTCTCTTTTCCACCTTCTTTGCGATTTCGGGGCACTCAATTTTTGTGACTTGGAAGCCTAACTCGTATATGATTTCTTTCTCAGCCATCCACCCGATTTGTAATGCATGGTAAAAAGTTCTAAATTTCTTCTCATCAAAAGGAGGCTGCTCCATAGGATCCTTTCGTTTTCTTCTTTTTGAGCTCGACGATGCCATGGGTCGTAATTGGTATTGTGTAAAGTTTTGGAAGAATTTGGAAGAAAAAAGAACAAGAGATGGAATGAACCGGTGTTAGAATATGAAGAGGTGTAAAGTGTGTGTGTTCGAAAGGAAGAAGAGAGACAGATTGAGAGGGTGATTGCCTATGGAATGGGTGTAGAGTGGGGGTTATATAGGGAAATGATGAGATTGAAGGGTGTGGATTGATGGTGTTGCGTAATAGTGGATGGTTAGGGTTTGGCATTGGATGAGCACGAGGATCACCACATTTGTGAATTGATTGGTTCGGTCTCTAAGGCTATCCAACTCCCAATATTGCATGGTGGCACTTCCCAAGGTGCATCCCTTGAAGACAAGTGTGTAGTTCCGTGGGTGAAGTGGCCGAACCCACCCCCCTTCAATTGGTTGTCCCATCAAGTTCCTCCAATATTCCTTCCCAATTCCTTGCAAGACAAAAGAAAAGAAGAATTAATTTAAATTGTGGCGGTAAAAGAAATTTGGAGGCTAGCCACCCCCATTTTTTTTTGTTTTTGACTAACTAAGAGCCATTCATGAATGCAAACCAACCGACCAATCAAGTGCCCATGCATGCAACGTTGGTGACACCAAACTTATTTGTGATCATATGGTGCAACAAGATTCGATAAGAATCTCATATGTTGGAGTGCGTTCATGCCTTAAACACCAAACTTGTCATGTATTATATGCTGCATATAGGGGTTCTTATAGTGTTTGTCGAAGTTGATTTAGAATTCATGAATTTTTTACTTTATTAACGACTATTAAAGATTAAAAGGAAAGCGTGTAGAACATGGGTTGCCTCCCATGAAGCGCTTCTTTAGCGTCATTAGCTTGATGTTTGGCCTTTGTCAGGGTGGTTGGTGGTGCTTCAAATTTTCCTCTCTTGCAGTGAATTTGTCTCCATTGGCTTTGTTAAGAAGCTCCACATGTTCTAAGGACAAGATTTTGTTGATGGTGTACACTTGAGGCAGCTGAGATGGAATGGTGGGGAGATGAGGTGGGATAGATGGAAAATAGGCAGAGACCACTTCATCTCCTAGAGAGAAATCCTCTGTAGGGATCTTCTTGTTTCTCCATCCCCTTGGGGCCTTTTTCCTCGTGTTCCTTGATGTCACTTTGCTCCTTGTGGTTTCTTCTTTCAGAAGGATTTTGTTGCTTATCTCATATGACTCCGGTGGGACTAGTTCCTCTTGGATTACACTTGGTTGTTGTTCTTTCCAACCATGTTGCTTGTCAACCATAGGGGGTCTCAAGTGTGGTGCTTGTGCTTGATGATTGGATTTTTGACGGTTTAGAATTTCACAAATGAAGCCTCGTTGTAAAATATAGTTTCTAAACCAATAATAATCCTTTCATGCAAAAATTTGTTTGTCACTAAAACAAACCCCTAAATTTATAAACCGAAGTATTGGAACCTCAGGTCATTCTCCCTAGGAATTACAATAAAGTGTCTTGTTATTGGTTGTGAGTTATTTTGGGGTTTTTGAGATTTTAGACAAGAAATATAAATGGCAAAGAAAATAAACTAACAACTAACAAAGCTCTTGGCAAGATATGAGAACTAAAAGTTCTATCCTAGTTATCCTCCTCAATTGTGATAACAAATTGTCCATTACTCCCACTTAGTTAACATTTAACCATGGAGGAAAGTCAAGTGGATGAATCAATTTGATTCCTCAAGTCCTAATCAACTCAAGGAAGGACTAGCTTTAGAGGCATTCAAATCAAGTAGCAACCTCTAATTATCAACCAAAAAAGGAATTAGATAACTCAAGAGTCACTAATTACTCAACCAAAGCCAAGAGGAACAAAATCTATACTAAAATCCAACCAAGAATTTTATCAAACAGTTGGAAGGTACAAAAGAAAAGCATAGTAAATTGATAACAAGAATAGAATCTAACAACAATTATTGAAAGGAATTAACAACAACAATCAAAAGAAACACAATTATTATGAATTACCTTGATTGAATTGAAAGAGAGTAGAAGAAACAAAAGTAGATCTACAACAAAACACAAGAACAACATAAAAGAGATTACAACAAAAGAATGGAAGAAGAATAAATGTAACTACAAGGAATTGAGAAGATAGAAGTAGAAGAAGATGAATCTAAAATCTAGATCTAAGAACTAAACCTAATCCTAATCCTAATCCTAAAGAGAAGTGAGAGCTTCTCTCTCTAAAAGTAACTTTCCCTCCAAAACTAAGCTAAAACTAAACTAATGGTAACTAACTTGTTCATCCCTCTTCAATCCTTGGCTTAAATAGCATCAGAAATGAGTTGGATTGGGCCCACAAGGCTTCTAAAATCACTGGCAACGAGTTGCATTAAGTGGATCATGTGCCACCATCGGCATGTCCGCGTACCGAGCGCGTGCGCGCCCCTATACACGATGAAACTATAGCAAATCTTATATCATTTTGAAGCCCCAGATGTTAGCTTTCCAACCCAACTGGAACCGCATCATTTGGACTTCCGTAGCTCAAGTTATGGTCGATTAAGTGCAAAGAGGTTGGCTTGACAGCTTTTGCGATTCTTACATTTCTTCATGAGTTCTCCATTTTTACATGCTTTTCCTTTATTCCCTTTATCCAATCTTTGCCTCATAAATCTGAAATCACTTAACAAACATATCAAGGTATCTAATGGAATCAAAGGTAAATTAAATTTAGCTATTTTAAGACCTAAAAAGCATGTTTTCACTCTTAAGAACAATTAAAGGAGAAGTTATAAAACCATGCTATTTTATTGAATAAATGTGGGTAAAAGGCGGTAAAATCCCCAAAAATCAATACAAGATAAACTCTACAAATGGGGTTTATCAGTGCTCCTGTGCTTGTCTCTTCCATTTGCTTCTTATTGTGCTCTTCCTTTGACTCTTTGTTATCATGATCTGCTTCTTGTGAGGGTATGAAAACGTTGAAGGTGAGCTGTTCATCGTGTATCCTCAATACTAGCTCTCTTCGCTCTACATCTATAAGCACCTTGGCTGTGGCTAAGAATGGCCTCCCCAGGATGATGGGATGGATAGGGTTCTCGTCCATCTCCAGGATAACAAAGTCTGTGGGCAGGAAGTAGTTTCCAACCTTCACTAATACGTTTTCAACCACTCCTATTGCCTGTTTTGAGTTTTTTCAGCCAATTTGATGATTACGTCCATGGGTGTGTAGCTCATTGATTTGAAGCTTTTTCATGAGGGACAGAGGCATTAAGTTGATACTTGCTCCCAGATCACAGAGCCCTTTATCAATCATTGTCTCTCCTAAAGCACAGGGAATGTGAAAACTCCCTGGATCCTTCTTCTTTGTAGGTGGCTCTATTTGAATGAGAGCACTACACTCCCTATTCATCTTTATTATTTGCCCCCCTTCAATGAACTATTTTTGGCTAGCAGCTCCTTTATGTACTTGATGTAGGAGGGCATTTGCTGGAGGGGCTTAATGAATGGTATATTTACATCTAGAGATGCAAACATGTCGAGGAACCTTGAATGCATTCTCCTTGCTACACCACCTTTGAGTCTTTGGGGAAAGGGTGCATATGGTTTTAGGGTCTCCCCTTTCTTTAGCTCCTCCCTGTGAGTGGGATGGGCTGTATGGTTTCTTTCTTCATGATTTTCCCTTGGAATGTCTTGGAGATGTTCTGTTTGTGTGTGCACTTTTTCCACACTCCTCTCATCACTTATAGTGATCATCTTGCATTCTTCCCACCTTACTTTATTTGTTTCTCCTCTTAGGTTCTTCTCTGTGTCACTTGGGAAACTATCAGTGGGTTTGGGAAACTGTTGAGATAGATACCTCACTTGAGACTCCAGTCTCTTGATGGTGTCTCCCTGGTTTTTGATGTTGGCTCGCACTTCATCCTTGAATACTCTGTTGTCTTGGACTTCTTTACATATGTCTTTAAGTAGAGTCTCAATCCTGGAGAGTCTATCCTCGGTTAGTGATGGTGGGTTGAGGTTAGGTGGTTGAGAAGGTTGATTACATGGTTGTTGATAGGATCTCTGTGAGGTATGTTGGTGAATTGCATTGTTGTTGGGATTGTGGTTGTGGCGTCTCTGGTCTTGGCCTTGGTCCTGTTGATTTCCCCACCCGAAGTTAGGGTGGTTTCTCCAACCAGAATTATAAGTTCTAGAGTATGGATCATGGGTCTGTCTGGGTAAGTTTCCAACATAGTTGGCTTGTTCCCAGTCACCTTCTTCTCCTACATTCACTCCTTCTTGAGCTGGTGATGAGGTGATGACTGCTATGACTTGGTTTTCTTCCACCTTCTTGGTAAGATCTTCTAGTTGCTTGGTGATCATCTTGTTTTGAGCCAGCAGTGCATCCATGTGGTTCAGCTCCATTACTCCTCAAGTGTTGCTTCTTTCAGAAGCATAGAAGTAGTCATTCTCAGCGACAGTCTCAATGACATCTATGGCTTCTTCAATGGTTTTCTTCTTGTTTAGAGAGCCCCCTGATGAATGGTCTACGGCCTTCTTTGACTCATAAGAAAGACCTTCATAGAAGATGTGTAGTTGAACCCATTCATTGAACATGTCTGGTGGGCATCTTCTTGTTAAGTCCTTAAACCTCTCCCATGCCTCATAGAGAGTTTCACCATCTTGTTCCCTGAAGGTTTCTACCTCAGCTCTCAGCCTGTTGATTCTTTGAGGAAGGTAGAATCTTGCCAAAAATTTGTTTACCACATCTTCCCAATTCGTTAAGCTCTGCTTCGGGAAGGATTCTAGCCATTTAGATGCTTTGTCCCTGAGTAAGAATGGGAACAAAAGCAATCTATAGACATCCGGATGAACACCATTAGACTTCACGGTGTCACATATTCTCAGGAAGGTGGTTAGATGTTGATTGGGGTCTTCTTGGGCACTTCCTCCAAATGAGCAATTGTTCTGAACAAGGGTGATGAGCTGGGGTTTCAATTCAAAGTTATTGGCATGTATGGTTAGCTTTTGGATGCTACTTCCACAATTTCCTGGGTTGGGATTGATGTAAGAACCTAATACTCTTCTTTTATACCCAGCATGATTCACAGGGCCTTCTCTGGCATGGTTGTGAGCTTCTTCTTCATGGTTGTTTTCCATGTTGTCTTCCACGTTTGTTTCAAAGTACTCTTCCTCTTCCTCAGCACCAACAACTCTTTTCCCTCTTGCTTCCCTCCTCAATCTACGGAGGGTCCTCTCAGGTTCAGAATCAAAGGAAGTTGAAGCTCCGCTTCGTCTCCCTATCATACAACTAACAGAGCACACAGCAAGAAAACAAACGAAGTGATTATTCTTGTTAGAGTGATTGTTAGTGTGAGTGGTGCAAATTATCAAACAGTTAGTGGGTTAGTGAGCAGAATTGTAAGTAAATTCAAAGAAAAAGAAAACAACGAGGGGATAAGGGATGAGGAAGAAAACTAATTGAAACTAAGAGTAAATAACTAGGCAAATTAAACAATAAAAAGAAAATGCTCAATCTAGTAAACTTCCAACTTAATCATTGTCGATACGAAATCAATCCCCGGCAACAGCACCATAAACTTGATGCACGAAAACTTGTCTCTCAACAAATTTCCCTTCGGCAAGTATACCGAATTGTCGTCAAATAAAAACTCACAATAGAGTGAGGTCGAATCCCACAGGGATTGATTGGTTAAGCAACTTCAGTTGGAAGAGTATGTTAGTTGAGTTAAATAGAATGTAGTTGAGATTTGCAGGAAATTAAATGGCGAGAAAGTAAATTGTAGAAAATAAAGTGCAGAATCTTAAATGGGGATTTGGGAAGATGAACATGGAAATAAATGGCAAAAAGTAAAGAGAATGGGTAAGATCAGAGATGGGGATTCATTGGGCTTAGGAGATGTTGCATTCTCCGGATCAAGTTCATTCTCATCTCTTCCTTAATCAATGCATTCATTGATCTCCTTGGCAATCTTAAGTGATTGGATCCCAATTTCTTGGCAATCCAATCTCTCTAAGCTTGAACAATTGCCCAATTCTTTGATTTAATTGCTCATGAGAAGAGATGAAGTGTGGTCACTGATTATACCACATGTATTTCCAAATCAAAGTGTTGGGAGGATTACATGTCACTATATCCGCTCAAACCCCAATTTGGTCCAACATGAGAAAGCATTTCTAGCATGATCTCCTCATCCCTTTTCCAAGGCTCAGAGGAGATCCAATTATAGAGAGTTTCTTTTCCAACACAACTAACCAATTAGATTAAGATCGAAAGCCTTCTAGTAAATCAAGAGAAAAAAAAAGAAGAAGAAGAATGAAAACTATAATTGATCCATCAAATTACAACAGAGCTCCCTAACCCAATGAAAGGGGTTTAGTTGTTCATAGCTCAGGAAATGGAAATAAAAAAGGGTAGAACAGAATACATGCAGAAAGTGAATATACATAGTGTAGTTCTCTAAAAGTGCCAAAAGCTTCTCTATAGTTCAAAACTACCCCTATATATACTACTCTTCTTGATCTTCTAGTGAGTTCTCCAAGTCTTAGATATAGGCCTTTGATCTTTAGTTGAAGCAGTTACAATCTTCAGTGGGCTCAGCTTTGTTTGCAGAAAAGTGAGAGTTAGGTATGGGCGTTCGTTAGGATGTTAGTGGCATTAACGTTAAGTGAGGATTTGGCTTCGAGAACGTTAGTGACAATCACCTTTTCCACTAACGTTCCAACCCAAAATGATCAATGTTAACTTCAGTGTTAGTGGCACTAACGTGACCACTGACGTTGCCTCTTGGTCCTTCGCAAACGTTATTGGGAATCACCTTTTCCAATAACGTTGCCTTGTGCCCCCTTTCCCTACGTTAGAGTTCACTTAAGTATAACTAATGTGACTCTTAACATGGGCATACCTAAGCTTCGAGAGCATTAGTGACACTTACCTTTGTCACTAACGCTTGATAAACCACTATTTTATGGTTTATATTGTATTCAATTGAGTGGTTTTATCAAGCTTTTCACCCACTTATTCATATGATTTTCATGATTTTACAATTCCTTCCTAGTTTAGTTCTATGATTGAAAACATGCTTCTTTGGTCTTAATTTAGCTAACCTTAATCCTCTTTTATTACCATTCGATGCCTTGATCTGTGCGTTAAGTGTTCCAGGCTTCATAGGGCAGGAATGGCTTAGAGAATGAAGAGGAAGCATGCAAAAATGGAAGGAATACAAGGAATTAAGGTGACGACCAGCGAGAAGTCACGCGGTCGCATGGTTCACGCGACTGCGCAAAATGGAAGAAATCAGAGTGACGCGTTCGCGTGCCTGACGCGACCGTGCGGATTGGAAGCTGCACAAATGACGCGAAAGCGGGGACGACGTGCACGCGTGGTACGAGAAATGCTAAGTGACGCGAACGCGTGGACGACGCAGACGCGTGATGTGCGCGATCTGCAGAATTACAAAAGTAGCTGGCAGAGATTCTAGGCCGCATTTCAACCCAGGTTTCGGCCCAGAAACACAGATTCAAGTCAGGAAACATGCAGAGATTCAACATGCTTTCATAATTCATAATTTTTAGTTATAGATATAGTTTTTAGAGAGAGAGGCTCTCTCCTCTCTCTTAGGATTTTAGGATTAGGATTCCTCTTAAAGGATTTAGGATTTCAACTCTTCATCAGGTTCAATATTCCTTTTATTTTATTTTTCTCTTCTACTTTGAGATACTTTAATGCTTTTATTTATGTTTGATTTATGTTGCCCAATTGGCTTATGAATATTTTCCATGTTAGATTTGACTGCTTTGAATGAATGTTACTTGAGGTATTCCAGATATTTATGATTTTAATTTAGCTTTTTATATTATTGGCTTTAAATTGATTAACTAAAAGCTCTTGAGTTATCAACTATTCATGATTGATTGTTATGTCGGCTAATTAACTGGAATTCCACTAACTCTAGTCTTTCCTTAGGAGTTGGCTAGGACTTAGGAAATCTAACCAGTTGGTTCACTTGACTTTCCCTTGCTTACGCAAAGGTTAACTAAGTGGGATTAACTTCCATTCTCATAGGAGTAACTGGGATAGGACTTCCGAATTTTCATATATTGCCAAGAGTTATTTTATAGTTAATTATTTATTTTATTTGTCCTTTAATTTACTTGTTCCCCACTTTCAAAACCCCAATTTACAAAACCCATATCCAATAATAAGAACATACCTCCCTGCAATTCCTTGAGAAGACGACCCGAGGTTTGAATACTCGGTTATCAATTTTAAAAAGGTTTGTTACTTGTGACAACCAAAACTTTTGTAAAAAAGGTTGATTGCTTGGTTTAGTAACTATACTTACAACGAGAGTTTACTATAACTTCTAAACCATCAATCTTCAGTTCTTCAATGCTCCAAACGTCCCTCCCTCCCGCGTTAGAGTTCACGTTAATTAGATTAACGTGGTAGTGATTGCGATCTCCAACGTTAGTGACAAAGGTGAGTGTCACTAACGTTGTCTTATCATGCTTAGCTCCACGTTATCTATCACGTTAGTGGTCTTAACGTGACAACTAACATGGGCACTCTTGGGTTGGTCCAACGTTAGTGACAAAGGTGAGTGTCACTAACGTTGGTGATTGGTTCTTCATCCCACGTTAGACTTCACGTTAATTGGATCAACGTGACTCTTAACGTGGCTTCATTGTGCCTTTATCGAACGTTAGTGGCAACCACTTTTACCACTAACGTTGGAGCTCCTCTTCCTCCTCTACGTTAGCTACCGCGTTAATATAGTTAACGTGGCAACTAACGTGGGCTATGATGGCTTCAAAGGTGTTATTGGCGATCACTTTTTCCATTAAATCCACAGGCTTGTCCCATTCCATGTTAGTGGTCACGTTAATTAGATTAACGTGGTTGCTAACGTGGTTCCTTCTTGCTTCCTTTGTCCTGAAATCAAGCAATTAAGGTGCATCAAAGCTCTGTTCCAAATCATGAGATTATGCATCATCAATTTTATCATACAATTCCTGCCTAATCCTCATGAAATCATGTAAAGTTCATAATAATTGCTTGAATCAAGGTGTAAGTGTATTTTCATCCAAAACTTGCCTATTTACTAAGAAAATGCATGAAACTACCCTAAAACAGTAAAGAAAAGGTTAGTGAAACTGGCCAAGATGCCGTGGCATCAATGGTACCATCGATCAGCCTCATATTAGCATAAAATTCTCGTACCAATCCTAGATAAACAGGTTTCTAAAGATGGAAGAGAAGGGTCCATTTCAAACTTTCAAATAGAGGAAAAAGTTCATTCCTTTGGCTACCAGTGAGTCCAGATTCACTAGATGTGTGGCACACAAGTGTCGCTTCTCCAGTACTTCCTTGTGTAACTCATAAGATGCACAGGAATTGAATCATGCTGGATCATAGTGAGAATGAGGCTTGTTGAATTTATTTTTGAAATCCAATGATTCCAGATTGGCCGGTTCCCTCGTGTTGTGTAACACAAAGCTTTTGGTCTTCTGTGAACTTTTTCCAAATGCATGTGGGGTAGTCTTTTTCGGTGGTGAGGGAGGTGGTGAGGTGTGAGATTCCTCTTCTTCTTCTTCCATTATTGGCTCTTTGTTCTTTCCAGTTTTTGTTCTTCCTGAGGTTTTCTGGGCTATCACCTTCATGTACATTGTTTCGGTTTGTTTGGATGGAGGTGAGTGGGATGAAGAGGATGTAGAATGGATATGAATGTATGTGTGGGCTTGAGGGGTTGAGAATGGAGGGCTTTTCGGTAAGGGGGTTTGGCTACTCCTTCTTGGGGCAAGTTTCTTTTTCATGTTAAAATGAATGGAGAATGAAAAGGGAAGATGAAGAGGGAAGGCCAAAGTGAGTGGAGAGAGGTGGGAGGTTAAGAGAGCATTAAATGCTGATTGGAGAGAGAAGTGGGGTAGTTATTACCCATTACGGGCGCGGTTATTAACCAAAGAGGGGTTTTAAAAGTAAATTGAGGTGTTAACTCCTAGAATCAAAGAATGAGGGAAGGATAAAGATTTGATTTGACAATCACTTCTTCCCACAAGATTTGAAAAGATAACTTCCCAAAAGTATTATTAAAAATTAGGAACTCAAAAATGGATCAGAGAAAGATCAAAATGAATTTGGTGGGGCCCAAGAAAATTAATATCAGTGCAGGCTCCCCCTGTATCATGGCCCATTCAACACTTCCTAATTTTTGTCTCCTGCTTTTTCACGAGACAAAAATAAACAGAATTAGAAAAATTCATATGTTATCAACAGAACATAATTCTATCATTCCCAAACTACTTCTCAAGGCACATAATCTGTCTTTACACAAGGGCTTAGTGAAAATATCCGCAAGTTGATCTTTGGATTTTACAAATTGAATATCAATAGTTTCCTTTTGCACATGTTCTCTAATGAAATGATATTTTATTTCAATGTGCTTTGTTCTTGAGTGCAAAATAGGATTTTTTGAAATATTTATGGCACTCATATTGTCACAAAACAAGGGTATACTATTGATCTTTAATTTGTAATCCTCTAATTGTGTTTTTAACCATATTAATTGTGAACATCAAGCGAAGGCAGAGATATATTCATCTTCAGTTGTGGATAGGGCTACTGTGGCTTGTTTCTTGCTTGACCACATGTTGAGTGAACTTCCAAGGAAGCAACACATGCCTGATGTGCTTCTTCTATCCACCCGATCTCCCGCATAATCTACATCACAAAACCCTACTGCACAAAACTCATCAGATTTTGGGTACCATAAACCATAATCACTAGTTCCCTTAATGTACCTAATGATGCATTTAACGGCTGAAATATGGGATTCTTTTGGGTGATATTGAAATCTTGAACATACAGCCACACTTTGAACAATATCCGGTCTAGAGGAGGTAAGATACATAAGTGATCCGATCATTCTTCTATACCTTGTTTCATCCACATCTTTCCCATCATCATCCTTTTCAATTTTAGTGTTTGGATGCATTAGAGTTCCCATTGGTTTGGAATTTTCAAGGCCAAATTTTTTGATCAATTCTTTAGCATACTTTCCTTTGTGAATGAAGGTACCACTAGGAGTTTGTTTAATTTGGAGCCCAAGAAAGAAAGTTAGCTCTCCCATTAAACTCATCTCAAACTCACTAGTCATGAGTTTTCCAAACTCTTTACACAAAGATTCATTGGCCGATCCAAACACAATATCATCCACATAAACTTGAACTAGGAAAATATCATCATTAGATGCTTTAATAAATAAAGTTGTGTCAGTGGTACCCCTTTGAAAGTGATTTTCCAATAAGAAGGCACTAAGCTTTTCATACCAAGCTCTTGGAGCTTGCCTAAGGCCATAAAGGGCCTTTGAGAGTTTAAAAGCATGATTTGGAAATTCTTTATGTTCAAAACCGGGGGGTTGTGCCACATACACTTCTCTATCAATAAAGCCATTAAGGAAAGCACATTTAACATCTATTTGAAACATTTTGAAACCCTTATGGGCAGCAGCATAAGCAAGAAGCAACCTAATTGCTTCCATTATAGCTACCGGAGCAAAAGACTCATCAAAATCTATACCCTCTTCTTGATCGTAACCTTAGGCCACTAATCTAGCCTTGTTACGAACAACTTGTCCATTCTCACCAAGTTTATTTTTAAAGACCCACTTAGTACCCGTTAGCTTCTTACCATCTGGAAGAGGTACTAGTGTTCAAACCTCATTTTTGTCAAATTGAGCCAGCTCTTCTTGCATAGCTTTGACCCAAGAGGGAACATCAAGTGCTTGCTTAACATTGTTGGTCTCCATTTGTGACAAGAGAGCAAGGTTGCTTGGTTTGGATTGCCTTTTGGATGAGGATCTTGTTGTTACACCTTGGGAGGGATCACCAATGATAAAGTCATGAGGATAACCCCTCATGGACTTCCATTCTCTTGGTTTTCAAATTGAAGTTGAGCCTTGTTGAGCCTCATCACGCTGTTCTGTTTCAGTTTCTCGTGCTGATTCAGGAGACAAAACAGAAATGTCTCCTTCATTCTGACGAGGCAAAATTGGATAGACAGATTCATTCTGAACAGACTTGGAATTTTCTTCATTGGTTTCTTTATTGGCAACATCTTCACAATTTGAATCATTATCTATCACAGTATTGGGAATTGAGTTAGAATTACAAAATGATACATGTATGGATTCCTCTATGGTTCTATGCTCTTTGAGGTAAATTCGATAAGCTTTGCTAGTGGTGGAGTATCCAACAAACATTCCCTCATAAGATTTTGGATCAAATTTACCAAGATTTTCTTTGTTGTTAAGTACAAAGCATTTTCATATAAACACATGAAAATACTTAAGATTACGAGGGGTTCCTTTCCATAGCTCTGACGTTAAGATTTTTGCCAGTAAAGAATGTCATAAAAACAGTCGCGTTATAGATATAGTCTCTAAACCGACAAATATCCCTTCGTACAAACGTTTTGGGTGTCACAAGTAACAAACCCCTTTAGAAATTGTTAACCGAGTATTCAAACCTTGGGTCGTCTTCTCAAGGAACTGCGAAGAAGTATGTTCTTATTATTGGTTACAAAGATTGTAATCGAGGTTTAGAAGGTGAGAAGCAAGTGATTTAAATGACAAGTAAAGTAAATGGCAATTAAAAATAAATAAATAACTGTAAAACAACTTTTGGCAAGATAAGAGAATTTAGAGGTCTAACTTAGTTATCTCTCTCAACTATAATAAAAGTTGAATCTAAACTCCACTTGGTCAACCTTTACCAGGGCAAAGGAAAGTCAAGGGACTAATTAAATTGACCTATGAATCCTAATTATTTTCTAAGAAATGGTTGAGATTATTTAGGTTCAGCTCAATTAGCAAGATAACGATTATTAATTACGTTGAGTTCAACAACTGTTGAGTTACTAAAAGGGGAAAAAGTAAAATTGGTGGAATAATAAAAATATTCTCAAATCGTAAACAATGATAACCATAAATTAACAAGAGCAATAATAAACTGAAAATGCCTCAATACCATTAGTTCAAATAATTATCTGTAACATGGAATAATTCATAAATTAAATTATAAAAGTAAATGATCAATTCAAATGTTGGAATAAATAATTATAGAACTAAAATAAAAGAACATTTAAAACCTGGATCCAGAGTTACTCTTGAAACAAGAAGAAATCCTAAATCCTAAAAGAGAGAGAGAGAACCTCTCTCTCCAAAACTACATCTAAAACATGAAAAGTAAATTATGAGAGGCATCCTTATGAATGGATGCATTCCCCC
This sequence comes from Arachis stenosperma, assembly GCF_014773155.1. Classification (NCBI taxonomy): domain Eukaryota; kingdom Viridiplantae; phylum Streptophyta; class Magnoliopsida; order Fabales; family Fabaceae; genus Arachis; species Arachis stenosperma. The sequence goes on along the minus strand of NC_080381.1, from coordinate 65,824,094 downwards.
ACTTTATAACCTCTAATCTGTGTTCTCTGGGCCGAAGACTGGGTCAGAAACAGCCCAGAAATCACTTCCAGCGCTTTCTGGTCCGTACAGGTCGCGGAAAAGTGACGCGGCCGTGTCGTCCACGCGACCGCGCGGATTGGGTGTTGGCCAGGTCACGCGTCCGCGTGACCCACGTGTTCGCGTCGCCTGGCGTCGGGGAAACTATGGCAAATTATATATAAAATCGAAGCCCCGGATGTTAGCTTTCCAATGCAACTAGAACCGCGTCTTTTGGTCCTCTGTAGCTAAAGTTATAGCCGTTTGAGTGCGAAGAGGTCAGGCTGGACAGCTTAGCAGTTTCTCTAACTTCTTGCATTCCTTTCACTTTTGCATGCTTCCTTTCCATCCTCTGAGCCATTCCTGCCTTATAATATCTGAAAACACTTAACACACATATCAAGGCATCTAATGGTAAAAAGAGAGGATTAATAATAAGCAAATATAAGATCAAAGAAGCATGTTTTCAATCATAGCATAAAATCAGGAAGGAAAATGTAAAACATGCGAATTGTATGAATAAGTGAGTAAAGAGTTGATAAAAACCGCTCAATTGAGCACAAGATAAACCATAAAATAGTGGTTTATCAACCTCCCCACACTTAAACAATAGCATGTCCTCATGCTAAGCTCAAGAGAAACTATAAAGAGATAAAGAGGAATGGTGAAATGTATGAAATGCAACCTATGAATGAAACTACATGCTAAATGTTTCAACCTACTTGGTTAAGAGTAAATAAGTTCTCCAAGACAAAAATAATTCAAATCCCAGTAATTCAAATCATATAAAATAAGGACAGGTAAACTTGTGAGAAGATAGCTCATGAAAGCAGGGAACATAGTCATGCTTTCTAAACTTTGTTCTTCATCTAACCAATCAACAAATATTTAATGTACCAATGCAAACATCATGAGGTCTTTTCAAGGTTGTAATGGGGCCAAGGTAAGGGTGAGAATATATATATAAAGCTAAGTGAGCAAGTGAAGTGAATCCTTAAGTAGCCTAAGATCTCACCTAACATATACATACTATATAAAAAATTTAAAATTATACTTAGCTTCCCATAATTTTTCCTACTTTTGTATTACATGCTCATGTATCAAATTTAATTTTGAATTTCGTCCCATGTGCATTGATCCTTTTTATTTTGCTTTGGGGGTAATATTACTTTTTTTTTGTTGTATCCCCTTATTTAATATATTTTTTTTCAATGCACATGGTAATTTAATTATTTTGACTTCACATGAGCATGCTTCCCAAAAATTTTATTTTGAATTATTTCATTCTTTTCAACTTCCTACCCTTTGTTTTTATCATCCATGTTCCCAATAGGTTTCCCACACTTAAACAATTACACAACTTCTATCTTAAGCTAACCAAGGATTCAACTTGGGATTTTAAATTTGTTTTTCTGCTTAAGGCTAGTGTTGTGATTTATAGAATAAGAGGGAATTAAAGGCTCAAGGGGGCTAACAAGAGTGATGTAAAAGGTAGGCTAATTTTGGGATAAGTAAGTTAGAATCAAACAATGGCCTCAATCATATGCAAGCATGTAGATATATTAAATATGGACATACAGAATGGAACAAAGCAAAGATTGCAATTCTAGAGAAGGAAACACACAAAAATAATTATGGTTAAATAATGTAACCATGTAAATAAGCTCAAAGTCTCACAGGTTGTGTGTTCTTTAGCTATAATTCATGTTCCAATTACAACTTCAAACAAATTTTTAACATAAAAATTTTCAATTTAAATTAGTGAAATTTTTCAAAAATAGGATCTTAAAAGAAATTTATTATTTTAACCAAGTAGTAACTAAATGCACAAAATCATCAAATAAATATGCAATCAAATATGCAGATGCAACAATGAACAAATAAAGAAAATAAGATTATTGGTGTTGAAAAGAAAGTACTAACCCACGGAGATCGGTATCGACCTCCCCACACTCAAAGATTGCACCGTCCTCGGTGCATGCTGAGATGTGCAGGTGGACGGGTTGTTCTAACTGAAGCTTTTCTTCAAGATTTTGCAGATGGACTTGTCTGTCTCCCCATGTAAACGTCTTCCGCTTCCCTTCCGGGTGGCCATCCTGAAAGAAAAAGGAAAGAAAAGTAACCCAAAAATAAAGATAGAAAGTAAATGAAATATGGGTTGAGTAATGCCAAATGATAATGGTCTCATTTACATGGAAGCTTCAACATGTACGTGAGAAAATGATGGGAGCCATGGCATACCAGTGGTATAAAATTTGTAACATAGGGGAGGAGAGTGTAAGACAATATAAATTCATGTCAATGCAAAATTAATACAAATAACATAAAAGATTAACATTGACTTAAATAGTATTGCTCAACAGTGTAAAACAAGTTACCAAAATAAATTCAAGAAAAGATGTAACAATTGAATAAGAAGTGATATTTAACACCAATGGAAAAATAAAAAAAATTCAGAAAAGAAAAGAAAAATATGCACAAATTTAAAATGCAATGAATGAGATATGAAAATAAATTAAAATAAAATAAAAAGAAAAATAAGAATGAGAAGGGAAAGAAGGGAAGAGGAAGTAAATAAGAAAGGAGAAGAAAAATTAGGATTTGGAGGAGAGAAAGATAAGATATGTGGCAATTTTAGGGTGAGCTGTGCAGCGCATGCGACGCGGCCGCGGAAGGCACGCGTTCGCGTGGGTGCGCGTCAGGTAAAACGATGCGATCGCGTCAGTCACGCGGTCGCGTGACCCATGTTGCGCTGCTGGCGCAAGTGCAGCCTCGCGCCAGCACAACTCTCTGTTCAAATTAATTTATTTGCCAAAATTGGGGTGACGCGATCGCGTGGGGCACGCGATCGCTTGAGTGTGCGTCAGAAAATAATTGACGTGGCCGCGTCGGCAACGCGGTCGCGTGACAAGGATTGTGCTTCCAGCACCAATCCAGTACCACTCTCGCACAATATGGCATTGTGCACCCTTTTACGTCGAAAATGCAGGGCACGCGGTCGCGTGGGAGGCCATACTTCCCATTCGACGCGAACGCGTCAGCGACGCGGTCGCGTGGGTCGATATGTGCCATTAGCACACCTCCAGCCACGCTCCTGCGTGACTCTCTGTTCACATTTAATTTTCCTTTCTCTCCAAGCGACGCGGACGCGTCGCTGATGCGATCGCGTCGCGTAGCGAAATTTTTTTTTTATATATATATATGCATGAACAATGCAGAATGCAGTGATTAATATGAGTGCTATGCATGATTCCAGGTTTACTAAAGTAAAATGAAAAGGAAATAAAAATAAAAACAAATAATGATTAAATAAACTGAAAAAGAAACGACCATACCATGGTAGGTTGTCTCCCACCTAGAACTTTTAGTTAGAGTCCTTAAGTTGGACATTGGAGGAGCTTCCGGTTAGGGTGGCTTATGTTTAAATTCGTCCAAAAATCTCCACAGTGCTTGGAATGCCAATAGCCTCCGGGGTCCCAAAATAGGCATGTGAAGCTTCTGAACAGCTTCAAACAGATTTTTAGGTTCCCGAGGTGGTAAATGTCAGAATAAACTCCAGGATTCCAAGCCTTGCTTTTAAATCCGCCTCTGTTTTGATTTGTAAGTTTCCATTCAGGCGGTTTAAAAAGTAGAATCTCACCGTGGTGACCAAACGTTCTCCGTGATCCATGCAATTGAGTATGATACCAATCCGTGTACTTCGAGGTGAAGCGTGGAACTTTATTGAACCTTGTGCACCAGCTCTGAGTACGAGCCATTTCCCTTTTACTCTTAAATCCGCAGAGAGCTCTAAGCTGGCCATCTGTTTTAAGTAAACCATATTCAAGTGAATAAGTAAAATTGTAAGTTAAGGATTGTACCCACTTGAAGCTTGTATTAGGTGGTAGTGGCCTTGGGATAGGTGTTTCTGGTGGTTCTGTAAGTTTTACTCCCTTATGCTCTTCTGTGAATTCCTCCACATCCTTACAAGAGTCCTCAATTGTATCCGTGTCCAAGTCAAATTCTTCTGTGTCTTCCTCGTCACTCGAGTCATAGATTGGAGGTTGAGAGAAATCTACCTCTGTATCATTTTCGTATTCACTTGGGGAAGATTCTTCGATTTCAAGGAATTCACTTGCAGATGCAAGTTCATCACTGAGAGAACAGGACTCGTGATCATCATCATCAAGAAAAATTGCTTCTTGGATTACTCCATCTGATTCTTCGTAAACGACTTGCCTTGGAGATTGTACTGTATCCTCCTTAGCATGAACTGTGGCATCTTGGACGGAGTTTTCCTCAATTCTGGATTCCCAAGGAAGTTCAGCATCGCCTAGATCTTCAACCAACTCTTCTTCTTGAACAATGACAGCTTCTTCTAATTGTTCTAGTACAAATTCATTCTCTGCCTTGTCCACTGGAGTCTCTAGTATTTCTTTCATGCTACGCTCTTCATCGGGTTGTCCACATGGAGCTGTGGTTGATCCTTGTATATTTGAGCGTTTAGTGGCCCATTGGATTAGTGCGTGCTCCAGTTGTTGAATGGTTGTTTGAAATTTAATTATTGTTTCTTTTAGGCGATCCTCTGCTTCGCAGTTTGCTGGACTTAGACATGATACATAGGGAAGTAGTGATGACTGGGAACGATTGGATTGGTATTGGGGTAAGGAAGGATCATATGATGGTGAATGGTGAAGAGAAGCTTGTGAGTGTGGTAGTTCGGGGTTATGTTGAAAGCACGGTTCATATGCACGGGGTGGGGCTTGTTGGTAATTACAAGGTTGTCCACCATGTCTTTCAGCTGGGTATGCACGGTAGAATGGTCTTTGTCTAGGATATCTCGGAGGGTGTTGCTGCCAAAAGGATTAATTAGATCCTCTTGGTCCCATCCATCCTTGATTGGTCTGACCTTGATGCACATTCCTGCTGTAACTTCTATTTCCTTTAACAATATTAGAACCAAACTCAAAGCGAGAGGGGTGAGAGTTCATAGTAGCAAATAAAGATAAAAAGGAAAAACGAAAATAAATAAATAAGCAAAAGAAAAATATTTACAATAACCAATAATAAGGCACACGTTTGCAATTCCCCAGCAACGACGCCATTTTGACGTTAGGATTTTTGCCAGTAAAGAATGTCATAAAAATAGCCGCGTTGTAGATATAGTCTCTAAACCGACAAAAATCCCTTCGTACAAACGTTTTGGGTGTCACAAGTAACAAACCCCTTTAGAAATTGTTAACCGAGTATTCAAACCTCGGGTTGTCTTCTCAAGAAACTGTGAGGAAGTATGTTCTTATTATTGGTTACAAAGATTGTAATCGGGGTTTAGAAGGTGAGAAGCAAGTGATTTAAATGACAAGTAAAGTAAATGGCAATTAAAAATAAATAAATAACTGTAAAACAACTTTTGGCAAGATAAGGAAATTTAGAGGTCTAACTTAGTTATCTCTCTTAACTATAATAAAAGTTGAATCTAAACTCCACTTGGTCAACCTTTACCAGGGCAAAGGAAAGTCAAGGGACTAATTAAATTGACCTATGAATCCTAATTATTTCCTAAGAAAAGGTTGGGATTATTTAGGTTCAACTCAATTAGCAAGATAACGATTATTAATTACGTTGAGTTCAACAACTGTTGAGTTACTAAATTCTTAATCTGAACTAAAAGGGAAAAAAGTAAAATTGCTGGAATAATAAAAATATTCTCAAATCGTAAACAATGATAACCATAAATTAACAAGAGCAATAATAAACTGAAAATGCCTCAATACCATTAGTTCAAATAATTATCTGTAACATGGAATAATTCATAAATTAAATTATAAAAGTAAATGATCAATTCAAATGTTGGAATAAATAATTATAGAACTAAAATAAAAGAACATTTAAAACCTGGATCCAGAGTTACTCTTGAAACAAGAAGAAATCCTAAATCCTAAAAGAGAGAGAGAGAACCTCTCTCTCCAAAACTACATCTAAAACATGAAAAGTAAATTATGAGAGGCATCCTTATGAATGGATGCATTCCCCCACTTTATAGCCTCTAATCTGTGTTCTCTGGGCCGAAGACTGGGTCAGAAACAGCCTAGAAATCACTTCCAGCGCTTTCTGGTCCGTACAGGTCGCGGAAAAGTGACGCGGCCGTGTCGTCCACGCGACCGCACGGATTGGGTGTTGGCCAGGTCACGCGTTTGCGTGACCCACGCGTTCGCGTCGCCTGGCATTAGAGCAACTAGGCAAATTATATATCAAATCGAAGCCCCGGATGTTAGCTTTCCAATGCAACTAGAACCGCGTCTTTTGGACCTCTGTTGCTAAAGTTATACCCGTTTGAGTCCAAAGAGGTCAGGTTGGACAGCTTAGCAGTTTCTCCAACTTCTTGCATTCCTTTCACTTTTGCATGCTTCCTTTCCATCCTCTGAGCCATTCCTGCCTTATAAGATCTGAAAACACTTAACACACATATCAAGGCATCTAATGGTAATAATAGAGGATTAATAATAAGCAAATATAAGATCAATGAAGCATGTTTTCAATCATAGCATAAAATCAGGAAGGAAAATGTAAAACATGCTAATTGTATGAATAAGTGAGTAAAGAGTTGATAAAAACCACTCAATTGAGCACAAGATAAGCCATAAAATAGTGGTTTATCAAGCTCATAAGGAGTTTTCTTCAACCCTTTTCTAATGATAGTTTTATTCAAAATATAACAAGCTGTATTTACAGCTTCGGCCCATAGAAATTTTGGAATCTCACTTTCACATAACATAGCCCTAGTAATCTCTTGAAGGCTTCTATTCCTTCTTTCAACAACACCATTTTGTTGAGGTGTTCTAGGGCATGAAAAGTTATGAGCAATTCCAAAATCATCACAGAATTTTTCAAATTCTTGGTTTTCAAATTCTTTTCTGTGATCACTTCTCAAATGGGAAACTTTTAAATCTTTTTCATTTTGAATTCTTTTGCAAAGGGTTGAAAAGGCATGAAAAGCATCATTTTTATGAGCAAGGAAAAGTACCCAACCAAATCTAGAGTAATCATCCACCACCACAAAGCCATAGTGTTTACCTCCTAAACTTTGAATTCTTGTTGGTCTAAAAAGATCAATGTGTAACATCTCTAATAGCCTCTTGGTTGAAATTCCATTTTTTCCTTTAAAAGAGGATTTTACTTGTTTGCTAATTGACAAGCATCACAAGTAAGATCCTTATCAGATTTAATATTTGGAATTCCTCTTACCAAGTTTTTCTTAACTAGTTTAGAAATTTGGTACATGCTAGCATGACCCAATTTCTTATGCCATAGCCATTTTTCAGATTCAAGAGAGGTAAACACATGTTACTTTTTTATCTTTCAAGTCCTCAAGAGTCAATCCATACACGTTATTATACCTTTTAGCCTCAAACAAAATATCCCCAGATTTTTCACACACAACTAAACACATAAACTTTTTAAAAACAACTTTAAAACCTAGATCACACAATTGACTAACACTTAGCAAATTATGTTTCAAGACATCGACAAGAAGAACATCATTTATACAAGAAGAGAAACTTTTACCAACTTTTCCAATGGCCACTATTTTTCCTTTACCATCATCACCGATAGTTACAAACCCTCCATCATACTCATCAAGTTTTATGAAGAAGGTTGCTTTTCCAGTCATATGCCTAGAGCATCTGTTGTCCATATACCACATGTTGTCCATCCGCTTGGATGCTAGGCATACCTACAAAAAGAGCTTAAGTGACCTTAGGTATCCAAATCTTCTTGGATCCTTTCACGTTAAACCATCTCCTATGTCCCAAACCATTGTAGTCAAAAACAACTTTGTAAACTTTGTCACCAATCAATCTTTCACCAAAAGAACATTGAATGGGAAAGTGCCCATTTCGGTTGCATAGTCTACAAAATCTTGGAGTTGATGTTTTGTTAAAGCTTGTCGGGTTTTGAAACCTTGTATCATTTGAAGATGAGGCTATGTTTTCAAAATAAGGTTTTCAACAGATTTGTAATTTTTGTGAAACCCCAAGCCAGCCTTGTCATAGAGTGGTTTTTAACTAGCCAAAATTTGATTTAGATTTTCAGAACTTTGAGTGAACTTAAGTCATTTTCAAGACTTTTGATCTTTTTCAGCAACTCTTCATTTTCTTTGAAAGAGTTTGCATTTGCAACAACTAAATGATCACTTTCACAGCTTCTAAGTTGAGCTTTTAACTGCTTGTTTTCTTCAACAAGATTAACAGCAGTTTCAGCCTCCCTTAGTTTATCTTTAAGAAAACTATTTTCAGCTTTTAGGATGGTGATTTGTTGCTCAAGATCTTGGTTATCAAGCTGAAAACATCTAATTTTTTCAGAAAGGTGGTCTATCATAAGATGAAGATCTTCAGTGTCAGGGTTGTGAAAGACTACCTGATCAATGTGATCTGCCATGAGACATGGTTGTGACTTAGTCTCGGATTCTTCGTCATCGTCTGAGTCATTTTCCAAGTCCTCCCGTGAATCCATCAGTCCTTTCTTCTTTCCTCTCTTTGGCTTCTCCTCCTTCTTCAACTTAGGGCAATCAGATTTAAAATGCCCAGTCTCTTTGCAGTTGTAGCATGTCACCTTGCTAAAATCTTTCTTTTGTTTTCTTGAGCTGCTTTCCTTGCTTCTTTCTTTGAACTTCACCGTTTTCCTAAATTTTTTGGCAAACAACACAAATTTATTTTCAGAGGAATTATAACTGGATTCATCATCCAGGGGGTTAGTGATAGATGTAAAAGCAATTCCTTTCTTTTTTGAATCTTTTTTCAAATAAGTGTTTTCAAAAGCAAGTAAATTTCCTCTCAAGTCATCATATGTCATGGAATCTAGACTACTACTCTCAAATATGATTAATGCTTTAGTTTCCCCTCTTTAGTGAGACATCTCAAAACTCTTCTCACAAGCACAGAATCAGGATATGTAATTTCTATAGCATCTAAGCCAACAATGATGATGTTGAATCTTTCGAACACTTCATCAATAGATTCTCCTTCCTTCATTGTAAACATTTCATACTCTCTGTTCAATATATCTATCCGGGTCTTCTTCACTATGGTGGTTCCTTCATGGGTGATTTAAAGTTTGTCCCAAATTTCCTTTGTCGTTGTACATTGTGATACCCGTCGGTATTCCTCGAAGCTGATAGCAAAGTTGAGCAAGTTGATAGCCTTGGCATTGAGATCCACCTTCTTTCTGTCTTTCTCGGTCCAGCTTGCTTCGGGTTTAAGAGAGACCACTCCTTCAGCACTTGTGGTGGTTGGAAATTGAGGACCCTCTAGGATAATCTTCCAATGTTTGTAGTCTACTGCTTGCACAAAAATCTTCATTCACTCCTTTCAATAGGTGTAGTTTTTCCCATTGGAAAAAGCAGGTCTGTTGCTTGACTGTCCTTCTGTCAGGTTGTCGAACATCAGATTAGAGCCACTGTTTTCTGCCATCTGGACTTTTTCTCCAAGCTACAAAGCTTGATCTCTTTGAGACCAAGCTCTGATACCAATTGATGGTTTATCAGTGGCTAAGAGAAGGGGAGGTTGAATCTTAGCCCCTTTTTTTTGTTTAGTAACCCTTGCTGTCTTTCAGAACATTTGAGGAGATATTTCTTGTTTTTGACTCTTGCCTAGCCACGAGATTTTTTCGTTTTGTCTCGTGACCAGCCATGAGATATTTTTCAGTTTTCTCTCATGTGCAGCAGAATCAGAAATGGAGTAGAAGAGAGAAAATTACACCAAGATATATCCTGGTTCAACTACAAAGTGCAATGCAGCCTACATCTAGTCTCCATCACAACAATGATGGAATTTCACTATAATCATCCTTGATGACAAACACAAATTCTCCCTAGGAACTACCCTTCCTATCCGGGACAAGTCCAGAATCTAAAACCTAATCCTGAACTTGACTTGGTCACTGCTAAGCTTTCAACTGCTAAGTGCTAACCCAACTTGCAAAGGGATTCCCACATAATCATGAAACACAACACAGATGTACAAAGGACCTCTAAGGACATCTATGGCTTTTTCTTTTAATTTTGAACACTTTGCCTTTTCCCGCTCTATGGCTTTTTCATACAAACCTCTCTGTTTGCCTTTTTCTATGAGACTCAAGACAGACAAAATTAAACAAAAAATTACAAAGTGAAATACATTGAAGGAGAAGAACTTCTATCAGCTTAGGTAGCTATGTGAACACTGTGCCTTGCACTCACACTCCTTGCTTTAACCCCTGGCTAAACTTCTTCTTCTTTAAGAAAACCGGTTCGGCCAGAGAGAGAGGAGAGGAAACCGAATGCTTTAACCAACATGCAATTACCTCTGTGTCTTCCTTTTACACCAAGCTTCATCAATCCGATCCATCCCTCCTTGCTTGCACTCCAAGAAGGACTCCTAGCCCTTGATGCTTCTTGATGCATGATAGCTTCTTCTGCTCAAAATTTTGTAACTTCACCATGTAGCTACAGTAGCTACCTAAAGAACTGAAGATTAATGGTTTAGAAGTTATAGTAAACTCTCGTTGTAAGTATAGTTACTAAACCAAGCAATCAACCTTTCTTACAAACGTTTTGGTTGTCACAAGTAACAAACCCTTTTGAAATTGATAACCGAGTATTCAAATCTCGGGTCGTCTTCTCAAGGAATTGTAGGGAGGTATGTTCTTATTATTGACTATGAAAAAGGTAAAATTGGGGGTTTGGAAATAAGGAAGAAGTATGACAAGTAATTCAAATGACAATTAAAATAAATAAATAACTATAAAATAAACTTTTGGCAAGATATGAAATTAATCCCACTTAGTTACTCCTATAAGAATGGAAGTTAATCCCACTTAGTTAACCTTTGCGTAAGCAAGGGAAAGTCCAGTGAACCAATTGGTTAGATTTCCCAAGTCCTAGCCAAATCCTAAGGAAAGACTAGAGTTAGTGGAATTTCGGTTAATTAGCCGACATAACAATCAATCATGAATTGTTGAGAACTCAAGAGCTTCCAGTTAATCAATTAAAGCCAATAGTAAATAATCTAAATTAAAATTAAAGAAAAGCAATCATGAATCTGAAATACCTCAAATTATATTAAATAGAAAATCTCAATTCTAACATGGACAATATCATCAGCCAATTGGGCAACATCAATCAAACACAATTAAAAATATCAGAGTAAATAAAAGTAGAAGAGAAACACAAATTATTGAATCTGATGAAGATAAAGTAATCCTGAAATGAAAAGAAATCCTAATCCTAAAATAAATTCTAATCCTAATCCTAATCCTAAGAGACAGGAGAGAACCTCTTTCTCTAAAAACTACATCTAAAACCTAAAATTGTGAGTTATGAAAGCATGTTGAGTCTCTGCAAGTTCCCTGACTTTAATCTATGTTTCTGGGCCGAAAACTGGGTTGAAATGCGGCCTAGAATCTCTGCCAGCGACTTTTGTAATTCTGCAGATCATTCACGTCACACGTCCGCGTCGTCCACGCGTTCGCGTCACTTAGCATTTCTCGTACCACGCGTGCGCGTCGTCCACGCTTTTGCGTCGTTCGTGCAGCTTCCAATCCGCACGGTCGCATCAGGCACGCGAATGCGTCACTCTGATTTCTTCCATTTCACGCGGTCGCGTGAGCCATGCGACCGCGTGACTTCTCGCTGGTCATCTCCTCAATTCCTTGTATTCCTTCCATCTTTGCACACTTCCTCTTCATTCTCTAAGCCATTCCTGCCCTATGAAGCCTGAAACACTTAACACACAGATCAAGGCATCGAATGGTAATAAGAGAGGATTAAGATTAGCTAAATTAAGACCAAAGAAGCATGTTTTCAATCATAGAACTAAACTAGGAAGGAAATGTAAAATCATGCAAATCCTATGAATAAGTAGGTTAAAAGCTTGATAAAATCACTCAATTAAATACAATATAAACCTTGAACTAGTGGTTTATCAACCTCCCCACACTTAAACATTAGCATGTCCTCATGCTAAACTCAAGGAGACCAAATAAATGAGTAGGGAAAGGCAAGACTCATGCAATGCAATCTATGAAAAAGTAAATAAATCCTTCAGGAATAAATATGAACTGGATTTCACTAATTCAAATCACAAAATACAATATAAGTAACTTGCAAGAAGAAGATAGCTCATGAAAGCAGGGAACATAGAATTAAGCACTGAACCCTCACTCGTAGTGTATATCACTCTAATCTCTCAGGTGTATAGGGTCAACTCTCTCAATTCTCTACTAATCTTGCTTTCTATAGCTTGCTCTTCATCTAATAATCAACAAAAATTTAATGCACCAATACACAAATCAAGAGGTCTTTTAAGGGTTGTAATGGGGTTAGGGTCAAGGTAGGATTGTATTTGGCCAAGTGGACTAAAATTTGAATCCTTAATTAACATAAACTTTCCACCAAACTTAAGACAATCCATTTAATTAAAATACAAAATCTAACTTCCCATTAACTGTATTTTCTACATATTCATGCATCCTAAATTTGAGTACAGTACATATGCATTGATACTAACACTTACTTTGGGGCATTTTGTCCCCTTTTATTATTTGCTCTTTTCTTTTTCTATTTTTTTTCAATGCATATGATTAAAGTATTGAATGCAATAATATGTGCTCAACTATTATTTTGCACATTTTTCACTAAAATATACAACACCTAATTATTCAAACCAAATATTTTCAAACCCGACTTCCCCACACTTAAATCATGAGCACTTTTTACTAGTCTAAGCTAACCAAGGATTCAAATTAAGGACATTATTGTTTTCCGCTTAGAGTTAGTAATGAGCTAAAGTAAAGAACAAGGGGTAAAATAGGCTCAACATAGGTTTGCAAAGGATAATAAAAGGTAAGGCCATATGGGTATGTAAGCTCAGTGAAACAAGGCCTCAATCATATAAGTGCATGCATACATCAAATGATGGAAATATAGAATTAAGCAAGACAAAGATCACAATTTTAGAGAGAAAAACACACATCAAAAATAAAATATTGGTTGATAGAATGCAACCAATCAAACAGGCTCAAAATCTCACTGGTTTTGTGTGTTCGAGCTCTAAACTATGTTCCAAAACAATATTTCTTCATACAAGTTTTTCAAAAAGTTTTTAATTTAAATTAGTGAAATACTATAAAAAGTTTTCTTGAAAAAGAAAATATTACTTCAACCAAGTGGTAAAATATGCACAAAATTAAACTATAATGCAACAATGAAAAACAAAAATTGGTGTTAAGAAGGGACTAACTGACCCGTGGGGATCGGTATCGACCTCCCCATACTTAAAGATTGCACCGTCCTCGGTGCATGCTGAGATGTACAGGTGGGTGGGTGTTGTGGTTCCTCAGCCGATGCTCGTTGTAAAGTCTTTCTCTTTACTCTTCCCAGTGGCCAGCCTGAAAAAGGGAGAAGAGAAAGAGACATGAAGTCAAAGGGGTAGAGCAAAGAGGAGGGTGGTACGAGTGATAATCATGCCAAGCAAGGAAAATAGAGAATGAAAGACATGGTCGCGATTCCATGTGATCAGTTCATCAATGGAAGTATAGCAAGGCATGGGGAGTATTGGATGCAAGATGTTTATTAGCATGCCGGCAAGGGCATGAGTAGCATAGATCAAGCATCAAAAGCCTAGATGTATTATTAGTCGTGAGAAACTAACAATAATGTTTGTATTGACAATTATATTTAATTAATAAAATAGTAAAAGGAATTTGTGAAAAGCAAGCATTGAATAGTAGAATAGAATAATGTAGAAAAGTGTATGATGCCATACGGGCTTTTTAACAAACATAAAGCATGCATATTAAATAAGGTATGAGAAGTATTAAATTGAACATGCAAGCACCTTTTAAAAAAATGATATATAATTGTCAAATAAATTCTTAACAATCCACAAGAAAAATAATGACCCAAATAAATTTCCAACACCAATTAAAAGAAAAAAAGAAAGAAAAAAGAAAAGAAGGAAGAAAAAAATAAGAAGGGAAAGAAAAGATTAGATTTGGGGAAGAAAAGATGAGATATCTTGGCTGATCTTGATAAGCTGTGCGGCGCAGGCGACGCGAACACGTGAGGGATGCGTTCGCACGGTTGGCGCTATTGTCAAGTGACGCGGCCGCGTGGGGCATGCGGTCGCGTGAGTGAATTAGTGCTACTAGCGCGAGGGCAGCCGCGCGCTCGCGCAACTTTCTGTTTGAATCTCATTTTGCAAGATTTTGGGTTACGCGACCGCGTGGGTGACGCGATCGCGTGATAGGCCATATTATGGGGATTGACGCGGACACGTGGGGCACGCGTTCACGTAGCAGAGCTTGTGCTGCTAGCATGAGTCCAGCCCAATTCTAGCGCAACTTTTGGCCATACACCCTTTTTACGTTGATTACCAGGTCACGCGGCCGCGTGGGTGACGCGAACGCGTGGGAGGCATATTTCGCATGTGACGCGGACGCGTCAGCGACGCGGTTGCGTGGATCAAGTTGTGCCAAAGGCACGCCCCAGCCACGCTTTCGCGTGACTCGCTATTCAATTTGCTATCTTCCCAACGCACTTGTGACGTGGACGCGTCAACGACGCTGTCGCGTCGCGTGCCATTTTTTTTATATGCAGTATGCAGAATGCAAAATGTAATGAATGTCATGCAAAAATTGCAGGTTCAATAAAAATTCAAAAACAGACTAAAATTAAATCTAAAAAGAGAATGATCATACCATGGTGGGTTGTCTCCCACCTAGCACTTTTAGTTAAAGTCCTTAAGTTTGACATTTGATGAACTCCCTGTTATGGTGGCTTGTGCTTGAACTCATCCAGGATTCTCCACCAATATTTGTATCTCCAGTAACCTCCGGGGTCCCAAACTAAGCATGTAAAGCCCTTAAGAAGCTTCAAACAGATTCTTAGGCTCCCGGGATGACAAATGTCAGAGTAGATTCCAGGATCCCAAATCTTGCTTTTACACCCATTTTTGTCGGGATCTGTATTTTTCCAGCTGGGTGATAAGTAATTTGAATTCTCACTGCAGCCACCAAACAGTATCCTAGACCCATTCAGCTGAGCTCTATACGAACCTTTGCGTTTAAACTTTGAGCTTCCAACCATAATGAACCTGGCAGGACAATTCTTACCACTGACCATCTTCCTCTTACTCTTAATGCCACAAAGAGCTCTAAGTTGACCATCCGTCTCCAGTAGCCCATACTCAAGTGGAATTAGAAAGCTAAGGGATATGAATTTTACCCACTTGAATGTTGTGAAGGATGATGGCAACTTAGGGGGAGGTGTTTCTAATGAACGTGTAGGCTCCACTTCCTTGTGCTCTTCTTCGACATCTTCCACCTCTTTACAATCTTCTTCAATATCAACCTCTTCCTCTTGGTGGATTTCTTTTGATTCAATTTCTTCTTCATTTTGCACCAAGGGCATGGGAGGTTGTGCTTCGTCTTCTTTAATCTCCATGTCAAGTCCAATGGGAGAAGATTCAAATGTAGATAAGAATTCATTAATGATTGAGTCCATCTCTTGATCATCTCCTTCAAAGTCTTCAACGATGATATGCTTTGGAGGTTGTACACCCTCCGCAACATTAGCTTCAAACGTCTTTAAAGGATGCTCTATAACTTGACTTTCCCATGGAGGTTCAGCATCTGCTAAGTCTTCAACCACTGCCTCCTCTTCTTCTTCAATAATTCTGACTTCCTCCACTTGTTCCAATATCAAATCGTGCTGCTCACTATCCACCGGAGTGCCCAATTTCTCCTTCCTACTACATTCTTCAGTAGATTTCCAACATGAAACCATGGGGGTTCTTTGAATGTCCGAACGTCGGAAAGGTAATCGATTTCTTGCTTGATCCAGGTATTTAAGTATGCAATCGTATTCGTCCTCGATGATTTTCTTTTCAACTATTTCTTCACCTTCAAGCACAAAATCCTCCTTGTCGTCTTTTTTCATTAGTTCTTCAATTGCGCTGTCAACTTCAAGGGTCTCTACTACCTTCACCTTTAGTGCCTCCTCTAGCTCCTTATGAAGTATGGATTCGCGAAGATGATCCTCTCTCTCTCTTGTTCCATGTCAATTGTATCAGTGGGATCATGTTGCTCTTGAATTGATGGATGTTGGTGCTCTTCCACGGATGGTGGTGATGGGATGGGTGGATCATTATGTGGTTGAGATGGAAGTGCATTGGAGCTTAAGGGTTGAATATTGGGTGTAGAGGGTTGGCCCAAGCGGGATATAAGTGCTTGAAGAGTAGAGGAGAGACTAGTGATAGAGGCAAGTTTGCTTTCCATGGAGGTTTGGGGTGGATAGGAGGGTTCATTTGTTGGGGGAAAAGGTTCATAACACGGAAGTGGTTTCTCTTGATAAGGATATGGAGATGGTGTATATTGAGGTGGTGGTTCTGGGTATGGTTCATATGGTGGTTGGTGTGGTGAATGAGAATTGGGGTCATATGGAGGTGAATGGTGGAAAGGGGATCGTGAGTGTGGTGGTTCAAAGTTATGTTGTGAGGATGCTCTCTGAGCATACGGTGGGGCTCGTTGGTAGCTACTAGGAGGTCCACCATATCTATCAGTTTGGTATGCATTGTAGGATGGTCTTTGTCTGTGATATCTTGGAAGGTGTTGTTGCCTAAAGGGTTGATCAGATCCTCTTGACTCTGTCCATCTTTGATTGCTTTGACCTTGATGCATATTACTGTTCTCATTATAGTGTCCATTCCTAACAATAACATTGGAATCAAACTTGAAGCCAGAGGGGTGAGAATTCATAGTAGTTATCAGAAATAAGGGGGAAAAAGAAGAAACAAATAAATAAGTAAAAGAAAAATATATATATATTTTTTTTGAAAAATATTTACAATAACCAATAATAAGGCACACATTTGCAATTCCCCGGCAACGGCTCCATTTTGAAGAACTGAAGATTGATGGTTTAGAAGTTATAGTAAACTCTCGTTGTAAGTATAGTTACTAAACCAAGCAATCAACCTTTCTTACAAACGTTTTAGTTGTCACAAGTAACAATCCCTTTTGAAATTGATAACCGAGTATTCAAACCTCGGGTCGTCTTCTCAAGGAATTGCAGGGAGGTATGTTCTTATTATTGGCTATGAAAAAGGTAAAATTGGGGGTTTTGGAAATAAGGAAGAAGTATGACAAGTAATTCAAATGACAATTAAAATAAATAAATAACTATAAAATAAACTCTTGGCAAGATATGAAATTTCGGAAGTCCTATCCTAGTTACTCCTATAAGAATGGAAGTTAATCCCACTTAGTTAACCTTTGCGTAAGCAAGGGAAAGTCCAGTGAACCAATTGGTTAGATTTCCCAAGTCCTAGCCAAATTCTAAGGAAAGACTAGAGTTAGTGGAATTTCGGTTAATTAGCCGACATAACAATCAATCAAGAATAGTTGAGAACTCAAGAGCTTCCAGTTAATCAATTAAAGCCAATAGTAAATAATCTAAATTAAAATTAAAGAAAAGCAATCATGAGTCTGAAATACCTCAAATTATATTAAATAGAAAATCTCAATTCAAACATGGACAATATCATCAGCCAATTGGGCAACATCAATCAAACACAATTAAAAATATCAGAGTAAATAAAAGTAGAAGAGAAACACAAATTATTGAACCTGATGAAGATAAAATAATCCTGAAGTTAAAAGAAATCCTAATCCTAAAATAAATTCTAATCCTAATACTAATCCTAAGAGAGGGGAGAGAACCTCTCTCTCTAAAAACTACATCTAAAACCTAAAATTGTGAGTTATGAAAGCATGTTGAGTCTCTACAAGTTCCCTGACTTTAATCTGTGTTTCTGGGCCAAAATCTGGGTTGAAATGCAGCCTAGAATCTCTGCCAGTGACTTTTGTAATTCTGCAGATCGCGCACATCACGCGTCCGCGTCGTCCACGCGTTCGCGTGACTTAGCATTTCTCGTACCACGCGTGCACGTCATCCACGCTTTCGCGTTCTTCGTGCAACTTCCAATCCGCGCGGTCGCGTCAGGCACGCGAACGCGTCACCCTGATTTCTTTCATTTCGCGCGGTCGCGTGAGCCATACGACCGTGTGACTTCTCGCTGGTCATCTCCTCAATTCCTTGTATTCCTTCCATCTTTGCACACTTCCTCTTCATTCTCTAAGCCATTCCTGCCCTTTGAAGCCTGAAACACTTAACACATAGATCAAGGCATCGAATGGTTATAAGAAAGGATTAAGATTAGCTAAATTAAGACCAAAGAAGCATGTTTTCAATCATAGAACTAAACTAGGAAGGAATTGTAAAATCATGCAAATCCTATGAATAAGTGGGTGAAAAGCTTGATAAAATCACTCAATTGAATACAATATAAACCATGAAATAGTGGTTTATCACTACCTCCTGTGGTAGTTCATCAAAAGCTGAGACAAGCCATCCCTCAAGGATCTTCTTCCTCTGACCGAAATCTTCTCTTCCATTTTTGGTATGGAGAGCTTGAGCTTACTTCACCAAATCTTAGAACTGGCATGCCATGCCCAGAAGCTGGCGTGCCGCACCCATTATAAAAATAGAACTCGCGTGGCATGCCTTCGATATCAAGTGGCACGCCCATGTTTTGCAATGCTGAAATAATGGCTTCTTTCACCTTCAAGTTTAACATCCACCATAGAGTGTTATATATAGTTGGAAAGTTCTTGATGTTAGCTTTCATACGCCACCAAAATCAGATCATTTGGACCTCTACAACTTAAGCTATGTTCCTTTGAAGATGAAGAGGCCAGGCTAGTAACTCTGCAGTGATGTGTTTTTCTTCTTGTGCTTTCGGGGTCAATATCTTCCTCAATTCCAATGTCTATCATAATTTGTTATATATGGTTGGAAAGCTCTGGATGTCTACTTTCTAATGGCACTAAAAGCACTTCAATTGATGCTTTTTTAGCCCAGGATATCTTGATGCCAGGGCATCTAGGCCAGTTTCACTAACCTTTTCTTTACTATTTTAAGGTAGTTTCATGCATTTTCTTAGTGAATAAGGCAAGTTTTGGATGAAAATACACTTACACCTTGATTCAAGAAACTATTGTGAATTTCACATGATTTCATGAGGAATTTGCTAGAATTGAATGATAAATTGATGATGGATAATCTCATGACTTTGGCTAGAGCTTTGATGCACTTTATTTGCTTCATTTCAGGACAAAGGAAGCAAGGAAGAACCACCTTAGTACTTACGTTAATCTAGTTAATGTGACCATTAACGTGGAATGGCAAATAGCTTGCAACGTTAATGAGAAAAGTGATCACCAATAACGTCTGCGAAGCCATCGTAAGCCCACGTTAATTGCCACGTTAACTAAGTTAACGTGGTAGTTAACGTGGAGACAAAAGAAAGCTCCAACGTTAGTGGTAAACGTGAACACCACTAACGTTCCAAGATTTGGCAATGAGCCACAATAAGAGTCACGTTAACTTAGTTAACGTGAACTCTAACATGGAAGAGAGGAACAATGCCAACGTTAGTGACACTCACCTTTGTCACTAACATTGGATCAACTAGCATTGCCCACGTTAGTGGTTACGTTAAGACCACTAGCGTGAAAGTTAACGTAGAGCTGAGATTGATGAGCCAACGTTAGTGACACTCACCTTTGTCACTAACGTTGGGAGATGGCATTACTACCACGTTAGTGGCCACGTTAACTTAGTTAACGTGAGCTCTAACGTGGAGAGTAGGGGCACTTTGAGCGTTAGTGACAAAGGTAAGTGTCACTAACGCTCTCGAAGGTGAGGCATAGCCACGTTAAGAGCCACGTTAGTTACACTAACATGAACTCTAACGTAGGGACAAAGGGCATAAGGCAACGTTAATGGGAAAGGTGAGTCCCAATAACGCTTGCAAAGGATTATAAGTCAACGTTATTAGGAAAGGTGAGTCCCAATAACGCTAGTGAAGATTTACAAGGCAACGTTAGTGGTCACGTTAGTGCCACTAACATTGGAGTTAACGTAGGCTATATGGGGTTGGATCGTTAGTGAAAATTATGATTGCCACTAACGTTCTCGAACCCACAATGTCACTTAACGTTAACTTTACTAATGCCCATGCCTAATTCATACTTCTCTGCAAGTTGGGCCCACTAAAGATTAGAACTGCTTCAACTCAAGATTTAAAGCCCACATCCAAGACTTGAAGAACTCACTAGAAGATCAAGAGGAGTAGTATATATAGGAGTAGTTTTGAACTATAGAGAAGCTTGGCACTTTGGAGAACTACTCTCTGTATATTTACTTTTCTACACTTTTAGCTGGGATGTATTACTTTCTGCCATTTTCCATTTCTAGAGCTATGAACAACTAAACCCCTTTCATTGGGTTAGGGAGCTCTGTTGTAATTTGATGGATCAATTATAGTTTTCATTCTCTTCTTCTTTCTTCTCTTTTGATTTACTAGAAAGCTTTCGATCTTAATTCAATTGGTTAGTTGTCTTGGAAAAGAAACTCTCCATAATTGGATCTCCTCTGAGCCTTGGAAAAGGGATGAGGAGATCATGCTAGAATTGCTTTCTCATGTTGGACCAAATTAGGGTCTGGGCGGATATAGTGACATGTAATCCTCCAAACACTTTGATTTGGAAATACATGTGGTATAATCAGTGACCATACTTAATCTCTTCCCATGAGCAATTAAATCTAGGAATTAGGCAATTGTTCAAGCTTAGAGAGATTGGATTACCAAAGAATTGGAATCTAATCACCTAAGATTGCCAAGGAGATCAATAGATGCATTGATTGAGGAAGAGATGAAAATGAACTTGATCCGAAGAATACAACATCTCTTGAGCCCAATGAATTCCCCATTTCTGATCTTACCCATTCTCTTTATTTTCTGTCATTTATTTTCATGCTCATTACCCCAAATTCCCATTTAAGATTCTGCACTTTATTTTCTGCTATTTACTTTTCTGCCATTTAATTTTCTGCAATTCTCAAACTACACTCTGTTTAGCTCAGCTAGCATACTCTTCCAACTAAAGTTGCTTGACCAATCAATCCCTGTGGGATTCGACCTCACTCTATTGTGAGTTTTTACTTGACGACAAATTTGGTATACTTGCCGAAGGAAAATTTGTTGAGAGACAAGTTTTCATGCATCAAGTTAATGGCGCCGTTGCCGAGGATTGATTTTGTATCAACAATGATTAAGTTGGAAGCTAACTAGATTGGGCATTTTTCCTTGTTTGTTTACTTTATTCAGTCATTTATTTTCACTTTCTTTAACTTCTTCCTCATCCTCTATACTCTCTCTGTTTTTCTTTCTTTCTTTGTTATTATCTACAATTCTGCTCACTAACCCACTAACTATTTGATAATTTGCATCGCTCACACTAACAATCACTCTAACAAGAATAACCTCTTCATTTTATTTCTTGCTGCGTGTTTTGTTAGTTGTATGACAGGGAGAAGAGGGGGGGCCTCAACTTCCTTCGATTCAGAACCTGAGAGAACCCTCTGGAGATTAAAGAGGGAAGCAAGAGGGAAAAGAGTTGTTGGTGCTGAAGAAGAGGAAGAATACTTTGAACCCAACATGGAAGAGAACTTGGAAAACAATCATGAAGAAGAAGCTCACAACCATGCTAGAGAAGGTCCTGTAAATCATGCTGGGCAAGAAAGGAGAGTTCTAGGCTCCTACATCAATCCAAATCCAGGAAACTGTGGAAGTAGCATCCAGAAGCCCACCATACATGCCAACAACTTTGAACTAAAATCCCAACTCATCACCCTTGTTCAGAACAACTGCTCATTTGGAGGAAGTGCTCAAGAAGACCCCAATCAACATCTAACCACCTTCCTGAGAATTTGTGACACTGTGAAGTCTAATGGAGTCCACCCGGAAGTCTATAGGCTGTTGTTGTTCCTTTTTTCACTCAGGGACAAGGCATCCAAGTGGCTCAAATCCTTTCCAAAGGAGAGCTTGACAAATTGGGAAGATGTGGTGAACAAATTTTTGGCAACATTCTACCCTCCTCAAAGAATTAACAGGCTGAGAGCTGAGGTGCAGACTTTCAGGCAACAAGATGGTGAGACTCTCTCTGAGGCATGGGAGAGGTTCAAGGAGTTATCAAAAAGATGCTCACCAGATATATATGTTTAATGAATGGGTTCAACTTCACATTTTCTATGAAGGTCTTTTCCATGAGTCAAAGAAGGCTGTAGATCATTCATCAGGGGGTTCTCTAAACAAGAAGAAAACCATTGAAGAAGCCATAGATGTCATTGAAACAGTAGCTGAGAATGACTACTTCTATGCCTCTGAAAGAAGTAAGACTCGAGGAGTAATAGAGCTGAACCACATGGATGCATTGCTAGATCAAAATAAGATGATCACCAAGAAGCTAGTAGATCTCACCAAGAAGGTGGAGGAAAACCAAGTTGCAGTAGTCATCACTTCATCACCAACTCAAGAAGAAGTGAATATAGGAGAAGAAGGTGACTGGGAACAAGCCAACTATGTTGGAAACTCACCTAGACAAATTCATGACCCATACTTCAAAACCTACAACTCTGGATGGAGAAATCACCCCAACTTTTAGTGGGGAAATCAACAAGACCAAGGTCAAGACCAGAGACGCCACAACCTCAACCCCAAGAACAATGCAACTCACCAACATACGTCACAGAGACCCTATCATCAACCACCTAACCACCCTTCTCAACCACTTAATCTCATCCCACCATCACTAACAGAGGATAGACTTTCAAATATTGAGGCTCTACTTGAAGATTTATGTAGAGAAGTCCAAGATAACAAGGTGTTTAAGGAAGAAGTACGAGCCAATATCAATAACCAAGGAGAAAACATCAAGAGATTGGAGTCCCAAGTAGGGTATCTATCTCAACAAATTCCCAAACCCACTGATGGATTTCCTAGTGACACGGAGAAGAACCCAAGAGGAGAAACAAAGAAAGTAAGGTGGAAAGAGTGTAAGATGATCACCACAAGTGATGAGAAGAGTATGAATGAAGTAGAACACCTTCAAGACAATCAAAAGGGAAACCAGGAAGTAAGGAGCCATGCACCTCAACCCACACTCAAGGAAGAGCTGAAGAAGAAGGAGACACTTAATCCATATGCACCCTTTTCCCAAAGGCTTAAAGGTGGTGTAGCAGGGAGAATGTATTCAAGATTCCTTGACATGTTTGCATCTCTTGATGTAAATATACCATTTATTAAAGCCCTCCAGCAAATGCCTTCCTACATAAAGTATATAAAGGAGTTGTTAGCCAGAAAGTGTTCATTGAAAGGTGGACAAAAAATAAATATGAATAGGGATTGCAGTGCTCTCATTCAACCAGGGTCACCCACAAAGAGGAAGGATCCAGGGAGTTTCCATATTCCTTGTGCCATAGGAGAAACAATGATTGATAAAGGACTCTGTGACACGGGAGCGAGCATCAACTTAATGCCTCTATCCCTCATGAAAAAGCTTCAAATCAATGAGCTAACACCCACAGATGTAATCATTAAGTTGGCTGACAAAACTCAAAAACAGGCAATAGAAGTGGTTGAGAATGTGCTAGTGAAGGTTAGGAACTACTTCCTCCCCACAGACTTTGTTGTCTTGGAAATGGATGAGAACCCTATTTACCCCATCATTCTGGGAAGGCCATTCTTAGCCACAGCCAGAGCACTCATAGATGTGGAACGAGGAGAGCTAGTGTTGAGAATACATGATGATCAGTGATGAGTGGATATTTTATACACTTTTTGGGGGTAATTTCATGTAGATTTTAGCATATTTTAATTAGTTTTTAATAGAATTTTATTAGTTTTTAAGCAAAAATCATACTTCTAGACTTTATTATGAGTTTGTGTGTTTTTCTGTGATTTTAGGTATTTTCTGGCTGAAATTTAGGGAGCTGAGCAAAAATCTAATTTAGGCTGAAAAAGGACTGCTGATGTTGTTGGATTCTGACCTCCCTTAACTAGGAATGGACTTTTTGGAGCTACAGAAGTCCAATTGGCGCGCTCTTAATTGGGTTGGAAAGTAGACATCCAGGGCTTTCCAGCAATATATAATACTCCATACTTTGCGCGAAGATAGATGATGTAAACTGGCGTTCAACTCCAGTTCCATGTTGCAGTCTGGTGTCCAACGCCATAAACAGGTTACAAGTTGGAGTTCAACGCCAAAAACACGTTACAACCTGGCGTTCAACTCCAGAAACAGCCCAGGCACATGAGAAGCTTAAATCTCAGCCCCAGCACATACCAAGTGGGCTCCAGAAGTGGATTTCTGCACCAATTATCTGAGTTTACTCATTTTTTGTAAACCTAGGTTACTAGTTTAGTTTTAAACAACTTTTAGAGACTTATTTTGTACATCATGACATTTTTAGATCTGAATTTTATACTCTTTGATGGCATGAGTCTCTAAACTCCATTGTTGGGGGTGAGGAGCTCTGCAGCGTCTCGATGAATTAATGCAATTATTTCTGTTTTTCCATTCAAATATGCGTGTTCCGATCTAAGATGTTCATTCGCACTTAACTATGGAGAAGGTGGTGATCCGTGACACTCATCACCTTCCTCAATCCATGAACATGTGCCTGACAACCACCTCCGTTCTACATCAGATTGAATGAGTATCTCTTAGATTCCTTAATCAGAATCTTCGTGGTGTAAGCTAGAATTGATGGCGGCATTCATGAGAATCCGGAAAGTCTAAACCTTGTCTGTGGTATTCCGAGTAGGATTCTGGGATTGGATGACTGTGAAGAGCTTCAAACTCGCGAGTGTTGGGCGTGATGACAAACGCAAAAGAATCAATGGATTCTATTCCGACATGATCGAGAACCAACAGTTGATTAGTCGTGCTGTGATTGAGCATTTGGACCATTTTCACTGAGAGGATGGGAAGTAGCCATTGACAACGGTGACACCCTATATAGAGCTTGCCATTGAAGGAACTTTGCACTTTTGCATGAGAAGAATATTACATTACAGGAATTCAGAAGACAAAGCATCTCTAAAACTCCAACATATTCTCCATTATTGCACAACAAGTAATAATTTCACGCTCTTATATTTTTTTAGTAATTCAAACTGATAATCATAATTGATCTCCTGACTAAGAATAATAAAATAATCATAGCTTGCTTCAAGTCAACAATCTCCATGGGATCGACCCTTACTCACGTAAGGTATTACTTGGACGACCCAGTGCACTTGCTGGTTAGTTGTGCGGATTGCAAAAGTGTGATTGCAATTTTGTGCATCAAGTTTTTGGCGCCGTTGCCGGGGATTGTACGAGTTTGAACAACTAAAGGTTTATTTTGTTGCTTAGATTAGGAATAATTTATTTTTGTTGCTTTATAGTCATTAAATTCTAAGTCCTTTATTTCCTTTTCAAAAATTTTTCAAAAATAGTATTTTTCTTTATCAATTTTTAATTTTTTTTCGTGAGTTTAGTGTCTTGTTCTAAGTTTGTTGTCAATTGCATATTTTATATTTTTCTTTTAAATTTTCGAAGTTGTGTTCTTTGATCTTCAAGTTGTTCTTGTTTATTTTTCTTGTTTGATCTTTAGTTTTTCTTGCTCTGTGTCTTTTCTTGTTTTTCTTATGCTATTCCAAAGCATTAGTCTTCCAAAAGGAATATACCTCTTCAAAACAAGTGTTACCTTTACTGCCCAATTGGCTAGAGGGTTGGTTCATGTTCTTGATGATTGGGCACCGGTTCTTTTAAAAATCTTTTTCAAAAATAATTTTTCTTGATTTAATCTTGTGTCAAACTTTAAGTTTGGTGTTTTATTGTTAATCTTTTTATAATTTTCGAAAATTTTATTGAGATTTTCTAAAAAAAAAAAATTTAAGTTTGGTTTTCTTTCTTTTGTTCTTGTTGTTCTTGTGAATCTTCAAAGTGTTCTTGAGTCTTCTTTGTATTTTGATCTTCAAATTTTTAAGTTTGGTGTTCCTTGGTATTTTTCCTCCAAAATTTTCGAAAACAAGGATCATTAGATCTAAAAATTTTAAGTCTTGTGTCTTTTGTGTGTTTTTCTCTTTCATCATAAAATTCAAAATCCAAAAAAAAATATATCTTTTCTATCTATTTTTTAGCAATTATTTCGAATTTTTTTAGAAAAATTCAGATTTCAATTTCAAAATTTTTCAAATCTTATCCTTTTAAGTTTTAAAAAAATATTATATCTTTTTCGAAAATATCCTAACCATTTTCTCTCTCCTCACTTTTTTTGAAAATCTTCATAAAATATTTTCTAATTTTTATTAATTTTTTTAATTTTAATTTTCTTATTTTATCTTATTTTTATTTCGATTTTTATTTTATTTTATTTTATTTCGAAAATCATTTTTTTATTTATTTATAAAATAACTCCACTACTGCTTCATATGGGAGTAGTATATGTATACCCTCCATTGGAGTTAGTAGTTTTGAATTGAATCCTCAGCTCATTATCATGGTGCAGCAAAGTTGTCAGTATTCTGGTCTTCCACAGGAAGAACCTACAGAGTTTTTGGCACAATTTTTATAAATTGCTGACACAGTACATGATAAGGAAGTAGATCAGGATGTCTACAGATTATTACTGTTTTCATTTGCTGTAAAAGATCAAGCTAAGAGGTGGTTAAATAACCAACCTAAGGACAGCATAAAGACATGGAAATAGCTGTCAGAAAAATTCCTGAATCACTATTTTCCTCCAAAATGGATGACACAGCTACGGCTGAGCATCCAAGGCTTTAAACAAAGAGATGATGAATCTCTTTATGATGCTTGGGAGAGATACAGAGAGATGCTAAGAAAATGTCCCTCTGAAATGTATTCAGAGTGGGTGCAGTTAGACATCTTCTACTATGGGCTTACAGAAAGAGCTCAGATTTATCTAGACCACTCAGTTGGTGGATCTATACACATGAGAAAGACAATAGAAGAAGCTCAAGAGCTTATTGATACAATTGCCATAAATCAGCATCTATACCTAAACAGTGAATCTTCCATCAACGAAAAGGCTAAAACAGTAACTGCTGAACTCAGTCCTGCAGATCAAGCTACTGAATTCAATCAGCAATTAGACTTTCTAACAAAACAGTTAGCCGAATTCAAGGAGATATTACAAGAAACAAGAATGGCTAATATGAATATGGAAGTACAGTTGAAGCAAACAGAACAGCAGTTATCAAAACAAATAACAGAAGAGTGCCAAGCAGTGCAATTAAGAAGTGGAAAAACATTAAATACCTCAC